>NW_018742205.1:3889399-4634333 GCF_001683475.1 Chenopodium quinoa | reverse complement strand
GAATGGCTTTAGTCTTCTTGATTCTTCTAGAAGGTTCTTTTCATTCCTATTCCAATTAGCATTGATAAATTGACTTTTGTTGACTTTTTAGAGTTTTAATCAGAATAAAAGAATGTTTTTGAGGAAAATACGATTTTATCCTCCTGTACGGCAATTTCTATCTGATTTTAGAAAACGCGTCAATATTTTAGTCAGCGCCTGACGCTAAGCTTGGCGCCTGGCGCTAGCGTTAGCGCCTGACGCTAATGTCAGCGTCTAGCGCTAATCTTGTTTTATGCGTCAGAACTCTTTTTTGATTTTTTATCTTTTCGGCTGATTTTCTCTATAAATAGCTTCCTAAAAACTCCGTTTTGACTCACCAACTCTCATCACGATTTTCTTGATTTCTCTCTTATTCTCTCTCTCTCTCTTTTCTAAACTAGCCTTTTCTCAAATACAAAATTCCGCATTCGCAAGACTTAGATACACCTAGCATAATTCGAAGTTGCCTTCGCCCTAGACATGAAAGGTTTTAATTTTTGAGGGTTTAGTCCCAAATCTCTCTTTTAATTATTTTAATTTAATTGTTTTGTTGATTATTATTTCTCTTGAAGTTACTAACGCGTGTATTTTGTTATTAGAAAGAGGTACGAGGCATCCAAGTAAGTACTTTAATGGTTTTTTTTATTGATGTTATTATATAGAAATCATGCTTAGGTTGTTATTATAATTCCTAGTATCATGTCTAGGGTAAATTTAATACCAAGTATGATTAAAAGTATGATGCTTCCTATATTCTTCCTAATATTCATGATTGTTTGTATGATGTTAGGGCTATAGCTTTAATTTTTATTGTTTTGTGACATGCTAGGTGATTAGGGGATTTTTATCCACCAATCACCGTTTGACAAGTGGACCAACCAGGTTCCGCCACGGGTCCTTCACGAAGGCCAATAGGAGCCTGCCACGTGTCAATCACAGATACGTCCTCTACGGACCAATCAAGGCACGCCACGTGTCCACCCATGCCAAATGGGAAAACCGGCCATCAAGGCCCAATCCAGTCTAGAGGCCCGATCAGCCCTAGGTTTACCTTAAACCTAGAGAGTGGCACGCTTCTCAAGGCTATAAATACTTAATTAATCCTCATTAGTAGGGGGATCGAAGAAAAACACATTAATTACACACAGTAATAACCGGCTGATCTCGCTAACAAAGCAGATTACCAACACTAAGCACTCTCACCTAGAGAGATCTTATTACTTTAATTTCCGTATTAATCACTCCTTAATCAGGTACTAACTTGACCGTTGGAAGCGGAGCTCTCAGGAGTCTCCGTTATTTTGCAGGTACAGGCGTCCGGTTCCAGTCTCGGAATTGTAACTCTCCCGCAGGACATCAGAAAACCCCGAAACATTTGGCGCCGTCTGTGGGGAGAGTACTTCAGAGATGGCATCCAAGTCTGTACCGACTCCAGAAGAGAGGCGTCCCCTAGACGACCCTCAAGTTCAGTCGGACCATGATACCGAAAGTGAATTTGAAGTTGAAACTCATACAGCTCCAGACGGGACCCTAAGGGCCCGACGTACCCGTCATACCGAAAGGAGGGAACGGGAGCATCTTCAAACAGGAAGCGAGCCAGCAGGCGCACCGCTTGCTCGGCAACAGCCGACTGATGGGTCTGCTCCCATCACAAGGAACGAACTCATGACCTTCATGAAGGACTTCAAGGGAGAGATTCAAGAGTTGATCAACAAAAAACCGCCTGCTTCAGTCAAAGAGCAGTCGGCCAAGAAACCTTCCACTTCACTGAAGAGGAAGCCAGTTCAAGGGCGAGAGGCGACTCCTCATCCTAAATCCAAGAAGCGGGAGCCACTTGCTCTTGATTTCACAAAATTCCGTTATCCTACGGGAAATAGGAAACCGGTTCGTCATATTCAGGCGGACGGGTCAAAGCAAACGTTCACAGATGCTCGGCTCCTGCTAGAGCAGAAGAAGAGTGACCGATTATCAGAGTCGGCTTCTACTTCAAATTTTCAAGACAGTTTGCGAAATGCCTCGATGAGGCATACTCAGTCGTACCATGAGAGTCAGTCAGGCGGCACCTCCCGTCAGTCCGGCTTTCATAGTGCCCAGGCGGTACCAAACTTACCATTTGTGCCGCAACAACAGTATTTTATGCAGCCACCTCCATTTGGTGGACCTGCAGCAAAAAACGTCCAACCTATGGACTGGCAGCTACGGCTGCTTAGACTTGGTGAACAGCCGTCGGCCTTCTCCAAGGAAATTACTGAAGCCGCTCAGCCGGCCAAAGTAAAAAATGTTCTAGTAGGCGCCTATGACGGCACTACTAACCCAGAAGACCATCTGATGGCATTAACCAACCTGATGTACCTTCAAGGGTTGGATGATCCCACTTGGTGCAAGTGTTTCCCAGCGACTCTCAAGGGAATTGCACAGCAATGGTTCGGCAACCTGCCGACTGGTTGTGTAAACAGCTTCAGGACGCTTGCTTACTTATTTGCCTCCAACTTCGCTATGAACATCCCTGCGAAGAAAACGACCCTTGATTTGGGAACAATTCAGCAGGGCGAGAAGGAGGGGCTTCGTTCTTACATCAGGCGGTTCAACCTGATGAGAATACAGATTCAAGGGTTACCGGATGAGGTAGCTTATACTGACTTTTTTAGAGGTCTCAAAGACGGGTCTACCTTCAAATTTGATCTAGTTCGAAAAAGGGTGGCGACTCTTCAAGAGGCCTTGATTGAAGCAGAAGCCTATATACAGGCGACTGATCTGTGTACGATAAAACAGTCGGACGGGAAGAGGTTCGACAAAAGAGAGGGACGACAGAAACAGTCGTCCAACAAAGATGAGAAAAGAAAGGAGGTCTGGGCGGCTGATTCCTCTAAACAGCCGGCTCAGAAAAAGAAAAAAGAATTCAAACCATACTCCCCAAAGTATGTGTTTAACAAGGATAACCAGTTTATCCTAAAAGAAATAAAGGGACGGTTCTCAATTGAGAAGCCGCTCCCCATGAAGGGTTCTGCAAGCAACCGGAACCACGACAAAATCTGTGCTTATCATGATGACGTTGGTCATCACACCAATGACTGCATCAGTCTCATGCGGTACCTAGACCGCTTGGCTGAGCAAGGTGATCTTGACACTTATGTCAAGAAATCTACGGGGAACACCTCCTCAAAAAATCAGTTGGCCAAAAAGAATCAACAGGCCGACAGTTCCGATACAGATGATGCAGTCGTCTACACCATTGCAGGCGGCTTCTCAGGAGGCGGCCCCACTATTAGGGGCAACAAAGATAATATAAGGTGGTTAGATGTAAATTCCGTTCACCAAGAACGGCCGTCCAAATATACTTTTCCTGAGATTGTCATCACTGAAGAGGATCTAGGAGGGGTAAGGGGGCCGCATGACGACCCTCTCGTTATTGAATGTAAAGTGGCCAACCAGAGAGTTGGCCGAATCCTCATAGATACCGGGAGCTCCTCAGATCTCATCAGCAGCAAATGTCTGTCAAAACTGAAATATCAGACGGACTGCATACATCCGGCCTCCCACCCTTTAATAGGGTTTGGAGGAGGAGTCGTCCACCCACTGGGACGAGTAGATTTACCCATTCGCTTGGGCGAAAAAGGGGAAGGACGACACATGGTAGTCCGGTTCCTAGTAGTAGAGGAACTCTCGGCCTACAACATGATTCTGGGTCGACCAACCCTGAATAATTCCAAGGCTGTTATAATCCCGTCTCTTATGCTGCTTAAGTTTGAGAGGGATAATGGAACAGTCGGCTCCCTAAGGGGAGATCAGAGGATGGCCCGAGAGTGCTATCTCTCGGATGTCAAGCCCACCGTTATGGCCACTGGGTCAAGTGGAGGAAAAACAGACCTTGACAATGTCAAGGAGAGTGCGCCTGTTCAAGAAACAGGCGACAAAAAGAGAAAGGCGTCCCAGACAGAGTCCGCAAGAAAAGCAAGAAAATAGCAATCATTGGCAGAGGAGCGGCCGGATGAGTTCCGCCCTCAGCCGGCTGGTGAGCATGCGGACCTGATATTAGACGACTCACGTCCTGACCGAACAGTCAAAGTTGGGACGACTGCTCTGAGAAACCTTGGTGACGACTTTCACAACCTGTTGAAAGAATACAAGGACATCTTTGCATTTGAAGTCCATGAAATGCCAGGCATTAGTCCTGATCTGGCGGTACATAAACTTGCTGTGGATCCGAAAAAGAAGCCGGTACGGCAAAAGAAGCGGAACCATGGCGAAGAACGAAGTCAGGCGGCAGCCGCCGAAGTTAAAAAATTACTTGATGCAGGGTTCATTCGGCAATGTTACTTCCCAGACTGGGTTGCAAATGTGGTGCTTGTTAAAAAGCCGAATGGCACCTGGCGAATGTGTGTAGACTACACAGACTTAAACAAGGCGTGCCCCAAAGACAGTTACCCTCTGCCTAAAATTGATAACCTGGTCGACTCAACAGCCGGCCATGCCTTGATGAGTTTCATGGACGCCTATTCTGGTTTCCATCAAATTCCCTTATGGAAGAAAGATCAGGAGAAGACGGCCTTCGTCACTGATCAGGGGTTATACTGTTACACGGTCATGCCGTTTGGTCTTAAGAATGCCCCGGCTACCTTCCAACGAATGATAAACACAGTGTTCTTTGATCAGATTGGGAGAAACGTCGAGGCATATATTGATGATATGATTGTCAAGACTAAACTTCAGAAAGATCATCTGACGGACCTCCGAGAAACTTTCGCCACACTCAGGCGGCACCATGTCATGCTCAATCCCAAGAAATGTGTATTTGGAGTTGAGTCTGGGAAATTTCTCGGATTCCTTATCAATTAGAGAGGAATAGAGGCGAACCCTGAGAAGGTACAGGCGGTCATTGACATGCAGTCGCCTCGTACCGTCCGAGAGGTTCAGAAGTTAACAGGTTGTCTGGCGGCCTTGGGGAGATTCCTAAGCCGATCAGGCGACAAATGCCTATACTTTTTCCAGGCAATTAAGAAAAAGGCAAGGTTTGAATGGGGGCCGGATGCTGAGGCCGCCTTCCAGAAATTAAAGGTTCACTTGCATTCCTTGCCGAGGCTGGTCAGCCCTTTGCCCAAAGAAGATCTCTACATGTACCTGGCCGTCTCTGATCATGCGTTAAGCGCTGTGCTCCTTGCTGAAAGGGACGGCTGTCAGCTCCCGGTCTACTTTGTCAGTCACGTACTGAAAAATGCCGAGTTGAGGTATCCCCTAGTGGAGAAATTTGGTCTTGCACTCTTCATGGCTGTTAAAAAATTGAAGCCCTACTTTTTGGCACATACAGTCGTCGTGTATACCGACCAACCAATCAAACGGCCCCTTACAATCATGGAGTCGTCAGGACGAATGATCAAATGGGCCATAGAAATACAGAGCCTCGAAGTTACTTTCGAGCCTAGAAAAGCAGTGAAGGGGCAAGCCTTTGCTGACTTTATTGTAGAGATGACTCGTCCTCCTGACTCTCAAGTTCCAGACCAAGTCTGGAAGGTATATGTGGACGGAAGCTCTACTTCAAATGGTTGTGGAGCAGGCGTCGTATGTCAATCTCCAGAGGGCGACAGGTTCGAGTATGCTCTACGCTTCAGTTTTCAGGCTTCAAACAATGAGGCAGAATATGAAGCTTTACTAGCCGGGATCCGCATGTGCAAGGCGGCAGGGGCAAGAAAAATAGACGCCTGTTCAGATTCACAATTGATAGTGAGTCAGTACAATGGCGAATACGAAGCAACCCATCCGGCCATGATCAAGTATTTACAGGCGGTCCGACAAGCAGTCGGCTCCCTTGAGGATTTCCATCTGATCCAAGTGCCGAGATCAGAAAACAACCAGGCAGATGCACTGTCAAAATTAGCATCATCCGCCTCCTCCGATACTCCTCGAACTGTTTTTTGGGAAGTAATGGAGAAGAGAAGCATCGAGGAAAACCCTATTGGAGTCCTAGACAGAAGCTCAACCTGGATGGATTCAATCAGGGCATATCTGACAAACGGTACATTGCCGGATGATCCTCAACAAGCGGCAACACTGAAAAAACGAGCCTCTTGTTTTGAGATGATACAGGGAGAACTTCACAAGAGGAGGTACCTTCAACCATTCTTAAAGTGTGTTACTCCTGAAAAGGGACGAGAGATACTAGATGATCTTCACTCTGGTTTCTGTGCTTCCCATATAGGTGGTAGGATGCTTGCTCAAAGGGCAAGGCGGCAGGGCTACTTTTGGCCTACTTTGGAAGCAGATGCAATGGAGATGGTGAAAAAATGTGACAAGTGCCAAAGGTTTGGCAAATTAATTCACCGTCCGGCTACTGACCTCACTACCATTCACAGCCCACTACCGTTTTCTAAGTGGGGCATGGACATTCTGGGTCCATATACGCCTGCTACAGGCGGCAGAAGGTATATACTTGTTGCCGTTGACTACTTCACTAAATGGGTAGAGGCGGAGGCTGTAAAGGGAATCAAGACGAAAGATGTAATTTCATTCATTTGGAAAAACGTCATCACTCGGTTCGGGGTTCCCATGTCTATGGTTTTTGATAATGGTCCCCAATTTGAGACGCCTATTCTCAAAAGCTGGTTGGGTGACCAAGGAATTGCACATTACTTTGCATCTGTCGGCCGTCCACAAGCAAACGGCCAGGTAGAAGCCTTTAATAAAATCATCTCAGACGGTCTCAAGAAAAAGATTGAACGAGCAGGCGGCCTATGGGCGGATGAACTACCACATGTTCTCTGGGCCATTAGGACGACTGAAAAAGGGGCGACTGGAGAAACTCCATTCCTCCTAACTTATGGTGCAGAAGCTGTTCTTCCAATAGAACACTACGAGCCGACTCTTCGAGTAATGCTGTATAACGAAGAGGCAAACTGGGAAGCCATGCGCCTGGCATTAGACTCTCTTCCTGAAAAGAGGGGCAATGCTGTTTTGCGCCATGAAATCTATCGCCTGAGAATGACTAGATCATACAACAAAAAAGTACACAGGCGTCCACTCAAAGTAGGGACTTTGTACTTAGAAAAATGGAAGCAGTAGGTAGGGCTAATGAGT
The DNA here is from genome assembly GCF_001683475.1 of Chenopodium quinoa. Lineage (NCBI taxonomy): Eukaryota > Viridiplantae > Streptophyta > Magnoliopsida > Caryophyllales > Amaranthaceae > Chenopodium > Chenopodium quinoa. Next base: position 4,627,244 of record NW_018742205.1, on the reverse strand, counting down.
CTGGCAAACTAACTCCCAACTGGGAAGGACCCTACCGAATCTATGAGGAAGTCAGGGACGGTACCTACCGTCTGGAAACACCAGACGGACAACCGTTGCCTCGAACTTGGAATGTAGATAACCTTAAAAAATATTTCTTCTGAGAGATGTAAAGTAAAGAGCTACTTAATAAAGTTTGCACTTACTATTTAATTGTATTACGAGGGGCATGCCGTCTGTACCTTTACAGTCGGCTACTCTCCATTGAGTTTTTCACTCTATCTTCTGAGGGGCATGCCGCCTGTTCCTTTACAGTCGGCTACTCTCCATTGAGTATTTTACTCACAATACTTAGCTAAAAAGATTAGGGCCTGGCCGACCCTGTGCCTAACAGGCGGCTACCCTTCTTTGACTTAGCACCTACGTTCACCAAGAACTTACCAAGGCCACCGGCCGAATGATCAGACCAGGCGCCAAGCCAACTGATCAAATCTACAAAACTAATACGACCTGTCCCAACATCATCGCAGGCGTCCGACGGCATCCCTCCGGATGAAATTCGTCGCAGAGAGCAGCTCCCTTTTGGGTGGAACATTGTTCTATAAACTAATTACACGGCACCTATACGACTGTCCCCAAGGGCAACCACGTAGCCGTTTTTGAGACAAGGATAACTCTATCACTAACCAAACCAGTGGTAGCAGTTGACATCTGAGTCAGATGACCGCCTGTATTACTTGGGATAAATGCAGGGGGTACCTATTGAGTTAATAGCCAACAAACATTGGCGAATCAAGGGGTCTAGCCGGCCTACGCCGCCTGGTACCTCTACTACTCAATCTAGATTGTGACGAAGACTAAGTAACTCCTATGTTAACTTAATAGTCACTCAAACTTAGTATGGAGCCTAAAAGGTATGAGTCGTCCACCTGTTTTTAATAAATAGGGGCTCTCAACCACTACTCTTGCTAGGTTAACAAATTACGAGTTAAAAGCCAACATTGGCAATAAAGGGAAACAACCGGCACCCGCCGCTTGTTATCCTACTTAATTCCTTGACGACTAAGTAATACTATTTACTTGGTCATACCAATTGAATAAATAGTTCGAATACCGATTGAATAAATGGCCGACTGATCGTCTATCCTGGAAACAGACAACCAGTCGTCCAGGGGCATAGGCGGCGTACTTACTATTTGTACCTGTCTTAACGTTCGGCCATACACAACAGTCGGTCTAGTGAACAAAGGGATATTAGATATGGAATACTTAGACAAATTTGAACCAAAACAAAAATTTGATTAAAAATGAGCCGGTCATTAAGGACCAGCAGAATATTCAAAACCCCGGCCCCCTGGCCGGGTAATTACAAAGCAAACGGCACGCAGGCCGTGGAAAAAATACTTAAAGCTTAAGAAGGGGGCAGTTCAGTATCAGCAGCTGCCGCCTGGTCAGCACTCTTCTTGCTGGACTCGGCTTTAGCTGCACCCTCTTTTGATGCCTTACCCCCAAGTGGCACAAGCGCCACAACCGGCTCTTCCTCCTCCAACGCACCTTCCAATGCCTCTTCTTCAGCAGCCGCCAGGATCTGTTGATTATATGTTTCCAAACACTGGCGGTACGTTCTTTCCCAGGAGGCAAAGTCGGCACTGGGGAACAGTCGTTCCCAGGTCATGCGCTGGATTTGAGCGGAGTCTTCCACCATCTCCCGGACGAGCTCTTTCTTCTCTTGCTCGGCCTTTTCCGAGAGCTCTTGGGTAAGACTCTTCTCTTGGTTCACCAGGCGTTCTTTTACGTTGGCCAAAGATTTCTCCATGGCTTCGTAAGAGTGCATTTTTTGGCGAAGAGGTTTCAGCTCGGCCTTAAGGTTTGTGACGGTCGCCTCCAGCTCGTCAACCTTCTTTTGGGCCGCCTCTAACTGAGCCCGAACAGCGGCGGTAGCCTGCGCCTGATAATAAAGAAGATCAATGGTCAGTACTTCATTTTGGGCAATTTGAAACATTGCCTTATCACAGCTGGAGGCGGCCATAGCTTTTGCGGCCTTTACCTCTTTGTTTTTCCGATCAATCGGCTTGCGAAGGCTGTTGACTCGGAGCAGGGCCTAAGTACAAAGAAAAACAGGCGTCAGCTTCCAAACAAAAAAGATAACAGGCGTCCTGGAACTCAAAAACTCAAAAATATGCTAAGTATACCTCAGCAAGGACCCCTGAAATCCCATCAAGGTCAAGGGTGCCGGCACCCCTGACCGCCTCCCTTTCAGATGGAGGAACTACTTTAACCATGGACTTGGCTACCTCAACCAAGTCAAGCCCCTGAGGGCCGGCTGCATTAAGCGAAAGGAAAAAACAAGTTAGACCTAGTCAAGAAGGAAGCAAGGGTGAGTTTTTACAAGTGAGTGTCCATACTTCTAGGCGGCCCCGCCGGGGTTTTTGAAGAAGTGGCCGGCTGCTTCTCAGCCGCCACAGTTTTCCTGGAAGACCCAGGAGAGCTTGCAACAGTCGTCCTCCGGGCCTTGGGGTCCGGCTGTTGCGAGGAAGAAGCCCTTGGAGTGCCAGACTGAAAACAAAAAGAGTTAGTATATGCATAAGACAACTAAAAGAGGAAGAGTTTTCGAAGCTTACCAAGGGTGCCCCCTTGTTGGGGGAGTCGGCATAAGACTGTTGCATGAGCGAGGCCCGCAACATGGCCGCCGCAGTCTTGGATGCTGTTATTTTACTCATGGCGTCAGCTGCAAGAAATAAACAGCAAAGTTAGTAAAAATCCCAAGTAAACAAAGCGTGAAAAAACAGAGTATTTGTCAGGCCGGCTACCTCTAGAGCACCGACTGCTGAGGCCACAGGCGGCCAAAAAGTACTCGTCATAGAGCCACTTGAAGCTCGGGACGCAGTTTAGGGGTACTTGCTCTCGTACCCCTGACGTAGGGTTCACCCTAGTCTCTACTTTGAAGAGTCATTTGTCTAGGATCTCTCTTTTAGCCTTTGGGGGAACAGGCGGCATGCTGCGGCCGCCTGCGAGAAGAGGCGGATCCCTATTCCACTTGTTAAAACGTTGGTTCAGCTTCGTGTCTGAACCCTCAATGATAAGGAAGGTGTTCCGCCAATCCTTCCATTTGTTCGCTTTACCTCTCGTCATGAGGTAACCCCTATGGCTTGTTAATTGATACCAGCCGGTACCTCCCGACTTAGGGGTCCGGCTGAGATAGTTCATGTGGGCGAAAGCCTCAAAGCTTGGCTCCACCCCGTACATTTCGCACCCGGCCACATAGCCGAGTACGTTTACCCAAGAGTTGGGGGCTAACTGCCATAACCCCAAATCATACCCATCTAAAATCCGCTGAACAGCCGGATGTAATGGGAAGCGCAGTCCAGCTTTGATGGCCGCCACATAGCAGCCAAAGCAGCCGTCATCATAGCTGGTACCAGCCGGCCAGACGACAGTGTCTTCTGGATCCGGCACGAACAGTAAAAATTCCGGGCCCATTCTGTGGTTGGCAATAAAGCTCGCCACGTTGTCTTGCATGGTTGCGATCCGGCCCCGGGGTACCATGCAGTAGTAGGGGGCGTTTTCCTCTCTGTAAGAGGCGGACGGCTCCGCCCAATTGTCCCCCTTCTCAACTGCGTGAGAAAGTCTCGCCTCTTGTAGGCGGCTATGTTTTTCTTCTGAGCCTGGAGAACTGTGGCCAGAAGAGCTGGACTCGGACTCGTCCTCTGATGAGTCCGAAGAGGACGACTCCTCCCCTCTCCCAGAGGGGCCCGCCTCCTCTCCCTTAGAAGGGGCAGGAGGAAAATTAGACATGTCAACGGTAAGATGGGAAGGGACCACCTTGGCCCCTCTCTCAGAACTGTCGGCTTGGCAGTCGCCTCGTTTCAATTCTACATCTGGCGCCTGGTCAGATGTTTCACTAAGGAGCACCCTTTGGGAGGAGCCGTCTGAGTTTGATATCATAGCAGTCTGTTTCGTTCTGGCCATCACGTTCTGCATAGACACAGATACAGTCGGACTTTGTATAAAGGGCAAAGATGGGTCCAGAAAAGGGCAGGCGGCACTCCTAGTCCTAGATTCAGCCGTCCCCGGTGACCGGCTGATCACTAACTTAGGTCGTGTTGTGTGCTTCCGTGGTGCCATTTCAAAAAATAAAAATAAAATTAAGAGTAAGAGAACTGAGTTACCTGAACGAGTGACGGTTGATGAAGTCCTGGAAGTCCGGTGCAGTCGGCTTGTCAGAACAGGCGGTAGGCAGAAAAGGTCTGAAATGTCAGAGCAAGTTCAGGGGTCCGAATGTTCTCGCAAAGTTCTCAAATGTGAAAATGACCGAAGTCAGCACTTCCTTTTATAGGCAAAGTGAGAAGGCGAAAGGTCGCTTCCAAATTCAAAATTTGGGCGGGAAAATCTCTCGGCCGTTCGCAAGGTGACACCTGTAGCAGGCCGTCGCCTGTCACCGTGCGACACCTGTCACAGGCGACACGTGACCAGTCACGTGCCACCTGTGAGGGGCAAATGATTAGGGGATTTTTATCCACCAATCACCGTCTGACAAGTGGACCAACCAGGTTCCGCCACGGGTCCTTCACGAAGGCCAATAGGAGCCTGCCACGTGTCAATCACAGATACGTCCTCTACGGACCAATCAAGGCACGCCACGTGTCCACCCATGCCAAATGGGAAAACCGGCCATCAAGGCCCAATCCAGTCTAGAGGCCCGATCAGCCCTAGGTTTACCTTAAACCTAGAGAGTGGCACGCTTCTCAAGGCTATAAATACTTAATTAATCCTCATTAGTTAGGCAATCGAGAAATCAAGTAATCAAGCAGAGAAGAACCGGGATATTACGGAACACCAACAACCGGCTAACCTCGCTAACGACGCAGATTACCAACACTAAGCACTCTCACCTAGAGAGATCTTATTACTTTAATTTCCGTATTAATTACTCCTTAATCAGGTACTAACTTGACCGTTGGAGGCGGAGCTCTCAGGAGTCTCCGTTATTTTGCAGGTACAGGCGTCCGGTTCCAGTCTCGGAATTGTAACTCTCCCGCAGGACATCAGAAAACCCCGAAACAATAACCACTCATGAGATCAATTTTAGAGAATATTTTCGAACCATGTAGCTCATCAAGTAGATTATCTAACCTTGGAATAGGAGACATGTATTTGATTTTGATGTTGTTCACACTCTTACAGTCTATGCACATGCGCCAACTCCCATCTTTCTTAGGAATAAGTAATGTAGGCATTGCACACGGACTCATACTCTCACGTACACAACCCCTCACCATGAGTTCTTCAATTTGCCTTTGCATCTCCTTGGTCTCTTCAGGATTACTTCTATAAGAAGCTTTGTTTGGTAAAGGGGCTCCCAAAACTAAATCAATTTGGTGTTCAATACCACGAATTGGAGGCAAATCCGGTGGTAACTCATCCGGAAACACATCATCAAGCTCAAGTAAATAGGCTCCAAAACCGAAGGTGTTTGCACCTTATTTTCTTTTTTAACTTCCTTCAAAACCAACACATAAAAACAACCTTCTTGCGCCACTTCTTTATCAAATTCTTTCTCATTAATCAATAGCAAGCCTTTGGCATTAGAAGTGATCTTTGGTAAATTCGAAATTAAGGGTTTCAAAGCAGTTGGTTTGTCTTTTTCTCCCTTTTTAACAATATACACATTATTTCTACCATCATAATTCACAAATCTATCAAATTTCCAAGGTCTCCCTAGCAATAAGTGCCATGCATCCATAGTAAAAACATCACAAAGCACTTGATCATTAAATTTGCCAATAGAAAAAAAAATCAAGGCTTGTTTAGTTACCTCCACATCACTAGTGTTGCTTAGCCAATGGAGCTTGTATGGTTGAGTATGCTTGGTTGTAGGATGCTTCAATTTATCATTTAGAGTAGTAGACACCGCATTAGTGCAACTCCCCGAATCAATGATCATGTCACACAATCTCTCTTTTACTTTGCACCTTGTAAGAAAAATTTTCTCTCTTTGATTGTTCTCCATAGGTACGGTTAGAAAGTGTAGTGCTCTTCTCAAAACCAAGCTTTTACCATGTGTCTCGGGCTCTACTTCACTCACATGTTCCTCCTCTTATTCATCATTTTCATGCTTCTTATCTTCCTCATAGTCGCTAGCATTCTCACGCAACACTTGCTCTTGTTCCCACTCATATGCAGTCATCACTCTCTTTGAAGGACAAGTGCTTGATATGTGACCATAGCTCCCACAATTGAAACACTTCCTCTTAACCTCACCTTCAAACTTCTTGTTAGGTTCGAACTTAGGTTATCTTGCTTGGAAGTAGACGAATTGCTAGAATTATATCTACTGAAATTTGGCTTTTCAAAAGTCTTAGAAACCCCCTTAGTGTATGACCCTTTCTTCCATTTTAATTGCTTTTCAACTCAAATGGCAACCTTACACACATCATCAAAGTTCCAATATGGTTGTATCTCAACCTTTTCCGCAGTATTTTCATCCAATCCCGCATTAAATCTAGCTACTTTATGCTCTTGCCTTTCATCTAAATCACAAAGCATATCAAATCTTTCAAATTCAGTAATAAAAGATTCAACACTAGCCGTACCTTGTTTGAAAGTTTGAATCTTTATGTAGAGGTCTTGCACATAATCCTCAAGAACAAATTTCTTCTTCATGTGCTTCTTAAGTTGACTCCATGTTCGAATCATATCCCTACCTTGTCTTTCCCTTTTATTTTTTAAGTTATCATCCCCCAAGCTTGCATAGCCGAACCAACTTGCATTCAACCACCTTGCATCTTTTTCTCTCATCATAGTCCTTGAAATCAAATAGGGTTTCAGCTCTCCTTACCCACTCAAGATACTTTTCAGGTTCAGTTAGACTACCATGGAAATCGGGAAGATTTAATCTCAAGCTTTTATCATCATCCTTGCGCTTATCTCTCCTTCTAGGCCTTGGGGATTCATCACTTGATGATTAGTCTTTTCTAGGTTTTCTAGGTTTCCTCCTTCTTGAACTCCCCTCATCAATGATTTTGGATTAGATTCAGAACTACCCTTCTTTGAAGAAGATTTGTCACGAACATCAAGTCTCCTTAGTACCTCATCCAACCTTGTTGCCAATTCGGTTATCTGTCGATCTCTTCGAAGGTTTTGTGCTTGTTCTAAGGTTAGTTTCCTTAGAACTACTGGTCTCTCTTCGTCAATCATAATTCCTATACAAACACAGTTATTTTATGCAAAAATATTGATTAAAATATTGAATCTTGGATGAATAATTAAGCAGAACAAAATTAGGTTCTCAACCGCAAATCAGTACAGTAACACCAAAAGTTTGAGGCTTTGAAGAACTCGTTACTTATCCAAAATTTAATAAATTTTAGGACGTGGTAGTTGGACGTTTTTGGAGTCCAACGCAAAAAGAATCGCTCAAAAATTCTTAGTATAACGTTATCAAGTTAAGTTTTACCGAAACTGTGCTATGATACCAAGATGATGTGTATGCTTATGAGATTTAAACACACACAAGTATAATTCAAGCCTAATTCTCTATAGGATTCGTCCACCAAGAATTAAACAAGAGGAAAAGTAGATTAAGTAAGTTAAAGGTCACGCCACCTCTTAATAAATCAACTTGAACAAAGCTTAAAGAACTTAATCACCAGCTTTAAGGAACGAATGTTTTAATTGCAAAACAAACAAATACTTTGATTTAATAATCTGAAAAATTCTATATCAAAAGTCATGAAATTACAAGTATTTATATACTAAAAACTAAGTAATTCTAAGTGTAATAGGACTAGGATAAGCCTCTAGCCTTTAGCTCCAAATAACCCAAATAGAATAGGAAAACTAATTCTACTTAAATTAGGAAACTAGTAGTGAGACTAGTTTGATTTAGTCTATATTTCCTAAAATAAATAAAGTAAATCCTAAATGCTTAAACTAAGAAAAACCCTTTCAAGTGAAAGGTAAAAATTTGCAAGCAAAAGCTAATTAAATAACATTAAGTAGAGTGAGTAGAGTAATCCGAAACTTGTAGTTGTACTAGACACCAAGTTCCTTTGCTTGAACCATCCAAGAATCGCCAATTTGTAGCTTCTAATGAGTTAATGTTCAAGTTTAGGTTTTCCTTGTAAAAATTTAACAAACTCTCGAAGTTCTCATCAACATCCGGATCAGCAGGCTTGGCTGATATGTTTCATTTGTTGGCTGATATGTTTCACTTGTTGTCTGATATGTTTTTTGTGTTGGTTGATATATTCCTTTTGTTGGCTGATATGTTTTTTTTAATGTTTGAAATGTTTCTTTTGTTGGCTGCTATTAGACATCAGTTAACCGATAAGTTGGCTGATATCTTTATTTTGTTGGTTGTGTATATTTTGTTGGCTTATATGTTTCATTTTGTTGGCTGATATGTTTATTTTGTTGGCAGTATATGTTTTTGTTGGCTTATATGTTTCATTTTGTTGGCTGATATGTTTATTTTGTTGGCTTACATGTTGCTTTTGTTTGTTGATTTCATCCTTTTGTTCGCTGATATATATGCTTCATTTGTTGGCTGATATGTTTTTTCTGTTGGCTGATATGTATCTTTTGTTCGCTGATATGTTCCTTTTATTGGTTGATACATTTTTATTAATGTCTCATATATATGTTCCTAATGTTGACTGATATCAAACATCAATTGGCTGATATTTGTAATTTGTTGACTAATCCACATAATTAACCATTTCATCCAACAAAAACTCAGATATATTATACAAGACTATTTTAAAAAAAAAGTAACACAAATTCAAAAAGTAACACAATACGCATTTCCCAATTCAACCACCATAACCACCGTCACAATTGCAACACACTCCCTTGCCATCACTGCCAACCAAAAACAGCAACACCAAACCACCGCTGCTCCCCAACTGCCGCCCAACTAGCCACCAGCAGCGAACTCCACCATCACCTGCATTTGTGTAGCCATCTCCACCACCAATCAGTCACAAACCAATCAATTCTGAGCAGCCCTTGCGACCTGCACCTCCCCAAAATCACCCAGCCATTGCGGTACCCCCTCCAAAAACCGTCCATAACGCACCCATCAGCCGCAAATTGCACTGCATCACCGCAAATATTAGGGGTTTTAAGCTTCATCTTCATTATCGTCATCGTCGTTGGCGTCGTCATCATCATCAGAGTCGTTGTTGGTTGATGCTTTAGCTGCTGTATCAATGATTGGTATCTCGCCACACGAAACATTGAGTTCGGACTGCTGCACCCAATAGTTTTTGTAAATATTGTATATAACTAGAAAATCAAAATGATGGAAAAAGGAGATATTTTTTTTACATAAAAATATCAAAACTCCATTGTCAAAATCAATTGAAAATACATTTCAACAAGAATACAATGTTAGATCAATGTCAAAATTACATAGAAAAAAGACAATAGAAGTATGGAAGATATGAAGATAAGGATAGAGTAATGAATTCGTATTTTTGTTGGCGCTTAGGAGGTATGTCTTATTACTTGTAAACATTGTCAACTCGGCAATAACTTTTGGAGAATTTATTTATATACAGTATTAATCATTTTAATTATATTTATATTAAAATCTAGTTTTTATTTTTCAAAGTTAGGCAAAGAATATGACAAGTGAGGTCGGTCCACTAGTCTCTTTTAAGCTAAGTTTGCCCATTATTTCTCAAATGGGCTTCATATCATTGAATCACGCTTTTTGACTTTAAAAATTCTAATTTCGCACCATTTTGTGCAACCAAGATTCTATTACTCTATTTGGTTTCCAAGTGTGAGAATTTGAGAATTTCAGATAGTTTGCTTTAATTTGTATGATGGTATACATTTTTAAGTATCAAATTCTAGTATGATAAGGTCTTGGTATCATATGACGGCAAAAGTTGTGCACTTTCCTTTTTCAAATTATTCAATTTACTCTTAAAATTTTCACCCCTCTCTTAAATCACATGCATTTCAATCACCATAGAATCATTTATCATAAGAATTGTTTTAAAAAATACTTCATTCATAAATAGTATTATAATGTATCAACAACTATTTTACTTTGACTTCTTTTTGTCAAACTTTGTAGATATGGATTAAATTTCAAGACGAAGAATATTGATGTATGACTTAAAAAAAAAGAGGTTATTCTTTGAATTATTCTTGTTGTCATAGCCTATATATTATGCAGTTTTCACTTATATTTTCATGTTCTAGTGCAATCTATCTTTCCAACAATTACCCAGGCTCAACATAATGCTCAAAACACGTAGAGAAGGATATATATTTGAATATTTCGTTTGAGAGAATGTCGCTTTAATTCATGTATTTGAGTTATCCATGTCCCTATGAAGTATCAATAATGTTTAAGCATTTTCACAAATGGCTTAATTACTAGGGCAATAATTTTGAAGTTAAGATTTATTCTTAGCATATAACCTCCTTGACAAGTACGTTTATACTCCAATTTCTTAATTTTTTTGTTAAATGATCTAATTGTATATAAACAAGATTTCATCTCATACATTAAGTGTCACACTTATTAATTTCTTCAATTAATTTAATCGGCATTCATATGTATGTGATCTAATTAAATGTCAAATAATCTAGGAAGAAACAGGAAGTTTGTTATTAAGGCCCTGTTTACTCTACCTAACAAAAAAAAATATTCAGTAAAAATAATTTCAGTTCAGTAAAAATAAGTTCAGCTTAGTAAAAATAATTTCAGTTCGGTAAATATAATTCCAGTTCAATAAAAATTAGTAAACTTAAAGAAAAAATATAATAGAAAATCAGTAAAAATAATTTCAGTTAAGTTATAAAATTAATTTCAGTTGAGTTAAAATAATTTAAGTTCAGTAAAAATCATTTCAGTTCAGTAAAAATAATTTCAGTTCAGCAAAAAATAAGGTGAAGTAAACGGGGCCTAAATCGGTAATTGAATCATTGCTTCATAACCTAATAAACATAGCAATTTTTATTAGAAGGATCTCCATGTTTGTGCTCATTTTTGGAAAATTAACACTAATTAAACAGTGTATAAAAGGTACATTAACACATGACAAGTCGGTCCAATAACTGTTAAATTACTAAAATAACAATCACATGTGTAATTTGGAGATTAACCCAATTTAATTAAGCAAAATAGGGATAATATGAAGGGTATATTAGGAAATTTGGTCAGTGTTTACTGTTTAGTATGAAAAAGGCAAGTTTACCAGAAATATTGTTGTGGGCGAATTTTGGGAAGGTTGACTGGGCCCCAATTGATCCACAGGATTTATTCTATATGGACCCCAATAGCCCAACTCATCAATAGAGCACGCCTGCATATAATGGTCCTAAATCCTAATCGATGGAAAAGCAAATGAATGAAATTCTCCCTCCCATTTAATATAATTTTAAATAAATACTACAACGTACTCCATATATATCTCTATTTATTCGATAATTGACATATTTTGACTAGTTTAAAGTTTTACGCAATTTAGTGGACTTATTTTATTGTGCGACAATTGGTAGGGTGTGACACTGTATTTACTCGGTACTATAGTTAGTGAGTAATGCGGCAATCTAGCTAATGATATTATATTTTGGTGCCTAAGGTTGGCTTCATTTCAATTTAGCTTGATATGGTTATTGACTTAGAGATAGTTCATTTTCTCTCATTTGAATCTATCCAAAATTAAATTGAATTAACTTATTTAAGCTTATTTTTATTGAAAATTAAAATTGAGTATTTTTTATTAAGCCTTATCAAAATTTATTTTTCTTTCTTCTTTAAGAAGTAAAGGTCGATTTGTGGAATCTGTTTTCCAAATCCTAGAGTCTTTTGGTTGTGATTGACATGTTAGACAGGAGGTATGCAGGTAATTAGCATGCACACATTGTAACATGTAACGAGGTCACCATGATCATATTGGATTTTCCATCCTAATTTAGCTAAATAAGAGGAAAAACAAAAACTTTCAAATATATGTAAACCAATAATTAAGTCCACCTTGATCTTTAGGTTGACAAATCTTATCCCAGGAAATACAGGGAATTAGCAATTGTTTTAGGCAATCTACCAATAATCATTTTATACAAGAGAAGAGCTTCCAAGTGAATCTGAATTATTATTTATTAGGATAATCTTCCCTGCTCCTTATACTAATTAAGTTGGCAGATCAAGAATTCATCTTTTCATTTGCTTTAGAAAATTTGTGTATTTCGTAATATATACTATGTTTGTTAATCAAGTAGCTTTGCGAACAAAGAAAAAAACTATCATCCGCTAAAAGTAGACAAAGAAGCTAGGATAAGGGCGATATAAAGAATTAACCCTAAAACCATACGAATTGAACAAGCTTATACAAAGTATTCAATAATGGTTCTGCTACAATGGAGATAGCTACCGTATCATACGGATCAGTCCAATTACTTAAAATAACTTAAATTAGATCTAAGGAATAATTATATCACTAGAATGAAAAAATAAAATTGATGATGAGCTTGATTAGAAAGAAGAAAACTCGACAAATATCATGGAAAAAGGTTTAATATTTGTTGCAACGGTTTCTACATAGATACACATAAATTAATTGCATGACATATACGGTAGGAAATTGCTAAGCTATTTTCTGAATAATATGCTATTTTTTTGAACTAGAATAATATGCTACAAGTACATTATTAATAAATAATTAGTTAATAAGAGTTTGGCAACTTATATTTAGCACGATGTAATGACCTAACGATTTGCATGTTTAGCGGTCTTAGAAACTTGTTAGCTGCTAGTAGTGATCGCTAGCTATAGCTAATAGGCCATCCATATAATTAAAAATCATGAGATAAGCAACATAAAATTAGACTAAAAGGTGGTCCAATATTCGTACTTCTTTTTTGAATATCATTAAACGAAAATATTGATACTACTCGGTTCTAGTAAAATTATTGCTCCATATTCCTATTTTGAATGTACTAGTAAGTCTGATATATTTTTAGTACGGTATATATTCTATGCTTAATTAATTAATTAATAACCCATATTACATGTAATCATATTCCTATTTTGAATGTACTAGTAAGTCTGTTATATTTATAGAACGGTATATATTCTATGCTTAATTAATTAATTAATAACCCTTATTACATGTAATAAACAACCAAATTTACTTTCAATAATAATTGAACCAACTCTTATAAAAGTAAATTGTAAAATATGAGACAATCTTAATAGGATGAAGGGGGTATTACATACTACAGATTTACATACAGGTGCCTTGTATATGTATGTGATTTAAGTTTTAATAATATTTGAAAGTGCAAGAGATACTATGAAACTATGAAAGGGTCAAATTGAATTGAATTAGAGTAACATGCATTGTAAGAACTAGCTTGTACCTTCCAAGTTAGACCTAATTAAAATAATTCCTTTCCATTAGAAGAATATAGCTTGATCTACTTATATATAAATTTAACATACCTAATATTTTACACAAACTATTGGGTGCGGTAGTCCGCACCCAATAGTTCGTGCGGCAGCCCTTTCCCCTTCAAACATATTACCCATTCATTTCAATTCTCAAAGAAAATTGGGATTTTAGGGCTCACAATTCACAGAACAAAGATCAGTATGCTTGAATCAGCTAACCAAATTGAAGGAAATGATGCATTTTCCGATTAAATCGAAAACCCCTCAAAACAAAGATGACGAAGTGCGATTTGTGATGGACGGTGGACGGTGGTTGGTGATGCGTTGTGTGACTTCAGTTCGCTACTGGTGATTCATGGCGTGTTGTGGACGGTGGTTGGAGGTGGTGCGATTTTGGTTGGAGGTTCGATTTGGTGGCGATTTGGTGCTGGTGGAGTTCGCTTGGTGGTCGTGGGTTGTGGTGGCAGCGGGTGCGGAGGAAGGTGAGTGAACTTTGTTGTGGTGGTGATGATGGTGGTAAGGGGCGGCGGCAGGGGCGGAGGAAGGAGAGAGAGTGTGGTGGTGGGTGGGGGTTGCGGCGGGAGTGGTGGAAGGAAGAGAGTAAGAAATGGGGTTTAGCTCATTATTATTAGTAACAGTAGCTAATGCTAGTGATAGGATTAGAAGAGAGAGAGAATGCATGGGGAAGAGAGAAATTGCCCATGATTTTGTGAAGAAGAGTGAGGAGTAGAGAAAGTGAGAAGGAAATAAAAATATATTGGATGTTGTTAATCATATTAGCCAACAAATGACGTATTTCAACCATTAAAATTAACATATAAGCCAATTGATGTCTGATATCAGTCAACATTAGGGACATAGTAGACATTAATAAAAACGTATCAGCCAACATGGCCAGGGAATATATAAGCCAACAAAAGGTGCAAATCAGCCAACAGAAGGAAGATATCAGTCAACAAATGAAGCATATTAGCCAACAAAAGGATGAAATCAGCAAACAAAAGCAACAGGTAAGCCAACAAAATAAACATATCAGCCAACAAAATGAAACATATAAGCCAACAATTAAAATATACATATCAGCCAACAAAATAAAGATATCGGCTAACTTATAAAGAAACATATCTGCCAACTGATGTCTGATAGCAACCAACAAAAAAAACATATCAGCCAAGATAAGGAATATATTAGCCAACACAAAAACCATATCAGCCAACACATGAAACATATCAGCCAACAAGTGAAATATATCAGCCAAGCTTACCGCACGCATAATTTGCGTGCAGCAGTCCACACCCAATACCTTCTCAATATTTTATAAGTTTAATTTCATCTGTTATAGAAGAGTTGTAGAACCTTGACTAGTTTGCATGGTATGCGAATGTACGACAGACAGACAACTTTAACAATTATATATGATCATACACTATTCGAAAACTAACAAAGTATTTGCTCACTTGGTTTTAAATCCCAGAGGTGTAAGGTCTGAATTATACAAAGTGAAGATTTTTAGAACTAGGGATTCCCTTAAAGTAATCAAGTTTTTAAAAATTTAAACCCTAAATTCTCACAATCTTTTCTCATATACTACATATAGAATAGTTTGGTTGGTTAGAGTTTCACTCCCAATTTTAAGAGATCTTGAAATCGTCTCTTATTACTTATCCTGTGGGTCTCTACACACCAAAAGTATATTTGGCCGGTGAGTCGGGCACAATAATTAAAAAACGAAGATAAAAGAGGAAAGATAATAGGGGAGCAAAGTTAGCGAAATGTGTCACAATTTTCGGGTAAGAAAAAGAGTAAGCAAATGTAACACGATACGGCGTGAGTAACGAGAAAGATTTTAGAAAGGTACCGCTTGTGCAAACTCCAATTACAAAATGCAAATATGTTTCAGGAAATTCAGTGAACCTTGTCACCCTTTTTTTCAATCATACTACTACTCTTTCATTACCTTCTTCTTTTAGCTTTCCCTTTGGTTTTTTTTATTTTTTATTTTTATTTATTTATTTATTTATTTATTTTTTACTCTCTCTCTTCTCTATCTGTCTGTCTACTACTGCTGTATCTTTCTTTAAAAGATATCTTTATTTTATTTCTACCTGAATTTATACAGTATATTGAACAAGTTAAACAAACACCCACCTCACTTTTAATGCTTTTGATTTGATCATCAACTTCTAAACATAATCCACCATATACTTGAAATGTTTATTTTATGTCAATTTTTACTTTTGATTGATGACTATAAGTCTATGTATGATAATCATTTCAATGTGTTTGTGTCAACTTTAAATTGGTTATAAAATACCTTAAGTTAAACTTTATTTACTTTATATGATTAAATAATCTTTGTTCAATATGACGAATGACTTTTTAACTATGGAGTATAATTTATTGATTCATATGTCTATCATATATAATGTTAATAAAGTAAATAGGTTAATTATAAAAATTATTTATAATTGTAATAATACATTGATTGAATTCATATGAAAAAATTCTGGATACTATTATAAAAATTTAGCCTTTATTTAATCTTAGAGTAGTTTACGACTGCAAGATTATAACTTTATAATTAGATGCCGTATCAAAACATATTTTGAGATTGGTAGGGGTGCATTGTTTTTAGTCCACCGCTTAACAATATTTATCAAATCAGGTCTTCTCCTTGATTGGACCCCTTTCATTGCACTGCATATACAATTCAGATATAATGCCTAAAATCATTTTAATTTTAGAGTGTTTTGCAATTTCCCAATGTTTTTATACCTCCAATCATATAATACGATCATTCTTGGGAACTTTTACCTGTTATTAATAATTAATCTGGCCATGATATGATTATTTAATCTTTCTTGTCTCCTCATCTTTTTAATTGCTTTGAATGTTGATTGTTGAATAACTATTTTATAATTATAATAATGGTTTTTATAAATGGAATTTGCGGACTAAAATGGTGATCCGTTTCAAGATTTTTGGTCATACAAATACCAGGTGTGGCCTTTTTAACTTGGGAAATGAGCAAAATCCAGATATGAATCTAATGATCAGAGCAAAAAAGACCCACTTTTCTTTTATTATATATATTCCTATACTTTATTAGAAGGTATTGTAGTAGGAAATAGGTATTGAATAATCAACTAAATTAAACTGGTCGACTCAAATTAAGCCCTGTTCTTTTAACCTGTTGTGTATTGTTCTGCTCTGTTGAAATCTGCTCTAATCTGTTGAGCTCTGCTCTACCTTGCTTCGTTGAGTATAAATAAGTTGCTCTGTTGGATATGCTGACACATGCTCTGCTCTGCTTGCCCATAAACTAAAAAAAACTGGGCCTAATTTAAATCTCGGCTTAAACATTAAAGTTATGTATGATTATTATTACTCAGCTTATTAAATAATGATCATGAACGGATGAACTAATTGAGGACAAATTTTCGAACATGACCTTAGTTTGAAATCGAGCAAAATTGAATCAAATCTTTACCTAACAATCCATTGCACCTAACTTATTCAAATTGTGTTAGATCTAAACAAATTATTCTTCATAACTAGAGCTAAATCGCACATTTTAAGGATAAACTGTGATAAGATTCATTATCCGCATTTTATGTACACTATAAATATTGAGCCAGTCCCCATTAATATCCCATATAAACATAAGAGTGTTAATATCAGCCTAGATCTGACGTGGATGAGCAAACAACGTTAAAATATTAAAGCTTTCCTTCAGATTTCCTTTTGTATTGACATGGACATAAATTACCGTTAACAAACGTCGTTGACAGTGTCACTTTACATTTTCATTGAAATCGTCTACTTAGATTTCCAAATAGATCCACCTTCTCCCTTTAACAATGGAGGAACAGAGCCAAAGAGAGAAGACCATCTTCAGCTCTACCCATCCTCATACCCAAACAACGATAGTCTTGAACACTACTTTTTAAATTAAAACTCTAAGAAAAATGGAGAAATTAAGGATATAGTTAACCCCAAAGGGTAGGCGTTTTACTCCTCCAATCCATTGTTTCCTCCATTATTAAAGATTAGCCTTTTCTTCTCCTCCATTAAAGATGAGCTTTTCCTCTCCATTGATAGTCCACATCAGTTATCTCTGTTACTCCGCTTACTCCGTCTATATCGCCCAATTTGTGATATTACAATACTTGCCCATTTATCCGTGGTAAAATGACTATTGTGTCCCTATATTAACACAAAATGTTAATATAGGATATTAACTTGGAATTTCTCATAAATATTATACTTCAAGACTATCCATGTTATATTTTAACCCTTCAATAGGTGCATTTTATCTTCTAGTCTATTGAATGAAGAATAATTTAATTATTTAAATTATGTACTGATTTTTATTTGTTGAAGTGTACATGCATAACTACTCTTGAACTAAGCTTGATTTGGATATAAGAAGCAACTAAATGTTTATATTAACAATATACAATGATCATACTCAATAATTTGAGTAAAATCATCAGTCTAAAATATAATTTTTTGCTCATAGAAAAAAGTCATAAATATCTAGAAACTAGCCCACTTGTACTTTAATCAATTCCTTTGAATAAATTTGGAAGTCATAATAGAAATCTAAAACTACCCAATACGCATATGAAACAAACACAAAGTTAATCAAACTTAAAACTTTTTGATATCAAATATTCATTTCCAACAATTTACTCGAAAAAAAAATAAATAATCATTTCTAACCAAAAAAAAAAAATCTACTTGAAATAAACTAAAATAACCTAATCCAAGTTGTTTGATAATGCACAGCATTACAAACACATACTCACCCTACATTTAATGTAATTATTATTTTAATTAAATAAAAGTTGTTTAATTTCTGGCAGGCTAGTAATAGAGTCATACATACAATTGGTCCCCTACAATCTACCACATGTACATGTATTTGAATTGGTCAATAAATAACAAGAAGTCACCAATTTTTCTTCACTGAATTTTACACATCCAAATTATATTACCCCCTGTCAGATTGTTCATCTAACCTGATTATGTATTTCTTTAGTACTCCAGCATTTCTGATCTTAGTCCCACCCTCCCAAAAACATCCTTGCAGATGATCAGATTTTAGAAATTATCAGCTTTACCCTGTTATAAAGTATGCTCTTACGTACATATGTGGCTCCTCGCAATAAGTATTCTCTCTTTCTAAAATTCGTTGTTACGTTGATATATACTTTGTATGACAATTTAGCTAGCTAGGGAGCTTTGAATCCATGCAATGTGATGTACCATGTTGTTACAATGCAAGAAGAATAACGGCCTCATAAAGTTTGCAAATAAACTTTTTTTTTTTAATTAGTGGAATAGGGCGGGCTGATTTCATTAACACAAATTGTGATAATTGATAATTGCTAAATAGATTCTGTTTTTTAATAATCATTCGACACTTACAATCATTCCTTACGGGATCTAAATTCGTAAATAAACACAAATTGTGATAATAATAAGATTCTTTATTTTACCACCAAACATATTTTAGGCACCAATGTGAGATTATAGGGCTAGAGCTTTACAAATCTCCAAAATCACATACATATACATTATTAGGTACTCGTAGAACAATAAAGTTGTTACAAAGGTCTCTTTAAACAACAAAGTAACTAACCTGTATTATGTATGTGAAAATGAAACTTAAAGATTAAAAGCACGTACTCCGTATTTTGATATGGTTTTATTATGTGTTTCTAGTTGTGGTTTGTAGTTCAAATTAAGACACAAACTCGTTATTATTGTTGCTTCCTTTTGTCACCTGGCCAAAATTACGTAACTCAACTAATAAGATATTTAAGTCATTAACATAATCCTATAGAAAGTTATCATATAAACTAGAATAGTGTGCAAATGGAGGATCTATCTAGAAGGATACTAAAATAGATGACATAATCAAATACTCTTCCGTACATTTTGTGCCTTAGCTTATTTGAGTTACGACATTAAGCATCCAACATTGAACAACCTTACTACTTGAATGTTATTTTTCATTTTTTTTTTATCAACCTGATATTTATTTAGATAAAATATTACTAGTCTACCTTTTTGCATGGAAAAAAGGGTATCTAAATCTACCTGGATAAAAGATAAAAAAAAAATATAAAACTTGAGGTGGTTTCAAACTTCATAGAAAACAACATGATCATATCATACTCATTAAAATTTAATAAAATAGTAAAAATATCTGGAATTTTTTAATAAATTTTATTTCTAAACTATATTTATAAAAAGAATATGCCCTTGAGAAATAAATAAGCCAGATGAGGCATGGGATAAGAATTCGAAGTGATTAAAAAGGGCCAACAAAGTGGAAAAATATATATATTATAACTATATATTATATGAGTATAAATTATAATATATAGTTTTATTTATAGGGATGAAATTCAAACACGACAGATTGAAGTTTGGACCCCCCCAAAAAAAAGCCCTCAATTGGACAAATCTTATCTCATCTCCTTCTCTATTACATTTGCTTATGGGAAAGGGGGAAAGAGGTGGGAGTGATTACATAACGTGTGGGATAAAAAAATAAATTATAATTCAATACTACCCATTTTGTTTAATTCATTTTTCATCTAGAAATGGACAAACAGCAATAATGCTACTACCTCTTAGGCAGTCTTAGCTATGAGAAATTAATTCTATTTTCTTATTTTTTTTGAAGACCTATAAGTTAAGTTTCAACCAATAATTATTATGATGCCACCTCTCTTCAAATATCAATATGAAAGAAATTACATGCTTATTTTTTTTTTTTTGGTGCAAAGAAATTATATGCTTATTGATAGTACATTTTCATGTCCATTATAATGTCCTAGTAACAAGTAAATAGTAATTTGAATAATGATATTGCACATATGTTAATTTTTTATTTTATTTTATTTTTTATTTTGTATGCTAAGTGATTACGGTCATGTTCTTACATTTGATAGATTTTTGTTGAAGTGAAATACCGTAAATTTACAACTATTTTTCAAATTAAAATTTATTTTTTCTAATTGAAACTTGGTTATACTGATCACTCTATACTATTGCATGCATTTGCAATATATATAGAATTATTGAATTTATTCTAATTAGGAAAAATTGACCAGAATAATCCCAACTCTGCCTCATTAGCCCAAAATAATCCTTACTTTGGATTATTTTTTAATAATCTGAACTTTAATGTGAATTTGCTTCTAATGGTTCTAACTGGTTATTTAACTTGTTATCACAAGTTACATGACATGTGTCAGCATGTGACTGGTTCAAAAAATTAAAATAAATAAAATAAAATAAAATTTTTAAAAAAAATTAAAGGAAATTAAAAAAAATTAATATTTTAATTAATTGAACTAAAAAGCCCCACCAGCTCTCCCCCACCAGCCATACCACCTTCCCTACCGCCACCCCTGTCGGCGATTAGCCACGCTGGCGGTCGCCAGTAGGGGTGTACAAAAATTGGCCCGGACCTGAAACCGGACCTGAACCGACCTGAACCGGACCGGACCTGACCCGGACCTGTTGATTCAGGTCCGGTCCCGGTTCTTAAAAATCCAGGTTCCCGGTCCCGGTCCGGACCCGGTCCAAACCCGGGGTTTTCAGGTCCGGACCTGAAACCCGGGAAAATCGTAATTAAAAAAAAAAAAAAAAAAAACAAAAGAAGAAAACCAAACTCTGAAAAATTGAAACTGAGTTTTCGTGGACTTATTTGTATTTTCGGTGGACTCATTTGTATTTTTGGTGTTTGAGAATCGGGACTTTATGTAGTTTTGTAATTGATAATTTTGGTTTGTATGTAATTATTAAATTATGCAACAGGTCTAAAAATCACAAAACAGGTCCATATGCAGGTCCAACAGGTTTTGTATTAAAAAAAAAAAACGAAAAAGACACAAAACAGGTCCATTCACGTCCAAACCCGGACCGGACCTGATTTTTCAGGTCTGGCCCGGAACCGGACCTGTTAATTCAGGTCCGGTCCCCGGTCCTCATAATTACCCAATTCAGGTCCCCGGTCCAAACAGGTCCGGTCCAGGTCCGGTCCGATTTTGGACCGGTGTACACCCCCAGTCGCTAGCACCTTGCCTCCCCAACCTCCAACGCCCCGGTTGACCCTCCCCTTCCCTTTTCCCCGACTCTCCCCTTTCTCTGCCGTGAGACCACCCAGCGTCCCAGCTAGAGCAGTCAATTCGGGTAAACAGGTCGGGTTTGGGTCGGGTAAGTGTGGGTCGGGTCAACTCGGGTCGGGTCATTTCGGGTTAATGTCGTATCCTATACGGGTCGGGTTCGGGTTGGGTCATGCTTGAGTCGGGTAACGTCAGGTCATACATCTCATCGGGTTTAGGTCGGATTTAAGTCGGGTTAATAACAGGTCGGGTTACATTCGGGTCGGGTGAATATTAGGTCGGGTTTAATTCGGGTATCACGGATTAAAACGGGTTAAGGTCATTCTCGGGTTCGAGTCGGGTTCGGTTCAAGTCAATAATTTGCAGGTTATAATCAGGTCGGGTCATTCTCGGGTTTGAGTCGGGTTCGGTTCAAGTCAATAATTTGCGGGTTTATAATCAGGTCGAGTCATTTCCAAGTCGGGTCATTCTCGGGTTCAAGTCGGGTTCGGTTCAAGTCAATTATTTGCGGGTTACAATTAGGTCGGGTCATGTTCAGGTTCAAGTCGGGTTTGGTTCAAGTAAAAAAAATGCAGCTTATAATCAGGTCGGATCATTTCCAAGTCAGGTCATATTCGGGTTCGGGTCTCAAATATTGGGTTAATCTAGGTATCGGGTTGATTTCTGGCCGGGTCATATCAAGTTCGGGTATATTTTTTGGGTCGGTTTGTTAACAGTTCATGTAATGACATTCACGTTTAATCATTATCAATTACTTCATTTATTGTAAGAGAAATTATTTCAGATAAGTTTAAATTCGAGGTGATAAGTTCTAATAAGTTTAGATAAGATCTACATAATAAGTTCATATTAATTCCAATAAGATAGGTTTAGTTTAGAATTTTAGAAGATAAGTTCAAACCCTATTCTAATCTATTCACATTGATTCAATGATGAATTCATTTTACATAGTATTTTATCCCCGTCCTGTGATCATAGTTAGGAGTATTTTTGGCTCTCTAGAGCCAATTTTATTACTAATATGTGTTTTCTAGTGTTTTCGTAGTTGTGGTATTATTCTACAGGAAACTGTAGATTTGGAACCTTTTCCGGCACTTAGTGGAGCCACCGCGAGCATTGGAGATGAGACGCATTTCTATGATCGTATTCCAAAGCCCAGGACCGTAATTGATGATTCAATCCGGTGATTAAGGGCTCAATGAGGAAATTTGGAGCTTGGGCAATTCGATCCAAGAAGGATGACGAATTGGGCTAAGGTAACGAGGCCCAAAGGACGAAGAAGAGTAAGCCCAAGCATCCGCCCGACCGGGCAGTGCCCTCGCCCTGAGGCGCGCCCGGCCGGGCGAGAGGAGAAGACCATAGGGCGAAGGTTCGCCCGAATGCGCGCCCGGCCGGGCGATGCCTCGCCCGACCGGGCGCGTGTTCTATTTAGGAGTTTTATTTTCGTTTCTCTTTTTATTTATTGAGGATTTTAGTTCAGTATAAATACGCTTTTGTTAAGTGAGTTGAGGGGCGTCTTTGACACGGACGACTTTTCTTTCTCTCTCTCTTTTCTCTCTCCCTCTTACTTTCTCTCTCTACACTTTATCTCTCTACACACTCTTGATTTATACAATTCATTATTTCCTTTAATTTTGGTAACGATTTCTTCCCTCTTTACTTTCAATAATTTAATTGCTTTGATTTAATTATGCTTTCTTTAATTGCTTTGCTTAGTTTAATATTAAATATGTGTGAGTAGTTTAATTCTAGGGTTGTGGGGATCCATGAATAGTACGAAGGGGTAATTGTTTATTGTTAATGGTTAATGATTGATTAATTTTCTATTGATTGATTTAATGCTATGCAATTAGATTTGCGCAGATTTAATTGTATGAGTTTTGCAATATTGATTCGAGATTCAAGAGATGAGAATTGATGTTTAGGCTTAGTTTCAATGGGCATGTTAATCTATTAATGGTTAGGTCGAGATTCGAGAGATGAGATTTTATACCAGTAGATTAATTATGTGATTATAATACGTAGCGACAGCCCTTTATAATCTGGTTAATTTATGCATTGATAATTGATTGTATGTTTTTACCCTAGAGTATTATTTATTGGTGAACCTATACCCTAGAGCTTTTTATTATTGATTATTCCTTTGATTAATTTGCTTAGTTTTTTTTATTAGTTTAATTCATACAAATACAATTTGGTTACCTGATAATTTAGATTATTATTGTTAATTAGGAATAGAAGAACACTGTTTCCCTATGGATTCGACCCTACTTCCCTATCTACTTTAGTTAG
This sequence comes from Chenopodium quinoa, assembly GCF_001683475.1. Lineage (NCBI taxonomy): Eukaryota > Viridiplantae > Streptophyta > Magnoliopsida > Caryophyllales > Amaranthaceae > Chenopodium > Chenopodium quinoa. Next base: position 4,603,409 of record NW_018742205.1, on the reverse strand, counting down.
AGGACTTAGGAATTATTTTTGATTAGCTGATACGACTAGATCCTGTCATTCAACTCATTTTAGGGATAACAATTTCAGATAAGTTCATGTTCGAGATGACATGTTTAGATAAAATACAATAAGTTCATATAAATTCTGATAAAGTTGGTTTAGTTTAGATAAGTTAAAATACAATAATTTTTTTTTCTAAACTTATTTTATTTGAAATTATCTAAACTTATTTATTTTTTATAAGTTCATATTCGAGTTCACGGTTTTTTTTTAATGGCATTTTTTTTAAAACATTAAAAAGACATTATTCAAAACATTTAAATAAGATTAAATAGGTAAATGAATAATAAAATTAGAAAAATAAAAGACCAATAAAAGCCTTTTAACAGCTCTAGTTGGGTCACCACTTTCTCGAGTCCAGACAAGTCAAGTTATGATCGGGTACAGGTAAATTATTTGGGTCAAATTATCATTGGGTCATTGTCATATACTCATGCTCGCATTCAATCATTATCACGTTCAATTCAATCATTATCCGAAATTATTATTTTTTTTTACTTTTTTTTATTTGATTTTTTTTCTTTTTTTTATAAAAAATATAAGATAAAACAAACAAGCCTAAGGTCAAATAGTATTTGTAAACCGTAATTGACTACATTAATGCACATGCACCTACAAAGTAGTAGAATTCGTAAATCATAATTGCTTAATTGAAATATAGAATGAACTTGCACCTAAAAAGTAGTAGTATTCGTAAATCATAATTACTAAATTTAAATAAAGAATGCACATGCATCCAAAAAGTAGTGGTATTCATAAATTTTTATAGGTTTTTTTGAGACATATAAATTGTAAAAAATTTAATAATAGAGAATTTTATTGAAAATATTTGAATACGCTTAAGTAGGAAAATAACTCATAGAATTAGGGAAAAAAAAAAAGAAATGACGTAATCCTAGATTGCTAGTTAATTTTGGGTCACTAACAAGTCGGGTTGATTTTGGGTCGAGTTAGTGACAGATCGGGTTGAATTTCGGGTCGGGTTAGTAATATGTCGGGTTAAATTCGGGTCGGGTTAGTAATAGGTCGGGTTAAATTCGGGTCGGGTTAGTAATAGGTCGGGTTAAATTCGGGTCGGGTTAGGAATAGGTCGGGTTGAATTCAGGTCGGGTTAAATTCGGGTTTTGACGGGTTAAAACGGGTTTGGGTCAATTTCGGTTCAGGTCGGGTTCGGTTCAAGTCAATATTTTGCGGGTTATATTCAGGTCGGGTCATCTCCAGGTCGGTTCATGTTCGGGTTCGGGTCTCAAATACTCGGGTTAACTTGGGTCTAGGGTTGGTTTCAGGTCGGGTCATATCGGGTTCGGGTCATCATTTTTCCGGGTTTAGACGGGTCGGTTAATAATCGGGTTCGAGTTGGTATTTAGGGTCGGGTCAGCTTTTGACAGCTCTAGGTATATGTCTCTCATGAAGAGATTGAAAACAAATGGGAATTATCTGGTGGTTTGGTGTTGACAGACATCGGACATGACTACTTTATTGCTCGTTTTTCCAATTTGGGAGATTATAACCATGTCCTTACTCAGGGACCATGGATGCTTGATGATAACTATCTCACTATTAGGAAATGGATACCCAATTTCATCCCTGACAATACTCCTATGCGATTCTTAACTGCTTGGGTTCGTATTCCTCACTTATCATGTGATTATTTTGATAAGGAATTCCTTCACAAAATTGGCAAAGTGGTTCGAATTGACAATAATACTGCTTTAGCGCAGCCAGGTCAATTTACCAGATTAAGTATTGAGCTTGATTTGTTAAAACCCCTGTTGTCAAAATTCTGGCTCAAGGGTCGCATTTGGAAAATCCAATATGAAGGCCTTCGTATGATCTGTTTTAATTGTGGCAAAATTGGTCACCAAGGTGATCAATGTACTTCTAAGGATCACAACTCTACTAATCAAGCAATGGAGGAGGGTAACGTACCTTCTATTTTGGACTCGCCTAAGGATCCACCTACGGTTATAATCCAATATTATGGCTCCTGCAAGCAAGTGAAAAAACCACCGCCAAGAAAGCGACCACCTAGGCCGGAAAAGCCAGCTGCGGTGGTAGGTAAGGAGAGTCAGGACAAAAATTCAAATTTAAAAAAAGATTTAGCAGGAGGTAAGAGCGCAATTCTTGGAGGATCGAGATTTTTTGTTTTGGAAAATGAAGATATTTAGGAAAATATTATTCTGAAAATTCCCAAAATCCGATAATTGTGGAAAGTGAAGATATGACCAGCTCCGTGAATCATGTGAACACAGTGGAGTTAGGAAAAGATTCTCAAGGCCTAATCTCTCTAATCAACCCCCTTCAATTAAGTTCAGGAAAGTCAACACCAAAGATAGAGTCCAAGGCCAATTTTTAGGGAATTCAAAGCAATGGCAGGAAGTCAGGATATTGAGAAAAGATTCTCAAAAATCTATCCTAAGAGATTCCACCAATGACAATTCAAAAAATATCCCATAAAAATCTTCTTCAGCCGATTTAACATGCAAAGCAAATATTCCAGTTATTTTCCAATCCCAAACTGAAGCCATCAACACGACCTCTCTCTTTGACCTAGAGAGCAACCTTCACCAGCCAGATTCAGCCATCACTATCCCATGTCTCTCCCACTCCCAAACCCGATAGTGCTACAAATCCCTCCGAAGAAGACTCTTTGCATGAATGTGCCAATGGAGGAGCCTTATCTGGGTGTGGCCGACCCCCTAACTCACATTCTTCAAATGGAGATACATTCATAGTACTCTTCGAACCCGGGGAATCTAGAGATGATGGTAACATTGAAGTTACCGATGGAAATTAAGCAATCTTTGCGTGCTATTTCTAAAGCTTACAAAGCCTCCTTCCCCAACTCGACTGATTTTATGAATATTGCTCATAATTTTGATCCGAATTCCTTTCCCATAACGTGTATGGTTTGGAATGTTCAAGGGGCTAGTATCAAAGAATTCATGGTGGTACTCCGTGAAGTTATCTGATTGAACAAACCTTGTGTTTTTGCTCTGGTCGAAACACATATGGGTGGAGCTCTGCTCAAAAAATTGCTGATATGCTTGGTTATAATGGTCATACAAGAGTTGATGCTCAACGTTTTAGCAGTGGCATTTGGGTTTACTGCAAACCCGAACTTGTGAGCGTAGATCCGATTGAGAAATCAAACCAATACATCACAATGTCGATTACCAGAAATTGTGATTTACCTTGGTATTTCTCCACCGTGTATGCTAATCCTGACCCTTCCAAACACCAAGATTTGTGGCGTGACCTCTCTAATTTTGCTAGAAGGAACAATAAAGCTTGGTTGCTCGCAGGTGACTTTAATGAAACTCGGTTTTCTTGGGAGCGTAGTTTGAGCTGTAGCGAGACTTCACGTAGAAGTGCAAAATTTAATTCTTGGGTTGACAATAATCAACTTGTAGAAGTAGAATTTTCTGGCCTCTCACACTTGGGCTCGTGGGAATACTATTGCAATAAGACAGAGTGCACGTCTTGATCGTGTTATGTGCTCCTCTGAATGGAGTGTTCGCTTTGACAAGGCAAGAGTTAAACATCTCCCTGCTTTACAATCGGACCATTTCCCTCTGCTTATTTCTCCAAACGGCTTCGCTCCCCTTGATTCTTTGAACAGACCCTTCCGCTTTCAAGCTGCTTAGCTCTCACATGAGAAGTTTTCAGATTTTTTAGAGAAAAAATGGAACACCGCAACCCCTCTCATCCCCGTACTTTCTTCACTTTCGAAAGACTTGCAAGAGTGGAATCAAGAAACTTTTCATAATAATTTCAGAGAAAAACGAACCGTAATGGCTCGAATTAAAGGTGTCCAGACTTCACTTGCAACAGATAGGCACTCGGGTTTACTAAAACTTAAGGTGAAACTCTGTCGAGAGCTTGATAATGTGCTACACCAAGAGGAGCTTCTTTGGTATCAAAAAGCCCGAGTTGATTGGATTGAAAACGGGGATCATAACACTTCCTTTTTTCATCTGAGTACGGTAATCTGTCGATGGAGAAATAAAATTGCTGCAATTAAGAACAATGAAGGGCAGTGGGTGCATGATACGGAGGAGGTGAAAAACTTAGTAGTAAGCTATTTTTCTTTTCTTTTCACTAATGATGGGCAAACAGGAGAGTTTAACATTCCTAAGGGGGGTGTGTAAAGAGCTCTCAAATATTGAATGGGATAAGTTATGTCGACCATTCACTAGGTGCGACATTGTTTTTGTAGTCAAAAATATGGGTGCATTGAAGGCACCTGGGGCTGGATGGATTTCAAGTTATCTTTTTTCAGAAAAATTGGGAGGTGGTCGCCCTTAATGTGTACTCTATGGCATTGTCAGTTTTGAAGGTCAAAGGACTTCCTGATTCTAATGAAACCTTCTTAGTCCTTTTGCCTAAAACCGGTAATCGGACTCCCCTTCTCAATTTCGACCCATAGGACTATGTAACGTCACTTACAAGATCAAAATAAAGGCAATTGATTGACTAAAGCCACTGCTTCCGAAGCTCATCTCTTCTTCTCAATCAATTTTGTTCTGGAGCGGCAAATAACCGACAACATTGTTATCGTCCAAGAAGTCATCCATACTATGAAGCAAAAGCAAAGTGGGAAAGGGTACATGACTATTAAGATTAATTTTGAGAAATCTTACGATCGTCTTAAGTGCTCATTTATTCGTGATACACTCAAAGAGATGAATTTTTCGATAGGGTTGGTTAAAATTATCATGGAATGTGTTACTTTCCCTTCAATGAAACTTCTTTGGAATGGTGAAAAAACGAATACTTTCCACCCGACTCGTGGCATAACACAAGGTGACCCTTTATCACCTTATCTTTTTGTTATTTGTATGGAGCGTCTCAATCAAGTCATAGAGGAGGCAATTTTAATGGGAATTGGAAACCTATCTATGCAAGTAGGGGTGGCCGCTATTCTCTAATCTTCTATTTGCGGACAATCTAATACTCTTTGCCGAGGCTTCAATAGACCAAGCTTTTGTTATAAAAGACTGCCTTGAGACATTTTGTCAAGCATCTAGTCAACAAGTCAGCCTGCCCAAATCTCGAGTCTACTTCTCTCGAAATGTCTCAAGCAACGAGGAGGTAGCTATTAGCTAAGCTCTTGGGATGGAAGCCACGAATGACTTGGGGCTTTATCTTAGGATGCCTACTCTAACCAGTCGAGTCACGAAAGCCACTTTTGCGCATATTTGTGAAAATATTGATAGAAGACTTACCGGTTGGAAAACTAAGTATTTTTCTCTTGCGGGACGAGTTACTCTTGCCAAGTCTACCATCACTACCATGGCCAACTACTCTATGCAAACAGCTAAGATCCCGAGTGGCATTTGTGATGAAATTAATAAAAAGACACGTAGATTTATTTGGGGTGGAACGAAGGACCACCGGCGCATACACCTTCTTTCATGGGATACATTGCAGCTGCCAAAGGATAAAGGTGGCCTAGGCATTCGTTCGGCTCGTCAAGCCAACTCTGTCTTCCTCACCAATCTTGGCTGGCGAGTACTCTCCGAACCGAACTCTCTTTGGTCTAGGGTACTTAGGTCTAAGTATTGCAAGGGTAGGTGTGATATTGATATGTTCACACCTACCAATAATATGTCAAATGTTTGGCAATGCATAAACGAGAACGCGCAATGGATTAAGAAGGGGTCAGCAGTAGCAATTGGGAATGGCCGTAGAACGTTATTTTGGATCATTGTTGGGCAACGGAGGTTCCTCTTCGTGACTTAGCTACAACTCCCATACCTGATGTTATTGATGGCGCTACAATTGAGGAAATATGGGATGAAGGAGGTGAATGGATGTGTTTGCGAATTTACTACCTCCTCACTCACTGAATTTAATTGATTCACATAAAGTATACAAAGGTTCTGATATAGAAGACCCCAGATTTTGGAAAGGTTCGAGCTCAGGGAAATTTTCAATTAAGTATGGCTTGAAAATCATGAAGAACGATGAAAAAGTTTTGAAAGACCCAAAGTGGGATTTGGCGTGGATTACTCCAGTTCAGCAAAGAGTTAAGATGTTCCTTTGGCTTATGCTCCATGATCGTTTACTCTACAATGCTAATCGTCTCAAACGCCATTTGACCGATGACCTAAGGTGTGAGTGTTGCTCGATCAATGCGGATGAGACTCTCCTGCATTTATTCCGTGACTGTGGTGCAGCTAAAGATATTTGGGCAAGTGTTGGAGGCTCGGCTAAGTATCCTTCTTTCTTCAATGGGGACTTACAAAGCTGGTTGATTCAAAATTTAAAGGCGGATGGTCTTATTTTTTCTGAAAAATGGCCAGTACTTTTTGCACTTACTCTCTGGTGGTCATGGAAGTGGCGTGACTACCAACTTTTGGTAGAAGTGATGAAATCTCACATGATAAAGGGGGCATTCATTAGAGGTAAAGTGGAGGAGACTTGAGGGGTTTTAATGGGTCAAGCTGATAACCAATCTTCTGTGAACAATGGCCCAACCCATAGGAAAACCTTCATTAGATGGTTATCTCCCCCGGGGGGACTGGGTGGCACTTAACACTGATGGTGCTGCCAAGGCATCCCCTGGGGCTGCTAGGGGTGGGGGCGTTCTGAGGGATTGCTATGAGAATTTCATCAAGGCCTTCTTGGCTAACTTTGGTGTTTGTTATGCTGAGCTTCTTGCTTTGGAATTAGGACTCCATATGGCTATAACAAAAGGCATCTCTAAGCTAGTTGTGCAGATGGACAACAAGGCTTGCATAGAAGCACTTCAAAATGAACATTTACAAGGAGGGGAAGTCTTGATTATGCTAAAGGAATGTCGTACTATCATTAAGTCCTTTGGGCTTAATTCATGTATTTTTCATTAATACCGGGAAGGGAATAAGGTGGCGGATAGGCTTGCAAATATAGGCGTTATCCAAAGGGAGAGGGACCTATATTTTGATAATCCCCCGGTCGAAATAAAGGAGCTTCTTCGGGAGGATATTTTAGGAGTCACCACTCCTCGCTTTGTCATTTAGTTTCTTGTTTTGCTTGAATAAAAGGGCCTTGCCTTCGTTTGCACCCAAAAAAATAAAAAATTATTTTTCTGAAACCAACTAAGCAACCCTACTTCATTGTGTATTTTAAGTTAACATTTACATTTATTCATGAAACTTATGGGCGCCAACAATAAAAAAAGACTGGGCTGCCATGATGGGCCAGGGAGGTCGGGCCTCCACCAGCCCCCCTACCTCTGCCCTTGGCTACCGGTTTAATGAGTTAATTTTTTATTTTATTTCTAATTGTATTTCTTATATCTCTCCTCCTACCTCCCCTTTAATGGTGACCCCCACCACCACCATCCCATCATAACCGCCACCACGAGCCCACCTGAAACCCCAAACTCACCAGACTTCCATCCCGAGCTCTCAACCCTAACCCCTCTGACCTTACCACCACAAAATTCCCTAAATCCAACTACCCACCCACACCGAAACCCTCTAAACTACTCGACACCACAGCGAGTCAGCCACCCACAAAACTCTCCCCTTTGCCCTGCTTCTCCGTGGGACTGAAACACCACACAATATTGCCTCCAACAAAATAATTCACTCACAATAACGCTAAAATGCCCAACATTATTCAATACACAATTTAACATTTCAGCAAATAAGAGAAATTCCTTTTTAAAAAATCAAAAACATATCTAGAAACAACAAAGAAACCATCTTATTTATTAAAGATTCAGGTTTATTGTTATTTGTTAATAAGCTTACTCATAAATAATTATTGATCTATTAAAAAAAATAAAAAAATTGATTGATTGGGGTTGGTTATCTCGAGCTTACCCACAAAATTACTCTTAAATCCGACCACGCCAGCCACCTACCGTAAACCCCCTAACCACGCCAGCCACCTACGAAACCGTTAGTCGGGGTGGTTAGCTTCTTCAGGAAAGGGAGTATGGCTTCTTCGGCATGGGGTGGTGGTTTAGGTGGGGTCGAGAAGAAGGAAGGAGGACAGGAAAGGAAAGAGAAGGGGATTTTTTTTTTTATAAAATTATTTTACAAAAAATAAAAATAGACTAATTAGAAGTCTACACGTGGCAAGTAACCTTCTTTTTCAAGTAACCAATTTAATCATCCGGTTAAGGCCTGTTTTGAGCAGATGAGGGGCAAAGGTGAATTGTTTCTAGATTTCGAAAAGGTGGGATTATTTTGAGCAGAAATGGTAATGGTGGGATTATTAGTTTCCATTTTTCCTCAAATATAAGGTTTTCAATTTAATTAACTTTTATTCAAAAATAGTTATAATTAAAAGGAAAAATTGGTTAGAATAATCCCAACTTTGAAAAAATAATCCGAACTTTAATGTGAATTTGCTTCTAATTGTCTCAAGTAACCTGTAACCTGTTTTGTAGGTAATTTTTTTTAGATTTAATTTACACATGTCACCACCTGATTGGTCATTAACATTTAACTAACAATTTTAAAACTAATTTTTTCTTAAAATAATTTAAAAAAAACTAACTAATTCAAAAATAAGTACGGAGTAAAAAAAAAACCCACCTCCACCAGCAGCCCCAGCCATCCTCCGCCCCCACTTTCGCTCCACCACCCTCCACGGCGACGGGCCACGCCGACACCCAGCTTCACCATTTCCACCATCAGTCAACCCACCCCTCCCTTTTCTCCTTACCTTGCGCCCACGGCCATTGCCGCTGCCCGAGCTCCCCTGCAAACGCACCAAGCAGCTTCTAAATGCACCATCGCAACAGCCACGCACAAGCACCATGTATCATCATTGCATCTTAGCAGCCCTTGCACCAACATCTGCGCAAAACATCGCAGCTCAAGGGAGAGGAGCTATTCGTGGTGGGGAAGGGAGGGGATGGGGTTTAAGGGGTTAGGGTTTCGCTGGGACTAGAGCTGTCAAAAGCTGACCCGACCCGAAATACCGACCCGAACCCGATTATTAACCGACCCGTCTAAACCCGGAAAAATGATGACCGAACCCGATATGACCCGACCTGAAACCAACCCTAGACCCAAGTTAACCCGAGTATTTGAGACCCGAACCCAAACATGAACCGACCTAGAGATGACCCGACCTGAATATAACCCGCAAAATATTGACTTGAACCGAACCCGACCTGAACCGAAATTGACCCAAACCCATTTTAACCCGTCAAAACCCGAATTTAACCCGACCTGAATTCAACCCGACCTATTCCTAACCCGAACCGAATTTAACCCGACCTATTACTAACCCGACCCGAATTGAACCCGACATATTACTAACCCGACCCGAAATTCAACCCGATCTGTCACTAACTCGACCCAAAATCAACCCGACTTGTTAGTGGCCCAAAATTAACGAGCAATCTAGGATTACGTCATATCTTTTTTTTTCCCTAATTCTATGAGTTATTTTCCTACTTAAGTGTATTCAAATATTTTCAATAAAATTCTCTATTATTAAATTTTTTACAATTTATATGTCTCAAAAAAACCTATAAAAATTTATGAATACCACTACTTTTTGGATGCATGTGCATTCTTTATTTAAATTTAGTAATTATGATTTACGAATACTACTACTTTTTAGGTGCAAGTTCATTCTATATTTCAATTAAGCAATTATGATTTACGAATTTTACTACTTTGTAGGTGCATGTGCATTAATGTAGTCAATTACGGTTTACAAATACTATTTGACCTTAGGCTTGTTTGTTTTATCTTATATTTAAAAAAAAAGAAAAAAAAAATCAAATAAAAAAAAGTAAAAAAAAAATAATAATTTCGGATAATGATTGAATTGAACGTGATAATGATTGAATGCGAGCATGAGTATATGACAATGACCTAATGATAATCTGACCCAAATAATTTACCTGTACCCGATCATAACTTGACTTGTCTGGACTCGAGAAAGTGGTGACCCGAACTAGAGCTGTTAAAAGGCTTTTATTGGTCTTTTATTTTTCTAATTTTATTATTCATTTGCCTATTTAATCTTATTTAAATGTTTTGAATAATGCCTTTTTAATGTTTAAAAAAAATGCCATTAAAAAAAACCGTGAACTCGAATATGAACTTATAAAAAATAAATAAGTTTAGATTATTTCAAATAAAATAAATTTAGAAAAAAAAAATTATTGTATTTTAACTTATCTAAACTAAACCTATTTTATCGGAATTTATATGAACTTATTGTATTTTATCTAAACATGTCATCTCGAACATGAACTTATCTGAAATTGTTATCCCTAAAATGAGTTGAATCAATGTGAATAGATTAGAATAGGGTTTGAACTTATCTTCTAAAAATCTAAACTGAACCTATCTTATTGGAATTAATATGAACTTATTATGTAGATCTTATCTAAACTTATTAGAACTTATTACCTCGAATTTAAACTTATCTGAAATAATTTCTCTTACAATAAATGAAGTAATTGATAATGATTAAACGTGAATGTCATTACATGAACTGTTAACAAATCGACCCAAAAAATGTACCCGAACTTGATAAGACCCGGCCAGAAATCAACCCGATACCCAGATTAACCCAATATTTGAGACCTGAACCCGAATATGACCTGACTTGGAAATGATCCGACCTGATTATAAGCTGCATTTTTTTTACTTGAACCAAACCCGACTTGAACCCGAACATGACCCGACCTAATTGTAACCCGCAAATAATTGACTTGAACCGAACCCGACTTGAACCCGAGAATGACCCGACTTGGAAATGACCCGACCTGATTATAAACCCGCAAATTATTGACTTGAACCGAACCCGACTCAAACCCAAGAATGACCCGACCTAATTATAACCCGCAAATTATTGACTTGAACCGAACCCGACTCGAACCCGAGAATGACCCTAACCCGTTTTAATCCGTGATACCCGAATTAAACCCGACCTAATATTCACCCGACCCGAATGTAACCCGACCTGTTATTAACCCGACTTAAATCCGACCCAAACCCGATATGATGTATGACCCGACGTTACCCGACTCAAGCATGACGCAACCCGAACCCGACCCGTATAGGATACGACATTAACCCGAAATGACCCGACCCGAGTTGACCCGACCCACACTTACCCGACCCAAACCCGACCTGTTTACCCGAATTGACAGCTCTACATATACCTAATTTTGCTATCAAACATCTTGATAATGAGGGTTGTTTCCAAGGTTGACGAAGCCTAGCTTTCTCCTTCTTAGTAAGGAGAATTACTGGGCATTTGGGGTCATTAGCCATGTCTTCAGGGGTTTCATCATCATCTGATAAATCCTCTTCTTCCTCATCCACATGCTGGTGGTTGGGATCTCCAAGCATATTAGATGAGTTCACCATATCACACTACAAGAAAACAGCTGGATTCCGACGGAATTTTTCCGTCGCAAACATAGGAAAATCCGTCGGAAAATGGCCTTCCGATGAAATTCCGTTGGAATCAGTCTGTCGCAATACACTTTGTAGGAAATTCGACGTTTTTCAAGGAAAGTTTCGTCGGAAGCCACTTTTCCGACGGAATCCATTATGTCGGAGCTCGTTTTGACTTTAAATGTAATTCCGTCGCAATTTTCCAACGGAAATTTCCGTCGGAGTTGGAGAGGTTTCCGACGGAAATTTCCATCGGAAGAGGTATTTTTCGACGGAAATTATCGTCGGAAGAGGTATATTCCGACGAAAATTTCCGTCGGAAAAGTCAATAAAAACAAAAAACACCTCCACCACCCCCACCACCAGCGTGACACCACCAACCCACCCACCCAGGCCACCCCCACCCAGACGACCCACCCAAACCATCCCCTGCCACCACCACACCCAGGTACTTCACCCACCCCACCTAACCCTAACCAAACCACCTCCAGCCAGACCACCCCCACTAGCCACCCTAAACTAAACCCACCCACCCAGACCATCCCCACCCAGACGACCCACCCCGACCACCCCCTGCCACCACCACACCCGCGTACTTCACCCACCCCACCTAACCCTAACTAAACCACCCCCAGCCAGACCACCCCCACCCACCACCACACCCACAAACCGAACCCCCCCACCTAACCCTAACCTAACCGAACACCCTACCTCAGCAGGACCAACAAAGCACCGATTTCAACACCCCCACCACCAACCACCATTACCCCACCCAACCAAAACCCTAACCCTCCCAGAAAAACAAAAAAAAAATACCAACAAAACAATTATAATTCAAAATTCACCGAATTCGTACAAAAAAAAAAAATTACAAACACAAAAACATACCTTAAAACTTGAATTGAGTTCGAGTTTAGTTTATTAAGGCCAAATTTGACCATGAAAAGTCTAGATCTACACTTTTCATGGTCAAATTTGACCAAAAAAACCATTAATTTACTGTGGACGAAGGAGAAGGGGCGAGGAAGGAGAAAGGGGAAGGAGAAAAGGGGCAAGGAAGGAGAAAGGGGAAGGAGAACAGGGGCGAGGAAGAAGAAAAGGGGCGAGGAAGGAGAAAAGGGGCGAGGAAGGAGAAAGGGGAAGGAGAACAGGGGCGAGGAAGGAGGCGAGGAAGGAGAAAAGGGGCGAGGAAGGAGGAAGGGGCGAGGACGGAGAAAGGGGAAGGAGAAAAGGGGCGAGGAAGGAGAAAGGGCGAGGAAGGAGAAGGAAGAGAAAGAGGAGGAGAGAGAAAGAGGAAGAGAGAGAGCGAAAATCTGATGGAATATTCCGTCGGAAAGCTCCGACGGATTTTAATTCCGTCGGAAAGTTAACTTTCCGGCGGAATATTCCGTCGGAAAGTTAACTTTCCGGCGGAATATTCCGTCGAAAGTTTCCGACAGATTTTATTTCCGTCGGAAATTTATTGTTTCGACGAAATATTCCATCGGAAATTTCCGACGGATTTTATTTCCGTCGGAATATTAATTTTCCGACGGAATATTCCGTCGGAAAGCCCATAAATTCCGACAGAATTTTATTCCGTAGGAAATCCGTCGGAAATTTCTGATAGAATATAAATCCGTCGGAATATATAGGATTTCCGACGGAATTTTGTGTCCGTCGAAAGATGTCCATCGGAATCAAGCCTATTTCTTGTAGTGTCACGAAATGAAACACCAGGAGAAGTTATACCTTGAACAGGTTGTATAAATGGAGGATTAACAAGGGTCTTGGGTAAAGCAGCATTAGCATCATTCGAGAAAATGATATGATTAATCTTGCGTTTGGTTTTCTTGGTTGAATGCGCGAGTTGATCTCTGGTTTCAGGGTTGGAAGCATGGTTGAGGGCGTTTTCCATTGAGAGAGTTAGCCAGGGACGAAACTATACTTGGTTTCAAAAGGATATGATAGTGCTTGTTGGCATGTGGTGAAGGTCGCGAGATCAATCCTTGTTACTATCTTTAGTTTTTTTTGGCTTTTTTGGCTTTTTTCTATTTTCAAAGTCAGTTTTTCCCCTTCTTTTCCAATTATTTAAATGTATATTTTTTATTTAGATTTTTTTTTTATTTAATATATACATATGAAAATAATGTGGTCTCTTCTACTTTTTCTCAAAGCCATTTCTTCCCTATTTTTCCAACTAACTTTTCATATAATTGCATTTTTCGATTAGAATTTTTTTTTTTTTAAAAAAAAAAAACCTATATACATGTGGAATGATCAAGTTTTGACAATGATATTTATAAATATCTAATAATTGCATTTTTTTTCCCTAATAAAGGTGGAATTATTAGTTTCCATTTTTCTTTTATTTGAGGTAAAAAGAAATAGGTTTGAATAGTTTATAAATTTCCTCGCAAAGCCTATAGAGGGATGGAACCCCCCCCCCCCCCGGTATCTTTCCGATTAAAAAATATATCTATAGAAATAATTTTAAATTGAATCATGATACACCAAGATGTATATTCAAGAGTTGCAATTACTCAAACATTGTAACAAAACAATTGAAGTTCTTGGCTCATTATTAGTTGCAAATTTGGGAAGGCTCATAAATTTGAATGTTGCTTATATATGTAGGAGATGAAAATAACTATATTGAGCATGAAAGAGCCATGGTATTAATTGTTTCCTGAAGGGGACATTTGACCTCAGCTTATGTTGACCAAATAAGTCCAATTCTCACGAGAAAGTTGCATATTTTTTCCTAATTACACATAAATATGACTCAAATGTAAAAAATAGGGTTAGATTTAAAAAACTTGCATATGACGAATCTGGTGGGCTAATCCTCATATAATTACAATGTGATATACTGATATACACAAGTTCACATGGAACCTACATAGAAACATATATATAGAATTTCATTACATTTATTACTACCTACCATTTGGATTATGAATGTAATGAATTCTCTACAATTTTTCTTATTTTGCAAGGATTACTAACTATTATGGAATAATGAAATGGTCCCTTTATCTTAATTTAGCTTATTGTTTGGTAGGAAATTTCTATTAGGGAAAACTAACCTGAAACATCACAAGAATAATCAAATAATGTTGAACAAACAAAATGCAATTATTTTTGGCATGTGTGAATTCTCCTTCACCTTAATTATTACATGCAACATGGGTTATATTTTCCAAAAGGATCTTGCTCACGAACGTCTTCGGAGTTTTTGATAACCCTTTAAAATATTTCCTAAAATGGTATAAATTTGGGAATGCACGTCAAAATCACGCGTCAATCGATGTAATTAATGTTTATGTTAAGTTAATATTTCTACTTTTGATGATCTTATCCAACGACCCCAGAGCGTTCGTTAGCTTTTGCCTTTCCAAAAAAGCTATTAGCATAAAAAAATAAAAAATAAAAATAAAAATAAAATAAAATAAAAAACTTTAGGATTTAATAATAGGTTTATCTAACTACAATTACTACATGGAAATATCAAACGGTTGGATGACATCAAGTTAAAATATAAGTTAATGTAACAATGCGAAACGAATGGACAAGATACATTGATATAATACAATACCAATCACATAAATAATGATCTTAAAAATAATGACCTTAGCTTAGCTTAAGAAGGTGAGGATCTTTTTGAAAGTAACATGGGTTGCTTCCTAGATAGGATAAAGCAAATTTCATGCACAGTCTCTTTATTTTCTTTTAATGTGATACTAGAGGAGCATACATGTTTAGCCGTTTATAGCAACCATTTAATTGCTTTTATGTGCATTTAGTATAGTTTTAAATCAACCTAACTAGTTGATATTCAGATCATGTTATTATGGGGAATGTGCACTTGATCTTGAAAAATCCATTTTATAAGTTGTTTAAGATAATGCAATGCCATTCTCACATATTTAATAATAAATTGATTAAATTTTGTGGCTATTATGTTCTAAAGATAACGTTAGGAATATAGGAAAATATACTATTGTGATATATTTTTCATATAAATCTTATGATAATACATTTAGGATAATATTATATCTTAGTGATGCTCTAAGATAGACTTATGGTAATTTGATATTACTGAGGATTAGGAAAGTTTATAGGATAGAGTTTTATATTACGTAAGTTATCTTTTGCAGGCTATAAATATTAGCCAAGATCATCAATACAATTTAAGGTATTTTTTAATCTCTTAAATATTTTACATGGTATCAGAGCAAGTGGATTGAAGCTCGATCAAAATTTAAGACTTGAAGCTTTAAATCTGAGATAGCAATATCAAAGGCCACTCACATACTATGATATATATACGTTGGTAGAAAAACATGCAAACCATTAATTCTCATTATTTTCTTGTTATTGTTTGTGTTTTAGGGGCTTGCCCCTCTACTTCACCAAAAAAAAAAAAAAAAAAAAAAAAAAAAAAATTATCCAACTATATATTTTATTAATATCAAAATTTTATAATTTTACGTGTATGAAAAATATAGATATATACATTTTAACACCCATATTAGAGACCATGAAAAGTCAAATGGGACACAAAATTAGGGACAAAGAGAGTAGCTCCTAATCTAAGTAATCAATCTATAATCATGATTCGTTCTTGAATTTAAATTAAGATTTGAATGTTTACTCCTAACACTCAAATAAAATTCAAAAGGAATATATTGTTAATTATATCAACTCTTGAACCCCTTATTTAGGGTATGTTTAGTACGTTCATCTTATTATCTAAATATCTTATTACTTATTTCAGATCATATCAGAAGAAAGAAAGAAAGAAAAAAAATAAAAAAGTTAAGATCATTCTTTATCGTATATGTGCAATGATTTATCGTTAAATATCTTTAATTTCGTAATGAAAAAATGATATATTTGAAATTATACGTTAAAATAAATCTAATAAGACCCCATATGTTATAATATATTTTATTTTTGTTATAGATTAGCGTACATATAAGATCAAAGTTTAGTCAAGTCAATTAGATTAGATACGAAAAAAATTAGATCAAATCAAATTATAAGAAAAAATAAACTCAGATAAAAAAAAAATAATAAGCAAAAATAAGGTGTAATAAATATAGAGCCTAAGGCTGGAATATTTTCATTGATACTACCCCCTCGATCTTATTTGTTCTTCCAATTTTGACTATGCAAATTTGTAAAAGATGCATAGCTTTGACCACAAATATCTTTAACTTTATATTAATTAAAAAATATAACAGTTTATAATTGATAAAATAATTATTGAGACGAAATGATACTCAACATGACTATGTTGTAATTTATATCTCTATTATATAAGTAAAGAGGGGAGATTGTGGTGTGCACTAAAAAAGACCACAACACCCCTCTTCAGATTCTTTTGAAATTGAAAAAAAAAAAATCAATCAATCAACGAAAAAAAAAAAAAATTTAATCAGTCAGCGAAGAACATGGAAAAATTAATCAATCAACAAAGAATTACATAAAATAAAAATCTACTTGAATTAAGTCCGAAATAAATAAGTAGTACATTATTTATTTTATGTCTATGAAATCGATCAATTAAAACACAATTATGTAATTTTCATCAATCAATTAATTTATGCAATTAAACTTATCTTTCGTAAATTATTAGCTTAAAATTATGATTATATATTAGTAAATTTGATATTGTTTTATTCTCCGTATTAGTAATGATGTTCACATGTCGACACGAACTACTGTCAATCAAACTCATACCATCTACATTGTTAGTTAGAGTACCAAGCTCAACTGTCTACCTTTATCATTTCATATTTACATAAGTTATCCACACGATCCTAATTAAAGATAAATAAATAAAGAAAAGGGAGATTTGAGATGATTATTCCAAAACCTCGAATCTCCTATCTATTCATAATATAATCTGATCTAAAATGATACATTTAAAAACATGTAACATATTAGAGTAATATTTTGTATCAATGAGGATTCTCCACGAATCACAAATCATCTCCATCGATTTTGATTGTACGCTTATATAACAAATTAATCATATCTTACGTTAACTCTTATATGTACATATTCGACTCTAACCAACCTTATCATTTTGCATTACTCCAACCTTCCTACAAACCTACTAAAGATCCTATAACACCCCCAAATTAAAAAAACTGAGGCTAGTAAGTAAATAAAATCATGACAGATCAGGTCGATCAATTCTTCCTAATAAAAAATACTCCCTCCACTTTTTTTTAGTGTTCCATTGGAGTTTGACACACATGCCGATGTAGAACTTTGGCCTATAATATCTTTAATTACCAATAAGAATAAATTACAACAATTAAATATTAATAATCTATTTATTGAAACATTTTCAATAAGTACCAAAAAGATTATACGGAGTATTTTTTTTGTCATGTATAATTTACAAACATTGATAAAATAAATAGCGTAAAAAGTCCCAATAAAACACCTTAAAAAAAAAAAGGAAAGGGAGAAGATTTGAGATGATTACACCAAAACCTTAAATTGTTTCTCTTTCTTACCCCTTCTCTCTCTCTTCAAATAACTTTTATTCTCACCCATTTCCTCTCAAAATGAAAATCTGATCGCTCTCACTTTCTCTCTCCTCGCCCCTTCATATATTCTCCCCTTCTCATCCCACAAAAAACACTCAATTCATTTTCAACTCCTAAAACATTTATTTTCTCTCTCAAATTCCAAATGAGCCATTTCTCCTTAAACCTCCCTTCATCCGATACACTCTGGTACACCCCAACTACAATGGACCACCACCACCACCAAAAACCCCTCCCCTTCTTCTACCATTCCTCCCTTCCTCTGTCCTCAAAACTCGATGATGTCGATTCCGACAACAACAGTACCTCCACCGCTACCGCCAACATTGACCGATCCGAAACAACCTCCTCCTCCCCTTCCTCCGCCGACCAAGAATACATGTTCGAAAAACCCTTAACCCCTTCCGACGTCGGTAAATTAAACCGTCTCGTTATCCCCAAACAGCACGCTGAAAAATACTTCCCCCTCGCCAACGCTACAGCCGTCGCAGATTCCTCCGGAGATAAAATCACCGGCGCCGTCGCAGGTGGTGGTGGAGTTTTACTAGGGTTCGAAGATGAGTCTGGAAAGTGCTGGAAGTTTCGGTACTCTTACTGGAATAGTAGTCAAAGCTATGTGTTGACTAAAGGTTGGAGTCGTTACGTTAAAGAGAAGAAACTTGACGCCGGCGACGTCGTTTTGTTTCAGCGTCATCGGTTTGAATCCGACCGCTTTTTTATCGGTTGGCGACGGCGCGGTTCCGCTCCGTCGCCTCATCACCATCATAATCATCACCCTCCTGCTCCAAATAATAATCAAATCCGATACAACAATCATCAGAGTAACTATAGCGTTGCGCCGTCGCAGGGTTATAATAATGGTGCGACTCAACAACACCAGATTGCTTCATTTCCGTCTTACCGCCCTGACTCTCTTCATGCAGGTAAACTATACACTCTAAGGGACCTTTAGAATCGTGTACCTTTTTCGTTCTTAACAAAATATTCACCCCTAATAAAAATTAAAATGTTCGGAGTAAAAAAAAAAAAAAATCTCAATTTTTATTTATAGGTTTAAAATTGAAAAAGAAAAATATCGTCACGTAATCGTCAACTCATCATCAAGTTGGATGTTTCGCCTTCTTTGTTTCTTTGCTCCCTTATTTTTGTTTCATGTGTTTCCATTTATTTTTTTAAAATAAAATAAAATCATGATTTCTTCCCTTTTATGTTTATTTCCCGAAAAATCCGATATATCCAAATATTTTCTGAATATTAATTAAATATAGTAAAATAATACGGGGTAAATGAGAAGAAGATGTATGATTACGCTCATTGGGGTGCGTGACTGACACCATCCAATTACTTAGGAGGAATGTGGTTCATTCCACGTTTTTTTAACGAGTTATTTCCGAGTTTTATTTAAACTATTTGTTCATTTTGGATCATTTGGCACGAAATCGGGAGTAAAAACTAGATACGGAGTAAATGAGAAAGAGTAAACCACTTTGCTGTGGTTGTACTGTCGAAGAGTACAAATACTTGACATTTTTCTGACTTGTTATGTTGAAAGTCAGGCAAAAATAATCTGATCTGATAAATAAATTAGTTATACATTTTTATTTGTTAAAAATATCTGAAAAGTTGTTTTTGACTAAACTCAATCAGTGAAATCAGCCTAACTAATTCGTTTGACAAGTATAATAATCTAGATTATAATCATTCTAAATGATACTCTTAATCTTAATGATTAATTATATGATACTATGAGACCTGTATAGTTAGATGGTGACGTATAATTATTAAAGTACTACACACCTACATATTTATATCAGGGGAAAAAAAGGACTAATTAAACAGGCACGTGGGATAACATTAATTAATGAAAGAAATTCAGTTACACGAATATAATACGGAGTAATAATAATATGATTTTGTTTAAGTTTCAAAAAGTTAGTTAAAGCCATTAATTAAATATAATTATAGTATAAATAATAATGATAATGATGATGATTTTGTAGGGACAGAAGTTAGGCAAAAGGGAAGAAAATCAGGCGGTGGTAATTCAAAAAGGGTGAGATTATTTGGGGTTAATTTGGAATGCCAAATTAATGATGATTTAGAAGAAGATGAAGAGCCTCAAACTTCTGATGGCTCATCTTTATCTAGCCAAGGTCAAGCTCAACTTCACCCAGGTTCCGGTTTCAGTTCAGGTTATGACGCGACGGGTCCTACCACCTACAATTACTTTGACTACATGGGTTATCAACCTAATCAACATTATCCTTCTCACATGGTACGTTGCTTTCTAATTTAATTAATTAATCTGTCAATTTAAATAATGTTGATTAACCTGGAATCTTCCCACCCAAATCCCTATTTATTTGCTTCCACTAATGAGACAAAATCCAGATGGTATTACTATAATGTAGAATCTAATACTGCTAATACTAATACTGTGCATTAGGGGATGTATTTATTGACTTTATTCGTAGACTAATGTTGTATTGCTGTCTTCATTATATCTGTCTACCTGTCTACGTAATCTCTTGAATATCGCGAAATCATTAAATATTATATAATCAATGTTCAGACTCTAGTCAAGTATAGTTTTAATAATATATCCTTTCTGGACTGAGGAATAAATATTCCGTGCTAATACAATATTCTCTTGTTTAAGTCGACAGATAATAAGAAAAAGGGAATTACTACTCTTATTAGTTATTTAATCATGAGCTGTTAGGTGTACGTACGTAGCCAAATCTAATCCCACATGCTGGGCGGGCAAGGGTGTTTGTAAGTATCCTTTTACGATACGTATACGTGTATGTACCTCGTGTTAACGGAAGATTAAGGAGATCTAATTAATACGTATCGAGGTGGTTATGATTTGATTAAACAAATGGTTAAGATACTAATTGATTAGAGTAGTAAAATAGTATAGTAGTGTGAGTTTTAAGGGGTCCCAAAATGAAAAGGATGGACTTACATGCAAAGATTTTTGCAAATAACAAAGGTAGAACGTGAATACGTGATTGAAGATTAGGACTAGTATGATTAGCACGAGGATTTGTCACTGTCTTGCTTTGCGGACCAAATATATGTATTTTCTAGAGAGAGAAAGCGAAAATAAATATAAATAGAATAATATTAGAGGTAGGAAAAGAAAAAGGGAAAGGAAGGAGGGGTCAAGGACGGTGAGCTATCACTTTGAACGAGAAGAATTTTGCCACAAATGTTTTCAAGGGTTTTCAACTTTGAATACAACTACTAATCTTGCTATTACTATACACGCTCGAAATTAAATACTCCTTCCGTTACTTAAAAACTTTATAGTATTAAATTTTCGTATAATCTATATTTATTTTGATTGTATTATTCTATTAACACGAATAGTACTGCTTATTGAATGTATGCTTTCAAAATATCAACATTTTATATATTTTTGACAGAATAAGGAGATTTGTGTGGGTGGTCCAAGGGAGTAAATATAATATAATTTTACATTTTGTTTTTTGTATGAAAGGTGGTATATAATGAGTCATTGGTCGGACTTGAAAGTGTCAATTATATCTGCCGTGTATGAGTTTCCTACATGAAGGAAGAATCGAGGGGTGTCATTTTCAAAGGGTGAGATGGTGGAATGGTCAGGGTTGTGGGGCTTTGCCTCTCATTTTACAGGGTCCATCCTCAGATTACAGGATTAAGATTGGATGGGAGTGAGTGTAGTGAGTTTTTGGGATAGGAAATTAATGTTTTCCATTTCTTGGCTTTTTTTTTTTTTTGCATTTTCCTACCCTCTTTTTTGTTGGCTATCTAAGAGTGTACTATTATAACATTAAGAGGTGGGTTGGATCTTTCGGGATCCATTTCAGATTTTTAGGGCAATCAGTGTGAATTGAACGCTCAATCTTTATCCTTGTAAACATAAGAGTTGTATTTAAAGAGGGATCTAATAATAAACTTCTTATCTTTCTCTGACCTTGACCCTCGCCAAGTACTCATACTTCATGGTATTAGAACACGATTAGAATTTTGAGAGATTAACGAGGTGTAGTAAAAAGACATGTAACCATGACTTGTATAGGGTTCTTGTAAGGTTGCATTGGCATGGCATCTCAGGTGATAATTTTTTTTTTTTGCATCCAAGTTGTTAGTTGTTATAGATGATGGGCCAAATTTCCCTTGGTAGAGGGAAAACAAATCAAATTAAAAACATTTGTTTTGTTGTAAGGGAGGTGAGGGGGATTAGTTTTGTAAGCATGTGATTTTCTAAGTAAAATGGGGGGTGTGATAGTGTTGACATTATAAATTCACGCGTACCAATGGCGGGGTTACATAATCATGTGCCTCTTTTGTACAGCTTAGCCATGGACCACGAACCTTATACATAGATGGCCCCTAGTTTATGTAGTGGGATTGGTTTATTACACAATTAATGATAATATTATTTCATTTAATTCGACCTCCTACTTGTAAAATACTGCCTCCGTTTCTTGATACACGCAGCAAATTGACTTTACATGCAACAAGTTGACTTTATTAATACTCTCATTAAAAGTCAATTTGTTACGTGTATTAAGAAATGGAGGAAGTATTTGAAATTATTATCATTATTATTGTTTTCAACTTTAGTGTGTATTGCATCTTGGTCCTAGGTGGTCCACTAACTACATTTGTGTAGGTTATGCATGTTCCATACCTCATCTGTAATTATCTATGGGATTGTTTTCGTTGATACGTCACTTTAACACCTTAATATAACACCAAATTGCCCCAACATCTTTCTCTCTAGCTTATTCTTTGAATTTTCCACTCCTTTGCCAAATAAATTTCTTGCTTGAACTTCGAAACTTTGTTAACCTTTGTGAAAACCTTGTTGTTGGTCATGATAAAACCTAGTCCTTTTCGGAATATAGTACTCCACCATGGATCTTAGTTTTGAAGGTTTAACTTCATCGTACCCCGGTGTACTAGTCTAACGAAATGATATGATCAAAATCGATTTGGGCCATTCGGCTTATTAATAGAAAGTGGCCTAATATTTAGAATGGACGACCTAAATGATAGTTGAAATTTCGAATTGCACCAAGATGAGGTACCTATAATTTCTTTGTGGACCTATGAGAAATGTTTGGCACATGCATGACTTGTTTAAATATATATAGGGTTGAAAATTAGGAGTGGTGAATATTCATACATGCATACAAGTGGGAGTATATATTTTAACACTTTGAAATGATATTTGATTGGATTTGCCATAACTTTTGGAATAGACAAAATGTTATGCTTCACTCTGTTTTTCCCTGTTTGTACTTTATTAAAATTTCTACAAATATACTATATGATGTGAAATTTTTTAATTGCTATATGTATTTATTTTTTACTATTTTTTGGCACTAATAATTATTGCACCATGTGGGCTGTAACAGGACATGAATTTCCCTCAAGATGTCAACCAAATGAGTAATAATCGGCTAAGATAAGATCACAAGATGTGACGTGCCCTCTATCCAACCCCCCAACTTGCTAGAGGTCAAACTTACTACACCAACATTATATTAAACCCAAAAAAATCAGGATGATAATTTTTTTTGGTGTAAAGAGAGCCTTACAGCACTGATGTAAACAAAATTTAATCCCGAAATTTTGATTAGCACCCCAAAACTGAGAAAGGGTGATGACATGTTTAAATACTGTATGATGAAACTAAATGAGGGGATAGAAAATCCCATAATTTCAGGCATTATTCTCTCATACAGTATAATTTTTTTATATTTGCCAAAAAAAAAATAAATCATGTACAACTGGTAGTAGTGCTCATGATTTAAGTCCGAAAAAGAGAGTCCCAAAGGCAAAGGAATGGAGGAGAAATAGACAGCACAGGTTATGAGGTATGGCAACCCAATGTGGGCCCTACTTTTGTGTTTTTGGGTATTTGGGCTTTTTTAAGTACGATTTGCCCATTTCCAACACGTGGCATTTTGGGTCAATACCTTCCAAAGAATCTATATGGCTGATGAGAGAGAACGTCAGATATTTACATATTCCATGCTTTCCAATTTTTTTTTTTTTTTTTTTTTAGGAGATGAAAAAACAAAGTATATTTTAGGCCCAAAAAAAAAAATTGTTACAAGGCCCACTTTATTTAGTTTCTAACCTTATCTAGTTAGTGAGAACTAAGAAGAGATGTAATCTTGTAGATTAACTTTGTTCTTGTTTTTATAATTCCAATGTTTTTATTAATTTTTGTTGATTTATTGATATTTTTGGAAGTTATTTGTAATTTGTAAGATTTGAGAATCCTTAACAAATGACTTTTGCAGGAGAAGTAACTTTTGTATATATTTATGTTGATGTTTGGGTAATTTGTGATCAGATCGGGATTATTTAGCTTATTTAAATTGTTACTATCTTCAATTAATCGGACTTTAATGGGATATGTATTGAGATATATCTAAACTTGAATTATCATGATAAAACCTTTTAATTTGAGTTTGATTGTCCGATCTTATTTTTATGTTTTAAATAATTTTTAATAATTCATAAATTTTCAAAGGTAAAACTAAAACATGATTAATGATATTATAAACTTCTCAATTTCTTAATCTGTGGGGCATTGTACTTTTCAACCAAATACTTCTAAATCCAAAAGCTATCTTTTACAGATAATTGGCGAGTTCTATCAATCATTTGGCTATGTTGCGTAAACAAGAAAAGTTAGAAACTTACCTTAAAAGCCATTCTATCACTTAGAAACTTATCTTAAACTCTGATTCAATTCTTATGCATGTCATTTTAACCACCCAAAAAGTACTAAATTATTGTGTATTGCCTTTTTTTTTTTTCCTTCCTTTGAACTCTTGTGAATTGACTTATGATTATCAATATATTTTTGAAATAGACTATGATAAAAAAGAAATTAATTCATTGTATCATTCACTAGTAGAAAAAAAGAAATAGGCAACCCCCCTATGGCAACGGTTCATGAAAACCGTTGCCAAGTTAATTGAGCGCCAATTTAAATATCAGAGTTGGCAACGGTTAACCGTTGCCAATTTTTTTTTTTTTAAAAAAAAATTGATTAACATTAGCAATGGTTAACCGTTGCCAATTGCGTTTTTTTTTTTTTAAAAAAAAAAAAAAGGTAAAGGTTTGGCAACGGTTAACCGTTGCCAAATTTTAAAAAAAAATTGCGGGTTTTGTTCCCTACTCTCACTGTTCATCAACGTCTTCATTCATTCATTCATTCAATTGTACTGCGTTTTCCCTCTTCCTTCTTCATTCAACTCTGTCCCCTCTTTGTTCCTCCATTGAAGTGGCCTCCATTGGAGACAATTTCCCCTCCTCTCTTCTCCTTAGCACGCTGCTTCATTCAACTCAGCTCCCCTCTTCGTCGTTCCTCCATTGAAGCTAAGTGTTGCGAGCTTTCTCACCTCCATTGAAGACCGTATTCGCGTCGTACTCCGTCAATAACTCCCTCCATTGTCTTCAACCTAAGGTAAGTAGCAATTAGGTTTAACTTATATCCCTCCATTGATGAATTCCTTCGACTTTTTGGTGGATTTGCTTTACAATGTAGTAATTAGGTTTTACAATGTAGCAATTAGGTGTATGGCGCCCTTTCAAGTAGTTGTTCGAAACCCATTATTCATGACATACAATTTAATTGTTTTGTATTGGTGATAGTTTATACATAGGCTTGTGTACAGATTTGTTTAGTGCTAGTAATATTGGTGATTGGGGTGAACTTGTCTCTTGCCTAGGCTTTTGTGATGATTAAGATAAGCAAAATCGGTTCCTCATTGTTGTTTTAAACTTTGGGTGATAAAATATGGAAGAGTGGTAGAGTCTAATTCAGTAGGGAGATGTGGCTATCGGTAAATCTTGAGTGCCCCTTTGATTGTTTTATAAAGCTGGTAGATAATGGCATTGCCATCAATATCATGGGATCGATGGGCAAGCTGGGTCTAGTTCATTGTAGGAGAGCAGGGAGGGGCCAAGGGGGCCAGGGCAGGCTGGGGATGAGATGGACTGGTGTATGGTTGTGGTGTAGTGTGTTCTTGCAAGTGGTTAGTTCAGTGGTAAATGTGAGACTTGTGTTAATACGAGTAATATTGTTGCTTTTAATAGTTTGTCTAATTGTAATGTATCGGGTCATTATTTAATAGTTTTTGTCGTTTGTGGCAACTTGACACTCCATGGATGCTTTAGTGATGCAAGTATGTACTAATGTCCCTATTTGTATTTATTATCCATATCTCATACGTACTTACTAACTTTTAATTTGTTTTTTGTTTTGTTTTTTCTTTTTGCGTTTTTATAGGTTCATATGTGAATTGAAGTTGAAGCTAGTTAAGTTTGAAGACTACACATTAATTTAGCTCAAGTGGGAAGTTAGAAAGAATACATCCATTGTGTTGGTATGAATTATAAACTTCTCTAAGCTATAAATATTTCTTTCTCTCTATTATTGTTTTAATAAACGTTTTTTCATGCTAGCTATTAGATTTGTGTATTATATAATGACTAACTAAATACAACAATAAATATATAAAATGTTTGCATCATCATGTGCCTAGATATCCGTTCAAGGCTTTCTCATTAGGAGAAAGTCTTGAATAGTCCCCGGTTGGGACTGTTCTTGAACGTTTACTCTCACTTAGGTGGTGAATGTATGTCCTTTTTTTCGATTTTAAGGAACATCTTGGCTTACCATTTCCTCGATCACCATGTTCTCTTGGTACATATGTGGGTAAGTAATTACCTACGTCGTGTACTTGGAGAATTGGGGGGAAATGCTGCCGAATTTTCCTTAAAATTGGAAAGTTGACATACATTCACTAGTGAGAGTAAACGTTCAAGGATGGGTTAGGTTGGAGTGATAAGGACCCTTTGGAAGCATATATTCATTTGTGTATGTATATGAATGTTATATGCATGTTGTGTGTTTGAATTTGATTTGTATATATAATAGATGTAGCAATTATACATTATTTGTAATATGTTGCCATGTTTAGAGACAATTTACTTAATGGAGAGGGATCGTGGATGGATGTATGGTAGACGTGATACATTGGAATTCTTTAATGGGGTTCAAGAGTTCTGCGAGACGGCTTCATCTTATCAGCGCAGAATGGGTTTCGAGTGCCTCTATTGTCCTTGTGTTGATTGTAATAATGTGAAGGTGGTCAATAGTGTTGATATCATTAGAGATCATGTAGTTTGTCGTGGGTTTAGGGTTAAATATCATGTGTGGATTTGGCATGGTGAAGAAGGAGAGTACAGTGGGGATGTTATTGGGTATGATGTGCATGATGATAGAAGCAATGATATCCGTGTGGACGAGGAATACAAGAATGATGAACATATTGATGATGATGGTGCTGAGGAGGGATTTGAGGATGATCATGTGGATGAGGTTGAGGATGAAGGTGTGGATGAGATGATGCGTGGTTTTGAAGGTGACGTGTTTGAGTCATTATCGGAGGCTTCTAAAAAGCCTTTGTATCCTGGGTGTAAAAAATACTCCAAACTATCAGCCGTGCTAACTCTTTTTAACATTAAGTCGAAGCATGGGTGGACGGACAGTAGTTTTACTTCCTTGTTGAGCGTGTTAAGTGAGATGTTGCCAGATGGGAATGAAATTCCTAAGTCTTACTATTACGCTAAGAAGCTCATGTGTCCATTTGGTTTGGAGTATAAGAAGATACATGCATGTCCTAATGATTGTATTCTTTACCGAAATGAATATGAAAAATTGGAGGAATGTCCAAGATGCAAGAAGTCGCGCTACAAGCGCAAGAGTTGCAATGCTGGTACGAAGGGACCTCCTGCTAAGGTGTTGTGGTATCTTCCCATAATTCCTAGGTTTAAGCGTCTGTTCTCTTTACCAAAAGACGCTAAAAACTTGAGGTGGCATGCAGAGGGAAGAAAGAAAAACAGAATGCTGAAGCACCCAGCCGACTCCCCGCAATGGAAGAACCTTGATATGAAGTTTGGGGAATTTGGTGATGAAGTCAGAAATTTAAGGCTTGGTTTGTGCACGGACGGGATGAATCCATTTGGCACTCTTAGTACCCAGCACAGCACATGGCCGGTACTTTTAGTGATCTACAATTTGCCTCCTTGGTTGTGCATGAAACGGAAATATGTAATGCTTTCACTCTTGATATCGGAGCCAAGGCAACCTGGAAACGACATTGATGTGTATCTTGCGCCATTGGTTGATGATTTGAGAAAGATGTGGGACGAAGGGGATTCCGTGTTTGATGCTCATAAGAATGAGATGTTCACATTGCGTGCAGCTCTTATGTGGACCGTTAATGATTTTCCTGCATATGGCAACTTGTCTGGGTATAAGAATAAAGGGAAAAAGGCATGTCCCATTTGTATTGATGATACGCCAAGCAGACGCCTTGATCATTCTTTCAAACAGGTGTATTTGAGGACAAGAAGGTTGCTCAGGCGCGATCACCCGTACCGTCGGCAGAAAAAGGCTTTCGATGGGACGGTGGAGGAGGGGACTGCTCCTAGGCCACTGACTGGTGAGGAGGTTTACGCTCGGGTCAAGGGTGTACGAACAGTATTTGGGAAATCTGAAAAGGCGGCGGAATCAGTTGCTCTCTTTAAAAAAGAATCAATCTTTTGGTTGCTCCCGTACTGGAAAGAACATGACGTTAGGCACTGTCTTGATGTAATGCATATAGAGAAGAATGTGTGTGACGCTCTTGTGGGAACGCTGATGAATATTCAAAACAAGACAAAGGACGGAAAGGGTGCACGTTTAGATTTGGAAAAGATGGGGGTGCGTCCAAAATTGTGGGTTCAGTAAAGGGTTAGTAAGGGAAAGGAACAGGAAAAGGAAAAAGAAATGGGTTCGAAAAAGGGAAAGGGGAAGAGCAAGGGAAAGGGAAAGGCTGCGGATGCGTCGAAGAAGAAAAATGAGGGAAAAGCCAAAGAGGGGAAGGCCTATTTACCTCCGGCTTGCTACACATTGTCAAGGGTAGAAAAACGGAGGTTTTGTGAATGCCTGTATGGCATTAAGGTTCCATCAGGGTACGCATCTAACATGAAAAGATTTGTATCCTTAAATGGAGAATTGAAGCTGACAAGTATGAAATCCCATGATTGTCATGTTCTGATGCAAGTTTTTCTACCAATTGCAATACGTGGTATTTTGCCAAAGCACGTGAGGGAAGCTATTACAAGCCTCTGTTCGTTTTTCAATACAATATGTAGCAAAGTGCTTGATCCTTGTACCCTTGATGCTTTACAGGCGGATGTGGTTGTGACTTTGTGCAAATTTGAGATGTACTTCCCGCCCTCGTTTTTCGACATAATGGTGCATTTGATTCTTCATTTGGTGCGTGAGATTAAGTTGTGCGGTCCAGTGTTCTTGAGGTGGTGCTATCCTTTTGAAAGACACATGGGTACATTGCAAGATAAAGTTAGGAATCGGGCTCACCCGGAAGGAATATGATTCAAGGGACCGTGGTCGAGGAGATTGGTAATTTTGTGGCCGACTACGTAGCCGTTGCTGAACCTATTGGTATTCCTACTTCTCGAAATGAAGGTAGACTTGATGGTCATGGCACAATCGGGTCGAAACGAATGTCACCTGATCGAGAGAAGTTCTTACAAGCACACCTATATGTGTTGCACCATGTTGCAGATGTTCACCCATAATTAGACGAGCACATGGCTAGTTTGCGTGATGAGTTTCCGTCGAAAGGTGAAAGGGCACTGATGCAGTTGCACAATAAGAAGTTTGTGAGTTGGTTTCGTGATCGAGTGATGGGTGGAATGGATGAGAGTGTCACAGCTACAGTATGGTGGCTTGCTTATGGTCCTAGGGATGATGTTCGCTCATTTGAGGGATATGACATAAATGGGTACACATTTTGGACTGAGCGTCAAGATTTGAAATTGTCCTCGACCCAAAACAGTGGTGTAACGGTTGTGGCATCGTCAAGGGAGTTTGCAAGTGCTAAGCATAAATCACCCGTTGATGCAGAGTTGTCATACTACGGTCGAATTCAAGAAATATGGGAGCTTGATTATTGTGACTTCACGATTGCTCTTTTCCGGTGTAAGTGGGTTGATAATATCAGGCGTAACGTCAAATTTGATGACTTTACTCTTGTAGATTTTGGCAACCTGAATGATAGTGCGGAACCATTCATCCTTGCATCTCAAGCAAAGCAGGTGTTTTACGTATCTGACCCTGCCGACTCAAAATGGTCTATTGTGCTAGCCGGCAAAAGAAGAATCCTTGGCGTTGGAGATGTCGAGGATGAGGAAGAATATGATGCCTTTGATGACTCGGCACCTTTCACCGTTCTTAGACCTGCTGTGCCAAATGAGATAGACGACCAAGCCAATTACATGAGATCCGACCACGATGAAGGAATATTAGATTGAGGTACTGTATATTTTCTGTTAGTTTGAATTGCAGGCGTAGAAAGAATAAAAAAAATCACATTTTAGGTGAAAATGAATGAAATTGTTGAATTACTTGCCCATTTTTCTTATATTCTTTTAAATGAATAAAGTAACTTGCATCACCATTTTCAGAGTTTATTTGTATTATAATTCAGCAATTTATATATGATTATAAGTTTACCTTACAATTCAGCAGCTAATAACGTGTTATGTTTGTAATGACAGGTTTTAACATCTAATGGCGGACGATCGATTCCGTGTTCGAGTTGAGGATGTTGAATCTAACTTAGATGATTCATCTAATGATGGGGACCAGCCGTATGATGTGAATAAGGAAACTGATTTGGGTGAGCCAGAAGATCAGGCGCAAGATGTATTGGAGAGAATGATAGATGACTTTGAAATTGCAGCTGAGCAAGCGCCTCCAATCGATAATGCCATTGTGGAGCCATTTCGTGAGGATCAAAGTGGAGCGGGGGTGCAGGCACCAGCGAAGAAAAAGCAGAGGGGTCCGACGACAGCTTTCAAGAAACCTGTCGGTCCTATAGTCTTGGAGTATGACAGGGTAGGGCAACCCTCAGGTAAATGGCGTCGTCAGTATGCTGGTCAAGTTGGGATTTGTGCGCGCAAAATCCCCATTACGCTTCGTATGAGCGACGTACCTACAGGCTTGATTGACACGTTTTGGAATGATACCAGGGTAAGTTTGATTTGATGTGATTATTTATAAACAATTTCAATTTATTGTTATGTTATGGGCAAACCAATAATGTTTGTTATTTGTGCTTGCAGAGTCTATTTAACATTCCAAATGAGTACGCCAAGCGAAGTGTGTTTGAATCCTTACTTGCGACAAGATTCAGAAGCTTCAAGTGTAACTTAGTTCGTCGGTTTATCACAAAGAAACTTGTGAGGAAACCAAAGAACAAGAAAGGAGGTGGCAGTGATGATGATGTCATCGATGAAGAGAAACTCCCTTGGCAAATATGGCCTAGCATATCGAAGGATGATTGGGAGGCTTTCGTTCATCAAAAATGTAAAAAAGAAGAAATTGTAAGTTTAAAGAACTCTGATGAAAATTGTTTTGTAATTTATCGTCTTTTTTATTTGTAATGAAACTAACATATATATCTTTTTATGTAGTAAATGAGGGAGCAGAATTCCAGGAATGCATTGCAAAAGCAATACCACCATCATATGGGAGCAATGACGTATGATGAATGGAGGGATACATGGGTGAGTGAAGGAGTATACCCCACTGCGCTTCTAGGGTCCTCCACAGCACCGTCTGACTCCACGACCAGTACTTTGGTGAGTCGTGCTGGGGAGCCTGCCAGCAGCTGTGCAGCCTGCCAGCAGCTGTGCAGCCTGCAGCTGCTGCCCTTCGCGCTCGGGTTTTTTTTTTTTGCACTCGTTTTGGTTTTTTTTTTCTTTTTTATTAACTAGCACCTAATATACTTAGTGATGAATATGTAATGCTTGAAAAAACCTTAAAAAAGAAATTTTGCAAGTGTGAGGTTCATTTACAGTATTTACGGCTCGAAATGGCCTAAATGAGTTCTAACTTGCCCATTTTCCGTGATTTTAGCTCAATGCTTGATTTAACTCCTATATTACACCTAAGGTACTTAGTTATGAATATTTATGGCTTGAAACGACCTAAAAAAGCAATTTCACAAGTTTGAGGTTCATTTACAGTATTTACGGCTCGAAATGGCCTAAATGAGTTCTAACTTGCCCATTTTCCGTGATTTTAGCTCAATGCTTGATTTAACTCCTATATTACACCTAAGATACTTAGTTATGAATATTTATGGCTTGAAACGACCTAAAAAAGAAATTTCACAAGTTTGAGGTTCATTTACAGTATTTACGGCTCGAAATGGTCTAAATGAGTTCTAACTTGCCCATTTTCCGTGATTTTAGCTCAATGCTTTATTTAACTCCTATATTAAACCTAAGATACTTATTTATGAATATTTATGGCTTGAAACGACCTAAAAAAAGCAATTTCACAAGTTTGAGGTTCATTTACAGTATTTACGGCTCGAAATGGCCTAAATGAGTTCTAACTTGCCCATTTTCCGTGATTTTAGCTCAATGCTTGATTTAACTCATATATTACACCTAAGATACTTATTTATGAATATTTATGGCTTGAAACGACCTAAAAAAAGCAATTTCACAAGTTTGAGGTTCATTTACAGTATTTACGGCTCGAAATGGCCTAAATGAGTTCTAACTTGCCCATTTTCCGTGATTTTAGCTCAATGCTTGATTTAACTCCTATATTACACCTAAGATACTTAGTTATGAATATTTATGGCTTGAAACGACCTAAAAAAGCAATTTCACAAGTTTGAGGTTCATTTACAGTATTTACGGCTCGAAATGGCCTAAATGAGTTCTAACTTGCCCATTTTCCGTGATTTTAGCTCAATGCTTTATTTAACTCCTATATTACACCTAATATACTTAGTTATGAATATTTATGGCTTGAAACGACCTAAAAAAGAAATTTCACAAGTTTGAGGTTCATTTACAGTATTTACGGCTCGAAATGGTCTAAATGAGTTCTAACTTGCCCATTTTCCGTGATTTTAGCTCAATGCTTGATTTAACTCCTATATTACACCTAAGATACTTATTTATGAATATTTATGGCTTGAAACGACCTAAAAAAAGCAATTTCACAAGTTTGAGGTTCATTTACAGTATTTACGGCTCGAAATGGCCTAAATGAGTTCTAACTTGCCCATTTTCCGTGATTTTAGCTCAATGCTTGATTTAACTCATATATTACACCTAAGATACTTAGTTATGAATATTTATGCCTTGAAACGACCTAAAAAAAGCAATTTCACAAGTTTGAGGTTCAATTACAGTATTTACGGCTCGAAATGGCCTAAATGAGTTCTAACTTGCCCATTTTCCGTGATTTTAGCTCAATGCTTGATTTAACTCCTATATTACACCTAATATACTTATTTATGAATATTTATGGCTTGAAACGACCTAAAAAAAGCAATTTCACAAGTTTGAGGTTCATTTACAGTATTTACGGCTCGAAATGGCCTAAATGAGTTCTAACTTGCCCATTTTCCGTGATTTTAGCTCAATGCTTGATTTAACTCCTATATTACACCTAAGATACTTAGTTATGAATATGTAAATGAAGTATCTTCGTAATTGGTGCAGGAAGAGACCCGTTGTGAACTTCTTCACCCGGGCGAATCATATGATGGACCTTTGCATGTTGTTGCCTATGGTAGTGCACAACCGGCCGAACAAGGTACGGTCCATCTTCGACCTCTTCTGCCTGAGAATTATTCTGTTGGGATCCATTCTGTGGTTCCCGGGTCCGAGGACCTCTTAATACCTGTGCCCGTGGAGGAGGATGAGTTCACTACACTCTGGGCAGCAAAAGGTAGTTTTGTGCAATGGCCATTTGCTTGGATACGGTTGATGAACCAGGTAATTAAGATTTAGATTTCACGCTTTAATCCTTTCTTCCCAAGAGCTGGATGGAAATCTTTTCTAACCATTTGTGTGATCATACTTATTAGCCATCGAGGAAAAGCCAAACGCCAAAGAAGAGGGTGGAGGGGCCAAAGAACAGAAGTGAACATGGCTCGGTGAGTGGAAAGGCGTCGTTGAAGAGCCCTTCACGAGGCTCAGCTACGCAAGCTACTCCATTAGTTGAAGACACGGTGCTTCAATCGCTATCTCAGGAGTTAGCTTATTTGCACAACCGTGTTTGCGTGTTGCCTAATGACAGCCCCATCCAAATTCAACTTCCTAAGGAAATGTTCCACTACAATGATGATGCAACGACATGGCTATTCAAAGAAGATGTGAAGGAATTTCTAAGTGGTGCAATTCTTAACATTTCCCTCATTCAAATATCCATGAGGTAATTCAACTGGTACTCAATTTATGTTATTCAGTTCAGTGGTGTTTGTCGTTTGGTTTTCGATTAACATTGTGTTATCATGCATGCAGAGCACTCCAGGAGCAAATATGGGAGCTTGAATCTCCTTGTCAAGTTGGGTGGTTGTGCCCTGAGCAGATGTCCACTGCTAGAATCTTAGGCAACTCAGCTGACGTGTTGTACTATGCTGAACGGGGTATCAGGCAATCAGTGAGTGCAGGAGACAAGTTTATATTCGTCCCATACTATGAGGAGTACGTCTGATTATGCTATTCAAGTTCATTTGTTTTCCCAGTTTATTTGTTGTAACAGGCTAACTATTGATTTGTTTGTCTCGTGTGTAGTTATCATTGGACCCTACTTATGATTTGTGTTTCCAGTAACACAATCTTCTACTTTGATTCTGCTCGATTACCTCAAGTAAGAAAGCGCCTCGTGAGGTCCATACTGCAAAAGTAAGAATCTAGTTTGTTTCACTTCTTGTTATTCATTTTCATATCTGAACTCATATGTATTGATTATAAACGTCAAATTTGAACTTATTACTTTGATTTTTTGTAGTACCATGAAGAAGATAAATCCTCGATCTCCTCGAGGTCCTACATGGAAAGCACCCAAGGTAATTCACCCATGATGTTGTGATTTTCTTACTTTACAATGCTTAAGATGATGCTTATTTGCTATGCATTTTGATTCATGTGCTTTGTTCCTCATGCTAGTGCGCACAACAGGAAAACGGAGTTGACTGTGGCCTATACGTGATGAGATTCATGTATGACATAGTGATGAGTCATTGTACAGACACACGTCAGCTTGAAGAGGTATGCCATTTTGGTTGAAATTGCGTCCCAAAACCTCTTACTTGCTTTTTTCTTGTAATCTCAAGCATTAGTCACATTTAACTAAGTGATAATGACATGTTTTAACTAGTTATGAGTTCAATAGACATGAATTGTAGAAAATAGGCATCATAGTAGCCAAAATGGCCTTACTTGAGCCATTTTGGTTGAAATTGCGTCCCAAAACCTCTTATTTGCTCTTTTCTTGTAATCTCAATCATTAGTCACCTATAACTAAGTGATAATGACATTTTTTAACTAGTTATGAGTTCAATAGACATGAATTGTAGAAAATAGGCATCCTAGTAGCCAAAATGGCCTTACTTGAGCCATTTTGGTTGAAATTGCGTCCCAAAACCTCTTACTTGCTCTTTTCTTGTAATCTCAAGCATTAGTCACCTATAACTAAGTGATAATGACATGTTTTAACTAGTTATGAGTTCAATAGACAAGAATTGTAGAAAAAAGGCATCATAGTAGCCAAAATGGCCTTACTTGAGCCATTTTGGTTGAAATTGCGTCCCAAAACCTCTTACTTGCTCTTTTCTTGTAATCTCAAGAATTAGTCACCTATAACTAAGTGATAATGACATGTTTTAATTAGTTATGAGTTCAATAGACAAGAATTGTAGAAAATAGGCATCATAGTAGCCAAAATGGCCTTACTTGAGCCATTTTGGTTGAAATTGCGTCCCAAAACCACTTACTTGCTCTTTTCTTGTAATCTCAAGCATTAGTCACCTATAACTAAGTGATAATGACATGTTTTAACTAGTTATGAGTTCAATAGACAAGAAATATAGAAAATAGGCATCCTAATAGCAAAAATGGCCTTACTTGAGCCATTTTGGTTGAAATTGCGTCCCAAAACCTCTTACTTGCTCTTTTCTTGTAATCTCAAGCATTAGTCACCTATAACTAAGTGATAATGACATTTTTTAACTAGTTATGAGTTCAATAGACATGAATTGTAGAAAATAGGCATCCTAGTAGCCAAAATGGCCTTACTTGAGCCATTTTGGTTGAAATTGCGTCCCAAAACCTCTTACTTGCTCTTTTCTTGTAATCTCAAGCATTAGTCACCTATAAATAAGTGATAATGACATATTTTAATTAGTTATGAGTTCAATAGACAAGAATTGTAGAAAATAGGCATCATAGTAGCCAAAATGGCCTTACTTGAGCCATTTTGGTTGAAATTGCATCCCAAAACCTCTTACTTGCTCTTTTCTTGTAATCTCAAGAATTAGTCACCTATAACTAAGTGATAATGACATATTTTAACTAGTTATGAGTTTAATAGACAAGAATTGTAGAAAATAGGCATCGTAGTAGCCAAAATGGCCTTACTTGAGCCATTTTGGTTGAAATTGCGTCCCAAAACCTCTTATTTGCTCTTTTCTTGTAATCTCAATCATTAGTCACCTATAAATAAGTGATAATGACATGTTTTAACTAGTTATGAGTTCAATAGACATGAATTGTAGAAAATAGGCATCCTAGTAGCCAAAATGGCCTTACTTGAGCCATTTTGGTTGAAATTGCGTCCCAAAACCTCTTACTTGCTCTTTTCTTGTAATCTCAAGCATTAGTCACCTATGATAATGACATGTTTTAATTAGTTATGAGTTCAATAGACAAGAATTGTAGAAAATAGGCATCATAGTAGCCAAAATGGCCTTACTTGAGCCATTTTGGTTGAAATTGCGTCCCAAAACCTCTTACTTGCTCTTTTCTTGTAATCTCAAGCATTAGTCACCTATAACTAAGTGATAATGACATGTTTTAACTAGTTATGAGTTCAATAGACATGAATTGTAGAAAATAGGCATCCTAGTAGCCAAAATGGCCTTACTTGAGCCATTTTGGTTGAAATTGCGTTCCAAAACCTCTTACTTGCTCTTTTCTTGTAATCTCAAGCATTAGTCACCTATAACTAAGTTATAATGACATTTTTTAATTAGTTATGAGTTCAATAGACAAGAATTGTAGAAAATAGGCATCATAGTAGCCAAAATGGCCTTACTTGAGCCATTTTGGTTGAAATTGCGTCCCAAAACCACTTACTTGCTCTTTTCTTGTAATCTCAAGCATTAGTCACCTATAACTAAGTGATAATGACATGTTTTAACTAGTTATGAGTTCAATAGACAAGAAATATAGAAAATAGGCATCCTAATAGCAAAAATGGCCTTACTTGAGCCATTTTGGTTGAAATTGCGTCCCAAAACCTCTTACTTGCTCTTTTCTTGTAATCTCAAGCATTAGTCACCTATAACTAACCCCAATTATTATTATTTCACTTCTACTAACTCACGTTTTGTGTATTCTAAGTTTTGCAAGGGGCAAACGGGACTTCCATACACGAGCGAGGAACTCCATGTAATTCGGGAGATGTTGGCGACCTACATCACATTTAATTTGTAAATATTGTCATACATTTTTGTAGTATATCATCTCTTCATCAATCCTAGGCTTAGCTTATTAATTATGTACTATACATGAAACATTTTTCTAATTTATATTATCTCTTGCGATTGTTATTATTAATTATTTATGTTTTGTTATTAATGTTACTAATTATTGTTACTATTATCATATATAATAATAATAATAATAATTATTATTATTATTATTATTATTACTATTATAATATTAATAATTATTATTATTATTACTATTATAATATTAATAATTATTATTATTATTAATATAATAATAATAATAATTATTATTATTAATAATATTGCAGCCAAAAAAAAAAAAAAAAAACAGGTCAATATTAGTGCAGCCAAAAAAAAAACAAAAAACAGGTGAATATTAGTGCAGCCAAAAAAACAATACAGGTCATTGGCAACGGTTAACCGTTGCCAATGTTTAAAAAAAAAAAAAAAAAAGGCGCGCCATTGCCTTTGGCAACGGTTAACCGTTGCCAACTCAAGCAATTGGCAACGGTTAACCGTTGCCAATTACTTTTTTTTTTTTAAAAAAAAAAGGCGCCATGGTCAATGGCAACGGTTAACCGTTGCCAATTGCTTGAGTTGGCAACGGTTTTGAACCGTTGCCAATTTTTTTGGGATTTGGCAACCCTCAAATACTCAACGGTTCAAAACCGTTGCCTTTGGGGGGTTTGAACCGTTGCCAATTTGCTGGTTTCGTGTAGTGATTAATGACCTTGACCATTAATAAAATTATTACTCCGTATCGTACATTATAATTTACTTGAATTTGTCAGGTGACAATTGCCATTACCGAGATCCCAAAATATCAATCATGTTTATTTACGTGTCATAGACCGTAAATGTCGTACTAGAACCAACTAATAATTGATACGTAGTATCCCCTTCAAAAACCTCCACCTCCCTTCTTTTTGTCGATGGCTAAAAACGTACATGCAATGATGTGAATAGAGTAAGAGGAAACAAAAACCAAGTTGGTAGTCATAACAAAAATGGTAGTTCTAGTAGTTTAAGATAATCATTCTGGTCCTATGAATAACAAAGTTAAACTTGAAAAACCACAAGTATTGTCATTTTCATGTAATATATAATCTTGTCAAAAAAAGAGACGTCAATTCCTTGTAAAATCATTAAATCACATACAACCTGAGCTGTGTTGAGTTAGTGTCTTGGTTGGTAATGTTCAACAACCAAAGTGCCATGTGATTACGAGGGCCCATTTTGATTAAGGAT
The DNA here is from genome assembly GCF_001683475.1 of Chenopodium quinoa. Taxonomy (NCBI): domain Eukaryota; kingdom Viridiplantae; phylum Streptophyta; class Magnoliopsida; order Caryophyllales; family Amaranthaceae; genus Chenopodium; species Chenopodium quinoa. The sequence goes on along the minus strand of NW_018742205.1, from coordinate 4,564,553 downwards.
GCCAATTACAGTGGTGAATTAAAAACATTATTTTGACCTTGAGTTGGCAAAAATTAATACAAAGTACATGGTATAAATATTATGATGCCAACTAAGTTTACCTTCAAAATAATTTGATTTATTTGTTACTTGTTTAGTTGTACGGAATAACAATTTAACATTTATATAATTATGTTATAGTGCGTAATTCCTGCGTGTTTATTACTTGCTCCAATTACACCTTTTATACTATTTATTTGACCTAATTTGACTAATATTTGTGATTTATACATAAGAAAAAAAATATAGTCTTGTGTGTACTTGTTGGAATAGTCTCAATGAATAGATTATTAATTTTTAATTGTTATAATTTATTCTTATTAAAGATACTACTAATTAAAGATTTGTATTGGCATACGTGCCTAAGAGAAATAAAGCAAGTAATAAAATATGGAGGGAGTATAACCTTTCGTTTGACTATTTTTCATTTATTTTTTCAAATTATAAGGCAAAATATAATCAATTGGAATACAGTTTAAAGCGTCACAGTGTATATTTTCAAATTATCAATGTATAATTTAGTTTATTGATAATTAAAGTCACATTATTTTAATTATTGAGCCCTGAAGAAGTATTTTGTAGTACTGCTCACAATTTTGTTTCTTGACATAACTTTTTAATTAATCTTCTAATTCATCGTGGATTAATACTTTCATGTGGAAGAAATTGTTCAATTTACAAACTTTGATCATTAATTTATATAAAAATAATTAAAAATAACAATATAATTTTGAAATACATACTCATTAATCATATACTTCATATTTTGAATTATACTCCATACTCAGAATCTGTTACAAATTAAATGTGACAAATTTTTTCCAAATAGCAACAACAACCTAGAAGATACTGTTGCATTGAACTTGAAACGGAGTGTAATTACATATTTACATGAAACTAAAAATGCCGTTCATACAAGTTGGAGCCGTTGGAGGGGTCCTTAAAATAAAATTGATGCCCTTTAATATTGCTTTCTTCTACCTAAGCTAAAGGCCTCACAAATTATGTGCAGTGTCCCAAGCACTAATGCATAAATAGGGTAATTTACAATATGACTCACTGATGATTGTCTTCACCATTTCTAAGTTCTTTATATAGTTTCAGATATATAGATTTCTTCTTATTGCTTAATTAGTTTTCTGGTGTCCTTTCACATTACTCAATTTCAACCTAGACGCAAACAACATGGACTTTTCTGTCCTTTAATTTTGTCTACACTTCACAAACGTGTATCTTGCCTAATTCAGTACATTTTATCCTAATGTCTTGATTACTTGTACTCTTTATAATTTGATTGGATATAATTAATAAGGTACTGTAATGGATAAGATAGGAAAAAAAAAAAGTTTAGACTTAAATGTGTATGGATTGGATAATGCAACATGTCTATTGCTTAAAAATTCCGTCAACAAGGATTGAATATATTTCCTATATTAGTACGATTGCATGAAAAAAATGTACATTAGTCATGGTTATTAATGTTTGATATACTACGTATGTTAAATAAGTTCATTTTTAAATTCGTAAAAAAAAAAAAAAAAAAAAACCTCTAAACACGTAACATACTAAGGGACATTTTAAAAGGGGCACAAACAATTAATTAAGCCCAGAGCATGGTCTTAGTTTCTCATGTTATGTTTTGTGCAAAAGCATAATAAATAATTGTTCTTCAAATTGTTATAGGATATTTTTATCATGATCTATTGCTATAACTTGGTATTCAAAGCTTATTCAAAATAACCTATATTTACTATTAAAAAATTTATAGTATCTAAAGTGAGACAGCTGATCACATTAGTACTATCATGAAATAAATGTTTTGACAAAGCAATCAAAAATGAATCTTTGTTTATAAAGTGCTACTTGGACTTTTGAATGAATCAAAAATTAATTTTTGTTTGTCCTTGTTTTAGACATCTGCCTTACCATTCACAATGCATCATCAAGAAAGTCAAATTTCACTTTTTATATTTGTTGACTCCATATTATATACTCCTCAGTCAAAAGAAGTTTGTCTAATTTGACTTTTAGGTGTCAAACTTAACTTGCAAACTGCGAGTTAGCGATAACTCAAGTATTTAGAGCTTCTTCCGGTTTCAGGAGATCCTGCGATCAATTCTAACCCCTATTCTTGTGGCTCTCTAAAAAAAAATAAAAATTGCAAACTATGACCAAAATCCTAAATATACGCCACAGTCCACACTATACTTTGATCATCAAATGATTCTTTTGTTAAATATACCATTATTCGAACTAATGATCTAATGTGTTAAAGGCGTAAATAAAAACCAATGCCGTATAAGACTTAATATGAGCGGATGGAGTAACAATCAGGGTAAACGAAATGGAGAAACCAACATGGGATGGGTAGTACTTGTAACAAGCAGGATCTGAGTCACTGTTGAAGGGGAATCTGAGGATAATATACTTTTATTTAAAAAAGAAAAGACTAAATTTCTTGTGATTTTGAAAAGACTTTGGAGAAATTCTAATCACAAGTAAAGCAGCTGCGGTTCTGCACTAGCACTTCTAAAACACCCACTTAAACTGCCACTACTGTACTACTACAAAATCTCCTCAAAATATTACCAAAAAGAAGAAAAAAAAAAACTCTATTTTACCTGAATTCTGGTACAGTAAACTGTTTGTTTGAGTAACTTAGAAATGTGCAGGAATTTTTTGTACAAGTTTAGACAAAAATGAACAGTTATTTTTATACTATGATGACCAAACAAAGATTGACAGTCAGAAAAGTAAAAATGTGCAGTTAGCTGAAATACATGAAAAACTCTCAGTATCTTTAAGGAAGTGTATCATTTGTTATCATAGGACACCTGTTTTGCCCCCTTCCACAAACAAAGTAAAAAAAGTGGGGTAAAAAGAGGAAAGTACTCTGTATTTTACTGTGAGTTAGACTGAGAGTTTTGAGGTAAAATACAAAGTTATGCCATCAATTTTGTGCAGTTACTAGGATACTTTAGCAGTACAATGTTGATCATCTGATCTAGTAATTAGGTAAGTAAATTATGTGCAGTACTTCTTCTAGGGGTATACTAGCATTCTCCTGATTTAGTTTTACACTGACTTATGAACACACTCCCACTCTCAGTCCTTTTTTTTCACCCTTCTCCTGAGAGTACTTTTATCTTTGATTATTATATGGAGTAATAGTTTTGTACTTCCGTTCGAATGTAATCGTTATAGTAGTTTAATAATAGTGTAATTGAACTAATAATGTGACTATGAAATTCAGATGTAAGCATACCATTCACCGTTTAAATAAGTTTTAAGTACGCCTGAAATTAAATTTGGCTCATTTGCTTATATGAAGAGCTCTAGATGCACAATGGAGCAGAAAATCATTTTAAGGATTATTGAAAGTTAGGTATGCCTGAGTATATAATATACTCCTTCATATTGAGCTGATCTGATTTTTCTCGAAAGGGTGAAAACGGGTGAAGTTGAATAAGGTTGAAAAAAGCTGGGTGATTGTCTATTTAGGGAAGCTAAAGTTCAATGGGTTGGAAGAATAAATAAGGGGCCTAGAGAGCAATAGGATAAAGTAAGTTCACTTTACCCTGTTCTCCATTAAATTCATTGGATAGAGTACATAAAAGTACAAGATTCTGGACCATTATTGTATTAGAAAAGCTTCCTTTTTTTCAATTTGGAGAAGTAGAGAGTCACAAAAGACATTAATGTTCACCCTACACGGCATTTCATTCCAAGTTTTAAATCATGTTTACTTAAAAAGTTATGAGTAGTCATGTTCCGCTTAATCGATTTAAAACACTGTTTTTATCAGCAATTTGAGCAAGATATCCTCCCCACAAGGCCACAATCACAACTAGGAGGATCCTCTCAATCCTCACAGTAGTGTTACTACTCAAGTAGACCATTAACTAAGATGATGGGGTCAAGGGTCAACTCATTGAACAATGTTTTTCCAATAATTTGATTGATTTTATAAGGGAATAATACGTCTAATATGTAGCGTTCTCTTTTTTAGAACTCAATGAATTTTAAACCATCAATTTGATGTTTAAATTTAGCTGACTTGACTAGTTAGCATGACAAGACAAATGGGAAGATGAGGAATTATTTTGTTTAATTTTGGAATGTGAGGAAGATCAATATTTATGACAAATAAAGGACTTGTCAAGTCAACTAATTTCAAACCATCCAGATGATAAGTTGAAAAGTACCTCCATTATTTAATTATCACACTATTTATTATAGAGTATGTCTAACATAAACCAAGAAATAAGAGAATTAGTGAAAACTTAGTCCATTTAATAATTACTTTTGTGGTAGAAAAGAATTTTTTTTTTAGACATGAATGTTGTCATATGGAGAGTCATCTACATTAACAATTTGTTAGAATTGTTTTGGATGGAATGGACTTCTACATTAATGAATTAACACCAATATCGTTTATTTAGGGGGGAAAAATTCAAGGAAATTAAAGAAGAAACAATTATTTTTGCCTTAATTCATAGTGAGGGTTTCAGATTTTTTTTTTTTGATAGGTAAGATCAACCTAATTTGGGTTAGCGGACAAAATCCCTTGACACTTTGGAGTGAAGGAAAACAAGAAGGGGAAGGGAGTCCTCACCCCAAAGTACCTCATACAGTCATACTCCCCTAATAGGTTTTGGTCTCAAGATCCCACAATTTTATGATTGTGACTCTTGTTAGATATAAACCTTTCCATCGCTTGGTAAAATTTTGTAAGCATAGGACTGTAGGAGGAAGATTAAGGACCCGAATATACTTAGTGATAGTGAGGATTAGAGAATAGTAAAAAGTTGTCAAGTCTTAAATCATCAATTATTACAAACATAGAACTACAATTTTTGAGTAAATCCAATTGTCTTTACATATTAAAAAAAAAAAACCATTTTATTTCATGTACTGTAATAATGTTAGATTTTGTGAAAACTCCTCAAACTGAAGTGATTTCCATTGATCAATAGATAAAGAGTTACAATATGAGTCCTAACAGTGTTAGGATCCCTCAAAAGATAATTATACAAAATATATCACAAATATCCTTAAGTAACAGAGTATCTTATCATATATTCTATCACACCCCCACAGTCATAGCGGGAGGAGGACGAACGCTGAGACTAGATCTGAAGTTCAAAAATAGTTGTCGAGGTAGACCTTTTGTGAATATGTCTGCAAACTAATACCGTGAAGGAACATGTAAGACTCGTACCTGACCCAACACCACCTTCTCTCGAACAAAATGGATATCCATTTTAACATGCTTGGTGCGTTGGTGTTGTACGGGATTATGAGAAAGATAAATTGCATTGACATTATCACAATAAACAACTGTAGCCTGTCGAAGAGGGCAATGTAACTTGAGTAAAAGATTACGAAGCCAACATGCCTCGACAACAACATTCGCGACGCCTCGATACTCTGCCTCTGCACTTGATTTTGAGAGAGTAGCCTGACTCTTAGAAGACCAAGAAATAAGATTGTCACCTAAGAAGCAACAATATCCGAAAGTGGAGCGACGAGTATCAGGACAACCGCCCCAATTTGCATCAGTATAAGTGATAAAGTTTGTCGGAGCTAAAGGATATAAGTGTAACCCGTGATCAATGGAACCCTAAATGTATCGCATGATGCGTTTTAATGCATCATAATGAGCCTCTCTAGGGTCATGCATGAATAAACTAACCTGCTGAACTGCATAAGCTATATCAGGACGAGTAAAAGTGAGGTACTGTAATACACCTGCAAGACTGCGATAAAGTGTTGGATCATGAAATTTAGGTCCAGACTCTGCACTAAGTTTGGATTGAGTATTCACCGGAGTCACTGCAGATTTACAACTGGTCATACCTGCGTGCTCTAAAATTTCCTGTGCATATTTCTGCTGAGATAAAAATAGATATGATGGAGTACGAGTAACAGCAATGCCTAGGAAAAATTTCCGAGGACCTAAATCAGTCATTGAAAAACCTGTACGTAAGTTAGATATGATGCGCTCACGTAGCTGATCTGAAGATGTAACCAAAACAATATCATCAACATATAATAGTAAGTATGACATATCATTTCTATGCCTGAAAATGAATAAAGAATTGTCACTCTTAGCAATGACAAACCCCATCTGCACAATAAAGTTAGCAAATCACTGATACTAATCCCTTGGGGCTTGTTTGAGGCCATAGAGAGTCTTGCACAGTCTGCAAACATAGCCTGGATATCTCTTGTCAACAAACCCGGGGGGTTGATGCATATACACACACTCATTCAAATCACCATGCAAAAAGACATTTTTCACATCAAGTTGGTAAATAGAGCACTTTCTAGCCATAGCCAGACTCAACACAGTACGAATAGTAGTCGGTTTGACAACCGGACTAAATGTTTCTTTACAATCAACTCTTTCAACCTGTGACCTGCCATTGCAAACTAAGCGAGCCTTGTGTCTTTCAAGATTACCATTAGCATTCAATTTATGACGAAACAACCACATACAATTGACAATGTTCACCCCCGTAGGCTTAGGAACCAATTCCCAAGTTCCCGTTTCAATTAAAGCATTATATTCATCATGCATGGCCACATTGCAATTAGAGTCGGATAAGGCTTGTTTGTGATTTTTTGGAAGTGGGGAACGGAATATGGCTTGGGTAGGGGCGAACACAATCATACCATACTTTGGATTGGGTTTAAATATGCCATGTTTAGCTCGAGTTTGCATAGGTGAAGGAGGTGGTCTAGTTAGAGAAATTGGAGTGTGTCCACGAAGAGGGGGTGGAGTATATAGAGGTGGGCTATGAGGATTCTGCTGGGCAAAAGGAGAAGAGGGCAGCGATTGGGCCTCTGATTGGCCTAGCGGGCTATCATCGGAAGTTGGGTCTGGTTGCGGGGTGGGCTGGGTTGGGTCTGCTTGGGGCGCTGAGTTGGCAGCGGTTGCTGGCCTAGCAGGCAGCAGCGTGATCCGCATGTGAGGTGTGGGTGAGAGTTGTGGGCCGCAACTTGCATGTGGGCTATGCTGGCCATTGTGAGAATTGTAAGTAGTTGGGTTTTTAGGGGTTGACTGCAACATATTATAGTGTTGGAAATAGGGTGACGGATCATTAGAGTCCAAAAAAGAATAATCAGTTGCTTTAAACTCAAATATGTTTCGATATGGAAAAATATTTTCATTCAAAGTAACATGATGAGAAATAATAATATCATGAGTGGAGAGATCCATACACCTATACCCCCTATGCTCATGAGGATAACCCAAAAAAATACAAGGAGTGGAGCGAGGAGCTAGTTTATGCTTAGCGGTTGTGGAAAGATTTGAAAAGCAAAGACACCCAAACACTCGAAGATGATTGTAAGACGGTACTACACCAAAAAGGGCTTGAGTTGGAGTAATTTTATTGAGAGTTTTAGTGGGTAATATGTTTAATAAATAAGTGGCCGTTTCAAGGGCATGATGCCAAAAGGAAGGTGGTAGGGAAGCATGAAAAAGAAGAGTACGTTTAACATTGTTAATCGTACGAATCATGCGTTCGGCTTTGCCATTTTGAGATGAAGTGTGTGGACAAGAGAAGCGAAAAACCAATCCATTTTTGACACAAAATAATTTGAACGGATCGTTATCAAACTCACGTCCATGGTCACTTTGAAAGGACTTAATAGGACGTTCAAATTGAGTGAGCTCATATTGTCGAAAATTATGAAAGATTTGAAAAGCTTGAGATTTATAAGTCAAAGGTATAGTCCACACATAATGAGTATAATCATCCAATAAAACTAAATAGTATTTGTGACCTTTATTACTTCCAATGGGAGAAGTCCACAAATCAGCATGAATAATGTCAAAAGCAAAAAAAAGTACCACTTTTAGAATTTTGAAAAGGCAAGCGAACATGTTTCCCTAATTGACAACCAACACAAAAGTTGGAGTCTTGCTCCTTATTACAATCAATAAAATTATTACTCCTAAGAAAGCTAAAAGTAGGTGCTCCATGATGTCCTAAGTGGTTGTGCCATGTAGACAGGGATAAGGCTGTGAGAGAAGTGGCTAGACATGTTGATGGAGTGTTTGTGACTGGATAGAGATCCCCCGCACTATTGCATCTGGTTAGAATTTTCCCCATTCGAAGATCCATCACAGAAAAACCACTAGGATCAAATTCTATAGACACGGAATTATCAATAGTGAATTTTCTAACAGAAATTAAATTTTTGATGATTTGGGGAGCTAAATAAACATCACGAAGGGCAAGGGATTAGTTAGTAATGCTAGAATGACCATAACCCGTTATTGGAATGCGATTACCATTACCCACTTGAATATAATTGTTGGTGCTTAAATTAAAAAGGGGCAAAAGATTACCAGCATTATTTGTCATGTGGGATATAGCTCCGGAGTCCATGTACCAAGAGATGTCGTAGCTTTGAAAACCGGAGGTCAAGAAAGCTTGTTGTGGCTCGGTTGGAGTGAAAGCAGAGCCGTACCCCGGCTATACGCTTGTTGTGGCTGCTGGTACGAAGGTGCCAATGGGCCCGGTCCAAAATAATAAGCCTGCTGCATTGGGCTTTGTTGAGGGAATGGACCATGCTGCTGAGGCACTGGACAGGGTGCTTGAGCCCAATTTGGGGCCTACTGTTGTGAGTACCCAGTTGGGCCGGCCCACTGAGGTTGCCCCCATTGAGGTGCTTGATTTTGTTGTTGCTGTGACTGCTGTTGTGGTGGGCCACGACCTCGGTCTCGACCACGGCCCTGACCCCTGCCTCGGCCACGACCACCACCACCACCAGGAGAGCCACCGTCCAGCCGGCTGATTCTGTTGTGTTTGCTGGGGTGGTGCGGTGTTGGTTTGAGAAGAAGATGTGCCGGTTTGAGCCACAAAAGAGCCGGAGAGTCGGTGTTATCATTGGAGCGTCTTATTTCTTCAAGCAGGAGGCGTTATATTGCAGTTTCAAACGAGGGCAATGGCTCCGTTTGTTGAATCATGGCTGCAACTGTATTAAAATCGGTATTCACAATACCCTAGACTAAGCGAATTACCTATGTTTGCTCCGGGTTGATTAACATTGGCTAGTTGATCTTTTAAATTTTTCAACTCACGACAGTAGGAGGAGATGTCTGAAAACTTTGACAGATGCAAAGTATTGAATTGATTTTCAAGATATACAGCACGGGTAGTCTTGTTATCTTGAAATAGGGCCTTTATTTGTTGAGCCGTATCCCCTCTAGACATGATTGTTTGTAATAAATCAGTCGAAATATTACCATAAATCCAGTTCTTGACGACTAATCGAGTCTTTTCCACAAAGACTCTGATAATCCCGACGGCTTAGGTGTTTTGGGGTTAACGTGGTCAAGAACATTGAATGCATGAGCATGACATTCAAATATTCTGCCCAATTCAAATATTGTACCTTCTCCCGATCAAGGATAAGGGGAATAGCATTCTTGATATTGTTAACACCGAAAGCTGGGTGAAACTCTGAAGAAGATGCATCACCATCATTGACATTGTCGCCATCTTTACCCATGGTGGCAGCTAGAAGCTAGGTGCACTAAAGTAAAAATAAAAGCAATAATGGGGAACAGGGACAGAATTTAGGCGCACCAAATTAATTTTTGCTGTGGAAAAGAGAATTGGTAGATTTTGAATGCAAATTGGGATCGGCTAGAATAAAGAAAAAATAAAAATAAATTGCAAAACCTAGATCAAAACCTAAAGCTGTGATTTCCATTGATTAATGTATATAGGGTTACAACATAAATCCTAATAGTGTTAGAACCCTCAAAAGATAATTATACAAAATATATCACAAATATCCCTAAGTAACAGAAATATCATATATTTTATCAAATAAAAATTGTAAAGACTTTTAATTATCATTATTACCTTTATTTATTTTTTTTATTTTATTTTTATCATTATTACTTCATGTTGTTTTTTTCCGGAAAAAATAAGCTACTCAAAGCAATGCCTTTATAATCTATATAGATATTTATATGGTAAACCCATCTACAAATTCTTAAATGGACCTGGTTCACACTAATTTATTGTGGACCACTAACATTAGAGAAAGTATGGTTGTTTTATTAATAAAAAAAAGGGTCACTATAATTAAAAAAAAGGTCACTATATTGAAACAAAAAAAAATCATTTTGGTAATATATATGCCTAAGTGGTTATTTTTGTAAAGAAATATTTTATATACTGATCAATATGAATAATAAAGGCCACTATGTAAAAATTAGGGTAATAGCGTCATATTTCAAATTCACAATATTATTAAACGTTGTAGTAGTTTTAATAAAGGTTACTAGGTTAAAAATAAGGTTACTATGTTAAAAATAATGGTCACTTTGTTCAATATAATGTCAGTTGCATGTGTATAGATCTCAGGTCCACAATAATATCCCGCAAGTCTTTTTGAAACCCATCAATGTCTATGTCATCTAGTACGGCCCCCATTTTTTGCTTTTTTTTTTTTTTGCAAATGCAAAGCCCAATACTATCAAAATTTAATGTACCTGATGACTAAAAGCCCAATACTCATATAGCTCAAGTGATTGAAGGCCCAATAACTAATATAGCCCAGCCTCAAAAATAACTTCAAATATCATTTCCTTCCTCAAGTGTCATTTTAGTATCTATATCCAAGAAGTAAAATCATCAAAGCATGCTACCTCAGGTTCTAAAATCTACATGCCTACTCTTTTCTGCCCTGAAAACTTAATATAATCACTAGAACTATGCTCCGACAACTGATTCTGGCAATACAAAATTGTAAACACAATAACTCAAGTCGTGTCCAGTCTTCATTAATAGAGCAGTTCCATAACATCAGTAGTCGCTGTTCTCACTCACTATTTCTGCACAATAACCCAGATCTATCGATCAGTTAGTATTTGATGCGAAGCAGTAAGTCACTTATCACAACAGGCATGTTATCTACACAAGACAACCATTAAACTAGCTAACTGTAGAGTTTAGATTTTTTTAAAACTTCTTCAGTCCCTAAATAAAAACAAGCTCTACTTCTCGTATGCACACAGTTTTTTGAGAGGTTTTGTAGTAGTGTAGTGTTGATTTAATTAGAAAAAAAAACAAAAAAAAAACAAAAAAGAAGCAATGGCAATAGTTTATTGTTAATAGGGAAACTAAGATAAAATAATGGGCTTAAAAAGGGTTTGTTAAGTCATGACAGACGCAAGATAAATAAGTGAAATCAACCAAAAAAAAAACCTATATTTTACATGGTTAGCCAATGATGAGTTGAGATGAGAGTTTTATTGATCTCGGGGATATTACAGATTACAAAATAATGGCGGAATGGTTATTATAAAACATAGGGTGTTTATATAGCACCGAGGAAACTGAAACAAAATAAGCTGAAAATTAGTCCCAAACAGAATACCATAGCCTACATAACAAATACCAATGGATTCAAGGAACATGTTCATCAAATGTGAAAGAAGTTTCCAAATGATCCCTTCTAAATTAGAAATGGAGCTTCTATTAGGAAAACTTTGTAGGGAGAGCTGAGAATTTTAATTGGTGGAAGTTACTAAAATCAAATATGTATGTTTCGTTACTAATTTGAAGAGAGAAGTGATAGTTACTGTAATTAAAATGAACAAGAATAAAAAATGAACTCTTTTTTATTCATATAAGAATTAACAGCTAAGACAAAAAGAAATTAGTATATATTGAGCTTTCGTTGGAAATCACAGCAAAGTTTTATGTAGTCTTTTTAACTAACGAGGACACTGAACAATTTGTATAATGGGTAAATATTTGCTACAAGTATTAAGCCTCATAGTTTTATTTTTAAAGGGTTCAAATCAGAAAATGATAAGGCTGTGAAGTTGAGTTGGGGGGTGTGAGCCTCCATTCAGCCCTGGCAATTCGAAAAATGCAACTTCAGTAAAGAAACACGAAGATTTTTAACAAGTATTTCTTTTCAAGAAGGTCAAATTAACAACTAGCAGTACTAATGCTTGAGATATGTGTACTTTGTATAAGTGATAAGAGTCTAAACTAAAAAAATGCTGTACAAGAAAACATCAAAATTGGAGAACGGCACCAAAACTCACATTCATAGCGGTTAGAATGGCTTTTTTGAATTATCTTCGGGATTTTGAGATTCGTACTTTTCTTTCTTGTCCACAACTTGTTGGATACCCTCCTGGTACCCAGCGATGAAACTCTTCATAGCATCCTTGTAGGCAGAAGCTCTGGTCATGTACAACCGTTGCAGAGCAGGTCTTAAAGTCTCCATCCCTCCTCTAGCTGCAACCGCTATTTCCACCAAATTCCAAGATCAATACAATGCAATCCAGAAGCAAAGCACATCAGAACAGAACTAAAAGATAGGGTATATACTGGTTTATTTGAAAAACTAGTATACTATATAATTAGCTCTCATGCAAGTATATAGCAAACACAAAAAAGACTAATATTGCTTCCAATTTATTACTAACGTATCATGCTTCCTATCATTTGGATTCTATATTCTTCCTTCAGATGAAAAGTCAGTTAGAATCTTACCATATTTTCTTTAGAAATTAGTACAAATGGATAAGATTAAACTTTGCATTTGCCAACAATTTTAAATAAAAGTGACATTATTCCAAACATTATCAAGTACTTCAAATCTAGCAAACAATATGTAATATTGTGTTGATAAATGGTTTGCTTCAATTATAACACTTTGCAATAAAGAGAATGCAACAATAAGGTAGTACTCTAAACTAGAGTGACACTTTACAAATGGATATGAATAAACAAAACATTTGCCAGCTTCTGTAATTAGTTACCAAAGCACTTCCAAAGTTCCAAGGCAGTTTTATAAAGATAGATGTTACTTGCTCAAGTATTACGTATATATTTCCAGTCAAAGACAGTTGACAATCTACAAAGTGATGAATTTAGTACTTACTAAGTGCTAAACTATATGAATGACAGCCATAAAGCCCATAATATATATTCATTGTACTGCAGTAATTCTCCTATCATGGAAAAGTTGTGCTTAGATAAAGACCATACCAAATAGAAACTAATCATCAATCATTTTTAAATCATAAAGTGATATGCACGGTGAAGTAACATGTAATGGCAGATCTAGAATCATTACTACTATTATATCCAAATGATCTATTTTTAGACATACCAAGATCCTCTAGTGTTGTTGGTTCTTTCTCCTTATTTTCATTTGATCCATTCTTATCTGTACTTTCTTCCTTCTTGTAATCATTTGGGCGGAGTTCAGGACCAATGTCTCGTACCCAGCTTGCTGCATAAAGACGGGAGGCCTCCTTCAGGACCTGGAGAATTTACAAGAAAGATCAAGGGTAGGATGAATAGGAGAAACTTGTGATTAAGACAGAGTTACTCTACCATTTCTCAGGAGCTATTAAAAGATTCATAAAAATTGACAGATATAGAGGAAGCTAATTAGCTACTAATGAGAGAGAGGACACAGGATTACACAGGTGTATTTTCAATTTCTGGAATGGGCTAGTTCCAAGTTCCAACAATTAGGAACTCAAACCCCCAACCCCACCTTCCCAACCATACGAAAAAATGAAAGTGGGAGATAAAATATATACACTGTACATGTCTATCCAGCATATGATTTGATATTAATTACAACTGCATCGGAAATTCAGAAGTTAATAGATTTAAGAATTCTGATTTGGGATGGAGGAAAGTGAAAATGGTGACAGTTCGAGTACTTCTATAATACTATTTGCAAAACATTTCATGAAAAGCTATGAAGCAGCTAAAAGTTGCCAGCTCAGAATTTTGAACCACCTAGTGAGTTGCATAATAATATATAGCACTTGATTGAGAGAATAATCTAAAGTACTAGTAATTTGTAATTTTTAGTCTTAGATCTTGCAGATGTCCATATGATATAGTGTCAAACTTAAGATGTTCAGACATCTAACGCTAAATTATGGTGACAATTTCTAGCAAAATTTTATTGTACAAATCAGTATAATATTGAATAGCTCAACACTCTCTGGCAGTCAGACTAATTAAAAGTGTTTATCTACAACAGAGAGCGGAGACATATTTAGGAGAGAGAGGGTTTAAAGTTGAACTACACATGGTGACAGTATGTCAATATTTAACAGTTCAGAGAAATAAAAAGGCAAGCTAAAACAGAGTTGAATTATGATTTTCAGAAAAAAAAAGTGGAAGTTGAAACTCAGATTGTGTCTGAGAATAATCACATTCAGTGTGGATTAAGCAGTGGCTAAAGAAACAATTAGATAAGTGATACCATAATGAAAGTAGGATCTAGATGGAACAGAAGCAACAGAAATCTTACATAATACGATTCCTTCCAAGTCAATTTACGCCGCTTTTTTATGTGAGGCGGATCAGGTAATGAGGAAGGAAATGCTATTTCTTTCAAATCATAACGAACATAATCTTTAATTTTCCTGCACACGACCTTGAACTTCATATTCAAATTTGAAAAAAATTAACACATTGACCTGAAAAGAATAGAAAATTACCATATGAGTTCTTCAAAAAACAAAAAGACACAGAATTTCTTCAAATACTTAACATTCAACTTTACATCTACTGACTACCGTACCATAAGCTACAGTTCTCATGAAATTGCAAGCTTTTTGTTAAGCTGAAGTAGAGCACAATATGTCAATATGTAATTACAATGTACAGTAATGCTAATGAAAATAGTACTGTAACTTGAGTATTAAAAAGCTTCCCAAGATATTCAAGCACTTTCTTACATCAATCACGATTCATTAACCAACACATAGAATTAACTTCATTCCATCTCAACTCGATATGTCGATTAACATGTGTTCAAAAATATGAAAATTACTCCATGTAGTTGGATGATTTTAAATAGCTAGTGAAACTTGTAGCCATGGTAACTATCGCTAATACTGTTTATTCTTGATATATTCGATCTTGACCAATCATGATAATGAGTATTAGCTATTGACCAATTTCAATAACTATAATTTTTTTGCTTGTTTGTTTGTTTTTCCAATGCATTGCAGTTAACAATACATCAGTAAATTATCAGATATAGTCAATTTATACATTTGAAAATTATCTACCCAACTACAATCAAACCAACAAGGCCACAAAATGAAAACAGTACAAAAATATAGATACACTCTCACAAGCATTTCAACAAACAGGTAGTGGGCATCCCATAATCTTGAAAACAACAAACCAACAATTAGCATGCAACCATTCACAAAAAATATAAAAATATGATTACTGGGTTTTACTCTAACTAAGTGGGATCAAATAATTGAAGCCCCATTTAGATTGCTAACAGATTAATCACTGAAATAAGTACTGGAAAGTAAGAAATCGCCAAGATAAAATAAAAAGGGTTTAACCTTGAAAAATTCCTCTTTGAGTTATCAATTTGAGGCGCAAAAGGACGATTTCTGGGAGAAATGCTGTTCATCACTCACGCTCAACCATAATTATGGTAATTAAGAACGACCCAATAACCTGATATGATTGCTACTCTTGTCGAAAGAATTAGTAATTGGCAATCTTCAGAAAAAATGGAATAGAAGGATAAACAAAGAGGGAATTACTTAATAATTTTGCATAGTGGTGGGTTTTAGATTTTGGGAGTTGCAATTTAACTGAAGCACAAGGAAGGATTTTTGCCAAGAAGTAAGAACACTTGCGAAAGCTAATTGTATACTGTCGTTGATTCGTTATTAAGTTGTTAGTTGCTACAATAGGTTCTTGTCCTTGACTCCTGTGCAGTTGTGCGTTTAAGTGTTTTGGAGCCTGGATGATTTTGGGTTAAACCGGTTGATAACTCAATTATTTTGGGTATTGGAAAAATCAAAATTGTATCATATTAACTGAAAATTTTAAAAGATAAT
Source organism: Chenopodium quinoa (assembly GCF_001683475.1). Taxonomy (NCBI): domain Eukaryota; kingdom Viridiplantae; phylum Streptophyta; class Magnoliopsida; order Caryophyllales; family Amaranthaceae; genus Chenopodium; species Chenopodium quinoa. The sequence goes on along the minus strand of NW_018742205.1, from coordinate 4,548,619 downwards.
TACAACACAAAAAATTGAAGAAAATAATGCATCTTTTGCCCCCTAGGGAGTATTATGTAATTCCTCCGTTCCTTAATGAGATGTCTACTTCTCTATATTATGTGAGTAATAAATGTTAGAAATAGACATTTAATAAAGGGACGAAAGTAGTATTTATTATTTGGTAAAATAAAAATAAAAAAAATAAAAAAAAAAAAACCTTACGGAGTATTGTGTATCACAAATTCTTATATTACGGAGTAGTTATGGAGTACAAATTAAAAATAATAATACCCTTTAATTTTTTTTTTTTTTTTAAAGTAATACCCTTTGATAATCTATCTTGTTAATTAGATCCAAATTTTCAATGTATATTTTGCTTAATCTCGAAACGCGTGCATGCAACTATGCAAGACCATTTCAATTCAATTAACCCATTCTTTATTTTCTAACTTAAGAATTAATCAACCAATGATAGAAATAGTGCGGGCACAACCAACATGCATTTTATAAAAATTAGATATTGGTTCATCTTTATTATTGAGTGCATATAAAGATAAAATGCATTGGATCAAACTATTATTAAATACATAAAACATTAAACAATTCATGGTTTAATTTCTACCCGATAATCCACGCATTACTTATCAAAAATCACTAGCTTTAATGAAATTAATCAGCTGGTTTTTTTTTTTTTTAATATTTATTAATTTTTTATACAGATGAATATGAATTTAATCAGCTAAATATTAAACAATTCATCTTTCTCCCAAAATAAATTAATTTTTTTTTGTTAATAACCTAACCGACGTGAGCTCTTCATAAAAACAGTTAGAATAATTTCCTCCTTTTGATATGGATCTCCAAACTAAAACACAAAGAATCATAAGCCTATATACACCTACTAATTCTATCACCATAAAAAAACATGCCTGTATTTTGTCTTTTTTCCTTTTAATTGCCATAATAATTGTTGCAATATCAAATATCATAAACCCTTTTGATCTCCAATACCTTCGTTACTATTCTCTTTTTCAACAAAAACTGCAAACTTGTGACTATTTCAATGGAGAATGGGTGTGGGATGAGAACTACCCTTTTCATGGCTACGACGAGAGTTGCCGGTTTCTCGATCCCAGGTTCCGGTGCCATCAGAATGGACGTGCTAATACAAGCTTCCGTCGTTGGCGATGGCAACCTCATGGGTGTGATCTTCCTAGGTACGTACTCTTTATTTTTATTATCAATTATTTTTTCTCCTATTTTGTTACTAGTTCTAATTTGATATGTACCGGGATTGTCCTTGTGGCTCATTCAGACGAACAAATAAAAAATCTTTCACGGCGGAAGATTATCCAATCCTTTATATGCTCTATTACGTTTATGAATATCACATTATTCTTGTAAAGGTTAATTAGAATATCTTTACAATGTCAAGTTACCTCTAATCCACTAATAAATGATGTATTTTTTTGACAAAAAACATGCTATGTTATTCAATTTATGAAGCATATGTAAGCTAAGGTGCTTAAAATTTATGTGTCTCAGATTCAATGCAAGTGATTTTCTAGAGAGAAGCAGAAATGGAAGGATAATATTCGCCGGAGATTCGATAGGAAGAAACCAATGGGAGTCACTATTGTGCATGCTATCAACCGGAGTTTCAAACAAATCATTAATATATGAAGCAAATGGAGTTCCTATAACCAAGCACAAAGGCAATCTCAATGATATTTCAGGACTTCAACTTGAGTGTTGAGTATTACCGTGTCCCCTTCCTTGTACGACTAAGCCGTCCACCACCTAATTCGCCGGGACAAGTACATGGAGCTATTAAGGTTGACAAGCTCCACTGGTGGTCGGAGAAATGGCTGGGAGCAGATGTTTTCGTCTTCAATAATGGTCACTGGTGGCATGAGGCGAAAACTATCGCATCGTATGTACTGATATATTTGTTTTTCACTATAATTGCTGTCACTAAAATTCTTTTTCATGTTTTAATAAATTTTAAAAAAAACTAAAAATTAACTAAACAAGTCGTTCAGTTATGATCAATTAGTCACAGAGAAATTTTAATTAAACAAATAACAAAATAAAACAGCCTAGATGTAATCATGGAAAAGAAGGCAATTAAGACTTTATCCAAAATTTGGCTTATCTTACGCCTTCCAAGATCATGTTACCCATTCTTGGTTTTCAGGGGCATCTACTTTCAGGAAGGAGGGGTTGTAAATATGACAATGGATTACACTGAAGCTTTTCGAAGGTCGATGAGGACACTGAAGTCATGGGCAGAAGAGAAGTTAAATTCACAAAGAAGCCACATTTTTTTTCGAAGCTATGCTCCAGTTCATTACAGGCACTGCACTTGATTCTTTTTACATTGTTACTTTAATACTTTCGACAACATTATCATGAATAAAAATAATGAAGCTATGTTTCTGAATTTACAAGAATGTGTGTCTCAGGAATGGAACATGGGATGCAGGAGGTACTTGTAAAGATAGCCTGGCCCCTGAGACGAGCAAAAAGAAGCTGCAGGCAGATCCGCCATTCAACCAATACGTTCTAGATGTGGTCAAAGAAATGGAAGGCAATGAGATGAAGGTCAATTTTCTGAATATTACATATCTGTCTGAGTTTAGAATGGATGGCCACCCATCGATCCATCGCGAGCCACTTTCTGAACAGCACTTCATAGAAGACTGTAGCCATTGGTGTCTACCTGGGGTTCCAGACATATGGAATGAACTTCTATACTCGCAGCTGCTGGCAAAAGATTTTAGAACCAAGAGAAACTAAGGTTAATCACATGTATTTGCCTTTTGTATCAACAGTCAGAAGGATTAATTGATATAATTCAGCTTCAGGTTGAATCCTCAACATTCTCCTCAAGCTTTGAATCCTCAACACTGGTCTGCTTTACTTTCTCAAGCTGCCTCAGTAGATCCAGCCTTTCTGACCCATATGGTGATGGTATCTGCAAGATATATGTAGTTTAGTGGACACAGATAATAAAGGTTTTTTTGCAACACAGAAAATTCTAATTTGGGAGCACAGATCCAGAAAACACACCAAGGCTGGTACATATCTTTGGATGGCTGCCAACATTGCTGCATGTCCGACTGCAGTGACCTGTCAATTATGGGAAGTAAAAGACATGATTACTATTCGTCTTTTATACTATATGGGCCAAATATTTGATCCCAAGTAGTCATTGTAATCTGTCAAACGAAGCATGAGAAACATGCATAACATTGGGCTAAGATACTCACAGGAAGAAGCATGAGAACTCCAATTGGAACCACTGACGCCATGTCTGTACAGGTTCTACGAAGATACTTCTTCTCCTTTTCAGTTAGTTCATCGCCTATTATTGCTCTTCTAAGGAGCCCCGCAGCAGCAGCAACATCAATAGCTAGAAGTTGAGTGCCTTGCCAAACATCCTACCAAACAGTAATAATTATAATTAACATAATGCTTTTTTAAAGTACCAAACAGTTAGAATTCAGCACATTAATTGGAACAAAAACAATTGGACAATATGTTGTCCACATGTACTCATATAGTTCACGTTTGACTTATGGAATTAAGCTTTGTAAAATCAGCCATCACTTGGAATAACTCCGTAATATATATTGGTATACAACTCAAAAAAGAAATTATTACGTATATTTCAGAAAGTACTTAAAGTCTGTAAATTGAAAAGGCGTACAATGAGACCTAGATAAGGTTAAAAAAAAAAATTGAAGACTTTAAAAAGTTTAATATGGCTATAATTTGTGGATGGAATACTATTTTATTGCAGACCAATATGGAAGCCAATCAAAGACAGACATATAACTAATTAAATATGCTTCCCCTTTTTGGAAAAGGCTGTAGTCACACAATATTAAGTGCAATTTTTTTTTTTTTCTTAGCAGAGGGAATAATGGAAAGTGAAAATTTTGCCCCAACTACAGAAAAAGAACAGTAGTCTTGCTGATTTAAAAGAAAGCTCAATTATCAGTATTACCAGCTATCATTCTCAGTTCAAACTCAGAACTTAAAGTGTCCAACCATGTATTAAACCATATCGTGAAAGTAGTTTGCATCAACTCAAGTCAGAGAAAGTAAAAGTTTCAATTACATCTTACCACCTAATGCAATTTCTATGGGCATAAACAGATCTATAAATATAAATTCCAAAAAAAAAAAAAAAAAAAATGAATAATGGAATATAACAAGTCAGTGAAATATTAATCACTTCGTCTTCATTTCTCTTAAGACCATCAACTTTAATGCAGGATCGCTGTTCTAATCACAGTGACAAAACATACATTAATATGGTAAGTGTGCATACCGTGCTCGTCTCTTTCAGCTTTTCAAATGACTTTCCAATTAAGCTCTCATCCTTCTGCACTTGAATTAGTTCAGTACCTCTAACTGCAATGGGATACTCAGTTTCCTGAATAGAGATAATTGAAACAAAGCTTCATTATTGTTTTAATGTAATTCTTACTTATTGAAAAGCACTAAGAAGTTCATAAAATAACTGCTTTAGCAAGTAAATTTTTTTTACAAAGACAAATGTAAATGCCGTAGCACATTTAAACTTCAAGGTGCTATTCCTTCTTCCCTCTGGCTTTATATTTCTACACCTACCCCAAAAACTAGAAATTATGTTACAGCCAAGATTATTTAGCACGTAATAACAACCCCCTGAAATCTATATAATGGAAAATTATATCTATGCTGAATATGCTAGAGTTTGGAAAGGTAACAATAGCTAGATTTATCCTCTCTATTATAAAAGGTTTTGTGACAAGGGAAGGCCATTGGGTATTTGGGTGGACTGATAGATAGAATGGGTTTGTGAATTTTTGCCTTTTTCTTCTCTCGTTTGCCAAAGAATGAACTCCTCAGTATATTCCTGAGAAAGCATACTAGAAGCCACTCCAAAGACCACAAATAGTAAACTTAAAAAGACGCATTCTTAAAAATTATGGATCTGACATATCATAGGACATTGAAGCATCAGTATTACTGGAAAAAGATCTGAAGTCTGTTTAAAGCTTTAAACACCAATCACAAGAGATATGGATCTGAGATATCATGTCAAGTACAACTATTTTGTAACCCCCCACCCCCCTCCCCCCAACCCCACACAAAAATAAGGAAAAAAATATAGTACCTCTTCACTTTCAGAGTCTGTAGTGCTGCTTTGAACTCGTTTTTCTAGCTCCATGAGTTCACTCCTCAAGATTTCAAAACGATAAATTTCATTAGAATCTGACTTTCCAGTGTCTGCATTTGACAGGCTGGATAAACCCAAGGATCTGTTACCCTGCATTTTCTAAGGTAAATAAGAATCGAGACAACCAAGATAACATCCTGAGGCTCAGATAAAGAAGAATACAGAAAGATGCAAATTATTTCATGGACATTTTGGGTTTTTTTAGATAAAAAAAAATTCATAAAAGATAAAAGAAGAGTACAATCAGCAGACATGTCCACACGATTGACAATTAATGACAAACCAATAAATCAAATCCTATTGAGAAAACCCTTCTTAAGACCCACTCCTTCATAACTCAAGTCACGAGCCACCTTACCGAGGTGCTAAAATGAAAACGCCTTGAAGGCTTGAGGCACACTATGTGCTCTGCTCAATAGCAACAGAGTTTTCCCTGTCTCCCTAATTATGATTGATAACCAAAATAGAGAATGTAATGATGGACCCTAGTTTAGCACTTTACTCAATTTTTACATCTGATCATGAGCTAGATAGACAGAGCCCAATTTCCTTACAAAAAAAAAAAAAAAAAAAAAGAAAGATAGAGCCCAAATCTAGAAGATATGGCCACAACCTACAATTTCAGTCTTTTTGATAAAAATAATTCAACAGCCCAGATCATGACTTGTTTCTGATGTTTTGAAATGTTCATGTAGATATTGACTTAAATTAATAGAGATACAATATTGGGACATATTAAAAATTAGTACAACATAATTGTACAGATAAACAAATTATCTCTCAGCATTTAAATACTTCACAAAGAGATATGGCTAGGTAGTTGGTACACAGAAGAATGAAGGGATAGCATAAGAAATTCCAGATGAGAAATTATGTAAAGATGATGCATACAGTAGTATCAGCAGTCTTGGAAGATTCAAGGCCAGGCTTCTTCACCAAAGGTGGGAACAGGAAGTTCCATAAACTGTTCCATAAACCAAGAGGATTACTGAAAGCTCCAAAAATGTAGTTTTGCAGATTAGTCTCACATCATATATGTTGGAGAAATTTGATGACAGCAATAAGTATCATAATGAAACATTTGGCAACAGGAAGCTTTCCTAACTGTTTATATGCATACCTGTTGTTCTTCTCCTGCACAAGAGCACCATCTTTGCCTTTCATAGATCTGCTTCCATCGCCAGTGGAAATTGATTTAACATCATCATTTTCCTGATTGATGAACATGGCATTAGTGTAAAGAAAGAGAAATACTGAATTAGTCAAAAAGGCTCAAAATGTCCCCAATGCCTGTGGAGTTCAATACTGGGTTGCTATTGTGTTGCTGATTCAATACACCCTCCCTTTGGTAGGATACTCCCTCTGTCACCTTTTAATGTTTCCATTTGGAATGTCTTGGTCACAGAGACAAAACATAGACCAAGCATTCTCATCAATATACAAGAAAAAAATATAATCATGTGGGATCTTGTTAGATTCACCCTAGTGTGTAATTTCAAATAATCAACTTTCATAATCATTACTCATATGTAACTAAAGATATTGATAGTTAAAGATGTGCATTGGAAATTGTGGAAAAAATTGGAAACATCAAAATGGAGCGGAGGGACTACACAAACAAAGAGTATATAAGTTACTTGAGGCAATCAAAACACCAAAGGATACAATATTGCTCATTTGACTTTGTAGTCATATCCATTTAACTTAAAGTAGTCGTCTGCTTCAATGGAGTCAAATTAATTGTATAAAAATAAAATAAGAGATGAACTCATGAGACTAGGGGCAAAGACTCTAAAGAGTGGAGATCGAGCAATAAGCATGCATATCTACCCTATCTTAGAAGTCAAATACAAGGAACCAACCTGCATAATAATGAGTAACATTTATGTCCATCAAAGTCTTAACTCAGGTATATATATAAGTAGGGTCCTTCCACAATCCACCCTATATTTATCATTTATAAGCTCAACACTTTCCTTTTCGATTTGACTTCTCATAATAAGATTATTCAAAATCACCTCAAAACTTGGTGTTTTTTAGCTTTGTTTTGCACTTTTGTGTGTGTGTGTGTTTGGGGGGGGGGGGGGGGGGTGGGGGTTTGTCTTTTAATTTCAGGTACCAAGGCCTTAGAGTCATGTGGAATGGCTCCAATATTGAGCGAAATGAAGACAAGGTGCAAAAGCTTACAGAAATGGAGTTGCCCAAGAAAGATTTGAAAAACCTGGGCAAAGGTGGCAGCACCTCAAAAAAACATTGGAGCTTAAAATCAACAAAAGGTCTGTACTAGGCACGACTGGCAGTGCAACATTCTGCATGGTACTCCCATATACTTTTCTCAAGTTTTTGGACCATATATACCCAAGGGTTGTTCAGAACAACTATTGCATGTCCAACTGTGCAGCTTTTAGCACAGTCATGCAGTAATTCCAGAGCCCTTCCCCAGCAAGCAATACTGTCGTGCAAAATGTGCAAGGTTGTTCTGGCCCTCTAGACTATACAGATCAGCAAGCTATTATATGTTGCACGACCGGTCGTGTAAACCTTGCATGGTCCTGCAACCTGGTTTTTTTCCTGACAGTGTTGTTTTACTCTGAGTTTTCTTATTTCAGCTTCAGTGTTTAAGAAGTCATTGTTATACTTTATTAGCCAGCTTTTAAGTCATCTGGGGGAGCACTTTTGTAAGCCTATAAAAAGGCCCACTGGGCTTATTAGAAGGCATGCCGCCTCAGTTATTTTTTCTTAGCATAATTTAGAGAAAGTAGGTTGTGCATCGATGGAGAGATAAGAAGAACTTCAACACTTTGTGAAGATTTTAAATCATAACGAAGCTTATTACGGAGTAGTAAAATTTCTTTACTTTACTCTTATTTATTTATCATGTTTTTCTTTCATTAATGAAAATATAAAAACATGCTCTTTTGATTTGCTTATTATCTTTAATCTTACTTGGTAAGTGGTAAGTGCTTTCTAGATCTTATTTTTAGCTTAATTATGTTCGTATTAGTTGTAAGAGTTTGAATTGGGTTTGTAAATTTATCATTTTCATCTTTCCATTTCTTACTTAGTTCAGGTTTGTAGATTTTCATATTTTGAACTTAAAACTTCATATTTTTGGTAAAAGGAAATGTGTTAAACCTTCCATGATTAGTATGTTTAAGGCCAACAAGCTTGATTTTATTCAATTATTAGCAGAAATTGATAGCATGCACCATGAGTAGTCTTGTTAGCTAGGGGGCTTGGTTAAAAACTAGATCAATGCTCAATTTGAGCTAATTTTGAAGGTTTAAGGTAGAATAGGATTAATGATTGATTCATTGCAGGTTGGAAAACTGTTTGCATATATTGTGGCCACATGAATGGCTGCTTTGTTGCCTCTCTAGCTATGATCGCTTGAGCCTATTTCAAGTGAGACTATCTGAATCATGAATAGGAGAGAGATCCCGTTAGTAGGTGCTTATTGATCTTGAGAGTAGTTAGGATACAAAATCAAGATTAAAATCCTTCTCGCTTTGCATAATATGTTATTGCTTGAATTTGGATGTTTAGTTAGATTACTTTAGTTGTGCATGCTTGATAGAGGTAAAAACCTAAGTCCCCAATTTAATTTCTTCCCCTTAATTTCCCGAATCTCTGTTGTTGCTCATTTGCGTGCTTTTAACTCGAATTTCTAGCTCCCTAGTGCCTTCTTATCGCTGAGATCTTAATCAAGAAACTTGTTTTAATTGTTATTTTGGTAAATTTAGTGATCTAATAGCTAATCACCAATCATTCTCTTAGTACTAACTATTTTTGAGCTTGTGAAACTTCAGTTCTTGATTTTACTGATTTATCCCATTCCTTGAGTAGGTGACCCTTATATACTTCTATACCAAGTACAGTGGTCTAGATGTAGGGGTTAGTTACAGTATAATTTCCACTTAATCACATGAAAGGACAGTTATACTATTCAGTATGAATATGGCAGAAAAATTCTGTCACCCATTAAAGGAATCCTAGATTGTGGTCCATTGTTACGTAGATCATTTCAAGACAAATTGAAAGGAAGGATATAAGAATATAGGAAAGATAATAAAAGATACCTCCTGGAGAGAAGCCGCCTTAGCTCTAAAAGATGCCTCAAGAAATTCCGCTTCTTTCTTAAGTTTCCTTATTTTTTCAAGATCAGAGCAAGCGGCTTTTAGGTGATCTTTTCCAGAACCAGAGCTGGATACATGCATCTCTTGGATCAATGTTTCCAACCTGACCAAAGCCTCTTCAACATTTTCCAGTGCCTGACACAAACCCAATATCAGCCATCTGAAGAAAGCAACTAAATTCCTTATCGACGAAAATGAAGGAATAATACTTCATCCCATAATGATTGCAAGATAAAGGGAGGCCAAAACTTCAGGAACTCACATGATGAGAGGAGAATTTAAATAGGACCCATGTGATGAGGATAGAGAAAGAAAGAGAGAGTCAATTACCAAACAAAGTACTGATGTGATTTAGTTCAAACTTTTATAAAAGGGAAGTGTTGCCATTATTATGGAGCTGAGGATGTAATTGAAAAGACAACCTTTCCATGAAGAGACTCAGAAATTTCCAGTGGCCTTTGCAAACATGGTTCCTTTATGCAAAATATATACAAAAAAAAAAATGAATACCTTGTCAAAAGAATAAGGGTCCTCCCTAGAACTAAAGCTAGTATTAGCTTCAACTCTCTCAACAGATCTCTTAATCTTACTCCTGGATAATTCATCCCTGAGTCAAAGTGTGAAACAGATTAGTTTAGTAAGAAATTTGAGGGGCTGGGGGGATCATACTGGAAATTTGAACCATTCAAGTCACATCAACACATTGACCACACATCAACAAAATCACCCTAGTAGATACAAGTCTGCGCTTTCTAATTTTGGTGAATTTTAGACCAGTTTTGGCTTGACAAAAGCGCAAGCTCTTTAAATCTTGATTGGTATCTCTGATATGGACATACTAGTTGCACATGTCATATCAAACCAGTAGAAAGAAATAAATTCAGGGACAACTCTAGCATGCTTATTTTTGTTACTCCATAGAAACAGTAAGACCTAATAGATGTTTCAGCATAGGAAGTCCACCATGGAATTAGAAAATTCCAGGCCATGCAAAGGTACTCTAGATTTATATCAGTTCATTTTCACTTCACATGAACCCTTGCAACCTTTTGTATATTCAAGAAAAAAGAGAGAACTTACTTTAGCAGCCCCAGTTCCTCCATGGAACTTCCAAGCTTGTGAAGTCTGTTAGAAAACTGACATGTCAACACTAGCGAGCAGAAATGTAGAAGTATAGCAATACAGCAGGAAGGCCCCCAAAAAAAGGCCAAACAATGCTTACCCTTTTGAAAGAAACCATGCTGCTTTCACATTGGAAGGGTTCTCAACCCACTTACTGTGTTTAATAAACACTCGGATCCAACGTGAGCAAACATCTAGCGCTTGTGGTACAGCTTCTGGATTTGGAGGCGATTTAGATTTGTTATTATGCCCAGGTGAGCCTTTGATGGCGTTACTGTAACCAGGATAGAAAGGAAACCAATCCAACTCTTCACAGACTACCTGTCAAATCATTACCTACATAAATACTACTTTCACTCACTAGATATATATTTTATAAGATCACAAGTAACGTTCTTACCTCAACATAAAGTTCATAAGAGCTTATTGAAGAGAACTGTGGATAATACAACACACATCCCCCAACAAGGTATCTACACATGTGAGCAAGAAATTAGTAGATACTAAGTACAAAGGAAAAGTTAACCACAAGCAGAAACTGGTAGAGATTCATGCAACACACTACATATTTTAAAAGAACTACCTGATGAAACCCTCAATTGGTACAGCAATTTTATCAAAACCATTTGCGGCCAGGAAAGATTTTGTACTTCTACCCAGGGCAACAAAAAATCCAAATATTGCTAGGTCCTTCTCCAATACCTGCAATGTTGCAACAATGAAAATAAGTAAACCAATCAACAAATATAAACTACTTCAGTATAAATATTTGATAAAATCTCAATATCTATCAAGTCCTCTATAAATTAGTTAAAATTGCTTATGAATCCACTTCTTTTCATTTATAATCTTAAATATCATATAGAAACCTTTGCACCATCTTTCCCAATAAAAAACATTTCCTCCAACTTGGTCACACATGACTCTTTCCTTTTTTTATATTCTTAGTTTTTCTCCATCAAATATGAGAATTGCAAAAGATGCTTTATTTATGCCAAAGAATTGAGCCGTGTTACACTTGAGTGCACTGGAATCTCAAAATAATTAACAAACCTACCTACTCAAGAAGTCAAGAGTACTTAAAATTAAAGCAGACAAGTCTCGCTTAAATCTAACATAAAGCTATATGGTTTTCATTTCTGTTTAGAGAAACAAGATTCCTATGTTGAATTTCATTTTTCACTACATCTCCAGGTTGCTAACTTAATTTTCCACAAGTGAATGTTTCCTCCTCAATTACCAGCCTAAGTTCTCTGCACTTACGTAAGCATTCAACCATGCATGTACAATTGACAATGCCAATCACAATCCCTCAACTAATGCTGCCTAGTCCCCCTATAACAGAGAGCTTTACATATCATCTGCCTCTGGCAGCCATGCAATACCCTTACACAAACTCATGTCTCAATCCTTATGTTCCATGCCCCATGATATATGAATGTAACCACGGACATTGATACGAGTCGAGTATGCATTTGGGATAGCTCGATTTGACTCGCCAGCATTTTGAGTCAAGCTTAAGTTAAGTCATTTTGCAGATACAAGCATGTGATGTAACATGACATTAAGTGAAATGTAACACCCATCTGATGCTGCTTCCATGACAACGTGATCGTTGATCATAATTGCAGCTACAACTGTGAATTATTTTTATAAAAATTTAATTTTGCTTGAACCTAGTAAAACAAACTATTAAATTTGCTAAAATAGCTGGATCAATTGTGCTTCAATTAGATTCATGGATCCCTGTACTAAATCGCTTGCTCATGAGCCATTGTCAGCAACCCTGGCCAACCATTTTCTCAATGAATATTGCAGCAAACTATACCCAAGATTTCTATTTATTTTAGTCATTAAGAGCCCATTGTGTAAATTTACCTCACTTATTACATTTGTGATTTGTGTATTTATCAAAACTTTTCTATTAGCTGTTGGATACAGAACTAATCATTAATTTGTTTAAGACAATAATTAATCAAAAAACTTGTGCCAATCACGTTATTTATCAATCAAAGACCAAACAAATAGGGTGCAGATGCAATGCTCATATTCTATTAATTTATAAAATTGCTTCGAACACGACATATTATTGCTATATACTGTGTGCAAACTACTCCCTTCACACATACTTTTTGCTTCTTACCAAAAAAAAAAAAAAAAAAAAATCTGTAAAGGGTCTTCAGAAGCAAAATGAAGAAGGGAAAGTAGCAAGCAGCAAAACATTTACCCTCACAAATCCCATCTTAACTAGGTCTTTGTTGCAAGTGTTTTTGAGAGTAAAATGATAAACATATAAAATGAACACAAACAAATAGCTTTCCTGTTATCTTTGATGGCCTTCAGTGTGGCTACAGTAATTGCAAACTGCAAAAACCAAGTAAACAGAGAATTCAACATTCTCTACTCCTATTTCTGCACTCTGTGTTTACTTCTTTCCCACACCCCATGCCCTTTTTTCTCCATCCCATAAGGAAATATAGGAAAGGAAAATATGTAACTATTCATCCACAGGATTGAAAGGAAGATATCCACCGTTCGACCAGATGGTGCAGCAATTAAATATATTTTAAGTTAAGTGAGGTCAAAACTCTAAGATAATGACGAGTCTGATTAGTTCTCACCTCAATGCTTTCAGATGTGGTGAGTCTTGACCACAGTTTTTCTCTACTTATAGCTCTTTGTAACTTCTTCTGCACAAGATCCACCCAAAACACCATTTCATCTGTTTCGCAATCATCTGTTACTCCACAGAATGCGGCTCGAGGTCCAAAATGCACCAAGAATTCTCTGGGTAAACCAATTTCCTTTACTGCATGGTAAGCTTCATGTATAGAAATAGTACCAACTAGCACATCCATCAAACTACCAGTTATATCAGGGATCATGGAGTAGAACTGTGAGCAAGAAATCTTGGCTGGTCCAAGCTTTAATATTGCAGCAGTACATACCAAAGCCAGCACAAGGAGTGATATATCACTGGCAGTACCTGATCCTGGTGTCGTTCTATTGCCAGACCTGAAATAAAAGAGAACTTATTTTATTTAGAGTTTTGATTAGAAAACACAAGTGGTATAGACAAATCCATCAGCATCCAAGATATTACAAATACATACAAGGTAACAGCCCTAAAGCGTGGGTCCCTCTCAAAATGATCGACAAAAGTTGCTACCACAACTGGAATTTTTTGAGACCAAAACCATTCAAAAAGTACAGACTGCTTGCCAGATAACTTCTCCCTGATTACACTCTCCAAAGGAGCTGAAAGCCGTAACAAACTGCATCACCAGAAAGCAAACAGTTAACATTCACCAGAATCAGAGCAGCAATAAAATAAGAAGAAAATGTTTTACTTGAACACTGGTATAGGGGTGGGAACCACCCCCCCCCCCCCTTCTCCCAACAAAAAAAATAGTAGGATTCTTAAAATATGAAGTTACTCCGTATGAAAGATGCAATTATTACCGCAAACAGCTATTAAAGCTTGTACAGGAGTTTAGACATTTTCTGTTATAGATGTCAGTGACCAGAACATCAAAGTAAATCCAACTAGAAACAATTAGAAATTGGTGGCTGTTTAGTACCTCACGGGGTAATGAAACCAGCTTTACAAGAGACCTGTTTCAAATCAATGGTTTATTGAACGTTTGACAAGGAAACTAGGAGAGTGAATAGCAAATTCAATAATGGAGATTTTCAAGAAAGATTTCTCCAACAAACTAAGGCAGTAGCTCTTCAGGCTTAATTTTATTTGGCTCTGTGGTATAGCTCCACTTTCAAAATGGATGTTGGCCAGTCACAAAATCAGAAATCTTTGAGGGTTCACCGATTCACCCAATTATAATTAAGTTAAACATTCAAAGATATATAACCAAGAAATTAGTGGTGAAAGTCAATCCCCCAGGTCACCAGGTGAGTGATGAGTATGGTGACTATTGATCCTTTTGGTAATATTGATGCTCAAATAAGATCATTCAGTTTTACATGATTGTAACAGATCCAGATCTGTTGCAATGGAAGTCTGATCAGAAAAAAAAATGAATTGAGGCTGACCTCATCTTCTTCAGCCTTTCTCTCTTTTTGCCCCTCTGATCCTGGTGACCTAGATCACCTATTTAAATTCTACCTGTCTTTGACCCACAGTTTCACTACAGTAGTCACTTTGACCTTAGATTCACTACTGTAGTCACATTGACCACAGAGCTATCTTAATTTTTCTCCTAGAAGAGAGGAGGGGCTAAGTTCTCCCTAGGTGAGATCATATTGAACAGATTTCTATTCCTTTTTTATCAAATATGATTTTTCAATTAGAAATATGCTGGGCCTTCAATTAGCTAGGAGCAAGCACATATTGCAAGTGCCAAGCAAGATTGTCATTTTGATCATCGAGTGTACATTGTACAAAGTACCTTTTATACTCCACAAAAAGGTTAAGGCAACTTTCATCAGCTGACACAAGTATCCAAACTTCAAAGTATATATAAAAAAAGGAAAAGACAAAAAAATCAATAAAATGAACAAGATATCCCAGAAAGGATGTTGCTACAAATGGAGTCCTTGAAAATTACCACACATTAAGAAGGTTCAAGGCAGGATGGCGTTTCAGACACGTGACACATGACATATAAGTCTATAACAAATGTCAATGCCATATCATATTGAGTATTGCAGTGGTACCCAAAACTAAATACAACTAAGGCCTAGTTCTCTTCACCTTATACAAATAATAATCAATCAAAATAATATCAATTCAGTAAAAATAAGTTAAGTTCAGTTAAGATAAGACAAGTTCAATAAAAGTAATTATTAAACGGAGAAAATAATTTAAATTTGGCAAAAATAATTTCAGTTTAGCAAAAAAATGGTGAAGAGAACAAGGTCTTAGTTAGATGAAAGTGATAACTTATGAAAGAGTCTAATTAGAATGGTGCTACTAATGCAAGCCCTTGGATATTCATCTGACAAGTATTTTCTCCTCTTCATTGATAAAATATCAAGTTGAGATACAATAATATCACGCAGGAGTAAATCAATCTTTGACAATTTACAAATTCGAATTTTACCCTTTTTGCATAATGTACCAGGACTAAACATAATACAGGACAGCAATAACAACTAGAGGAAGTGAAGATGGGGAAAAATGCAAAACTAAAATAGCTAACCGTTCTCTGATAAGAGAATAAAATAAAAGTCAATAACAAGTTTTTCTCATGCACATTGGTGATACTCAGAAAAGTTAAACCACATAGAGCTCAAATAGGGCAGGAAAGACTATTGTTGCAATAATTGCATAGTTACTTATTAAAGGATTTGCTGAAAACAAATGGGAACATACAACTTCGACCATCAAACATTATAAGCCAAAAAGACATCTACCTTCTCTGAACAGCAGCATTTATTTCCCTGTCCCTCCCATCCCTGCGCGATGAGATCTCATTAGCGGCTTGCAGCAAAGCATATACAGAAGCCTGGGGAAATTACGGAGAAAATTAAATGACTGATTACATTCTACGCGACATTGACAGATTTGGGAAAGAACACTTAATTAAAAAATGTGTAAATAATAAAAATAATAAGACTAAACATACGTAGTAGTTAATTCTAAACTATATTGCTTAAAGTTCACATGTACTTCAGAAATCTTTATTACTAGGCATTCTAGCAAAAGTTACATAATTAAGCAGCAATAGATATACAGATTCAGCAACATTTTTTTTTTATTTATTTACTTTGTTGGTGGAGAAAGCCGGCGCATAAGAGGGAGCAGAGAAGCATGAAATGGACTTAGGACAACATTGGATCGGAAAAAAGTAATTGATTTGGCAAGCTATAGCCAAAAAAAAAAAAAAAAAAAAAAAAAACATAAGTTCAACCGCAACAACAATGATCATAGCAAGTGCAATGTCAATCAAACATGATATAAGCCTCAAAACCAATGTGTGTAATGTGTTCTCATCTATCACCTTAAAAGATGTTCAAAATGCAAAAGAAATCAGCATCTAAAGAAGATTTCATTAAAACCTGATATGATAGTGTCTTCGCCCATGCATTTTTGTCAACACCAAGCCAGGCTGCTGAAAACCAGGACATTTTTGACAGTGAGCTTTGCTCCTTGATTGATAGCTCAAAAAATCTTGCTGCATCATATAAAGATTGGACAAGCCCATTTTTGTAGTCCTCGTTCTTTAGGGCTTGATCTAGACTAATTCTCATTGCCTCGACATCTTTACTTGTGCTAGCTTCAGGGCTCCCATTGACTGTCACACCATCATCAGCAGATGCGAATAGAAAGATGTTCCGAGCCTTTTTTGGTTTATGAGAAAATAAACTATGCTTTCGAACCTTTAAATACCTATAACTATTACTATTTCTATTTTCAAACTCTGTACATTGCAAAAAAGTCTTCCTAAAACCAGCCCATTCAGATATTGTGTGATCTGTGTCTACCACTCTGTACAAACATTGAACTTTACTTGATTTGTTTGCAGCCCATTGAGCTGAAGTGCTGCAAGTGTAAGAGGAACAAAAAAGCATGAGTATCCAACCTAAATTTGAAAAGAAACAAAGCATTATCTTTTTTTTTTGAAAGTTGATCTTCAAATTGAATAACAACTTGAAAAAGGCAACAGTTAGCCAACAGGTCCAACAAGTTTATATAGGAGATTAACACCTCACTAATATAAATTATCGCTCATAACCAGTTCCACATCTGGGCATGTGATTTCAATTAACAGAACATAGAATAACCCTGAAAGAAAATGAGAAAGGTTCAACTCCATCCAATAGTATAATAACAATTATCAAGGGCAATACACTAAACTGGTCGTCAAAGATTGCAAACTATCATTAGTATTTACTGTACACAAACATGCTATCAAGGAAATAGGGTTCATCATCTACGGGGCCTTGGCTATCAAACTAAAGAAAAAGAGAGGAAATGCAGAAGCGGAGATAGACATGTATCCTCCACTCCCCATGGTTTTACATCCAGGATACAGTAACAATGCAAAACCGCATTCACAACAAACACTGATGGGTTGCAGTTATTCTGGCCTAATATCTCAGTCACAATAAGCTCAAAACCCTTTACAAAGAAGTTACAGTGAAAATCATGTCACTCACACCAACCTATCAACAAAATTCAAAAAAACAAACCTCTCTAATAATCATAACCAATTAGTCACCTCACCTAACTCTCACTCTTAAGGGAGTCATGTGCAGGGAAATTTCCAAGAAAGAACAGTACCCTTTCTTGATTGAAATAAAATGGATATAAATGAGAAAAATATTAAGGAAAAAACTCCTCCACAGCCAACAATCCTTTAGAGCTCTGATTACATCATCTACAATCACCAATAATTTGTTAATGAGTGGCACTTATATTATCAGGTAGATATATGTATCCCATTATTCCTACAATGAGTAAAATTTCCTTTATATTTCCATTAGTTCACTCTTACACAAAAGACTTGTTTATGACTCATGAGGTCATGACATGATACTTTTTTCGTCATGTACTTGAATATAACTAGTATAGACACCCCCCCCCCCTTCTCTTCTTTTTGTTTTTCCATTGGCAAAATTCAATAAATTCATGAAGAACACATGCAAAGTTAGGCTCTATTTATTTCAAGGGTGACACGACAGATTACTCTCAGTCCAAGTGGACCAATATTCTAAATAAATATTTGGAGAAAAGAGATGCTCTTACTCATGGAACAACTAAAGTTGCTACCAAATGTAAATGATCATTGACAGTAGAAATTTGGTAGGTTTTCAATAATGAGAAACAGTTATAAGGGCCATACTTAAATCACAACGAATGTATATGGAATGATATACTAATTAATATTCATCATCATTTCAAATAGTATATAATAAAGCTCCCACGTAAAGTGACCTGCCTATACAATACTAACAAGCACTAGAAAACAAAGGAAATCAAAACGACACTGCTTGCAAAATCCAAAAGAATGTTATATAGTTAGGCATTGATGAAAATCGATTTTTGCTTCCTAGAAGTACTTTTCCATATATCATTTTATGAGAAATTAGGAATGTCTTTGGCCTATAGGTTTAGATGTACTTTTGAAGTTTTGAGAAACAAAAATAGTACTATACTGTTTCAAGATTGGACAAATTATATTTTCTAGAGTTTTAGCCCCTTGTCTTTCTTATTAGAAATTGTTTATTACTTTGGCTCTCATTGTAACCTTGTGAAATTGAGCTATAATTGTTTTACCTTAAAGCCCTCTTTCTCATCATCTCTCCTAAAAATCTTTGCTCCAATCTATCATACCGCTAAGGTGCTAACCCTAACCTCCCCACCATCCTTTCTCTCCCTCTCTCTTCAACTTATTATATGAATTAATGTAAATCGAACAAAAGCAAACGTAAGGAAACCCAACAACTCTCAGTTAGGGATGGCAATCTAGTCCGAATCAGCCCCTGGTCCGAACCGATCCGAAGAAAAAAAATCTGAACCGAATCCAAGAAATAATAATCCGAATTCGACTTCGTTTAAAAAATCCGACTTCGAGTCGGAAGAGGGTCGGAGTTGGAGTCTACTTAATCCGACTTATCCGATCCAACTCCGACTTTTCTATGTACTTATATATATTTTATTATTCAATTCATGTATTCATAGATCTTTGAAGTTGATTATATATGGGTTGCTATTGATAATTGGGTCAAAATAAAGATTTAAAGTCGGAGTCGGAGGTTGGAAATTTAAGTCGGACCGGAGTCGGATTCTCGAAGTCGAATGTCGGAGTCGGAGGCGGAGGCGGATTAAAAATCCGACATCTTATAGGGTCAGAGTCGGATTTTGCATAGTCTGATCCAATTCCGAACCATTGTCATCCCTACTCTCGGTGTTAATCCCTTTTCCTCTCTAGTCCAACCCCTATTGTAAGAAGTTTTTACATAACTGCGTCGACAAATAAACTCAACCCAATATATTAATAACTCATTCTCTCTTCCCAAAGTCATCATCCTGCAACATAGCCAAAATCCTCTAGCCCCGCACAATTCCTATTACTATCCTCAAGAAGCACCGAGAGAACCACCACCATTACATGGAACATCAAATCTGAAATTGTACATTTGAGTGAGACATAAGGGAGTCATTTCACATGCTATGTGCCATTGTTTGTTTATGCTTCCCTAATATCCAAAACCCTTGAATCCAAATCTGCTCCTTTTGAAATCCAAGCCCTTAATCCAAATCTCTTATCTTGTGTTTATTAGTTCACCTTATGCAAGATTTGTGAATGTTGTTTGTTTCTTTACTCTCCCGTACTTATGGTTGGTAAGGAGAGAAAAACACCTTCACCCTCGACCTCAACCTCCACAACAACAAGAGTACCAAATGGGCCAAGGTCAAAGATACATCACCTTTGAGTAACAAATACGCAAATCGGCTTTGGTCAACTCTGATGTGACTTCAACATCGTCCAAAAGTCCAATGAGACATAATGGAGGCCTTCACCACAATGAGGGCTAATTTCAAGAGTCTTCGTACAGAGTTAGGCGACTTCCGAAATGAGGTTCAAGCTCCCAAGGCGGCCCTAACCCTTGAGTTTGTTTTCTTTCTCCCCCTCTTATGTGCTTTCACTATTTTAACACCGGAGACAATGTAAATGATAGCTTAAGGGGAGTCATGCCCTTAATCCAAATCTCTTATCTTGTGAATATTAGTTCTCCTTTTGCTAGTTTTGTAAATATTGTTTGTTTCTTTACTCCTCTTTCTCTAATGAAAAAAAAATGGAGTCTATGTTCTACAGCCAAAAGTCATTAAATGGAAAAACAACTTATCGAAAAGTTGATATGATTTCTCAGCTTCTATCCCCTCCCCCCTCCTCCCTCTAAAAGCTATGTAGGGCTATTTTGGAAGAATAAACTTTCATTTTACCCCCCACTAGGCCTAATTTCTGATTCTCAAAGTTGAGAAATAATTTCAAAAACTTAGCCAGTCAGCAAATTATATTGTCAGAAGCATGAAATGTGTTTACCATACTCCAAAGAGCGCAAAAGTGTGTTTGCCTACCAGCCTGTGCATGGCACTACTTGCAAAATCAAATGTTACCTTATCTTTTGGAAAATTATATTATGTACCCACCACTAAGTACACCCACCATCGCATGGACTGTACACATCTTTGCACACGTGACTATGTAAGTGCACCATATAAGTATTGCCATCTCTCTCAAGTGTACAAGTATGAAACTTAATTCAAGTAAATAGCTAACAATATTTTATAAACATGTTATATCAGTATCTTCCCCGGTAGTCTGACTCTAAGTAAGTGATCGCAATTATAATTGCCAAGTGGAAAGGATTACGTAGAAAGAAAAAAAGAAAACGATGTCCTCTCAACTGCCAATTATAAACAAACAACTAGGAAAATACAACCCCTAATTCATTTGTCTACGTCTATCCCAATCAAGCCTCAAAGTCTTGATTCTGACCAAAGCCATAACAAGCACAACGTACCTTTTACTATCCAGTAAAGCAACTAACTATAAGACTAACTAGTACAATCAACGCATCCTCATTCATATCACCAAATAACGATCAAAAAGAATAAATGATAACATAGTAAACTAATCAATGATCCAGAAATGCTTTAACATTCTATGATCCCTCAATCACCTATTCACCTCCTCTCACTGCACGTTAGTACTCAAACTCACTGAACTGCGTAGTTTTAAGGCCCGAACCCAAAAGGAAAAGCTCGGGTTTATCTCAAATGCACGGGCGATGGATTAGGCTACCCTCCATTGATTATCTTATAATCTCAGAAATCCGACAGCTATTTTAACCAGCTAAAAACGAACATAACAATTAAAATGAAAGACAAATTTTCAAAATCTCTCCAAAATTCAGACAAAATTATATACAGCACTGAATTCAAAATTATTAACCCCACAATTCTACATAACAAATTGCGAAACACAACCACAATATAGAAAGATCGAATTATTCCAAAATCAACACCATTTTTACCAAAATTCACAAAAAAGTATACCAAACTAACCCGAAATTTAACATCATTCATCCGCAAAAATGAACCAAAAATAATGTAATTATCAATAATCAAAGGAAAAGCTGATAAAACAAAAGATTAATCAAGTAACTAACAAAGAAACTAACCTTGGGAGAAGTAGAGACATGGAGTGAGTAAGCGCGCGAAGTGAAGAAGAAGATGAGGTTGCAATACAACAGATGGCGTGTTCGAGAAGATGAAGATGAAGCCTAAAAATCAGGAATTTTGGCTGAGTGGCGAGGCAATTGACATGTCTTCATTCTTCAAAAGCAGCAAATTTGATGAGTTTTGTCAAGTTTAAGCCTTTTGTTTTTTTTTTTTTGGGTAGATGTAGTTTGCTTGATTTGGGCTCTTAGAATAAGGAAAATCTTTTCTTATCTATACTTCTTTTTTATGCTTTATGCCCCTTGGAATATTGTGTGTTAAGCCCATAGATTGGCCTCGGATATGTGGATGTCCCCATTTGTGCCCTTTTTTTTTTGTATGTGTATGGAATTGTGGATCAAGCTATAAAGGGTAATGATGAATCTAATGATATAGATTTATTTTTTTTTTTACTTCAGAACAGTTTGTGCCAAGAAAATCCAAGTTATTCTGGGAGATAAATCTGTAGATATATCGCCTCTCACAATCTAATTTTTTTCTTTTATTTTCTAAATGATAAAAGTAAAATATTAAAGTGGCACAAAAATAAATGCATAAAATTGTGAGAGGAGATAAACTGGAATGTTAATCTCTGAGATTAACCTAGGCTCCCTCGTTTGTACTCTCTTCGTTCTTTTTTATCTTATCATTTGGATTTTGTGCGGTTTACCATGTACAACTTTAAGCATCAATAATTACCCAAACTATTGGGTGCGGCAAAGCCGCACCCAATTATTTGTGCGGCACTCCTTTTTCTCTTCCCCTCTCTTTCTCTCTCCTTCTTCTCTTCCTTTCTCATTCTCTCTCCTCTGCTCCTCCTTTTTCCAGATCAATATCAAAATCAGAAATTCACATCAATTGCATAAAACAATCATAATTAATCCAAAGGGGGGTATTGTTTGGAAATTTGCTATTGAATCGAAATTGATGATTTGCTCTGTTTGAAAGCAAATGACGGATGCGGAAATAATGGTGGATGAGGAGGTGGCAGCAACGGCGACGGCGGAGGAAAGAATTGCAATCGATTTTCTGATGAATCTTCAAAAATTTTGGTTGATTTCAGCAATTTTTGTCGTCGCTTTCGCTTGCGTTGACTGTAAAGATGCACAATTGTTGTTGCAATCTCCTTCGTTGTGTTCATTCGCTTTTGCGAACTTCTCCTCTTCTCCTCCCGTCCACGTGGCAGATGCGGTGGAGGTGGCGATTTGGAGGTTCGATTGGTGGTGGAGATTTGCTGGTGGTGGAGTTTTCATGGTGGTTTGTTGGGCGACACTCTTTATCTCTCCTCTCTTTGCTTCCTTTTCCTCCTAGTCTCTATTTGTTTCCATCTCCTCCGATAATACAAAATGCAATGCAATTCGTATAAGCTTTTTTTTTTTTGATGAGTTAAACTTTAAATGTTTAATTATGTGGATCAGCCAACATAATACAAATATCAACCAATAAAAGGAACATATCAGTTAATTAATGTCTGATATTAGTCAACATTAAGAACATATCAAACAATAATAAAAACGTATCAGCCAACAAAAGGAATATATCAGCCAAAATAAAAAAAATAAAAAAAAACATATCAACCAACAAATGAAACATATCAGCCAACAAGTGAAACATATCAGCCAAGCCTACCGCACGCATAATTTACGTGCGGCAGTCCGCACCCAATACCTTCTCTATATCTCTAGTTTCGTATTAGTAAAATTTAGGCAACAATGCTACAAGTCTTTTCTTCAAGCCTAACAACCTAGGGACCTTAGCATACAATCTGGGTTGTTTCCCTCTCGACTTATGAAAATTTATAAATTTGAACACATGAATAGTAAATAGGAGGTTAATAAAAGAACATAAGGGAGTATCACATTTTGTTTGAATGTAATCAGCTAAGGTTGTAATCCCTATATGCTCACATTTTGTTACCACCTTTTTTAGCCAAACCCACCAGTTGTTCTCCATTGAACTGGTGGTAAGTTGCAACAAAATTTTTAAAATTGATGGCCTTTTGCAACATTTTTTTTAAAAGGTGGCTATATGCAAAAAAAAAAAAAAGAAAAAAAAAAGATTTAAAAGGTGGTTATATGCAAATTTTCTAAAAAAAAATTATACTTTATATTGATGTTCTCACGTTGACCATTTTTGTCTCACAAAAATATTTCAAGTGAGAAGACCAATTATATACGAAGTATTTATTAAAAAATTCAAATGAAAGTGTTGGGAAATTGTTACAATAAACGTGCATAAAAAGTGTAGAATAATCATGGGTGTATTTTAAGAGATTTAACTCCTTTAAATAAGAATTATAGTGAAGTTGTTATCTGGATAATTATAATGTCAACAACTTTTGTTTCAGTAATATTTCTAATTATTACATATAAAGTTGGTTTATATGAATTCATTTTAGTGCAGTTTAATCCTCTCATTGGTTGTTTATGAAATTTTAATCCTACTTCCTTTTTATTTTTTATTATTATTTTTTTAATCTGTACATAATTCTTGTCAGTTTTAATCAACATGAGCTCTAATGAGTTCACGTTAAGTTTTTCACAGGGTTGAGCATTAGCCAACATTCAAAAATAGTCTAATTACATATAAGTCCAATAATAAGTTTAAAAACCATTTTACAAATAATAAGTTTAAAAACCATTTTCCGATTTTCCCCCTTTTTTTTTCTTTTTTTTTTTTTTTTTTATCAACGTGAGACAACACCCCACGCCATAATCTGATTAAATTTTCTTACATACTCAAAATAGCTAAGCACTCTAGAAGAATAACAAGCTAGATCCTAATTAACATCAACAAGTAACAACAAACATGAAACATCACATCTAAACACCGTGATCATCACCATACCAAGTCCTTTTCAAGCATATTAAAAATCACGTCACACTGTTTGGTATTATTATAATCATGCACAATACAATATACTAACTATTGACTAACATATTTATAATATATCTTATCTATGTTGAAAATTATGTAACTAATTGTTTAATTAGAGCGTAATTTAGAACCAAGTTGTTTCTAGCTACTAGCTAGCTAGTGTATGATCCACTGGTTAACGCCCTTTTTCAACATATATGACTTAATTGTTTACCTAAAACTTAGAATATAGTTATAATATAACACTATACAATTGGCTAATTGCCATAAATTAGGTTTAATTAAGTTAATGCAAAGCTAAGGGTCGGCTAAGGCAGTTACCATTTATGCCCATCTTTAATTTATTTTTTTATTTTTATTTTTTATTTTTTATTTTTAAGCTTAATCAAGCTTTTTACAAACAAACAATAGCAAATGGCTTGGAAAAAGTGTACATAAACAAATATTATTGTCGAATGTAATTGGTCCAAGGCAAGACTTGCGGCTATTGAGGGTTGTTCATTATATACTTGGGATTAATTATTTTATGTTATCTCGTACTCGATCTCTTAATTTAAATCATTAAATGTAAGCGAATTAAAAAAAATTAAAAAATAAAAATAAAAAACAACGGAGTTATTGAGCTTGAAATTCTAATTAAATTATCATTGTAATTTTGATTAGGTTAAATATTAATGTATTATATGTTTTTGTCTATGTATTTATGTAGGCTCCTTCCTCAACTCCCTGATAGCAAATATTGATCGTCTTTAGTAACTTAGGTGTTGTTTGGTTCACTTGGAAATTAGAACTTCCCATGAATTGCAAATTTATGGGAATTAAATTCCTATAGTCAAATTCATGGGAATTTCATAAAATTATTTGGTTAAAATGAGGGAAGTAACTTTTCATGGGAATTTCTAAATACCTAGGAGGGGTTAGGGGTGAGCAAAGATCCAGGGTATCCGGTACCGGACCCGAAACGGTTAGGACCCGCCGGGTCCGGACCCAGAACTGGTCTCACCGGTTCTGGGACCGGGTCCAAAATTTCGAACCCAATTGTAACCGGTTCCGGTTCCAAATCCTAAAATTTTGGACCCGGTACCCATTGGGTACCCAGTTGTATATGATATAATATGTGGATTGTTTGTGTTTTTAAGAAACTAAAGAGTTATGTACAACCCATTTTAATTTATAAGCCCAATTGCTTATAAAACTCTCAACCCACTATCAAACAAAATCCTAAAACTTCTAGATTTTTCTCTCGCTCTACTGTACCGGTTACCCAACATATATTGTACAAAATATATTTAAAAAAACAAAAATATGTTGAATGTAACTAATTAATAAAATAAAAAAATATAATATTAATATTTAATATAATTAAAATAGCTTAATGTATATAAAAATATAAGTATTAAACGCTAAAAGTAATAAACCAAAAAAAATATTATGTTTTGTATTATATTTCAACACTTATATATATAAGTGGGTACCCGGAATCGGAACCGTTACCCGGTGAAACCAATTCCAATTCCTAAATTTTAGGACCCGGTTGTACCGGTTCCAATTCTGGTTCCAAATTTTAGGACCCGATCTCAACCAATTTCGGGTTCGGATCCTAAAATTTTGACCGGGTACCTGGTTTGCTCACCCTTAGGATGGGTTAGGTAAGTAAATTTCAACATTTTGTGGGAACTCAAAATTTCTAGGAACTTCCACTTCCCCCAATTTCTAGGAAATCCTTGTACTCCATAGTATGTATATAGTTGCAGTTTTGTCATTTAGTCTTTTCATAGTTTTCCCTTCAAATGGAAAATCTGTGGAAATTGAGGAAATAAATCACTCCTAATAATTTCAAAGTTTTTCCCACAAACTTATCATATCAATTTTTTTTTTAACAAAATCAATTCATTAATAAAAAGTCAACCGGTATCTACACATAAAATCTAAATTAACAAATACATAAAATAGAATCAAATAAAGATTTCTTTCATCAAAGTTACGATCGTTGAAAAAATCTTGCACTGTAATACATCATTCGTACACACGTTTTTTTTAGTTTTTTTAGTCTTCCATGTTCAATAATAACTTATACGAAATATAAATTTAAAAACTTACATGCAATGTCCAAAAATTTATACAGTATTATATTTAAATTTTAAAAATCAAAATGTAGCCATTGTCACTAGTTTTAATCTTAACCGTTCAAATGTTAGGGATCAATCTAGTCCGTTTATGTAGTTATTTGATATAAAAAAATATAGTTGGAAAAAAAAAAATTGTTATTGTATTTCTTACTAAAATAAAAATGGTTTTTACTCAAAAAAAAAAAAAAAAAAAAAAAATCACCATTAATGGTTGTTTCTCTACCTCGAAACAAAGGACATCTCCATCAAATATGCAATTGGATTTTTTTCCCAACCCAAATGAAACATTCGTCATCATCATGCCTTAAAAAAATCACCCAACTCCCCATGTAGGACGACGTGTGAGGAATTGTAATCTATTTTATTAAAAAAAGTAATAGCAAACAATGTCTACCGTAACCGGATCTTAGCAGTAATTTTTGTTTTTGGGAAAATCTTGAACAATAAGGAGAAGGGAGGAAAGCAAAGTATACAGTAAGATTAAAAAAAAACGTGTAGGTTTTTTTTTTCTTTATTTATTTTATCAAAATATTTTTTTTAAAACCACAAAGTCATCCCATAAATAGGGGTGTCAAACGGATCAGGTCGGATCGAGTTCGTGTTCAGCTCACCTAGTTTCGGGTCAGGTGAACCCTAACCCGAACCTAATCCATTTAAGTTTCCGGGTTGAAAATCCCAACCCAAACCTGATATTTTCGGGTTCGGGTCAACCCGAAAATGACCCGATTTGACTTTTTTTATTTTTTATTTTTTTAACCTGATTTTGAGTCCACAACCAAATGTAAATCAATCCCAAGAGCTCTCAGTGACCAAGTGTTCAATTGTGTTTATACACAGAATACGCACACCCCAAAATAATAAAAAATTCTTGCAACTTCATTCATATATCCCTCCAAATGCAAAATTTATACGGTGTTTTTACATAAAATCCAGTTTGATGATATTCATCGTCTGTATTTAAATTAATAATTACAAATCTAACTTGCATCAAATATCGGTTCTCTTTGATTGTTAAAAAAAAATAAAAATAAAGCTTTAGTTTCCTCTTGAGACCAATCTAGCACGAGCAAAACTTACATAAGCAATAACAAAATAACAAACATTAAGGATAGCATGGGTATGAAGTTGTAACGAGCATAAAACCCAGAAAAAATTCGAACAAAAAAATGAGCATAAAACCCAGAATAATCGAACAAAAAACCCCAAAAAATCGAAATAATAACAAGAAATTCAAGAATATACCTTAATTAAGCCTTGAATTTGGTTTATAAGGTCAAGTTCGACCATAAAAACTCTAGACCTAGAGTTTTCATGGTCGAATTTGAGCATAAAACCTTTAAATTCATCAAGACATGGTCGAATTTCGTGTGGTATCTCGGAGTAGTTCATAGGAAAAAGGGAGGTGTAGTGCATAAAACTATTATGGGATACAGGGTGCAGCAATTGATTGTATACTAACGGAAATAGCCTACAGTAAAGTCATGGATAAACCCATTAATTATGTCCTTTGCATAGGGCATTTTCTTGGGAAGGTATGATTTCTAGACGAAACCATATTTATTCTTCTTCACACGAGTTTCACAGAGAGGTTAAGAGTAAAAAAACCATCTCAATTGTTGTTGACAATACATAATTTCAGAGTTAATACAGAAAAGAGAAGGAACTCAGGAAGGAGGAGGAAGAAGAAAGGAGGAAGGAAGGAAGGAGAAATGAGGAGAGGGGATTTTATATGGGTTGTGCATTTGTGCGGCTGTTGGTACTTTTATAGTTAGGGTTTTGACTTTTTTTTTTTTTTTATATTCGAAAATTCGGGTTTAGTGGGTTATTTTCGGGTTGGAATTTTCAACCTTAACCTAACCCATTTAATTTCGGGTCGGGTTTGTGTCAACCTATTTAAGTTTTCGTGTCGAAATCTCAACCCTAACCCATTATTTTCAAGTCGGGTTAGGGTCGTGTTTTCGGGTCGGGTCAGTTTTTGTCAGCCCTACCCATAAACGGTTTGGATTAGTCAAAATTTAATGAATGGTTAAGATTTAATCTAGTATATGTATTGTAACCATTTGAAAACTATCCTATTAAACATATCAAAATTTTGAATTATATGTATTGGATGGGTGAAAAAGGACTCACCCAATATTATGGATAATGTTATTAGAATTTAGAACCAATGATGTAACCAAATATAAACGTAAAAGTAATCCGTAGAACACAGTGTATCTTAAAGATGTATGCTACAACAATCGAAGGTGGATTTTTTCTTGAATCCCCATAATTAATGAGTTATTCTTATTAACAATAAAAAAAAAAAAAATCTAAGATGAAATAGACATCCATGATTAATGAGTCCAATAGAATAATCACTTGCAACTAAAAAATACACCCTCTAATAATGAAATCCTAGTTTAGTCTCGTGTGTTGTACGGATTAAATAGCTATTATTTGTTTAAAATGATTGTCAATATTTTTTATTTGAAAAAAGTGTAATCATAATCTCATTAATTAATTTTGAAAGAATTTTTTCATGAGAAGTTGACATATGTCCCTTAATAATGTCAGCATATTTTGTTTTAGTAATAGTTAATAGATATATCCAGCATTATTTACTTCGTATATTATTGCAATTTAAAATTAACATTTCACTCAATTATTGATACACTACTTTACTCTCTTTAATTTACCCTTTTAAAACACTTGTCAATGTAAAATTTTTTTTAAAGGACCAACGTAAAACTTTGAACGTTAACATACTCGATACTCTATATCTATAAATATTTACTCTGTACATTACATGGTACGAAGTATTTTGTTAAAGCTGCAAATTAAATATTGTTTCACAAATATATACTCATATTGGAAAAAAATCAAACATGAGACTAGACCCACAAAATGCCATAAAACTCGTATAACTAGTAGGGTTGTATAGAGTACGGTTTAGACCGTATTAAACCGCATTTTTTTGGTTTGGTGTGGTTTGAAATTGCGGTGCGGTTTTTGAATATGACCAAACTGCGATTTGCGGTTTCCAAAAAAATTTAGACCAAACCGCACCGCAAACCACACTTTAATGTATATTGCGGTTTTTATACTATAATATACTAAAAAAAAAATATATAAAAGAAGTATTATATGAGCTAATCTTTGACCATTAGCTAATTAAAGGTTAATATAAGAGTTTAATATTTGAATTATAAATTAATAATCTCAAAATAAAATAAAAGTTTTGTTTTACAAAAAATAATTATAATTTTTAAAAAATACGGTTAAACCGCAAATCGCACCGCACCATACCGCATTTTGCAGTGCGGTTTGATTAGAAGTGCAGTCTGGTGCAGTTTGAAAAAAATACAAACCGCAATTTTACGGTTTGGTGCGGTTTAAGATCCAAACCGCACCGCAAATACCCCTATATATAAGCAGTATCGGTCAAAGTAAAGTCTGTAAATAATGCTAACTTTCAAACGGAACAATCCTTGTGAAACCGAGAGAATACTATTGTAAACATATACTGTAAGTGACCATGTGGTTGATTTTGCCAAATGATAGGATTATTCATGGTTTGGATTTAATACTCCAGGCCTTACTCGAGTAACATATGCGCTAATGGAGCTCGTGCGCCACGAGGTTACATATCTATCGTTCTGTCCATTTTCTTTATACGACAACATTATAGGAAGTATATTATTAAGATTAAAACAAAATATCTTTGGCATAATGGCATATCATAATTACGTTATACAAATATAAAAATATGATTATGAGACAACATGTGAAACTGTGGAAGATTCAGAGAAAGGTCTAAAGAATCTAAAGAAAAAATCACATTCAATGCTCCTATTTGTTATTTTAATGTTTATAGCTCTTCCAATCATGTTTCTTGGCTGAGTTTTGTAAACAATTAAAGATTTTGAAAGAGATTCTTGGTGATACAGCATAATTTTGCGTTACGACACATTAGTTGTGCTAAATCATATTTTATACGTAAGAAAAATATGATAAATAACTAAATATTTTAAGTATTTTCATACTTTAATTGTTTTAACACATTCATTAGACAGGTCGGTTATATTAAAACTTTCATTTTCGTTTTAAGGGGAATGATAATCTCATATTCATCAAACGTTAAAAATTGCCTCCACGCACTAATGCACAATAAATAACATAAAAGACCAAAATGGTGTATTTTTTTTCGAAATTTTTTTTTGAGTGTTTTTCCCCAAAATTAGTTATAATTTATTTAGGGCGTTTACTTCTAATTGGAAAAATACACACATTTTTTTTTTTTTGGTAGTATGCATGGTCAATATATAATTGTGATACACCAAGCAAGATTGCAAAAAGTCTTGGTATGGTGGAGGTTGTGAGATCAAATCCACAAGGTTGTGAGATCAAAGCTCGCTAGATGTTTTTAAAGGTTTTTTATACACAAAGTGTGTGGATTACTACTTTGTATTATATTACTCTGTATAATCAAATAATGCATAGTTTTAATGAAAATTACATGGTACATCAGGGTGTACCATGCTCATGGTACACTCGGATGAAAGTAGCAGCACAAAATTAGTTATGTGAAATATATGCTCATTAAATTAAGGAGGATGAAAAAAAGCAGCAAAAAATTAGTTATGTG
Organism: Chenopodium quinoa; assembly: GCF_001683475.1. Lineage (NCBI taxonomy): Eukaryota > Viridiplantae > Streptophyta > Magnoliopsida > Caryophyllales > Amaranthaceae > Chenopodium > Chenopodium quinoa. The sequence continues at coordinate 4,517,325 of NW_018742205.1, read as the reverse complement.
AAATATACGCTCCTTAATGTACGGAGTTTGTTGGTCTTTGCCATATTTCAGTATTTTGATTTTTTTAAGAGAGAGAAATAGAATTTTGCGAGAGAAATAGAAAAATGGTTGTACGAATTGTGTGATTGAAAATGAAGGTGAATTTGAGGATATGTTAAACAAAGAAGAAGGTAAATTGTTCCTTCAAAAAAAAAAAAGAAGAAGAAGGTAATTTGGATGAAATTTCTTATTTAATACTAATTTTCATCATTAATTATGTTATATTAGATTTTAATAAGAATATTTTGCATTATTATCGTCGAATTCAATGTTTATTTTCAATTTTGATATTTGATGAATTTGTATGTTGAATTTGAGAACAATGTGTCAACGGTTGAAGATGATATTCTTTGGATTGTGATAAATGTTCTTTAATCATTTCCTTATCCATACTTTTTTATTTATTTATTTATTTATTTATTTTTATTATTGTAATAAAATATGTTCTTTAAGTATAATCAATATGTTCATTGGATCGTAACTATATGTTCTTTACCTTACAAATTATGTTCTTTAAGATATGTAGATTAAAAATGTTCCTTGGGTCTCAATAATACGAATAATGTTCTTTTTACTTGAATTAATATATTCTTTAATGTTCAAGTCCGCTTGCTTTAATACTTATATTCTTTTGGGAAATTATGTTTTATCCTTTTTTTTTGGTAGGCATTGAGTGAGTAACATAAATTTCTATTCTATCAAATGTCATTTTTAAATTAATTGTCACCATCATTTGTTATTATTATAAAATTAATTTTAAATACTACATTAATACTATATTATTTGAATACGAATTAATACTATATCATTTGAATACGAATTAAGTATCATTTATTAATACTACATTATTTGAATACGGATTATCATTTATCAATTGTGTATTTTTTTTGGTTGAAATCAGGATCATGAAGGTTGATAGATGATGACGATATTCTTTTGGACCTCCTCTATTGATGATTTATTTTCGGATCAAAAACATCCATGATATATTAATAAAGAATATGATAATATTATGCAATGAACATTATGTGAAACTATCCAACTTGACTCAAAGACAAAATTCAAAGAACATTTCAGAATAAACAATAAACACTATTTGACATTAAAAGTACATTACAATTATAATCGAAGAACATGGATATTTTAAATATTTTATCAAACGATCTAATAATAAAGATCAATATATAATAATGAACATTCGAAAAGAATATAGTGTTAATAATTAATACTTCGTAGTACAATGTATGACAAACAAATACAAATACATTATATTTTCGGATAAAGAGCATATGAATCATATAAAGAACATGATAAGAAATACACATAACTAGCTATCATTAAAACGAATATCATAAGAGATTTTTTTGGTGAAAAAATATAAATGATTTTTAGGGTGTTTTTTTTAAATAATCAAAATGAAATAAAATATTTTGGAACCTGAAATTTTGAAAGTTAAAATGATTTATTGAATTTTGAAAATCTTGAAAATAATTTAAAAAAAAAAACTGGAAAATGATTTACTGTAAAGTGAAAAGTTTGTTATGATATGGCACTAAATCCGGGATAAAAATCTATGATAGTTATTTTTTACCAAAAAAGATGTCTCGAGAAATTTGCGCGTACATTACAAATGAGTGTTGTTTTTTTTATCATCCATGTTCTTTACTCTTAACTATAATGTACTTTCCGCTATATATATATATATATTTTTACCGGGTGTACCATGAGCATGGTACATTCAAGTGTACAGATCAAGAATTATAGTTTTAAGACTTATTATAATTTGTGCTCGCAAATGAAAAATCAGTCAAGTAGTAGAATATATATACAATCTTTATTCATCTTCAAAGCTACGATCTCGAAATCATTTTCGCTATCAAAATAGTTCAAAAATAAATTACATAAATTATTGATTTTTAAACAATGTGTTTTCACCTCACATAAATTATTGATTTTTAAACAATGTGTTTTCACCTTACATAAATTATTGATTTTTAAACAATGTGTTTTCACCTACCTAAGCTACATAATTTATCTTGACTTATACTTCCTCCGTTCATTTTTACTTGACCTGCTTTGACTTTTACACTATTCACCATCCCTCATTTGACCGTCTTTTGTGAATAATAGGTAAGGAAAAACATATTCATGTGAGATCTTTTTGAATTCGACCCAATAAGTACTAACATAATATATAACTTTTATAATTTTTACTTATGGAGAATTAAAGTTATTGATAGTTAAGTTTTACATTGACAAGCGTGATAAAAGAAACATGTCAAGTAAAAAAGAATAGAGGAAGTACAAAATTACTAGATTTATCTGAACCTAGTGTAATTGTTAGTCAATGCGTAACTCTAGCTTATTGTAAGTTATTTAAGTTTACTAAAATGTTGGAGGATCATCTCAACCAAAAGTTTAAGCTGATAGTTGAGGCCTACGAATATGTTTTATACTCTATCACATTATTCCACTTTGAAAGGAGGGGTGAATGAGATTCGAACCCGTGATCTTTGTGTCACGCTGGCTCTTGATACCATGTTGGAGGATCTATCAACCAAAAGGTTAAGCTGACGGTTGAGGCTAGGAATATGCTTTATACTCTATCATAAAATATATTGTACATTGTTTTTGGAAACAGAAGTTCTCCTCGACAAGTAGGGTATTTCGAGTAAGCGAGATGTCCAATGTCCAAAAATACTTGAAGTCCGCCTTGGTGGGGTATCCGCGAGGTATGCCTACAAGGTAATTCGAGTAAGCTGACTGGGGGTTGACCCGGGAACGCCCCTCTGATGCTGAAGTTAGTAAAAGTACTTTCTACAAAAACAAAGTAGTGAGAGAAAGTAGAGAGAGAGAGTGTTAGTAGAAAAAGTTGCCCATCATTAATCATTGGCTTGCTATTTATAGATGTACTTTCATATGGCAAAGTTGTACTTTCTTGGACAGATTAGAAATAAATCTGTACTTTAGAGTGATTGATGGATGATTAAGGATGATGAGTTGGATTATGAAGGGGTATTTGTGTCATTTGATCTATATTGGGCTTCAGACATGGACTAGACCCAAACATATATATTGTTGACTTGTTGTAATGGTATGGATGGTATGACTATACACATGTGAGATCTTTTAGATTTGTGTCAATTTATAATTTCATACTATCATATTTTTATAATTTTTACATATTTATTATAATTAGAAATTAAATGATTAAAATTATGATCAACAAATAAACGTAAAACGAGAAGTGTTGCAACTAATAAAAAGCAAAGGAAGTATAAATTTACATTATTTTCAGTTGATATATATTACTTATTACTTAGTATGAAGTATAATTTTACTTCTTGGGAGTTTGCTAAATGATATATACTCGGTAGTTCCTTTATACGAAAATAATACCAAGGTATGAAGGTAATATGGATAGAAAATCAATACATAATTTTTCATGTATTTAATTTAGTTTAAGAATGTATATACAATTAATGTCGACACCTATAGAAATGAAATCCACCTCTCTAATGGATAGGCTTTTACATCCTACAAAGTATTTCCTACGTTTCTTATTTTTTGCCGCATTGCAAAAATAAGGGTTAAAATTTTAAAACTTTAACCATGAATTCTCATTAATCTATAAGTGATAATATATGCATGTGAGATCTTATTAGAATCGTCTCATTATATAGTTTATTAATATCAAATTTTAATAATTTTTATGCGTATAAAAATGGAGATATATATGTTTGAAAACACATTCTTGATACCGTAAAAAATCAAATGGGGCAAAAAATAAGGGACAGAGAGAATACATTTTAGTATCTTATGGGTGTAAAGTACTTTGTACATGTTTAAAATTATATTATTTCATCAAATAAAAACATGCATGTGATGAATACTTATTTGAAACCTGTGCCATACGCCCATACCTCATATTAAAAATACACAAATGAAACTACAACCCCTATCTAAGCATGTAGGGTCACACGCACAAAGATATATTAACACGGTGTATTATTCAATATATCAGTAAACCTTTAAAAATTACAGAATACTTAATACACAAAAGAAATATTTTGAGATTTGTTCAAATAAATCTTGAGCATTTAATAGAGATCGACCTTCCAAATCCACAAAATCATTTACAAATCACCACTAGGATTTGATCGAGTATGTCATGATTCCTCATCGAACTCCAAATGTTCCGAAAATGACCAACATGATAATACATGCATATACTAATAATATTACGTACATTATACATATTTGTACTACTTGCTTGTATAGTGAGTTGTATTATCACATAAAATATTTGCTCATTCTGTACTCATATCTAAACCTACACTATTTAATCATTATACAAATAAATAAATACATTATGCATTCATTACCGAGTAATTCAACTTAATATCCCACATTAGTCAAACAATGTGATATCATCTTATAAAATAATAAAAAATTTATACTATATTTTATTATTCCATCTAAGTAAAATAATGAAGCAAATAAACAAAATGATTTCTTTCACTCCTTAAATACTTCACCTATAATATGAACTTCTCAATTCACAAATATTTCCTATTCAACCCATTTTCTCTCCTCCTACACAAACTCACACTTCTTATAACACCATGTCTCCTCCGCCCGTCGCCGCCGCCGCCGCCGCCTCCGCCGTCTCTACCACAAGCAATGTAGATACACAAACTAAAACTTCTTCTCCATTCTCTCTCCTCCCGGCGGACATCATCCGATCCCACATACTCCCTAGCTTAGACGGGTGTACCTTAGCCGCGGTAGGATGCGCTACACCGGAACTCCGCTCTCTTTCCTCCGATGAAGAACTTTGGTCCCACATTTGTCATTCCACGTGGCCGTCTACTACTACTCCACGTCTACGCCACCTCATCTCCTCGTTTCCAGGTGGCGGTTCTAGAAGCTTCTTCTCCCTCTCATTCCCGCTTTTTCCCTCCACTCTCTCTCCTAATCCTCACCCTTCATTATCATCTTCTTCACTACCTGAGCAGTTAATCTCAGCCGTTGATGTTTTTTACCGTGGAAATTGCATTCTTTCTAAGGTTCAAGAGACGGAAACCGTGACCGGGTGGTTCCGGTGCTCGCCCTTAAGAGTTGACCTGGTGGGACCTAAGGAGTCTGTTCCTACACCTATAAGAAGGCCAAGTCATGATGACACGTGTCGAGATCTTTATGCTGACCTGGAGCTGAGTTGGATTGTGGTGGACCCCACAACGAGAAGGGCGGTTAATTTGTCAAGCTTACGCCCCGTGTCGGTGGAGCGGCACTGGCTGAGCGGGGAGGTGCACGTGAGGTACGCCACCGTGGTAGGAGGTCAAGTGATGTGTAGTGTGGAGGTCACGTGCGTGGGAGGAGGTCCTGGTGGCCTCGTGTTACACGTGACCGAGGCTTGTCTAAAAATGGAAGGGATCGATGGGGCCCATTTGAATGGGAAGGATAGTTTGGTAATTTTGCAAAGAGTGTTGGAGGGTAAAAGGGGGAATTTGTATGGTAAAGGAGGTATAAAGGGAAGAGTAGAAGAAGGTAGGAAGAGATACTTGGCGTTTTTGGAAAGAAAGAAAGAGAGAAGAGAGAACATGATAAAAAGAGAAGGCAGATTAGATAGCATGTGTGTAGGAATTAGTGTGTGCTTATTTGTTAGTTTTCTCTACATGGTTTGTTTCTCTTCAAGATAATCAATCTCGGCCTCGATCAAACTAGCTCTTTAAAAACAGATTTTAGGTGCATTCTGTTTACTTCACTTTTCTCACTTAGCTGTAGTTTCTATGTTAGCTACAATGCAAAAAAGTCCATATTGCTAATTTGTTTTGTTTTCATACATGTTTTGTCACCCTTTTATTTAAGGTCTATTTTGAGACCTTGGGTGGTTGTATAAGGACATTGATAAAAATGAGAATATACATACAAATGAAAAAAATGAACTACTTAATGACGTTTTAGCAAAATAATTGAGGAATTGTATTATGTGCTCGAATTTTGTTTTATTCCTCTCTTTGGAATATATTTTCTTTTCTATACTTGTACTTTGACCTTATAAAGCAATAGCCTATTAGTTGCAATAGTATTACTAATAGGGTAAATGACTAATACGTACCGATGTTGACATGATTTTTTTTTCCCTTATAAAGTAATATCCTATTATTCGCAATATTAGTAACACGTATTAATCATTTACCCTATCAGTTATACTATTGCGACTAATTTTTTTTTTACCCTATAGACGTGTTAAGTTGACATGTAAAAATTATTGAATTATAGATAAACTACGGCATTTTAAAATAAACTAATAGGATAATTCAAAACAATTCCGATAACCCTACTAATGAAAATATGTAATGGTCTACTAATCATGGAACAAACCAATCACAAAAAATCCATGGCTCGAGGCTTCAAAAGACAAGGTCAATCCGTCATTCATCAATCAAATTACATAGAAGTATCCAAAATATTTTGTTACTTTTGCTAACATCATTCAATTAATTAATGAGATAATAGTACAATGTAGCAAATTTTAATTTTATGACGAAGCATTTTAACCAACAAAATTGGCATGTTATTCCAAAACCAACTACGTTAACCAAATATATGATTAGATCATTGAAATGCATCAGAAAATTCTAAAAAATTGCCGCAAGTCAAAGAGGTAGTTATCAGTATATTTCAGATTTGCAACTTCCCAATTAAAAATAGGGTAGATATACTGTATGAATTTGTTTATTACACCGTATCTCATAACCATTGTTTATTTGTCTGGTTCCCACTTTAAGACACCACATATAATCACAATATTTCCAAGAAGATAGGGCACGCACTTTAAGGTGGTGCAATCAATTTATGATCGAGCAGTCAGCTCCTTCTACACTTTTTTTTTTTTCTTTTTTTGAAAAGAACTCAATCTAGACTTCTAATTCTGCTCCGATACTATGCATCAACAATATAGAACTCGTACATCCGTAGTTATGGAACTGCAATTTGTCTTTCGTACTCGTGTTGGACTTTCGATATTCCAATAAGCGTATAAAATCCTAGCTCAGCACTTTAACGCCGGTTTCATACACATAGAAGGAAGGAAAAGAAGAACACTTGCGACATGTGCACAATCATAGGCTTCAAATACAAGCATTATGAATCAAGTAGTTATAAAATGCGTATAAACATATACAAAGCGTCTATTAAAACAAAAATTTGATCCGTTTATGCCTTGTTAGTTGTTATCCTAGTCCAATTTTTGGGCAGTATCCCCGTATCTAAAATTTCAACATTAACCTGCTGGATAATTGAATAATACATACACCGATACACCCAACACTAATACCTATGGCATACAGGTAGCTTATTTACAAGGTTAAAATTTTGCATGAGAAAATTATACATATTACTAGTTGTAACCTTGTAAGTTATCACTGATTCCTTCAACAAAGAAATCCATGCAAAGTGCACTGCCCCATTTCAGGGGCAAGGGCAGGTAGTAGGTTATAATTTGCTCATGCAGTTTGCAAGGCATGCCTTTATAACGTTTTCAATTTTTTCGGAAGCAAAAGTAGGTTTAAGTCCAGTTGTAACGTATCATAGAAACGCGACCAAAATCATCTTTATCAGATGAATGACAAAGGCATGGAAACAGCATATAACAAGGAGAAAATTAAATCCATCTAACCCAGACTATTCTCAAAGAAAATGTCGATGAATCCCCCACATGATGAGTAGCTAAGAAACAACTCTATAAATGTGCAATTCATGGATATATTTGCATCAAAATTTTAAATCATGCAGGCATTGATTTGGCTTTTCTTGGTACCATTAGTACAGCAGGAATAATATCATTGAAAACAGGAAATAACTTTGACTATAATTAATCATTCAGCAGAGAAACTGTATATACAATTAACTCTCTTACCTGTACGTAAAGATATGGAAGCTTGAGATCAGCTTCAGCTTATTCATCTATATCAACAGCTGACACAATAACTACAGGCGATTTGAAAATTGAAATTTCATCAATCTCTCAACTTAAGCCGCAATGCAGTTTTTGATGTAAAGTGCTGGCTGCTAGTCGACATTAACAAACTTCCATTGACATGAAGCAGTTGAGCCTTTCAACGATCAAAGACTAGTATACTCGATAGAGATAAAAGGATGAAAAACAAGCCCATGAACTAACAGCCCTGAAATTACTAGAATATCCAACCAACACTATATTATATGGGTTGGACTTGGTAGCTTTGTCAAAGGTATATTATGAATCGGGTGTAGGTACCTAGCATCAGCATGTTAGCCAAATTGATGGACTCATGTTATCATCACTTGATGTATTTATGCCAACAGATTCAGCATCAAGCAGCAGGTGGTCCTCGTGCTATGGGCATTTCCCTACGAAATCCAGCCTCTGGCTTCGCATAATCAACAAATATAACGCGCCCATGTACTTGCTGCAAGTTTTCAACAGTTATTTCCACTGCAAAGTCGTAAATAATGAAACACAGAGCAGCTTAATATGCATTACACACATACTTTTCCATTCATCTCTGTCAAGGCTTTATCAGCTTCATCTTCTGATGCATAAGTTACAAATCCGAAACCCTTAGATCTGTCTGTGACACGATCATGTACAATTTTTGCTGTCAAAAAGAGACCTCATCAGCATCATTAAACAGAAAAATCAGAAAATGAGCATAACGGACCTTTTTTTGTGGGGTATTGTGTGTGTGTGTGTTTTGGGGGGGGGGGGGTTACGATATACGGAGTAAATTGGTGTAACAAATGTGTCAGCATTACAAATTTACAATCATCTATCAAACATTCCCAACTTTACTTCTTTCTCCTCAATTCTACATTTCTGATGACCATTTTATAACGAGTTTTTTTTAAGAGATGGGAGGGGGGAGTTACTCTGTATCACTTGTCCATACTGTGAAAATGCTTCTGCTAGTGTCTTCTCAGTAGTATAAAATGAAAGCCCTGGAACACAAATTAGAAGTAGGCAGACAGTCAGCCGAGGAAAGAGAAATATACAAGTAAGCTCAATTTAAGCAGGCAACTTGGTTTTCCGTAAGGTTATCAAGAAAGTGGTTTGGAGCCCTAAACTAAAATGTCTAGTGCAAAAATTGTATCTGTGAGAATAGCAATGATGCATACTAGTATAAAATTGTATCTCCCATAATTGCTGGGAGAGTCAAAATTTCATAACAAATGATGAGACAGTGAAAAAAATCCACAAGTTACTCACTCTCTTGCAAATACCAATGCCACTATATATGAAACAGATAGAAACAAACAATATTAGTAAAGTTGTCAGTAAACACCCTTCTCTAGAAGTCCAATCTTAAGCATGCCTTTAAAAAAAGCCTAGAGTTCTTACTTCACCCAAAATGTTTGTCTTTTCTTCCTTTAAGAAAGAATGGACTTTCAACTTGTTTTTGACTCTTACCCTCCTGGCCTCTTCCCTAACAATTGAAGAGTGTCAAAAGTAGTTCATTTCCCGACATGTACCATTTTGTCCAATTTCTTAGCCCAACTTTCTTTTACAGTTTCATATCCTCTGTACTATCAAAAGCCATCAGCTAGTATTTTAAAAGCCCATACACTATTTGATCAGTCTTGTTTGTGCATAGTGCATAATGAAACCGATAGTGTTGAATGTGAGAAGTCATGTTGTCTATGACATTAGAGTCAAAAGGCTAAGCTAGGTATGATACATTACTTCCTTGGGTAGAAGTAATGCAATATTCATTCATTTCAGAAAATGCCAAACTCACAGCTCAAGTATGCTAGAACTCATTTTGTTGTTTTAATCAATATATAAACCAAGTTTGAACAAAATTTAAAACTCGTTTAATAAATGAGCTTGAAGACGAACATAGGGATAGTTGTTCGTGTATATTCATGAATAACTTATTTAGTTATTCATGGACACTTGTTTATTGGTGTTCATGAACAAGAAGCACATTTTTTTCGTTTATGAAGATTTCTTAACTAGTTCAGTTGTTGGCTTTTAACTTATCTTTCTGGAAATTCATTTTTTAAGTGATTTTCAGCTTACCACACATAACCTTTTAACATGCCTAAATGTGATTCAATAAGTTCTAATTATTTAATCTTGTCATTGAGCTTAATTTACTTGTTCTGAGCTCAGCTTGATTGATAAACAAGCCAAGCACAAACACAACAATTCCTAACAAAACTTAAATGAATTTTTTATGATTGACTAAAAGCTCGAGCTTAGAGTTTGAGTTGCTCCTTCACACCCCAAGGTATTATATATGGATTACACTTGAACAAAATTTGGCTGATTGGAGGATCTAAATAATCTGATGTTATTTGCATGGTTCAAATATTGTGCTTTGGAGAAAGGCTGAAAGTTCAAGCTTGTGTGGTAAATTACCAGGAGATCAAGGTGACAAAAAGAGAAATCACAGACGTATTATTATGATGTTTAAAGGGGCTGAGATTGTTGTCACCAAGATAAACATTAAAATTATTGCTCTTTCAACACCATAAATTGAGAATAGCTTGTTATAAAAAAGTTCATGCTTGTCAAGCTATAACACCCAAAGGATGCTACACATCTTCGTGTTTTGCAAGGGGAGCTGCAAAGTTTGTACAACAACAGTTCAACTATCAAACTCTCAGAAATCCATATGAAGTATCAGTCTTTGACAGTACCACAAATGAAAGGAGAGATCAGTAATATATCTACCAAACATTTCAAGATTGTTCGCTTCTAAAGATCAGTTGAAGCTTGAAGCTTTCAGTATCAATAAATTTCATGCAACCTCTAGTTAGTCAAGCTTCTCCTAGTCATAGGGATTGTCGATATAGTCCTAATCCTATATTATTCAGTGTGTAGTTTTGTTAGTTATGTATAGGGGTGGTTAATGGACAGGGCTGCCCTTTGATAATAGGGTCGGCCCAAAATTTAAAGGGTCTTGACCCTTTAATATTTTAGTGGACAGAGTCATTAAAGGGCTTTAAGATATGGGGTCAATAATGGGCTTTTATTGACAGCCCATCAATATCAAAGAAAAATTAAAGGGTCAAAAAACCCAAATTAAAGGGTCACCAATATCTCCTCCGCCCATTCCTATTTTCTCTCTCCTCCTCCCCATACTCTTCTCCGCCATTACCGACCACCTCCGATCACACTCCCCCCTTCTTCTCCATACTCGGTCACTGAGTCGGAGCTCCATAGATTAGGGTTTATGGACGATTCTAAGATTTCCGATGTTGTTGGTAGCCTTTTAGATGATTATGTTCTTCCGATTCGTTATTTTGTTTCCGTGCTTGATGTTTTACATGATCTCACTGGTCTTCCTTGGTAATTCATTTGTTTAATTTGAGTTATTAGGAGATTAAATTAATAAAAAAAATTATGTTATAATATCAATTTTGGTGATCGACATTGTTTGATATTTATTTTAGCCGTAGAATTATGATTGTTATTTTTATTGATTTCAGTTCGGTAAGATTTACATTACTGGCTATTTTCTATTGTTCTTAGTTTTTACTTTTTCAGACTTCTTCAGTTTCAGATTTCTGCCTTTAGGTTTTGGATTGGTTGATCGTTTCTGATCGGATGATTGTTTGTTTAATTCAATCCCTGAAGAATTAGGGTTTCGATTGAGTTATTGATGTTCAATTTCTGCGAATTGTATCGGCTGTTTTGTTGATTGTTGCTGCTTTCACATTGGCCCGTTAATGGCCCGTTTCATTTTTACCTCGACCCTGACCCGACGCTAACCCACTAAATATTCATCATGACCCGCAACCGACCCGCCCCGCTAATGACCCGCACTGACCCTCCTAATAACCACCCCTAGTTATGTATCTCTCATCCTTCAATTTTAGTAGCTAATATAGTAATGTGTTTTCATTCTATATTATAGAGTAATAATCTTTTACTCTAGAAGATTAGATCAACTACACTCATTGAAGAGATAATTGCAGGTGATCATGTTTAAGAAATTCGCTTGAAATACCACAAAAATCTATGATTATTTATACTATTGTCAAGAACAAGCACCTCATCAGTCATCACAATACAATTCATAATTCAACTAACTCGAATAATACTCGATAGTAGATAACTGGATATAAAAAGTAGCCTATTATATTAGAATTTTTCAAAATTAAAATGTGTCCAATTAAAGTGAGACGGAATTCATAAGAGTACTGTATCATTCAACACTAAAGACCTAATCAATTTTCGCATTTGCTGAAATAAAATCAATTATACAATATGATCACACAAATTAAGCTTCAACATCAACACATTCCTATACAAATTTCCTCAAAAATGTATTATTTTGTTCATATAATCAAAATTAAGTAAATTTATGCTCCGAAAGAATTGCAAAGGAAGACGATTGAATCAATAGAAGAGAAAGAGGAGAGAGTGAGATACCTCCGACGAAGAGTCTGGAAGCGATGCCTCTGCGAGAAAGGAGAGAAGAAGGCAAGGAATTAGGGTTTACGACGGAGTTGCTGGTGATTCTTCTGATTAGCGCCACCGCCATTTTCACATTATTCACTACTGTGTTTTAGAGAGGGGCAAAACAAGCGATATAGAGATCATGATATTTTTTTATTTATTTTTATTTTATTTTTTATTTTGACAAGATGCTTAAAAAAAAAAAAAAAGTAAAAAAATAAATAAAAATGGAGCTAATATTCCAACTAATGCTTAAAGCATCTTGTTGTTGTTGCTACTTGTTAGGTTTTATTTTAGGAATGAATTTATGTCAACTTATTTTGTACTTAGATAATTGCTCAATAGGGTTTTACACTTCTCAATTTACAGTTTTCAGTATTATTTTATGTGAAACTCAATTTAGAAAAAAGTTCATAGATTTTTTTTAAAGTATATGTTTAAATGAATTTTGCAAAATCTTATAAATACAAATTTCTAGTAAATCACAAAACAAATATTTAGAAAAAATGTTGATAGTTTAAAACTAGAAACGAAACAATTGACTGAGAATGGAGGGAGTGTAAAATAATTCATAAGTCAATTAAAAAAAAAAAACGGCCTTCAAATTATTGGAATTCCAAAATCAAAATTTGATGTTAAAAACATGGCAATTTTCTAGATGATAAATTTTTAGTACCAAGCATCAATTTTACGACACATAAATGCATTACAAGAAGCCAATATATAGTCAAATTTCCCATTTCTCTTATCAAGTATCAACAATAAAATTAGAGCAATATTATAGCTTTGCAAAACTTGCTGCAATTGTTTTTTTTTTTTTTTTTTTTTTTTTTAAATCTCTCTTTTTGTGAACATAATAAGAGAAAGTTAACTGTCTACAATAGTCCTGTATTTTTTTTTTTTGAGCTAGCATCGGCTATCAGTATATCCCTAAGGAGTTCAGAAGTAAAGTTGATTACATAGACCACAAACCCATATGATAACACTAATCCCATAACAAAGCTAAGATGGACCGAACTAGGTTATTGACAATCTCTTCAACAGCGACACACTGTTACCATACTGACATAGATTATGCACTGCTCTTTCCAAAGTTGGCAATTCAAGCCGGAAACAAACTCCCACAGAAGATCGGATGGCGAATTTCAGCCCCTAACATGCAACGAGATGCTGGAATCCCTTGTAGGATTAGTTTCCTGTTTTAGTATTTTGCACCCAAAATGTGAATGGAAAATACACGTCCTGTACATGCGTCCTTAGTCCTTAGAACACTTGGTCACTTCTACAATATGTTTACACTTGGTGCACCTGCTGTAATGCTTTGCAGAACATATCGATGAATTGATTGTCCTGGATAAGAAAACAGAGATTATATCAGCCTAAATACAAGTATAAATAGAGTATTTAAACAACTGCATCCCTTACAATCTTGAGCACTAAGCAACAAACAAGCACTTGAGTTCATAACGCATACTTTTTTTGTTCATGTAATGTAGTAGGCCTAGGCCAGAAAGGGGCCCTATCACAGGAAGCCCCATCAGAAAAGTCAAAGTATACGCTCTAGATATTGGGGGAGGGAAGGGAATTCCAACTCCAATATCTCTAAGTGGAATTTGATCCTATGACATCAAAGTTGCAAGAGCAAACCTTACCATTCCACTACAACATGTTTGATATATCATGCACAAAACTGGATATGATTTTATAATGAGGTATAATGTCCAAGGCAAAATACTAGTTTTGTATATCAAGCGAGAACTTGAAGGTTTGGTACATGCACCAAATTGCTCAGCAGCAAAACACTGACAGTATTTGACCATGAATTATGATTGCCTCATATTTGTGATTTCTTCACAACATAGTGGGAACAAAAACATCATGTTTCGTGATCATAAGGACCATACAATTTGCAGCAATGGTTATTGCAGTATTAACACAAAGGATACAGAACATCCAATCTACCACAGGTAAATAATATTGTTCAAATTTCCACAAAATAAAACATGTGACAACAAAGTCCAAATATTAGAAGGCATAGATGATCAAGGCAAAAGCTCAAGGCGCAGCAAGGCATTTCAGAGTTCCCTGCACCTTGTTGAAGTGAGGCGTATATATAAACAATTTTTTTAAAAAAAAATATAAAAAAAAAAAACTGTTATGCACCTTGTGTCAGCAACATTTTAGCTGCGGTTCATCGAAATTGCTTCACCTAGAAGGCTAGACCACAAAAAGCACATGACCCCTAACACGCTTAATCAAACTCTGAGGAAGTTGTGAAGTCAATCCTGTTCAGCTAAATGTGGACAAAATAGAGGGAGAATGGAGGCAGTAAAAGTTGTAAACTAACAGATTCGTGTTTTTAGCATCACCCCTATCCCTGAATATGTCAAAAGTAACACATGTGAATTCCACTCTACACAAAACTCATTCTATTCACTCCCAGAGATCTGTGCTTTAGAAGGAAAAAAAAAACAAAAAAACAAAAAAAAAAAAACCTTGATAAGTTAAGAATATGTCTCATAATAACTTTATTTACTTGTGTCAGCTTGGTCTCATATTCCCATTAACCAGCAATTTTCATTGATAAATGAAACATAATCAGAGTAACAAAGTTTTATAGCAGGCTAGAAAACCACATCAGTCAAACGGAAAATGATAAAAATGCCACGGAGGGGGGGGGGGGTGTGGAGGGGGGGGGGGATGTTAACCTGGACAAGAGTCATAAGAGCTTCACGAACTTTGCCTCGGTCAATAACAGGTCCTTGGGTTGGTGCAGCAATATTCTGTGGTGTAAGAAATGGCGATGGTGCTGGTGGAGGGTAAGGTTGGAGAAATGGGGCTCCGTACGGGCGCTGGAGAGTCAACGAAGGCTGCAGAGCAGTGTGTGGCACGGATGGAACGGGTGGCTGTGACATGGCAGATGAAGAATGGGGGTTGTGAAAGATAGCAGGTGTGACAAGATTTGCTATCTGATTGCCTCTGTAAGTTGAATCAGGACCTTCATGGTGGTGAATTAGATGAAAGGTTGGAGCTGATGTTGCCACAGCAGGTACTTGAAGAAGTCCAGTAGGTGCAGTTAACAGACTGGAACTGCCTATCGATGTCAAATGTTCACAGGAAGGATGATAAGTTTGCACTGGCTTCCCTGAATTAGAAATATTGGTTGCCGCCTGAATAATACAAAAAAAACATCACAACAGTCAGATAAATTTACTTGCTTGCTTTCACAGGGTGATGCAGTATTACAGCATTCTAAAATCAATATGCAAGATACTAAATAAAAACGTCTTTGACAGATCAGTAAAATTTGCCAATCATATATGGTCAAGCTCGTAATATTTGAAGGATTACATTAATACTCATGCAACGAAAAGTCATATATTATGCAAAAGCACCTCAGTAGCAAGTAAACTAAGTTACAGCCTCAATGGAGGATAAGTTTCAAGGTATTTCACATTTTTAAATCACAGTATCTGAAATATTTTCTTTTAAGATAAGGAAAAGTGTAATCAATGAGAAAAAAAAAATGGACGAAGCATAGATGATTCAAAATATAAAGCATTAAAAAAAAAAAAAAAAACCAGCTAAAAGTCTGTTAATTTAGAGCTACTTGAAATATAAAAGGGAACTCTTTTTCCAAAGCCTGAATTTCAGGTGCATATTATCATAAGCATGGACTCATCCAAAGCTTAGATAAGGATAGACACCATACAACAAAGCCTTAGTCTCAAAATGACGTGGGGTCGGCTAACATGAATTGTTAGAAGGAACCATCTGATTTATAAAAATTTTAAAAAAAAAAAAAAAAAAAAAAACATAACAAGATAACCGGTTGAAATAATTTTGATTAAAAAAAATGTGAAAAAAGAAAGGGTATACAAATACCCTCCCTTCTTCAATTAGAAATGTCAAGCAGAAATCGAGATGCTAGATGATTACAATATAACCTCCCGCCTTCAATTAGAAATGTCGAGCAGAATTCGAGATGCTAGATTATCAAAACATTACAAAATTATCAAAGAACAAATAATGATGAACTCAACATCTCACATCAACATTTAACATGCTAGAGACAAAGCAGGTCAAAAAGCTCATACACACACACACAAATGAAGTTGACAAACAAAAATTAAAATTAAAAAGATAATTTTTTTTAAAAAAACTAGGCTGAAGTAGTGACACTAATTAACAAAATTATATCTCAAGATTTTCCAAGTACGTACATTGAACAAATTTGAGATAGAATTAATCTCAGTTACACCAGAGGCATTAATGGAAGCTGACGATATCCCAGGTGATGGCTCCAATGGGCTTTCAATAACTGCCGCGGATGGGACAGGTTCAAGTTCCTTGAACTCGCTGCATAATAAAAGGCCAATATAAAAGGGTTATTACTCTGAAACTATTGTTGCTTTGTGCAAATAGATTTGCACCACAATAATTTTTACAGAATCATCAACAAAGCTTTTACCTGATACTAGGACCAAAATATTAACCAAATAAAAAGGAAGGCAACACCCTTTTTCAGTACTTAATAAAAAGAGTCCTAAATCATACCACCAAAACATGCTTTAACACTAGTCATAAATGCACACCGAGAGAGCTCAAATGGTTTCCAGACTTTCCACTGGTTTCCAATTGCTACCATTACATCTTTCATTGACAGCTCACTTATTGAACTATATTAAATTCAAAATATGATAAACTATGGAAATGATTCAAAAAGATTAAAGGTCAACTTTCATCTTCTTCCATTTAACTAGTAGAAGTGACTTAGTTAATTCTTTAAATCCTATTGCTGCTTTCCAGAAATACTAAAAGTAAATTACAAACCTTTGGTCAAATTCTGATGGCTCTGGAGCACTCCTTCCATATGAGTCAATGATCCTGCAGCAGGACACACAATTGAGAAAAACAAAAATTTACCACAAAAATCATACAAAATACATTAGGATCAACTAACAATGGTTACTGAACAATATCAAATTATCAGTATAATATGTGGTAGACTCTGCACACAACCAATACCATATGCAGAACAAGGGACATTTCTGAGAATTGAAACAAAGCAAGAATAGATAACAGACATGATAAGAAACACTAAGAAAGAAATGAAAAAAAATATTGCTCTTTGTCAATAATGATTTCGCAAATTCATCGTCACTATAATATATCACCTGTTAAAGAGATCAGCAACCTCCTCGCATTCAGGAGTATTATAAAACCATATGCCATTAACTTCTTGTACAACATTTTTGTATAGAAGATAAGGAACTTGAACGTCAAATTCGAAACTGCCTGAGAGATTCTCCACAAGATTTTCTGCAACAGAACAGATAAAGAACCTTATATACATATAGCGACAAAACTTTCACATAAAATTATATAACACTTTAAAAGGTCATGACCTAGATGCTTAAACACATAAAAGCACATATTATCATTCAACATGAAAAGACTCAAAGCTCATTTGAACCTGCACTGTTAGCTTGTTTTCTAGTTTGCCTTAACTAAAATAGCAAAGCACTTGTTCAGTTTACATTAATTGTTCAAACAAAAATAATAGATATAAGTCAAAGATGTGCTATGCAAGATTTTTATCCAGCAAAACCCCAAAGTCAAGGTAGAAAGAAAATTTCGCTTCAAACCAATGCTTTGGTGAGGTCATAATTTCTTATAAATGAAAATTCTATGACTATGTTTGCTCCAAGCTACAATAGGATGGAGAAAAAGCAAACCTCTAATCCTATAGTCATAACTTATAAGCATCTTGATAACCAAATCCAGAAATCAAGCTGGAGCATCAACATTATTTCTTTAAAGGCCAAATATTAGAAGGTATTCCCAAAAACAAACAAACAAAAAAAAAAAAAAAAAAAAAAAAAAAAAAAAAAAAAGTAAAAAGAAAAAGTCACTAGCACGGCCTTCACAATATACTCCCTCTGTATATTTTATGTAAAATGTTTATCCTTAGCATGTATGTCAATTCTAAACTTTAGCCAATAATATTTTTAATTATCAAAAAGTAAAATTATAACAGTATAAATAATCTATTTATTGAGACGATTCCAACAAGTACCTACAAGACTATATTTTTTCTTATTTTTAAATCACTAACATTAGTCAAAGTGAATTAGGTGAAGAGTGCAAAAAGTCAAAACGTTTCACTTAAGAAAATACGGGGGGCGTATCATGCACTCATTAGTCCCCTACTCCTAACCTAGAAGACTATAACTAAAAACGTCAAAGATCATGTGTTGGAGCAATATCACAACAAAGATGCAAGAGCAGGGAGAAAAGAAATGCCCTTGCGTATTAATTGGCTCTGTAGCTACTGCATGGATTTTGGCCAATCGCCCACACAGGCAATTTTAGATTTATGTGTGGAAGTCAGGTTACATGCTGAAATGTAATTGACTTAAGGGTTAAGTTTAGGGGATTACCTATACTTATAGAGTTATGGGGGATCTAAGTATGCTAGGTGTCATACTATAGAAGGTTGAATGCTATGAGTATTATCCCAAAGAACCCCTTAGGAATCTGTGTGGGTAAATTTTGTGTGGTTGACTAGTTGATTAGTAGATAAAGGGCCGAGAAGAGGGGTAATTGGGTAATGGTATTATGGCCTTCTGTCACTCTATCTCACTTCTCTTTAATTGGCTTAACATGTGTGCCAAAAAAAAAAAAAAAAAAAAAAAAAAAAAAAAAAAAAAGTCATCTAATTTGGATTGGAGGAAGTATTAGATTAGTAGCCCTATATATAAAGGCCATTCAGGTAAGGTTTGACAACATGATGAAAAAAGCCTCATATCAAGAGAGAAGACCACTAATAGGAGAAATAGTAGTTAAGGGAGAACTAAGAGTGGTAAATATATTTAGTAAGGAAAATACAAGAGTAATAACCACAAGTAGCTAAGCGTGGTTATCTAACGATCTTGATAGGTCAGATACATATATTATTCTTGCAATTCAGTCTTTTGATTAGTGGAAAAGGGTAATTACAATTGCCCACAACTACTGTTGGACTGTTTGTGATAATGTGTTATTGTTGATTAATTTCTTCCTCTAAAATTCCTAACACTGAGATACCTAAACTTGTATGCCTGTCTACTCCCAATTAACAATTCAAAGGAAAGCAGTCATATTGAAGCTCAGATCTTAGGGCGAAACTTATCTTACTTGAACATATTAAAACTTATTTTCGTGAAATAAATGAAAACAAGGTAAAAAAAAACAAAATTGTTCAACTGTTATTAATTCTTGCAGTGTTGCCCACAGCCACAACACAATATGTTGAAAGCTAAGCTCCCTAATATGTCTAAGAGAAAGAGTACGAGTTGAGCTAAGCTCCCTACTCTATCTAAGAGAAAGAGTACAAGTTGAGAAAGAATTAAGGTGTTGAAAGCTAAGCTCCCTACTATGTCTAAGAGAAAGAGTACGAGCTGAGAAAATCATCTACAATCGATAGGTCATACATTTTCCTTCCATTTAAACATAACATCTAATGAATCTCATAAAGTGTGCACACCAAAAAAGAGAGGGGGGGGAGGAGCAGTAATTGAACTTGGGGACTAACAAAGGTTACAGTGGCAAAGCAATTGGAAATCATCCACCCAACAACCATAACCTACAACTACAATTTTATCAAGTGAGAACACTATTTACATCTAACAAAGGAAAGAAAAGATGAGAAACTGTACAACTTTATATACCTGAATCAAACATATTTGATACTCAAAATAACAGTATGGATGCATATGCATGATCCTTGATATATATAGAAAATAAATATATAAAAAAGCACTTAATCCACACATATTAGGTACCCCTAACAAGACCAAGTAATAGCTTACATAAATCCTCGCTATCAAAGGTCATATTGTTTCAAAAAGAAATTCAAAGACAAGTGCAAAGTCATTCCCCACCACATCATTAGTATGATGCATCACATAACCAAGGACCTGTCCACTCTGCTCCAAATATCTCCTCTGACAATGGAGCCTTTCGCATTGTAAGGGTCGGTTCTTTTATCTTATATTATTCTATAACCGTTAATTCTTGACAGCACAAAGACAATATCAAATATGAAGGGAAAAAAAACAAGTTACACTAACTTCTATAAGCAGCGACAACAATGTGTAGGTTCAGCGTAAACATGGCTTGACATAGCAGAGGGGATTTACTTTGATGAGATACAAAATCCTGACTAAACAAGATGTAGCCATTGAAGTTCAATCAAGGCTAACTGTTTCCTCTTCTTTCCGTTGATTTTGTTTAACTCATTTCGAAAAGAGAAACCAGATGAGCTCTAGCCTCTAGGGCAGTGTTCAATTTTATAAAGTCGGTAATAAATCATTATCAATCCTAGATGAGCTCTAGCCTCTAGGGCAATGTTCATTTTTATAAAGTCAGTATCAAATCATAATCATTCCTATCTCCTAACATTGCAGACCATCACACTCATGATACATTAAAATTCAATAAAAGCATTGGCACAACATAAACATGCAGTACAAGTAGGTACTATACAAACTATAGAATTTGAAAATCAGAATTCGAAATTCGATGAATAATCTAACCTGTATTTCTTTGATTCATAACAATAAACTGATGCCAAGGATCCTTACTCCTGCAACATTAGCAATCAAAAAAGTTCAATTGACCATCAATATTGAATAATTAACCTGTATTTCTTTAATTCATTGAACAAACAACACCATGGAAATCGCCATGATGTTCTCAAAACAAAATTACACTACAAATCCATTAACATTACCACCATTTATTACCGCCTACTAAACGAGCCGTAAATTTTCGAATTCAACACTAAATCGAAGCAAATGAAACAAATTCAGATACCTTTTAACAACAAAAAGGGAGCCTTGAACATCCTTGCGACTCTGAAATCAATGAAATATTGCAAAACAATATTAGGAGAGAGAAATCTTAAAAAAAAAAAAAAAAAAGGATTGAGATTACGAATTACGAACCCATTGATTAGAACCCATGCTGAATTCGTACAAAGCGACATGAGCAGCAGTGAAGAGAATATCTTGAATACAAGGATCGAATCGCTGAAGAACAGTGAGATTGAGGAGTTTAGTGCTTTGCTGATCTAAATTTGGCATCAATTTTCCAGATTGAGGCATCGTAAATTGAAATTGATTTGGGGACAAACCCTAAATTAAACCTTAATTTTTGTACAGGTGAAAGAGGAGAGAAGAGGAGAGAGAAAATAGAGGAAGAAGATCTGGAGATGGCAGAAAGATGGCAGTCGTCTGTTTCCAATGAGCGAGCTTTCTCACGATTTCAATTTCTTCGTTTTTGTATCGGTCCGGTTCGATGCTTTCAACTCCCTTAATTAAGGGTTAAAAAATTCATTTGGGTTTTTTTGATGAAATGAGTCAAATGACTGATAGGGATGACAATGGATCGGATTTGGATCGGGTCCGAATGGACCCCGGATTTAGATCCGTTTTTCAACCTTGGATCCAAATCTGCCTCGGCACAAATTATAAGGTGAACCATGGTGCACCATAAATTGTGTGCACCACCAATGAATTTACCCCACGTGGTTCTTAGTTGCCAGACGTTTCTTTCTTCTTTAAATCCTCAACGTTCTTCCCCTTTCTATTTCGCGCGTCTATCCTTTTTCAATTATTTCCTAATTTCTCAATTCTTTTTCTTCAATTTCTTCTTCTTAAACTTTCTTTATTTTTAAGTCATTATACATAATTTCTCTCTCCTCGTTTTTCTCATTCCTCTATTTTTTTCTCTTTGTTTTCATTGAATGCGATTATTACCATTGTTGATTCCTTTGTTTGATTGAATTTGTTCATCACTGCTGTTCATCGTCATGGATTTAATTTCTGTACCTGAAGTTCTTGACAGTGCAGGTTAGATTTCTTATTTCAATAGATAATTTTCGTTAATTAGGTTTTTTTATGTTAATGCATGTTATTGATTTTACATTTGCTATTGATTTTATTAATGTTTTGAGTAATTGTTGATTTGAATTCATCGTATAATTATTAGGTCTGATTAGTTGTAATTTCATATAATTCAATTGATTAATTGATGAACTGATCAAACGATTTTGATCAATTTTAAATAAGCTGCGGAAATTGCGATGTGATTATGATTTCTAATTTTATTTGCTTAATTTGTGATGAATTTGATCACTTGCTGATTAAACTATTAATCAATTTTGTTTGTGTTTAATATGATTTTGAACATTCGGTTTCTATGATTACTTACTGCAGAATTTATGTGATGAATTTGAATGATATTCATATATTTTAGTTGTTATTCATTAATAGTTGATTAATTTGAGATTAAATGTTGATTCAGCTGCTGCAACTGTGATGAATTTGATTTTTTATTTTAATTGCTTATTTTTTTTTTTATGATTTTCAGTTTTATTTTCAATTTAATTGCTGAATTTGATGCTTTAATTTGTATTTTATGAATATAATTTGTTTATATCTGGATTCTGAACTTTTTCTTCATATAATTTGAATAAGGAACTTTTCATTGTATTTATTATCAAAATTGTTATTAGTAGTATTATATTATGAAAACGGTTGTCATTTTCATGAACATTTAGGTTAGTTTTATGAACCTTTTCGTTTTACATATTTTTCTGAGTATGTATGCTTTTTAGAAAATAATTGTAAAAGTGATTATGAACATCTTTGTCCCGTATTTGAACTTTTTCGTTTTATTTGTGAACAATAATAATGGTTATTATGAATTGTGTTTGTTTATTGCAGTTAGAACGTATGAAGTTGTTTATAAGGAAAGTGAAGTGTCTGAATTAGAGAGGAAACAAGTTCAAAAGTGATAAGGAAGCATATGAAATGTATAATGATTATGCATTTAGGCATGGATTTAGTATTAGGAGGGGGAAAGTTCGATATGTTGGTAATACAAGTGTTTGGAGAGGCAGAAGTTACTTATGTTCAAATGCTGGTTTGAAGGATACTTCCTCTAAGATCCCTAGAAAGTTTTCTAAGTTAGATTACCTTACATGTTGTGAAGCTTTTATTAATTTTATAATTGATGACAAAGGTGTTTGGACTGCTGTGAAACATAATATGGATCACAATCATGCTATGATTCCAATTGAGAAGAGACATCTCCTTAGGTCTCAAAGGAAAATTCAAGGTGAGCATTTGAAGTTCATAAGTACTATGAAGGCTAGTGGTGTTAGGGTTTCAGATTCTCTTCGTGCTTTGCGGAAGAAGTTGGTGGATCTCCTAATCTATGCTTCACTGTTACTGATGTTTACAATGCTCTAGCTACTAAAAAAATTGGTAGATTAGAAGGTGGTGATTGTAATGCTTTGATCAAGTCTTTCGCTGCAAGACAAGCCAAAGAAACTGAATTTTAATATGAGTTTGATGTGGATGCAAATCACTCCCTTACTAGTGTATTTTGGAGGGATGGAAGAATGCGAAGGGATTATGAAGCTTCTGGTGATTTGATGGTGTTTGATACCACCTATAGAACCAACAAATATGGCATGATTTGTGCTCCTTTCGTTGGTATGGACCATCATTGCACAATGTAATGTTTGGAATGGGTTTTGTCCTTGATGAGAAGACCAGCAGTTTTGTATGGTTGTTTGAGGCTTTTATGAGATCTATGGGAGGATGTCGTCACCCCATATCCTTAATGACAGATCAAGCACCTTCAATTACTGCAGCAATTAGAGAAATTTTTCCAAGCACTCGGCATCGTTTGTGCACTTGGCACCTTGGTGATAATTCAAAGACCAATATAGGAGCACTAAGAGTCTTGAAGGGGTTTACAAAAGTATTCGATTATTTGCTTAAGTATTGTGAAAATCTTGCTGAATTTGAACATTACTGGCCAAGGTAAACTTACTTTGTTTTATTTTGAATTTTACTGTTTGCAATCTGAACTATTACTTTTGCATATATGAGGATTTAATTTACTTAAATTAACATGATAGATTTCTTATTGAACATTTTGGTTAATTTATATTTGAACTACTACTTTTAAGATATGAACATTTGTTTATATATGAACTTATAATTATTTAATTTCAACTTGTTTACTTTCTGTGTTTAGTCAGTTAATTTGAACAATCTAATTAATTTTTTGAATACTTTGTGCTGTAATTGGAACATTTCTGTTATCATTTTGTTTACTGTTTGATGTTTCCTATTTTTTAATAGAATTATGACAAAGTACAAGTGTTCAGACAATGATTGGTTAAATCACTTGTATGATATCAAAGAAATATGGTGTCCTGTATATTCAAAGGATTATTTTTCAGGCGGAGTTTTGTCATCCCGAAGGAGTGAGACAACAAATCACTCGGTTTCCAATAGATTAAATAAAACAGATGGTTTGTGCGACTTTTATAGTACTTTTCTTGATGTTATATCGGAGTGGAGGAGTAAAGAAAGTAAGCAAGATTTTCATTTTTTGAGGGGTAACCGTCATCTTGCAGTAGCTAATGTCAGTTTACTCATACACACTAGGGAGATTTATACTATTTCTGTGTATGTTGTTTTTGAGGACCAATTTGCAAAAGGGATTTCAGTTGTCAAGAGCGGAAGCATGAAGATGATGAGACTATTTGTTATTATGTTTGGAGGCCAAATAAGGACATCATAAGGCAAGAAGTTACTTATGAGAAATTCACCTTCAACATCAATTGTACTTGTAAGTATTGGAGTGAAATGGGGTTGTTATGTGGACACTCTCTTCGTATATATAATATTCATTGTGTTCAAAAGATTCCAGAACAGTACATAGTGAAGAGGTGGACTAAGAAGGCTTATGTGTAGCCATGTTGTTGATGAAGAGAAATGTGAAGAGGTTAAAGTTGTTCCTTCTGCTGTTTGGAGAGTTCAAATGCTTAGAAAGTATGTTCAATTAGTGACATCATGTCAAGATGACCTTGCAACTAGAGCAGAAAAAGGTGGAAAAGGTGGAGAGTATTATGGGTCCAATTGACATTGAAGATGTTGATGTTGGTCAAGAAGCTAATAAAAAAGGGTTTCCTATAAATAATCCAAAAATAGCAAGGAAAAAGGGCGAGAGAAACTACAGGCCAAAAAGTACTATTGAGAAAGTGTGTAATAAAGCTAAGGGTTGGAAAAAGAAAGTACATAAATATAAAGATGAAGCTAGAGCTACTGTTAAAAAATTGGTTCAGGTAATTTTGAACTCTTCTTTTGTTTTCCTGAACTTCTGTTTTCAATAACTGAACATTTTAGGATTTTATTTTATTTTGCAAGTTTTAGATGATGATGGAGAACCTTTGATTTATTCACTACATCCAACAAAATAAGGTTCAAATCTCTCTGTACTTCCAAAGAAAAAGAATGTTCAAAGTAAAAACAGTAAAGCTTTAACAAACGCTTCTCAGTCATCCTCAGCAAATGTAAGTATTTTATTTAACGTATTGATTGTTTTTTTGAACATCTTTTGTCAAATGACTTTAATTTCATGTGTATTTTTAGGTTTCCGGTGAGGGCGTTAGAAGTGTTTCTCAAGCTACAAATGAAAAAGGATTCAAAAATAGTAACCCTTCAACTAATTCTACTTAGCAATCTTCAGCCAATGTAATTATTCTTTTGAATATTTTTTACTTTATTTTGAATATTAAATGTTAACTCTTGAACATATGTTAATTTTGTAGGTTTTTTATGGTCAAGCTTCAAATACTTTTGCAGCAACTTCGGTCATCCTCATCAAATTTAAGTAATTTATTGAGTATTTAACTGTTTATTTGAACATTGTTTTTAATGAAATAACTACAAATAACTTTTATTATTTTAGTTTTTGGTGGGGATGTTAGAAGTGGTTCTAAAGCTATGGATATGAGAGGATGCAAAAATAGTAACCCTTCAACAAATTCTACTCAGCCAATGTAATTATTCTACTGAACATTTTGTCATGTGTTTTGATCTTTATTGAATAAATTTTGAACATTTTTTTTATTGTAGTATTTTGGTGGCCAAGCTTCAAATAACTTTGCAGCAACTAATGCTCAGCCTTCCTCTGTACATATAATCTCGTTACTCAATATAATTTAGTTGTTTCTAAATTTATTTATTTACATTTGACGTTTTCATTATTTTTTTGTAGGTGAGTGATTCTCAAGCTAAAACTAAAAAAGCGTCAACAAGTGCTACTCAGCCACCTTTAGCAAATGTAATTATTTTATTGAACTTTTGAAAGTTTTTCTTGAACTTTATTATATAAATTCTGAACAATTGTTAATTTTGTATAGGTTTTTGGTGGTCAAGCTCCAACTAACTTTCCAGCAACTGTTGCTCAGCCTTCTTCAAGAAATGTAATTTTTTTAGTGAACACAGGGGCGGAATCAAGGGGGGCTGGGGTAGGCCATGGCTACCCCCTTGATTCCGTTTAATAAATAATTTTTCCTTTATGTTATGTGTTTGCATCACAGCTCAGTTGGTTTAACAATTGAGAGTTTTAAGGGATTTCTTCATTTCCGCGGGTCTTGAGTTCGATTCTTGTTGTTGCATTTTTTTTTATCTCTCCATTCTTTTGACACAAGCACATCACTACCTAAGATACTACCTACCCCATGCTCACATTATTTGCTAGTGGAGATTTTGGGAATCTAATTACTTCTTTTCTTTAAAAAAAGATCCCATCAGTATGTTTGTAGTGATATTTAATACAAATACGAAGTGGTAGAACTATATTACTATATAGTTTGAAGAAGTTACACATATTATATATTTTTTTTTACAAGAACATATACTTCCTCCGTTCTTTTTTTATCGCATCACTTACTACTTTAGGAAGTTTACTTATTATTGCATCATTTCCTTTTTAGGATAAAAAATATCTATGTTCACACTGCAAATACCCAACATACCCTTACTTTTTCACATTTACTTTTTATTTTATCTTACATTACATGGACAATTTTGTATTTTTACGTTTCTCTCTCTTACTTTTTTCCTACCAAATTTTGCCTCCAAAACCCTATGATGCAATAAAAAAACGGAGGAAGTATTATAGTTAGAAGATTTGGTTTTTAATAATAGAAGAATTTATTTTATTTCATAAAGTTTTAGCTATCCAACGAGAATGGAAAATATATTGTGGAACTAAAAAAAAAAATTGATTTTGGCCCTCCTAATGTAAGATTTCTGCTTTCGCCACTGAGTGAACATACTCAAGTTTATTCTAAACTTCGTATACTAAAATATGAGCTGTTTTTAATTTTTATTGTAGGTTTTTCATGGTGGGGTTAGAAGTGGTTCTATAGCTAAAAAAGGAAAGTATATGAAGTGAGTCATAATAAAGGCTTTCGATATGAGACTAGTAAATGGTATCAAGTAAGTACAAACATCTCTTTTTGAATTCTGAATGTTTGTGTTTTGATTTTGAACTTGTGTTTTTTTATTATTGTTCTTTTAATTTGTGTGTTTTTAGTATTTTGATGTTGGTCACAATGCAAGGAATGAAGGGTCTCATGCTTCTGGATCTTCTAATGTTTCAAATTATGATAAATGTTATCAATGTTTGACAAGACAAGTAATTCATAGGTTTATTACTTTTTTGATTAAATATGTAATAATATACAAATTCTTATTAGTATTCTATATATAAGACTATTTTTTCATTATTTCAAATTTATAGTTATTATTTTTAAAGTTTTATTAATTAACAAACATTGACTAAATATCTTATAAAACGAACAACTAGACTCGAATATTTGAACATAACCTTCATGTCAACAGTTACTACAAATTTAACATATAATCTCTATCTCAAATTTAACATAACCTTCATGTCAACAGTTACCACAGTTTGCAAGTCATTAAATCTAATCATTAATTCTCCTCAATCCTTGTTCTTGCTGCCATCTTCACTCTGTATCCTTCTCTGTTGGTGGGGCTTAGAATTATTTCTGCACAATATTCCACCCTCAGCTTCCGGATTTGATCAATTTGAACATGTAAAGAAAACAAATGAACATACTTATAATTATGAACAATAGATCAAAAGTTTTGAACATGTAAAGAAAACAAATGAACATACTTATAATTGTGAATACCATTGTTTAAAAACTTACATCATTAGCTTTCAAGTCACAATCCTACTCTACCATAGGTTCTGTGGTGCATGTCTCCGTATGTTTAATCAAGTAAACACCACAATTTTTATGATCCCAATTGCTTCTCCATTTCATCTTGATCAAATCAGTTTTGAAACTTTTTACTCTAGCAACATCTTTTTCGCTGTAATCTTTAGTTCGTAGAAAATATGTAAAAGCTTCAAGCTGAAATATGAAATTAATTACTATCTAAATAGCACAACTCGATTTATTGAACACAGAAAAAGAATAATTGAACAAAGCAAATTTAGTAATTTACCATTTTTTCTGGATTATCTTCATATTTGGTAGTTGCTTTCACATGCATTGGAAGCTTTCTATTATTATCCAAGTCAATTGTGCCATTGTACATGTTGATGCACATCAAATAGAAGTGCTTAAATGTAGCCACTGGAAATAAGAATTCCATAAAAAAATTTGTGTTTTGAATGCCACTGTTTCTCATTTTATAGTGCAATCTTTGTACAAACTTTTCAAGTCTTACTTCTTTGGTAGTGTTTACACTTGCACCTTTGTCTGTGCATACAATCATCCGCATTTCACAATACAAAATAATGAACATGCAATATAAAATTAACGAACATTTAATGTAAAATACTGAACAGTGTTAGAAGAATAATGAATATTTTTATTTGAGAATATTTAATATATGTTCTTACGTATGGCATTGTGGAGAAGTATAGGCTGTGTTTTTTGCCCTTACATTCAGAATATGAGCCCAAGCTTCAATAACTGTGGTATCGACTTTTGTATCTGTTTCAAGTGTCTTCATTTCACCTCTGTTGACACTGTTTTCTCCATCATGGTACAGAACCTCACTACCAATATAGGCCATAAAATTATGATGAATTTTTTAACAATTTAAATTAATATCTGAACGAAACAAATTAAGTTATGAACAATAGAATTGAAAGACAAAACTTACTTACCAGGACCATCACTGAATACATAATCAAACAGATTTGCATTCATTGCACTAACATTTTTGAACAAATCTTTGTATTTAATCATGAAGGGGGATTTGAGACAAGCAGGCACTTTTGTAATTTCTCTTCTTGGTCTTTTGTTTGGCTCAACATCTTGTGCTTCCTTTGGTCTAATTCAACAAACATAAAATTACAGTTAATTTTTCTAAACTATATTGATAATCAACCTACTGTCAAGGTTTTCTGAACAAAATATGTATATATCTGAACAATAATGTAATTTTTAATGAACACTATCATTAATATCTTATTAGACAGTTACCCCTTTGGTTTTTCAGAAACTGTGTTTTCTTTCTTTTTTCCTGATGCTTCTTAAAATATGTAGATTTAAACATACAGTACAAACATATGAGCATCCAGTACAAATAATTATTTGAACATAGAAACTTAATATAGAAGTTATATTATTAAATACTTAATCAATACATATATATTTGTTCTTCTTCTAATTTCATTCAAAAAATTTACACTGACTTCCATTTCAATTACATTAGATTCATTACATTAGTTCCAAAAAATTTACATATCTTCTTCTTCTTCTTCTTTTATCCTAGTTGTCCAAAAAAAATTACATATATTAGTGATGTTCAGATAGAATAACATTACCCTTTGTGATACTCAAAATCCTTTGACAGTGGCTTGTTCAAAATATCAGCAAGTGTTGCATCATCTGTCTCGAATAGGTTGGCAAACTCACTTTGGTCAAACATGTCTTCAAAAGGCACATGCATTGACCCTCCAGCCATATCACCGCCTGTTTTACCAAGTCCTTCTCCCATATCATCTCTTGCTTTCTCACCACCTGCCAAATCACCACCTAGTAAAACAACACTTCCCAAATCACCTTGCTCTCCTCTACCTATGGTAAGGGTGAGGTCAAGTGTTCTTTTCCCAACAACAACACTATCTTCTCCCATTTGAGATCCAACTTCAGCACTTCTTACTTCGATTTGAGCTTCTTGTGGAGCAAGGTTTTCAGTAATTGTTTGAGATTCATCAATCCCCAAGGACCAAGCCTTTGCGGGGTCAAAATCATCCCCGATCGATCTTTTGTTTTCCTTTTGCTGCTTTTTTCTCAGCTTGCTTCTTCTCTAAGTACTCTCTTTCAACTTGATCAATTGCTTTAAAAAAAGACTATGTTCCAAAGATATCTTCATCTTGACTTAAGATGGAAGGATCCTTCAATCTTTTCTCAATAAGATATTCAACACTTTTGATAAGAAGGTTGTTTAGAAACAGTTCTTTGGCTAACTTCAACTTCTCAGCCATTTTTGACACACAACTTTCCAATGTCTTAACCAAATCAATAAATTCATCCATAAAGTCCTCCTAATTTCAATATCAAAAAATGAACACAAACTTTCTCTAATATGAACATGCATTAAAATTATATGAAAAAAAAATCAATAATATGAAAAAACAACTGATTTAAGCATGCAATAAAATATTATAAATATCATATTATTAATTATAATGTATTTGACAGATTCATAATTTGAACTTATGATGCATATAATTTTATTATTATCCAGATATAAAATTTGAACATCACATAAAAGAATTTGAACATAACAGATAAAAATCCGAACATATAGAAATATAATTTGACTAGAAATGCGAATGAACCTTGGCTGGCTGATTCTCATTGATTGGCAAAGCATCACTGTGTTGTTGTACATTTGCTTGTTGTTCATTGATTTGTATTCTCGACAACACATTTCCCAATCCAAATTGTGACTTGCCCTCCAATTTCATTCTCTCATGAACCATATCTTTGTTCCAAGCCGAAATGATTGGGTATGTCCTTGGTTGCTCAATACCTCTTTTTTTGCACACGATAACAATACAACAACTTTATCATCAAGAAAAACAAGTGTGAGAGTATGACTTTTAATAATAAGATATTGAACAAAAATAAAATTGGATCAAGTAGAATATTAATAAACTTAAGGTATTATAAACAATATGGACAATGATGATAAAAATATGAACACAAGTACCTAAAAATATGAACACAAGGCTACAAAAGAATAACCAAAACATTGAAATATTAAAGGCCATTGACAATTTATATAAAAGCATACCAAAACACTAAACTTTAATCATGAACTTTAATAATAAGATATTGAACAACATAAAATAAACTATGAACAACCGAAATATTAATAAAGACAATTTATATACAAGATGTAGTGAAAATATGAACATAAGGCATTAACTTTTTGAACAAAATGCAACAAACATATGAACATAAGGCATTAAAATATGAACAAAGACTGTAAAATAAGAACCAACACATACCAACAAGAACGGCAATGGACCCTTAAAAAAACCCTTGGTGTTTTTCTTCCACTCAGGGACTGAATCAATCAAATTTGAAGCACATACTTGCACTAGTTGAATTCCTTAATTTCAAAACAACTTTGAATTGAGTGTAGGAACTTGTAGTGGCAATGTAGGTTTTGGCTTGTCTTCATCAATGAATTAACAGCCAGGACAAGGAAATCTATCACAAACATTTCAATTGCCTCCCTAGTGTTCTTTTCTTTTGATTTAATGTTTGTTTTGACATATTTCCTTTTATGCAATTCTTGTCGTTCTCTCTTTTTCTTCTTTTCTTCTTCAGTTTTATATTTCTCAAAAATCAATTGTGTTTTAGGGCTACCAGTGGTACAACGCCAATTATCCCTCCACCTCATCAAAGGTGTCACAATCTGAACATCATCATCATCTTCCTCCTCTATCTTCTTTGTTTCTTTTTCACAAACAACTCTTTTTCCTCTAGGCACTCCATATACAATTTGCACATCTTCTTTAGTGATATCAACTGACTTTTTGTATGGCAAGTATAGAGCACAACTGTTTTCTTCAAAATGCTTCAAAAGCCATGCACAATTTACAACATCATTTTTTGGGAGGCCGATACAAAGTAAGGACCCAAATCCCATTTCTTCAACAGCTTGCTTCTGTTGTGGGGTTAAGTTGCTTACAAACTTCAAAGCCTCACTTCTTCATCCTTCAAAATTTCATTATTATCATCACTTAAATTAACAACATCATCTAGATCAATGAATTCCTCATCATCGTTTTTTCTCTTTCTTTTTTTCTCTCTAAGTCCACCTTTCTCCACTTTCTGAACAACTTTTAGTTTCTTCTGTACTCCCTTAGGTGATTTCTTAACTTCCTTTTTAGATGATTTTTTACTCTCCTTTACACCAGAACTTTCTATGTTCTAAACGCCCTTCTTTTTGTTTTGAACCCCCCTTTTTTTATTTCTGAATTTCCTGTGCTCTATGGAATTCTTCAATCTTAACTTCTTGTGCTTCTTTAATCTCAATTTCATGTGCTTCTTAGGAGCTTTTGCTTCTTGTCACTCTCCTTGTTATAGGAGTTTCCTTCAGCCCTTTTTTGTTTGCAACATGTTTTCTTCTTATGCCAGAACTATTTTAAACATTTAAGTAAATTTTGTTAAGCAAATGAATATTCTTATATAATTAAATGAACATTCTACTAAAATGAAATGAACAAAAATTGTATGAAGATTATACCTCTGAGATGGTTATGAAGGCTGAGCAGCATTCTGATTAGTGTCTCCAGGTGTAGAAGTTTTTGAAGGAGGTTCAATTGTTTTTGAAGGGGGTTCAGTTGTTTGTGGTTGGGGTAGAAGTTTTTCTAGGGGGTTCAGAGGTTGAAGGTGGTTCAATTTTTTTTGAAGGGTGTTCAGTGGTTTGTGATTGGGGTTCAGAAGGTTTTGTAGGGGGTTTAGAGATTTTTGAGGTTGATTTACTATTTTATGGTGGCTTATCACAAAATTCTGGGGGATTATTAGAAGTTTCTGGGGGCTTTTCTGTTTATTCTGGTGTCTTATAAGAAGTTTCTAGGGGCTTTCCTGTTGCTTTTGGTGGCTTCTCAGAATTTTCAGTGGGTTTTTCAGTTGCTTGTGGTGGCTTATCAGAAGTTTTAGGGGTTTTTTCTGATGCTTTTGCCGATGGCTTATCAGAAGTTTCAGGGGGCTTTTCAGTTTCTTTTTATGGCTTTTCTGTGGCTTCTGGTTGGTGTTCGGATGTCTTTGAGGGCTGAGCAGATGTTTGTGGGGGTAATTCAGATGTTTGTGGAGGTAGTTTAGGGGGCTTTTCAGTTTCTTTTGGGGGGTTTTCAATGGCTTCTAGTTGTTCTTCAGATGTCTTTGAGGGCTGAGCAGATGTTTATGGGGGTAGTTCAGATGTTTATGGGGGTAGTTCCGATGTCTTTGGACTATTAATAAAAAGAAAAACATAATGAAAAACAATGAACACCCAAACAAATTTTAAATTCATAAAACACAAAATATATGAACATAAAGCACATTGAATATGAACATGAAACAAAAAATATACGACATAAATATTGAAGTGGGGGCTGTTAAGTGGTTTTTGGGGATGTTCAATGGTTATTTTGTATTGTTCAAAAGTTTCTTGAGG
Organism: Chenopodium quinoa; assembly: GCF_001683475.1. NCBI lineage: Eukaryota > Viridiplantae > Streptophyta > Magnoliopsida > Caryophyllales > Amaranthaceae > Chenopodium > Chenopodium quinoa. Next base: position 4,483,248 of record NW_018742205.1, on the reverse strand, counting down.
GTGTGCAGTAGTTAGTTTGTCTGATAATTAAATATTAAACAACAAAATAAGGAAATACACAACATCCGGATAAATTATTATTTCATACCAAAATACTTAATAAAATTTATACACAAATTATTACTTCATAAAGCACACATATATGGACATAAAAGACAACGTATATGAACATCAAACAGGAAGTATATGAACAAAAATATACCTGTTTCTTGGACTTTCTGAAATTTCTTTGTTTAATTCTTCCAAAAGTTTTTGATCAACAATTGGACTTTTCTTCGATATATCATCTAATTTATTCTTTTTTGGTGTTCTGACATTGAACATTTGACTAATTGTACTGTTCAAAAGTTAGGGTTTAATTGAGTATTCAATTTTAAAAATTAACAATTTAAGATAAATTTGCGATTTTGAACAATAAATTACTTACACATCTTCATCTTCTTCAGTAGAAGTAGATACCTTCGATTTTCTACAAAAAAAAAAAGAATAAAAAAATAAATAAAAGAAAGTAAAAGAAAAAATTAAAACGACAATTAGTAGTAGAAGATAGTTTCGATTTTAAATTTTGTTGAATTATATTAGTAAATTTAACACAATCGTATGAAAATCAAAGAATTTTAAGTGATGTTCACCTTTTTGTAGGTGTCCTCTTATGTTCTTCGTCTTTCGCCATGGTAGAATGGTGCAGTTTTTAGAGAGTGAAAAATGGTGAGAGGAGAGAGAAAATAAAATGGATTAAATGAGGAAGGTTTTTAATTTATGAGAGGAGAGAGAATTTTTTAAAAATAATTAAAAATAGAAATGGCGGTTGGAGAGAGGAGGAATTATTTTTTTTTTTTTAAAAAAAAAACAAACTGATTTGTGTGTAGGCTTCTTTCTGTTGGGCGCACGCGTGTGGGCTTCTTTTGTTGGGCAGCAGATTGGGCGGTGCACCAGGGTGCATGTAATACTAATTGGACATGTGACATCTAAACTGCTAATAAGACTAGATTTTTTATAACATGTTGTCAATTATTCAGTATAACCTTACAACTCCACAATTAATCTTAGATCTAAATTATAACCTTCATTAGATTGAAATTTTAGGCATAGTACCAAATTTTAGGGCCAACTCTTATGTTGGGTGGTGAAATTACAACCTAGTGTACGCATGGGAATCTTCGATTTCTAACCCTTATTAAATCTCCTAACTTGGTTGGCGGCTATTGCCAAAACTCTGTCAATAACAACAACAAGATACCAAAGCTGTCATATTTGCTAATACTGACATGAGGTCCAATTCATCAAGTTCAGATGAAAAAGATGGACTAATGAAGAATTGAAGATACAAAAATCCTGCTCATGGCTCCATGTAGACAGCTGATACACATTGTTCGGAAAACTATGCATCCAAATATATCATTCATATCAGAGGAGACACGTGGAAGGGCCTCCACGATTACCAGACGACGGACAAAAAGTTCCACTGAATTCTTCTCTAATGCCAACTTCTCGACACAATATTCAAACATTCCACATTACTTGTTAAAATTTCAATGAGAAAAGGTTAAATTTACAACGCAAGCACTTGAAGGACAAATTCAAAGCTATTGACTTTTCTACACTAGGGAAATAAGTTCTTTCTCCAACAAATTGCTGGTTCAGTGGTTCAATGTGAACTTTGTTTCCGACTAAGGGCATCCACTTCAGACTAAGGATACCTCTTTCAGCTTACCTAGGCAACACTTTCTGAAGCTCTGAAATAACAAAGAAAGTATAAGGCCCACTGCACACAAGCTTGATTTCATCATTCAACCCATACTTTTAGCAGAACTATAAAGTATACCTCATGTATATCATCAATTTCTGGCAGCAGGACAGTCCGCTCTTCAGACATCCTCTTATCATTTGGATGGGGTCCCATAATCTGTCAGAAAAATCACCTCAATAATAGGTAAAGGTTTTGAGTAAAAAAAGGCTAAAGTAAGGACATGTTCAGAAAGACATCTCATCATTCCACATGCACCAAGATTACTGTGGTAGCTAAGCAGAACTATAGAATGCCAACATTTAGGCTCACAATAAGAAAGGGGCAAGACTTAGTTGACAACTCCAAAACAACGCAAACAAGGTTTTCTGTTTACATATAACAAACAGAAAAAGAAAAAAAAAAAAGTAAGACAACCAAAATTGAGTTTTGATTGCTTTTGATATAATCAGAAGATTGTAAAAATCAAATATAAAGGTTAATGCAAAAAAAAAAAAAAAACAAAGTAAACTTGTAAATCAGTAAATAGCAATTTCCCTTACAAGCAAACTTTATTCACAATTCGGTATCTAACTCACAAAGTTTCATCACAATCATACCGAGCAAGATTTAGATTATGACTGCAGATTGAATTTACGTTCAAAATGGTTTAGTAGATTCATAAATCAAGAAAAAGACAAGCAGGAGGAAAACAGGGCAAACACAGTGCAAGAGCACATAGTACAGAAGTAAACATTGAGATATTTCTAAGCATTACATAAACTATCAGGAAAAATTGTATTTCTAAGCAATTGGAGATTTGGTTAAATGAAGGACTTGGGATAACTATAAAATATCCACACATTTATCAGAAAAACAGTTATGATATAGGAATCAATCAAACAAACAGGTCCAAAAGTATCACTTTCACTAAATATTAGGATAAATTAGAAAGTACCTGTCAACTAAGAGTTTAAGAACATGTTGAAAATGCACATCCCACAATATATGTTCACTGGGAGTTCGCTAAATATCTCAGATAACATCCATTCGACATGTCGGAGTTCTAGATAATATCCTTCTGGGGCGTTACGAAAGTGATGAAAGGCATTTCAAATAAATCTCAGCATGTTTACCACATCAGTATCGCTATACTTGATAGAATTGCTAACGTCTTGGTTAGTTGGATATCTCAAAATGTGATCAAACACGGAACCCTGGGAGATCTTGGCTTGCCAAGAAAGCCTGAACAAAAACAGGCGGCAACATTGAAATAACTATTCAATTCTCTCTTCATCGAGGCATCATTAACATAACGATTACAAAGGTTAACATAAAATGCAACTCTTTCCTCCGCATCCCATAACCCTGGATAATCGCGTAAAACTAATACTAGCCAACCTTTAGGATTGATCAGGGCAGATCGTAACATATTAGGCAACACCAGCAACTCATTATCAGGAGTACCATTCAAACAACTTCTCCAAAACAGTAATAAATTGCTCCATGTCTTCGCTTAATCCAATTGCACTCTCCCTTGGATTTATCAATTCCACCCGGAATTTAATTTTTTTTGGAACCGACGTGGTTCTCTACAAACTGAGAAATCTTATAAGTTTTTAAATCATTCAACCCTCCATGAGGATTACCACCAATTATATGATCAAGAATAGAATTAACAAGTGCTTGTACAATTGCTAACAATTCCCAGGTTAATTTGTATGCATTATAATACCTATAATTGGGCAGATATCTCAATTCTATTGACTTGTGATTTTTATACCAAGAAACTAAAGAAAAAACCCCCTCGTAAAAATCAATTTCATCACCATTGATAAACTTTGGATAGTCATTCAAAACAGTATGATTATCAATCACAGCGGAATCAAACACGGCAGAAAACGGGCTATAACCACGACAAGTAAAGAAATCCTCCCCTTCCCAAATTACACCCTCCTCACCCACTTCAGCCACACCTTTTTCAACCGCCACACCCTCACCCTCTTCAACCGCCACACCCTCACCCTCCTCAACCACTTCATCCTCACCTTCAGCCACTTTGTTCCCTTCCCCTACACTTTCATAATCCTCCTAAGTATCTGCCTTAGATCAATCCACTAGATATTCCTTCTCCTGTTCCTTGACAGCCTTTTGATATGCATATAACCATTTCTTATACATGGTTCTACGCCGATTTTTCTTCACAACGTCAATCATCCTCTTTCTATAATGAGTTTGCTTCTCAGCTGAAAAAGTGGAATAATTGTCAACATTCTCATCTTCAAAATCAACCTTATCTTCCCTTAGAATTTCGTCCAGTGCATTACCCCATTCCCCCAACCCCAATTAACAAATTTTTGCCCAACCATTCATGGGAACAACGCTCAACAGGAGGGACAAGGATATTTAATGCATCTAAAGTCTCATCAGAATAGAGCCGTTTTTCACATTTTGGAGGCCTAGGGCAAAATGATAATTAAAAAAATCATTTATTTTTATAATTGTTAAATAGTTATGTGATTTGTTAATTCGTAAATAATTTTATGTAATTTGTTAATTCGTAAATAATTTTATGTAATTTGTTAAATACTTTCTCCCTTTCTTTAATTGCACCAATTGGACATTTTCACTATTCACATTTCTCTTTTGACCTTCTTTTATGATTTATCCGTTAGAAAATAAATATAATTAAGTATCATATTTTTATAATTTACTTAAATAAATAACTAGTAATCATCAATAAATAATAACCAATCAATAATCCTTAAGTATATATTTCAATAACTATGTATTTAACGCCACACTAAAATAATTCATGTTGATTCTTGGTGTGATAATGCACCATTCTTTTTTTTTCCTTTGTTGTCATTCTTGTATGGAAAATATTTGTGTAAAACAGAAATTCATATATAGATGATTAATAAAAGGAAAGTCTAATATGATAAAATAATGAAAAAAATAACCACAATAAGTCGAACTTTAGGTGATCTTCTAATATTAAGTCAACTTTAATAAATTAAAAAATAAGTCTAACATCGGTGTCTATATTCCATAAATAATTTAAGTACTAGATTTTACTTGTGACCGGTCAAACAAGTTATCAATTGACTTATACTATAATTAACTTTCAACTAAATAAGAATTAACTTAATTAAAAACAAAGTATAGCTTAATATTAACTTTAAATACAAAAAAAATCATTTTAATTTTAATTATAATAAATAATTTTTTAAAAAGATTGCGGTGTCGGGTTTGGTGTGGAGGGCTGGGCGGTCATAGGTTTGTGCCGACTAGGGTGGGTGGGAGTTGTGTGGGTTCGATCGACCAGCCAGGTTGGGGCTAGGTGGGAGTTTGTTGCATAAGTGTGGTTTGAGAGTAAGGGTTGGGATTTGGGTGGGAGTTCGCCACATAAGTGGGGTTCGAGAGTTAGAGTTATGGTTTGGGTGGGTGTTTGCTGGACTAATTGGGACACTAGGGTGTAAAGTCAAAATGTATCCAATAAAAGGAACAGATGGAGTATTAGAACAACTTCAATGGTAAGGTAACTAGTAAATTAGCTTTTTAGGCCACATAAGATTTTAAAGCTTATTTCTTTTGTAGCTAGTTTTTGCCTTGGCTACTAGCTTGTGGTGTTTGCCAGAGAGATGAAGAATTTGTCATGCATGCGTTAAAAGATTGCAGTTTAACCCGAGCAATTTGGAGTAAGTGCAATTATTCTATGGTTTTGTCCCACTCTCTTTGTAGTATAGGTGACTGGTGGGAGCACTTATTTGGTAATTTTAGAGAGGATATGGTGAGTTTAATTACCATGTGTTGGGCTATGTGGGGCGTAAGGAACAAATGGATGATTGAGGGTGAAAATCCGAATGTTGAGCAAATTGTTGCCTATGCTTTGAAGATTAATACGAAGGGGCGTGAGGTGGGAAAGTTGAATAACATGGGGAATGGAGGGGTGGAAAGAGTGTCTCTGTGGGCGAGTCTCCTCCGGCATCTGGTGCGGTTAAAATTATTGTTGGTGCTGGTGTTTTGGGGGAGGTGGGGACGGAGCTGGGTGCAGTCTGTAGGAATAGTGAGGGGGTGGTGCTTTGGGGAGCTACGATGTAGTGGAGTGAAACATGAGAGACTGAGATTGCAGAGGTGAAAACGGTATTTTGGGGCATGAAGATTACAAGACACGAGGGTATGATCTGCATTGGGATCGAGAGTGATAATCTGGTGGTGATTGAGGCAATGAGGAAGCATTTGTATGGCTCCAGTTCCTTTCTTTTGATTATAAAGGATATTCTAGATTTTTTTTTCTTCTAATTTTACTAGTGTTTCATGGTCTTTTATAAAGCGAGGGGTAATAATGTAGCACACAAATTGACTCACTTTCAACCATGGGAGTTTGGCAAATGGGTGTGGAGCGATGTAATCCCTCCTCACATTTTGGAAATTTCTTCGGTTCATCTAGATGGGTTTTTTTTCAAAAAAAAAAGTATTAAAGTTGTCATTTCCAAAGTTATTCACTAATAATTTTTTGTTTTACATAGATCACTAACCAACTCATACAATTAACTAACTCATACAATTCTACACTTGCTAGTCTGCAACTACATTTATAAGTTTCTGAGGGCTTTTCTGTTGTTTCTAGTGGCTTCTCAGAATTTTCAGTGGGTTTTTAGTTGCCTGTGGTGGCTTATCAAAAGTTTTAGGGGGTTTTCAGATTCTTATGCTGGTGACTTATCAAAAGTTTTGGGGGGCTTTTTAGTTTCTTTTGGTGGCTTTTCTATGGCTTCTGGTTGGTGTTCAGATGTCTTTGAGGGCTGAGCAGATGTTTGTGGGGGTAATTCAGATGTTTGTGGAGGTAGTTCAGGGGGCTTTTCAGTTTCTTTTGGGGGTTTTTCTGTGGCTTCTGGTTGGTGTTCAAATGTCTTTGAGGGCTGAGCAGATGTTTATGGGGGTAGTTCAGATGTCTTTGCACTGTTAATAAAAAAAATAAATAAATAAATAAAAAAAACATAATGAAAAACAATGAACACCCAAACAAATTTTAAATTCATAAAACACAAAATATATGAACATAAAGCACATTGAATATGAACATGGAGCAAAAAATATACGAACATAAATATTGAAGTGGGGGCTGTTCAATGGTTTTTGGGGATGTTCAATGGTTACTTTGTATTGTTCAGAAGTTTCTTGAGGGTGTTCAGTAGTTAGTCTGTCTGATAATTAAATATTAAACAACAAAATAAGGAAATACACAACATCCGGATAAATTATTATTTCATACCAAAATACTTAATAAAATTTATACACAAATTATTACTTCATAAAGCACACATATATGGACATAAAAGACAACGTATATGAACATCAAACAGGAAGTATATGAACAAAAATATACCTGTTTCTTGGACTTTCTGAAATTTCTTTGTTTAATTCTTCCAAAAGTTTTTGATCAACAATTGGACTTTTCTTCGATATATCATCTAATTTCTTCTTTTTTGGTGTTCTGACATTGAACATTTGACTAATTGTACTGTTCAAAAAAGTTAGGGTTTAATTGAGTATTCAATTTTAAAAATTAACAATTTATAAATTTGCGATTTTGAACAATAAATTACTTACACATTTTCATCTTCTTCAGTAGAAGTAGATACTTTCAATTTTCTACAAAAAAAATAAATAAAATAAAGTAAAAGAAAAAATTAAAACGACAATTACTAGTAGAAGATAGTTTCGATTTTAAATTTTGTTGAATTATATTAGCAAATTTAACACAATCGTATGAAAATCAAAGAAGTTTAAGTGATGTTCACCTTTTTGTAGGTGTTCTCTTGTGTTCTTCGTCTTTCGCCATGGTAGAATGGTGCAGTTTTTAGAGAGAGAAAAATGGTGAGAGGAGAGAGAAAATAAAATGGATTAAATGAGGAAGGTTTTAATTTATGAGAGGAGAGAGAATTTTTTTAAAATAATTAAAAAAATAGAAATGGCGGTTGGAGAAAGGAGGAGCGGTTGTTTTTTTTTTTTAAAAAAAAAAAACTAAACTGTGTGTAGGCTTCTTTCTATTGGCGCGCGCGTGTGGGCTTCCTCTGTTGGGCGACAGATTGGGCCTGGTGCACGTAATACTAATTGTCCGCCCTGGATCCGTCGGGTCTGTAAATTGAAGACCCCAATCCAGATCCGACGGATCCAATGGCTCCTGGTCCGGGTCTGGGTCCAAAACGGGTCCTGCACAAATCCGCAAATTACATAAAAAAACACAAAATCGCAGCGTAAATACATATTTAAAACACACAAAATCGTTGCTATAAATTGGAGAAGAAAGCAAAAACACGTACGGAGATAGTAAAGGCAAAAATCAAAAATAACTTGTACAAATAAACCCACAAAATCACAACATATAAACATGCTAGAAATTCATCAAATCAAACAAAAACTTGTACAGAAAAATCAAAAACAAAAATGAACTACTACCTTACTTTATTTGCTCGTAAAAGGTAAACAACAAAGACAGTGAAGGGAGTCAAGGGAATTACTTATTTGAACGGAGGTTGGCTTGCGATTGGAGAAGGTCGTCGGTGTCGTTTCGCCGCCGATTTGACAAGGAGTACGGGGTGGAGAGTGGAGACTGGAAACTAGAGAGAGAAAGTTAGGGTTTGTAAATTGTAATGAAAGTGAAAGTAACTGATTTTGATTTTTGATATGGGTTGGGCCGAAAGTTGTGAGCTTGTGACTATTAGAAAATTTAGGGTTTTTTTTTTTTTTTTTTTTTTTTTTTTTATAAACGGGTAAACGGAATCGGGCCCGGGTCTGGGAGTTAGTCCCGGACCTAGATCCGTTTTTTTTAGCAGGACCCGGATCTGACCTTGATCCGTCGGGTCCAAAATTTGAAGACCCATATTCGTGAAAAACGGATCTGGATCCACGGATCCGGGCTGGTCCAGATCCACTACCATCCGTAACCGATCTCATAGTCCTCACGTAATCGAGAGAAAATCTCTAACCACTTGAACTATAAAGTGTGAATTTTCAAGCTTTCTTCAACCTTCTTTTTTCCAACCTTTTTGCGGAGATTGACCCTCAATTGTTTCCCTTTTGTAACTAGTCCACAAGTGTAACAAAATCTCCACCAATACTAGTTGGATGGATAAATTAATCTCCTCTTCTATGGAGAACTAGTAAATGTCTTTGGAGAAAGAGGAGGATAGGAAATTATACATAGGATCCACTAGTTGGCATTGGGTTTAACTTAAAAATTAATATTGGTTTCTAGCAAGATGTATCGATAATCCAACTAAATGAAACTATTATCTTCATAATATGATGCATTATTGTATTTTGTAATATGTAATTTCTTAAAGGCAAAAGCTAACAAACACCTCGGGTGTTAGATAAGAGAACTAAAAGTGAAAATATTAAGGTAAAATAAATATTAATTACACCAATAAATGCATGATTTTGGCATGCATTCCAAAATTGACATGATTTTGGCATGCATTCCAAAGTTGACACTATTTTAGGTTATCAATAACTATATACTAAAAGACACGTCAGCAATGACACGTGTCAATTTCTGGTGTGTCATTAGTATATTATTATTTATTGGAGTAATATTACTCCTTACTCCTTATTAATGCATTAGATTGGAGTAATATTATAATTTTAATAATTTTTGCTAAAACATTTATTATAATTTAAGATATTCTTTTTCGAATTATTAATAAATTAAACAAATACTTTATATCTTTCTTGTTTCAAAGAAAATTGATGTATAGTTAATGAAAATAGGATTTTGATTAAAAAAAATAAAAAACTAACACAACTCTTCATGAAAAAAAAAATTAAATGAAAAGGCAAAATAAATAATCTACAAATTAAAATTATAGAACCAAAAAGTAATAAAAATGACAAATGATCACAACCCTTCATATATAAAAATTATGGACCTATAAGAATATGACAAATGACATAAGAAAACAAAAAGTTCATGTTATTAAATATTAGTATAAATTACTAAATTTTATTCAAGGAAGTTATTTAAAAAAAAAGTTCATTTTTGTCAACTATATAAATGAGCGATAATATTTACCATTCTTATGTTGATATGCAATTAATTACGGAATTATAAGTAAATATATAATCTTTTCCAAGAAGATTTAATCATATATTCCATGTTACTTCAATTTTGTTCAAGATATTTTAACAATTTTTATATTTTATGCTATAAATAAATTAATTTGTCAAAAAAAAAATGGGGTAGTTGTAATAACCGTGCATGGCACGGGACCTAACTTAATATATTATAAGTTTATCACTAGTTATCTAATGTCCCCGGACGCTCGTTAGTAAGTTCCTTCTTTTATACTCTAGATTAAGGAATCTTTAGGGTTTAACCTAGCCACAATTCTGTAATATGTAATATCTTCAAGGGTAAAAAAAAAAATCTTGTTGTTTGTATGTGGATGTAGCTAACTAATCGTTTTCACATGCCTTTTCATAAACTAGTTGTCTTATCTTTTCCATTCCCTTGCCATGCTTTGAACCTTAGCCTCTGTTAAGTGGATTTTAGCGAATATATCCATTTTTTTTCCCGATCAAAACCCCTAATTGTCTTTTATTATTTTTCTTGTTTATTTCTTTGGTTTTATTTACTTATTTCAGAGTTATAATATTTTCTCTTTCCCCACGATGATTTTTCTCCCTTGAAATAAAGATGTAGGTTTTTCTTCTCTCTATAAATAAATAAGGCTGATTGGTAACAGGTTTAGGATGCACATATACTTGCTTATTAGCTTACATCCACTTAAAATCATAGTTATTAGGATCGGAATTTTACCTTGGATCAGTGAGTAGGATAGAATCGTACGATTCTACAAAATTGAAAAATTGGGCTTCAAAATGTAACCAATGACTAAATACATGATTTTCAAGCAATGAGAATGGTAGTAATAATATATATTGTTGATAACATGATATCGACATACAAACATAAAATAGTTTAAGAAGTAATTTCACACACGCATAGCTCAGATAGTACACTATAAAGTTAGAATATAGGTACATATTCTCACAAGAGTACAAGACAATTGTTGACAAATTATGAAAACTTAATGTTGTTAACTCCTAAAATTGTTTCCCCTATTAAGAAATCCGATGATAATATAATACTAAGTGTCAAGTTAGTTCATTTCAAAGAGATAGCTAAAGAATGACAAATACAACAAACTCATGTTATAAAAGTGTTTTTATATGCTCAAAGATGAGTGCATAAGACTCATTAATATATTCTTTTGCCCAAAAAATTTAAATGGTTGGATATAATTTTATAAGTTTTTAAAATTGGTGTTTCATAAGCTTAATTTTGATTTATATTGAATAATATATAAATCATAAGCTGAAGTTTGGCTCAATTATGACACCCTAACACTCTTTAGGCTATAACGTAAAATATATAAATGATATGGGTATGTGACCAATTGTATTAGAAAGCAGACCCTAATGATATACAATAAGCCCAATTTCGACTTTTTAATCAAAAGTTATGGGTTTTGGAAAATTAGACTGTATGCCTGAGTGGCTAGAATCGTTATAAACGGTGTAGAATCATGGAATCAGTCATCTGATCCACCGATTCCAACCAATCCTACCGACTCTTTGAGCGATTCTACCAACAATTTAAATCGTTTGGGTGATTTGGATCGTAGAATCTTCCAATTCTACGACCCTAATCGCTATTTTAATAACATTGCTTAAAACCCTTACTACACAAATATCTTGTACTACTAAACGTAAGGGTATTTATGACTTGTTAACGGCACAAGAAGATATTATACCTCAAAAAACTTGAATGTTTAGAAGTTCCGCTTTCACATTATTATATACTTAAACAATGCTGTAGTATTGCTTGCCACTTAAAGTGTCTTTTATTTACTTAATTTTTACTCCTCTAATCTTATTATTAGAACTTATATAATATAAACTTATAAGTATTATAAGAGTAATTTGTTTTAGTTGTAAATTGACTTAGATAACCTTTATTAGAACTTATAAGAAATTAATATTTCAAACTTATCTTTTTACTCCATCTTAATAGAAGTCATTTTCATGAAATAAGTGAAAATAAGTTAAAGAAAACAAAATTCAAGCGGAAAAAAAAAAAAGTTAAAGAAAACAAAATCGTATTAAAAAAAAATCCCTTTTTTACGTATATGGGCCTCTCCACAAGTATCAAAATGAAACCCTGAAAAGCCAAGCCCAAAAACCCTAAACCATTTGGAGTATATTTATCCAACTCCATCACATAAAACCACTGAAATGCTGGTTAAATTCTAGGGTTTTTTTTGGTTAGAGTGAGCAAGAAGAAGAACCAGCCGCCACCACCCGAAGATCAACCTCTTCCTACGCCGTCACCATGGGTCGTATGCACAGTAAAGGGTACTTCTTCTCCGTTATTCTGATTTTCTCTCTCCTCTTTCTCTTTAATGGCGTCGAATTCTTATTCTTCCCATTTCTATGATGTTCTTACAGTAAGGGTATGTCCGCTTCTTCCATTCCATACAAGCGGACTCCTCCTTCATGGCTCAAGATCTCTGCTCAAGATGTAAGTTTTTGCTTGATTTGTTTTTATTTTTAGTCGATTTAGTTGATAATTAATGTTTTTTGTTGGTTTTGAATTTGATGGTATAAACCCATGTTTTTATTCATCAATTTTGATTTATACAATCTGTTCGAATTTGGATGTTTTAAGAATTTTAAAAGGACTCACATACCATTTACAATTGTTTACTTGGGTATTATCTCCATTACGTAAATGTGTAATTTTTTCCCCTAAACCTGGATTATTTTTTATATGTGCAATGTGGTGCGAATTAAAATTTGATCGAATAAACTCATGTTTATTTTAATCTGATTACAAGTATTGATAATTTATTGGGTGTTTTTTCTTGTAGGTTGATGACAACATTTGTAAGTTTGCAAAGAAGGGTTTGACACCTTCTCAGATTGGTGTGATATTGAGGGATTCTCATGGTATTGCTCAAGTTAAGAGTGTCACTGGTAACAAGATCCTTCGTATCCTCAAGGCTCACGGTAAATTTTATATCTTCTGGTCCACCAACCTCTCTTAGATGTTTGCTTTAGATTTGATTTTGTGAAATTGAGTGTTGAAATTGTGGTAGAGAAACTGATGTATACTGGGAAGAACAGGGAGTGTGGCCGGGTGGTTGTATTTTATATGCAGTTTTTTTCTTAATTTTAATTATGGAAGCTCATTTAAACTATGATTCTGGAAAGTTGGATGCGTTTTCGATGCGTAATGTAATACTGTGATACTTTTATAGGGGTATTGGAATTGATATTGGAAGGGGTTAGTTTTGGTTTTATTTAGTGTTTTGTTAACCCATTAGGAACCAATAGGGTGTTTTGGACCCATATATCATTTTCTTTGGTCTCTACAGTGGCCGGATATAGAAAGATGGGCAAGATAATTACATGAGAATATGGGATCTTATAATTTGTTTTCCTTTAGCTGGAAGGATATATTCTTTGGGTTGAAACTGGTTTTCGGAACTTTATGTTTCTGGATGACCTGTGACTTGACTGACATGAGTATGCATAGCATATTGAGCTTGTCCTTGAAAATTGAGTCCAAGCTATGATTGGGTTTATTTGTTATTAAGTTATTTTTTCTTAACATGTTCGATTCTGTTATGTGCAAGAAGAAGAATCATATCCATCGATAATCTTACTTTGCAAGAAGAAAATCATATCAATCGATAGTTTTTTTGAATCCTACTTTGCTAGAAAAAGATTTATTTCCATCGATAGTTTGTTTGAAGTAGCTGCTTTAGGCTCATGAAACCTGTTACTAATATTGTCTTGTTTGGATTGGGGTCATTAGGTGGAACCTAACACCATTTTCTCCCCTAATTATTTTAACTATATTGGATTTATTTACATTATTAGTTGTGCCAAGAGGTATTGTCGTTGTCTTGTTCTGCCATACAATCACGTAACTTCTCTCCCCTAATTATTTTATGTACTTTATTAGTTGTGCGGTTGTGTCAAGAGGTATTGTTGTCATGTCATGCCACACGATATTACAATCACTGAAGTACTAAACTCCTCTAGATGAAAATTAACTATGCTCTTGTAAACTGGAATTTGGAAATCAACAATAACCTTATTAACTGTATCATATGTTTTGGTCGGTACTATTTCATATGGATGTAGTGTATTTAGCTTTTGTCCTCACCTTGTGATTGCTTGACTATTTATTCTCAATATCAGTTTTAGTATCTAGTGAAATTTTTTGCTAATTGTTTACTGGTTATGTTGCTTAGGTCTGGCCCCTGAAATTCCAGAGGATCTCTACCATCTTATTAAGAAGGCAGTGGCTATCAGGAAGCATTTGGAGAGGAACAGAAAGGATAAGGATTCCAAATTCAGGTTGATTTTGGTTGAGAGCAGGATCCACAGACTTGCTCGTTACTACAAGAAGACTAAGAAGCTCCCACCAGTCTGGAAATAGTAAGTTTACATGTTAATTGTACCTTTTTAGACAGTTTCTCTGTAAATTTGATATTGTTGTTAGTATGCCTTGAAAGTAACTAATTGCATTTATGAATTTTCTCTGCAGCGAGTCTACAACTGCAAGCACTCTCGTGGCTTAAGAATCTGTTTTGTTTTGGATCCATTGAAGTAGAAGAAATGTTATAATTCAGGCTGGGCAAGTCGTGTTCCAATTTGCTGTATGGACTTCTACAACCAGTATAATATCGTTTAATATTATGATTAGAAATTTTGTTTTTCCGTAGTAAGTACTGTCAAGGACTCAGGAGATTTGCTTGCATGTCTTGGTAATTTTGTCACTATGAAGGCATTTAGTTTGTGTTGGAATCCTTATGTTTATTCAAGTTAAATGCATCTTTATTTTATAACCTCCAATTTGCTAACCAAAGTACTCGTACCTAATTGACACTAAGCAAGCAAATCAATATTTTTTTTGTTTTTTTGAGCGAATATTTTGCACACATGGGGTGTACTTACCAGGATAAAGCTCTGAGTCTTGTGTTGTGTGGATATCTTAATGAGTGTTCTGTGGACATCACTTTTGTTTTTGATACCTTAGTGATGCACTCGATGTTTCAGAGGTTCTTAAGGTGACTTCTCATTGGCAATTCTTTGGTCCATGTTGTGACTTGTGTCGATGGTTGATATGTTTTAGAGGTTCTTAAGGTGTTTGATATGTATTGGAAACAATCCTTGATTGGAGTTTTTGACTTTCTCCCATATTCTAAAACCTTGTGAAACCATTTCTAAATATTTATACCAAAATTCTACTTTCATTGTGTGGAAGGCTCCAGCTATTGTATTGAGCATCCATTGTAAATTCAACATATGTTTGTTAAAAAGATCAGGATTTACATGCTATAGTAGTAAATTTCTGAGGTAAGTTTTGTAAAATAAAAAACCATAGCAGCATAAAGCCATAAAATACTTGAATCTGTACAAAACTTTCACTACTACTACAGTATGAAGTAACTAAATCCTCTGAAAGTTAGGACTGCAGAGTGAGCTCAAAGAAAGCTCCTCAAACTACTATTATTTGACTAAGGCTACTCAAACTACTGGTACAAATCCTATTTGTGACTGTATTACTACTACTAGTACTATGAAGTATGAACTAACTAAAGCATACAGATTATATAATTTGTGCAGCTAAGATACTCTGTATTAGCGTAACTTGCATGCAACAGCATAAGTGAATCAAATTTAAAAAATACAGGAGATTCATTATCCCTAGAGTATTTGATAACCAGAAGTCAGAAAAAATGCGAAGTATGCAATTGGTTTTCATACATGGCCTGAAGTTGGAGATAACCTTCAGACACAAAATAAGACGCCCAATTTAATTTACTATGAAATGTTACGAATACATGTCCATAAGCTATGCAAAATAATCTATGTAAATCAAAGGATTACATAAAATATAAGAGTATACTAGTAATTTTAATCCTTGCCAGATTAATCCAATAATAAAAGTATAAAAAACACAACTATATCAGTAGATTACAATATTGGGGATGTGCTGAATAAGGGGCCAATCTTCACCATTTGGTTGCTGACATCTTGTCTCCAACTGTGGACAATTACTAATATTAAGTAGTAGAGAAGAAAGGCTGCGCAATGATTGTGGAAGTGAGGCCAATTTCCGACAACCGTAAATAACAAGCCGTTGAAGCTGGGAGAGGCGGCCAATCTCCTCTGGCAGGCTAGTCAAATTATCAAGATAGATTATTTTGAGCTCCCTAAGTGCCTGTAGACTACCAATGGCACTGGGGAGCACCTGCAGTTTCGAGATGTGTGAGACTTCTAGGAAATAGAGGCTTCTTAAGTCTGGCCAAGTTCTGGTGTCCCGCAAATCCAATTCTTCACAACTGGAGATGCTCAATTCCTCAAGGGCTGGGAGATGTTGCAGTACATCATATATGTTTTTCAAGCTGTCACAGTTATCTATATTAGGAACTCGAGTGGAAGACCTTGGAGATACCATGATCAAATTGGTGTGCTCTTCGCAGGACCTGATAGATAAAGACTCTAAACTACAGAATTTTTAGAAAGGAAACTAGATTATAAATTTGGTTTATCGCCAAATTCTTGAGTGTAGAAGGAGTAACTGAAGAAGATGATGGCGATGGTGCTTCTCGATGTGATGCTAGAAGGGATTCCAGCAGCTTCTCATCAATCATTTCAAAACTTAAGTGCTCAACCCTTGGTAGTATAACAGGAATCGACATCAACTGCAAACAGTCACGAATTCTAACTCGAGAAAGGCAGGGGAAGAGTATTAATGGCAGCTGCTGAGAAGTTAAGTTTTGTTACTGCGCGATATTATCATCTCTTGTTGCTGAGGTTGAATTTCGTCCATCACTCTTAGTCTCGACCACCAACCCTTTAATTTGAACAATGTTGACAAACACAAATACTCTACAGGGAAGTATGTTGCAGAACAAGGCTCTAAATCATCACCCCAATAATATTCTTCTATGTACTACACTTCCACTGCAATGACATCAAGACTTAGACTTTTGAGATGAGGTAGATTACTGAAGCGTGGAATTTGCCGGCAATATTCACAACATTGAATAGTAACATAAACAAGTCTAGGGAGTAAGCAAAGTAATCCCTCTGCCATCCTAATTGGAAACCTCTCTCCCCCGAAGCCTTTAACCTCCAAAGATCTAAGGTTTGGAGGAAACATCAGGCATTCGAACAACAACTCCATATCATTAGATGTAGGAGTCACCTCATACTCACAAATTTCTAAATCCAATGTGAGACCAGTTAGCTGTTCTTGTCTGTCCAATTTCACCCTTCTGGCTTCTAACACTGTATTTCTGCGCCATGTATGAAATCTAATTTCTAGATTTCCCCTAAGCTCCAAAGTAGCCAGTGCGTCTACACCATTATTTTTCCCTACTATAAATGTGTTCAATTCTCGGAGAGATCTCATCTTCTCAAATCCTGAAGGCATCTCTCTTAAAATGAAGCATTTCGAAATTCCCAGGTGTCTAAGGTTAGCCAATTTGGTAAAACCATTTGGCAATTGTTCAAGATTACTGCATTTATATAGGTTTAACGTTTGCAGGTTCTCTAACTTTGTGATGGCATCGGAAAGACACTTAATGGAGCTGTATCTAAGATTAAGGTATCTCAGATGTCTCAACCTGGCAGTGTCCTACAAATTGTTGTAAGTTTCAAGGCACGTAAGGATTCCAATCTTGAAATTGTCTTCATCGAATCTAACTCCTCAATAATGTACTCTGAGAGAAAAGATGACGAAGGGCCTTCATCACTAGCTACATGCAGCGCTAAGTCATGCATTTTTCAAGATACAATATCTGTTTTATCATCTACGCGGGCATCTTGAAAAAAGTTCCTCCTCAGTAACTCAAGAAAGTATAGATCCCCAACTTCCTCAAGGCCGATACTCTCTTTGGATGCCTCAATGTACCCTTGGGCCATCCAAAGATGAACCAACTCATTCTTCTCAAATTCGTAATCTTTTTGAAACAACGAACAATAAGCAAAGCATTGCTTCAACGGTGATGGCAGAAAATCATAACTCAACTTTAAAATGGGCATAATGTTGTCATCTTCGGTCACCTTTGTCTTTGCAAGGTGACCATCACGAAACAACAACCACTCTTGCTCAGTGTCTTTAGAGTAAAGGAGGCTTCCAATAACTCTAATAGCAAGCGGTACTCTTCCACATCTACCAACAATATCTTTTCCAATCCTAGTAAAATTAGGATTACTCTCCTCTTGCCCTTCTTTCAATTCTAATCTTTTGAAAAGCTCCCAAGACTCCTCATCTGTTAGCAGTCCCAAATCGTAGGCTGGACACGTCCCAACAACATTTGCTACCACATTAGAACGCGTAGTCACAATTATCTTGCTTCCCTTACAACCACAATCCAACAAGCTCTTAACCTGAAGCCATCTATCCCGACTCTCATCCCATATGTCATCCAACACAAGTAGATACCTCTTGTTACTTATCGATTCTCGGATTTTTGACTGAACTTGTTCCAATGAGAGACCATCACAGTTCAAACCTGTCAAGGAGTTGCAAATTTTGCGCATCACTTCAAACTGATTATCTACCTCAGGTACACAAGCCCATTTCATGAGCTCGAAATGGGTCTTTAACTTCTCATCATTAAAAACCAATTGAGCTAGACTTGTTTTGCCAATTCCCCCAAACCCGACAATTGGGATGAAAGAAACTCTTTCCTCAGCAAACACAGGATCAAAGATCATACTAATTATTGCATCATGCCTACCAATGATATCATCTGGTTGAACAAAAGAGGTGGTTTCTCATTTGCTCATCAGGTTAGCAAAAGGAAGGTGAAAATCATCTCTATGATCACAAACACTCAGGTTCAGGCCATCCATATCCGACTTGATGGCATCGAGTTCTTGCCTAATAGACTTGATCTCTCGAGACACTTTTATGCTAAACAAAAGAGGACTTGAATCAGAGAATAACAAGCGTACCTTCATTGCCATGTTTCCTTTGATACGCCGCTTTCTCTATTGAGCAATGAAGACATCATCAAACAGATCATCTGCCTTGAAGAATACAGCCCTGAGCCAACGAAGCCACTCTCTGATAACAGCACTGCGCTCTTCCTCATGGCGCTTCTCAGCATCTATAACCTGAGCTTTGATCATCCCGAGGGTTTGCTCGAGCTTCTTCAAGTCACTCCTTGTCCCCTACCACAACAAAACCTCTTGGAATGCTGATTTTCCTAATGATTCCAAGAGGTTTTTGGCTATGTGAAACAGAATTCCCTCGGCCATTTTTGCAGTAACTCTCTTTTACACTCCCTTCAAGTACACACTCTTAGTTTGTAGTATGTGAAAATATTGTTGTATTCTGCATACATAGATTTATACCTTATATTTATCACAGTTATATCATATTCTTTCTTGTTAGACATGTACAAGTTCAGAATATGATTACAATTTTATTTTCTTGGGCAGAAGTGAAGAATGTAATGCAAAAAAATCAAAGGTAAATTTGTCGAAACACAAAGAAAAAGGTTGATATGTTGCATATGTCAGAAATCGCAACAAAGAAATATAGAACAGGACTAAAATCAAACAAAGAAGAAGTACAGGACACACGAATTTTCTGCCATCAATGCTGCATCCGTAGAAGTTCAGCTCAGGACCTAAAACTAAGCTTCATTAATGGAGGAAAGTGTTTCTTATAGAAGAAGAAAACTAAACAGAAAAAATGGAAGAGAATTGAGTGAATGAAAAGTACAAGTTGCATAGCTATTTATAGCTAGCTCTTTTAATATAGTGAGCTGAGGTGGAAAAGTTGTAACAAACTTTGAGTGCTTTCCCTACATAATGTTGGAAAGAGCTGCAATTCCATAATTACAGTTACTTTTTTTTATAAATTCTCAATTTACCGTCCACATCATCAATTTTTTTTTTTTTTGATTTTATTTGGCAAAACCGCTACTTCAAGTAGCGGTTTCTTAATATATTCAGTACTTATATATATATATATAATAAAAGATAAAAAAAAAAACCTGACTTTCTTAACTTTCTCTCTCTTCTTTTCCTTGGTATTGCCGTTCAAACCAAAGTCCCCTTTCTCCATTGTTAATTCACACTCAAGCTTTAGAATCAAATTCCTCTCATTCATTCTTCTAAATTCATTATTCATTGCCCATCATCTTCAAAGAGTAAAAGTTATAGTGGGTGGATTTCTTATTCATTTGGGGATTAAGTTTGGGAATTTGATTTTTTTGATTCAAATTGTTTGGGATTATAAATCACGTCGTCATTGCCATCACCATCACCACCACCGCCACGACCACCATCACCACCATCTCCGCTACCTTTTCGTCCCAATTTTTTCGCCATTGGGTTAATTTAACTTTGTGTCAATTATGAAATTTAGATTTTTTTTTTTTTTTTTTTTTTTTTTTTTTTTTTTTGAGAAAGTATGTAATTCGGATGTAACTAAATTAAGATTTGATTTTTGTTAAATTGATTTGGACGTTGGAGTATTATCAACCTTGCCTTGATCTTCTCAATTCATGGTATTCACCCTTTGATTTGTATTTGTACTCCGTATAATTACTTAGATCTGAGAACTCAACAAGTATTGTATATATGAAGTTTTCTTCTGGTAAACCGCTACTTCAAATAGCGGTTTTGCTAAAAAATTCAAAAATAAAAATAAAAATAAATGATGATGTGGACGATAAATAGGGAATTTATAAAAAAGTAACTATAATTATAGAATTGCAGCTTTTTTCAATATTATATAGGGAAAGCACTCACAAACTTTTAATGCTCAACTACCTCATTCTGACGTGGCATAAGTTGTTATAACAACTTTGACTTCGTTGACTTGAGCAAGGGAAAGCAATCAGGATGTATTACTCTAACACCCCCCCCCCCTCAAACTTGGCAGGGACTTTGTCATTCCAAGTTTGCATAACAAATCATTGAACTGTGAAAAAGGTAGCACTTTAGTAAGTACATCAGCCAGTTGGGATGAAGTGGGAAGATAGGTGAGCTGAATTAAACCTTTCATGACCATTTCCCTGGTGAAATGACAGTCTATATCTATGTGCTTAGTTCTCTCATGGAAGACTGGGTTCTTTGCAATGTGAATGGCTGGCTGATTGTCACAATGCTGGACAACTGGTAGAAGATTAATAACCCCAAGTTCAGTAAGCAAACGAACCATCCATGTTACTTCAGCAGAAGCACTGGCCATAGCTCTTTACTCAGATTCTGAAGATGATTTAGAAACTGTTGGTTGCTTCTTAGATTTCCAACTTATAGGTGATTGCCCAAGCTGAAGAACATATCCAGTGGCAAATCTTCTAGAATCAGGGCATGCTGCCCAGTCAGAGTCCGAAAAAGCTTGTAAAGTGATGAGATCTCCTACCCTCATTAAGATACATTGATCAGCAGTAGCAGAAACATAGTTAAGGGTGTGATGTAATGCTGAAAGATGAGATGTTCTTGGGGTTTGCATATACTGACTGAGTGTCTGCACAGTATATGACAAGTCTAGCCTGGTATTTGTCAGGAAATTTTGTTTACCAACTAAACTTCTGTATATTGAAGGATCAAGGAGGAGAGAACCTTCAGTAGCATGTAGCTTCAAATTGACAGGCAAGGGAGTGACTACATGCTTGAAAGAAGATAACCCACAGTTTGATAGGAGCTCGTTGGTGAACTTTTTCTGAGTTAGTATTATGCCATTAGCCTGATAACCAACCTCAATACCCAAAAAATAACTGAGTTTTCCCAAATCTTTGATGCTTAAGGTATCATGTAGGTGCTGCTTAAGACTCTGAATGGTATGACTGTCATTACCAATCAAAATAATATCATCCACATATATGGCAGCTATTTAATTTTGCAGTCACCTTTCTTCAAAAACAGAGAAGCATCACTTTTGCATTGAAAGAAACCTTACTTATTCAATTCTTCATGTAACTTGGCAAACCATTGTCTTGATGCTTGTTTAAGGCTGTAGAGAGATTTTGTCAGCTTACAAACTTTACTAGAAGATGCATCTAAGCCTTCAGGGATCTTCATATACACTTCCTCATGTAAGTCACCATGAAGGAAGGCATTGTTAACATCTAATTGAAACAAGCTCCAACCTCTGCAAGCTGCCAAAGCAATGACATCTCTAATTGTTGCCATTTTAACAATAGGAGAAAAAGTCTCTTCATAGTCCACACCAAACTTTTGTGTATAACCCTTTGCTACAAGTCTGACCTTGAATCTTTCAATTGTCCCATCTGCTCTAAGCTTGATTTTGAAAACCCACTTACCAGGAGGAAGATCTACAATTTCTCAAGTATTATTGACCATAAGAGCATCTAAATCCTTTTGCATTGCAGTAACCCAATTTGGATTAGATTTTGCTTAACCATAAGTTTGAGGTTTTGTCAATGCAGAATAAGAAGCAACAAAAGCTCTGTGATCTTTAGTAGCCTTGTTAAATTTAACAAGATTACACCAGTGTGTAGTTATGACCTTTTTGACAGCAACATGACACAAATAATCACCCATCCAATATGGAGGTTTTCTAGGTTTGGGAGGTAAGGTTTCTAGTTGCTTAGGTAAAACACTTGTAATGTCCTGAACAATGTTATGAGTAGTGGATTAAGAGGATGAGGGTGTGGATTGAGAAGATGAGGGTGTGGATAAAGTTTCAGATAAAGAACTCGATGAATGTTCTGCTGTGATGATGGAATCAGTTTGACTGTTTGTGTGTACAAGAATGGGAACAGGACATATCTTAACAAAAGGATCAATGAAGATGTGTGAGCTATTTTATGTGGGAACAAAGAATTTAAAAGGTTGTTCTGAAGTATTGGATGTTATGTGGAAAGGAAATTGTTGTTCATGAAATACAACATCCCTACTTACAATGATAGAATTATTAGAAAGATGTAAAACTTTGTACCCTTTTTGTGTTAGACTGTATCCTATAAAGACACAAGGGTCAGCCCTATGATCAAATTTTGATCTATTGACTTTTGAAGTGGAAGTAAAGCATAGGCAGCCAAAGGTTTTGATGTGATCTAGAGAAGGTGGTTTTTTGTACAAAATCTAATATGGGGAAATATGATGAAGAACAGGTAAAGGCATTCTATTAATCAAATGTGCTGCACACAAAACACATTCTCCCCAATATTTTCTGGCAACTTTGATTGAAAATAAAGAGCCCTAGCAGTTTCAAGAAGAGTCTATGTTTTCTTTCCACAACTCCATTTTGTTGTGGTGTCCCACTACAACTAGTCTGATGTTCTATTCCTTTCTTGTTATACAAATCAAGAATTTTTCCTTCACAAAGTTCCTTTGCATTGTCTGTTCTTATACGTTTTACTGAACAGTCAAATTGATTTTCAGGAAAGATAACAAAATTCTCTAGAATTTCAACCGCATCAGATTTAAATTTGATCAATTATACCCAAGTATGTCTGCTGAAATCATCTACAATAGTAAAAAACATAGTGTTCCCATTATAGGACTTGTGTTTATATGGCCCCCAAATGTCAACATGTATCATTTAGAAGGGTCTTACAGTCTTTATTACACTAGTGGGAAAGGGTAATTTACACTGTTTGGCCTTAGGACATATCTGACAAATGTTGTCTGGTATGCCCTTCTGGCTTACAGATGGAATTACATGTTTTATTTGTCTGAAAGGCATATGCCCTAACCTTAAATACCATAATTTGATATTATCATCTATCTGACAAGAAGAAATACTACTAGTTGATGTAGTAGCTAAATGTTGTTTTGTCTGGGTTTACAAATCAGGGTCAGGCTGACTATGTTCCACAGCATAATAAAGTCCAGACTTCAACTTACCAAGAACAATCTCCCTTTTCAAAACTGGATCCTATATCATGCATTTATCAGGTGTGAATATCACATGACACTTCATATCCCTAGAAAATCTATGAACAAATATCAACTTGAACTGGAACTTAGGAACATATAGCACATCCTTAAGTACTATATTTGAACTTAGCTTAACTGTTCCTATGTGAGTTATTTGCACTTCACTTCCATCAGGTATGGTTATAGTGTTCTCATCACTATCTAGTTCATTATATGAATCAAACAACCTCAAATCATGACATATATGGTCTGTAGCACCACCGTCTATAATCCAGCCTAGATTAGAGTGAGAGAAAAGACAAAGTTTACCTGTAAAGTAAGCATGTACTGCTGTTACTATTTTCATCTGGATAAGAGATGTTCAGAGACTGATTCTTTGCATTTGCATTTGCATTCTGTTCTCCTATTGCACTCATTATCCTTGCATATTCATCTCTGGTGAAGGATGCTGTGATAATATCTTCTTGCATATTCATTTCTTCCAAATTCTCTTCACCTTGAGCCATATTAGCAAACCTTCTCTGTGAACCATTCTTGAAATCAGGTGGAAAGCCATGTAGCTTGAAACATAACTTGCAATGTGTGCAAAACAAGTTCAAGTTTCTTTTGAAACCAACAATCTGTCTTCCACCATAAGAATTATGTCCACCATTTCCGTAATTGTAAAAATTTCCCTTACTTTGATTAGGAAATTTTTTATAGTTGTAGTTCTGATTATAAGAGCCATATCCACCATTGTAAGAACTACCAAAACGAGAGTTATTGTCATAAGACCTTCTTCTATCAGCTCCAAAAGCCATAACATCATATGAACCACTCAAGTCACTTAGTTTCTTGTGTTTCCGCTCCTACAGTAACATTCTATATGCAACAGTCATTTGTGAAAGAGGATGCATCATCAAAATATTGCTTCTAATCTGCTGATAACCATCTTTAAGCTTCATGAGAAACCTCAACAACCTTTGATGCTGCTGAATCTTCAGAAATTTAGCTGTGAGATTACACCTGCAACCGTCACACTCACAGATTGACATAGGACTTATATCATCTAATTCATCCCATAACACCTTCAGTTTAGCAAAATATTTTGCTATCTCATCAGATTCTTGCTTCACCTCATTAATCTTTTCTTATAAAGCATACAATTGTGCAGAAGAAACATGTCCATATCGTTCCTCAAGATCTTGCCACATATCTCTTGCTGTCTTATAGAAAAATACTGATTTCTTGGTTACAGGACCAAGTACTCCCAATATCCAACCAACAACCAGATCATTGCACCTTACCCATGCTTTGTAAGTAGCATCTGTTGGATGAGGTTTAGGTAGTGTTCCATCAATGAAACTCATCTTATTCTTAGTAGAAAGCTCTATTATCATCGACCTCTTCCAAGAACTATAGTTCTCACCATAAAAAACTTCATTGATAAACTTGTAATTGTTGTTATCAGAAGGATGAATATAATACACTATACTAGGATCTTGTGTAAGTTCCATAACTCTATTTGCTTCTTGAGCAGCCATGAATTCAGAAATTGATTACCAGAAATGACAATTATGTCCAAAGAATGCAGGAAATTTAATTATCAATCAGAAATACTTCACAATCTCCAACAAAATTGACTATCAATCAATTCATAAGATGAACAACTAATCCAGAACACAAATCTTCAATAAAAAACCAAAGAATCGACCAATAATCATCAACAAAATCTCAATCACCAAGAATTTCAACAAATCAATAGCCAGAATACTCAAATCAACAAAATATCACCAAATTCATCCAAGAAAATCTAGAAAATTATCTCCAAACTTCAATCAAACTTCGATCAAAGGCAAAACATACAGAAGATGAAGAG
Organism: Chenopodium quinoa; assembly: GCF_001683475.1. Taxonomy (NCBI): domain Eukaryota; kingdom Viridiplantae; phylum Streptophyta; class Magnoliopsida; order Caryophyllales; family Amaranthaceae; genus Chenopodium; species Chenopodium quinoa. The sequence continues at coordinate 4,457,704 of NW_018742205.1, read as the reverse complement.
ATTACTAGAATCAAACTCGAATTTGAGATTCCCGCTCTGATACCATGTCAGAAATTGCAACAAAGAAATATAGAACAAGACTAAAATCAAACAAAGAAGAAGTACATGACACATGAATTTTCTGCCATCACTGCTGCATCCGTAGAAGTTCAGCTCAGGATCTAAATCTAAGCTTCATTAATGGAGGAAAGTGTTTCTTACAGAAGAAGAAAGAAACACTTTGTAATTTTCATCAAAGTTACAAATACGCCTTACTATATTTTGAACAAACATTCACATATACCACAATTATTGTATAGAAACTAATGCAGCAATGTGAGATATAGAAAACAAAATATACATAGAGTAATGCATCTAACAACTTTCGGTATATGCAATGAATAATACATTAACCTAGACTCACATATGCATATGTACATACATAGGACTCAAAATAATGCAAGACCCTGTACAAAGTGGATTTGAATCCATATTTCATTGGACTTCTGGTCCGTGATAAATTTATCATGATTATCATTATGTCGACATCAAAATGGACATATATTCCAGATCCCTTATTCACTAGTCCATTCTATCATGCATATGCATTATTTATCGGTTCCATCATATACCGGTATCATCATATAATTCATCAAGGTACAATTTTAATTTTCATGCTATTTTGACAATGATATATGGATACATTTTTCATTGGTACCATCATAATTTTTCTTACATCATAGGCCATCTATTGTAATAATTCAGATATCTATTCCACTTTTGGGGTATTTATATACTATTACACTATTAAAAGTGTTAAATACATTATCTTGCCACATATAATATCTATATTTTGGAACCGATCATACAACCCACACTTCAGGTATAGTGATTCATGTATAATTGACAAGATTTTATCTCAATGTATACACATAATTTAATATGAGCAAAATGTATCTTCAACACTATGCAACATGAGTCATAACTGAAAACAAATCGAATCATAAAAGTGCAACATATCTTGATAGTATATAGACAAAAGTTGGCATATAACTTTTCAAACTACCATTATAGGGATCATCAAGTTTTTTTTTTTCTCGATTTTTCCAACTTTTGTTGATTCTTCTCCCCTTAAGTTTGTAAAATATCTCTTTTATAGGGGCGTCTAATTCTATACCAACTTAGTATATAGATTTGCATTAAAATTCATTTCATTGGGAGGATCACAATCAAAATTTATCTCTCACAAGATTTGTATTAAACAAGATTTATCTCTTCTGGAGAACAATTTCAATGAAGAATCATTTATTCATTAACTTTACATTTCATGTGTATTTATTATTACATTTTCCATAATATTTTCTCTTTTGGAGATCAATGTCAATGGGGAGACATGTGTTGTGCAGTTGTATGTTTTTCCTTATTCTCCTATTTCTTATGTGCTGACATATAATAGCCCCAATCAAAAGAATTGGTATACAAGCATAAATCACTTGCTTGTAATTCTACTAGGTGGTGATCTTCAAGATATTTGAAGACTTAAATAGTGTATTTGGTGAGCTTCTGGTAACCTAATACTTGACAATAATATATAAGTTATTCTGGTGAATTTCCGGTCGCCTATTACTCTTTCATATATATGAAATAAAAAAACTATTAACTCTTGAAATTTTCATTAACACAAATTATTATAGCTCAATCTCAATGTTATGTCTTACCATTCAATTCATTTCATATATCTAACATTGAGAGAGTGTCAGCACATTATCAAATGAAACTTCAGGTTTCTATAACGAGTATTTATTAAACTCGGGTGGCCTAATTTAATTATCACATCCAATTACATCTCTGAAATTGAATTCTAGTCAGTTTTCCAACAATAGTGATCACTTTACTTTATGCATGGCCATGAGTATGATGTGATATTAGAACACCAACATGTGTTTCTTTATACAATTGGCAAGACAATCGACTAATATGTGATCTAATATTAACTCATACTCTGCTGGAGTGCTTTTGATTATAATCATGATACATGCTAAGCTTGTTAGACATTTTATACTCGTTTGGAGTATTTTATACAATCATGGTATATATCAATTTTACTTAACATAATCTTTGGAACCTATTGGGCTACAAGTCCTACAACGCTTCAGGCGTGCTCTAGGTTCATTAGCAATTGATGATGCTTCTCTAGGAAATCAAATTTAATTGAAAAATTTACAACTGGTATACAATCAATGCCATTTATTCACATCTATCTTCAAGATGATGTTATTCTAAATATTTAATAATTATGTGACCATCTTTTATTAATAAATCATTGATATTTATTTAAGCTAATGTGTGTACCAAACTGAACATCAATGTATCTTATTATTCATGTGCAAGGATTACATATAATAATGAAATAAATGCTATCTCCCCCTAATCCTTGCATATGGGGGTATGAAATTAATCCGACAGCCTTTAAAATCCCTTTGCACATTTTAAGCAATAAATTATTTTGGCAATGTCATGTATCAAGCAAAGTAAACTTATTCTTATAAAACTCTTACGTGTTCCTCTTGCCCGGTTATATTAATTGAAAATTCTTAAAACTATGGTCATAATAAAAATATTGATCATGTAATTTAAGTAGCTCACAATGTCATGTTAAATTCCTTAAACTCATATAGATTGTTTCTCAGTTAAAATTATGTTTGCAATTCTTATAAACTTTTTAATGAATTATAATCAAGAAATCATCATGCAATCAACCTACCTTGTGTCTCGTTGGCAAAAATAATTTGCTTCCTTACACTTGAACAAGGGACAAGGGTTGGTAGAAAAAAAAAATTGACCAAAGAAATTATCATGCAAACAAGCTTGTTATCCTTTTAATCATACAAAATCTCATTCACTTCCGGGAATGGTATATCTAGTACAATGTAAACGTCAATTATTGTTTTTATTTATTTAATAAAAATAGTTCGCTGCATATATAATATATATCTAATAAACAAGATATTAATCATTCATAATTTAAAAATCTTTCTCATGTGTCTCATTATAATTTAAGAGAATATTGGGGGTATCTAGGCATCAAACTTAGAAATACGGGTGATATACAAATAATTTCTTTGTGCTAAATACTAAGGGTTTGTGGCACTTCAATGGTCCAATATTAAGACTTGTATTATTTGACTTGTTTCCTCATTTGCTCCTATATATAGTGGCTTGACAAAATACTGTTACATATGTGTGTATTTCAGCAGCACAAACCTTTGATGATATGTATTTTCAAGAAGAAGAAAGGCTGAAAAATTTTGAGTTTAATTAACAAAATATAATAGTATTAGTACTATAGAATAGTAAAATCAAGTTGATCAAAGCATCTCTTAGCAAAATTATCAGAGTGGGAAATAAAGGATTCACATGAAAGTTTATATAAATAACTTATTGGCACACATTTAGACGCTTATCGTGTATAAAACATCATATCAAAAGCAAAATACGTGAATGTTTCATGAATAAAGTAAATACTAGAAGCCAATTTTAATTATTCTCCTTCACAAATTTAAGGAGCTCCAAGTTATATGCAATTACGAGTCTCTCTTATAAATTAATCCAACAGTACACTTAACTACTTGACTACTTACTATGACTATAGATCACAATTAAATATCTTCTACCAAAACACCTACAGATATTTTTTATAATAACTTAAAATTTTGATAATCAAGGTCAAGCACCTCAATAACTAAATAGTACTCGTATAAAGTCTCAATTTATGAATTTCATAAAAAAACTACAACAGTAATTTCTAATGAGCTTAATTGGAAAACTAATATCACACATTTCCTCTAAACAATCAACTAGGAACAATTATTAAAGATTATGAACCTCATACACATTTGACTTTTAATCAACTAATGCAACAATATACTGTGTACAAGTAACATAACAACATAACAAATTATTTTAGGTCTTAATTATTAAACATTATAATATCCCATGATGCAATGTCAATAAGAATTCTTTCAAAAACGCTTTGCTCTTACTCCATTCTCAACAAATCCATTGCATGCCAACTAGACTAGGGAGAAATAACAATTCAATTTTATGACACTTTAAAGATAAACTTAAACCGACTTCTATGTGAGTGTCAACATATACAACAAAAGTTCATGTATGATTAAATAAACTTCAATAGGCTTGAGGCTCCAATAAATGACTTAGTCTCAAACACCGTACCACTATTTTATTCTTATAATTAAATCAATGACTTGCGGTTTTCAAAATACAAATATGACTAAATTAAAAACAATAATACGATTGTGAGGTTAATTACACACCTTTCGGCACAATAATGGCGACTCCCAAAATCAAGTTTTTCTTAATACTAAACCAATAAACACTACAATAAAATATTTCTTGATAACTAGTGATTTGGGATTTTAATAAAGTTGTAAGAGAATGCTAATTAGAATACATCAGTGCGTTAGGGTTTCGATATAACCATACAAATCATTGATCAAACATTAAGGAAGTAATTATGTGTAAATTATAACCATACAAATCATTGATCAAATTTATAAAAGGTATGCATCAAGTAAACAAAGTAGATGGTAATCACATGCAAGTAAAGAGAAATTCAATTACATACATGCATAAACATGATGACACGGATGATAAAAAAAAAAAAAAAATCTAATGATGCAAGATTTTAGTGGGTAATGAGATAAACACACCATCTAGTATCAATATATAAGACCAATAATTATGTCATTTATTTGATCAATCGCAAAAGTAAGCTACATGATCCAAAACTATTGATTTAATCAATTCAATTATCCAAATAAATAATAGCATTATGCAAAGAAAGTGTAACGAATAGTGACTTTATTAATACAAACTATAGTACTAAAAAAAAATTAAAACAAGTTAGGCAGATTGAATCATAGATTCTTAGTGCATCAAAATTTCTTAGACGAATTATCGGTTGTCGTGATATGGAAAACTAATTAATAACTAAGAATAATATGGAGTATATGCGTACCTTTGTTTATCCTTGAGATATGACTATAATCAAACGTGCAGGGCTCATCGTATTGTATGCTCAATTGGCTAGAGATTGGTGCTGATAATGTGTTGTGAAATAAGGAGAAACATAAGAGATTGAGAGAGAATTGATATGTATATCTTTATTCCATATGATTGGGTATATATATATATACATACAATATAATTAGGGTTTGATTGGATAAGAATATAAACCCTAGATCTAGAATATTCCGAAATAATACAAGGAGGATAATGGATATCTACAAATATTTCATAACATAACATAATAATAATAATAATAATAATAAGAAAATAATAATAATTGTTTAATAATATTAATAATAATAATTGTTTTTATAGTTTCAACAACTAATTTTACTAAAACTCATAATATGAACAAGTGAATAACTACCTTGACGGCTGACCTCTACTAGATTACCATCTACTATTTAATTGGCAGCTAACATCTATCCCTACAACTAACATATACGCTATTGTTTTGCTTATCTCGAGCTCAATTTAAAATGTTAAGGGTCAAAACTATCCCCGAAATCTTTATGAAATATTTTTCGACACGTAAATCGAAAAATAAAAATTTAATTCACCGGCTCCGGCGAAAATGATAGCCGGAAAACTCACTAAAGGTGTGCTTTGCACCCAAGTCATTAGCATGTGGTGTTTTGCCTACTACGGAAATTATTGGGTTCTGGGTGCACTTAAGCAATAGTTCAGAATGTTGAGACCAATTTTGATTTTTATTTTGGGAAATATTCTTTGGTAACATCAAATTTTTTATTTTTCTCAATGGTGAATTGTAAAAAAATCAATCTTTGGTAACATTGTATTATTGATTACCAATGATAATAACTATTTTAACTAAAATCATTAGCTATGGTTAATTTTTAACATTTTTTAATAATTAAATCTTTTCAAAAATTAAAACACATCCCTCCCTACAAGCCCAACCACCCCCACCCCCTTCCCCTCCACTGCCAGTCCGGCGTCCCCCTCTCCCCGCCGACGTCCGACGTCCCCCATCCCGACATCCCCACACCTTATTCGAAGAGCACCAGAATATTATCAAATCAAATTTGAACCAGAACACCTTATCCCCAACATGGGTTTCGAAGGTTTGTTTGTCTCTTAAGAATTGAACAAGTAGAACGAAGAAAGAGGAGAGAGAAAGTGACCCAAAATCATGCCACCCAAATTTCCACCCAAAACGAGCCTTTCCCCTTCCTCTTCCCCGAGTCGCGCCATTGATAACAAAAAGCCACAGTTTTTGCTGTAATCTAACAAAAACATACTGTTTTGGACTTTCCGGTGAGGGTTTTGGGGGAGGCGGGTTTTGAGGTGGGGAAAAGAGGAGGGGATTGATTTAAGGAAGGGGGAGGGGGCAGCGACGAAGGTAGTATAGGACCAGGGCACGTGCCCTACCAACTTTTTAAAAATAAATTAGGTTTTTTTTAATACAAAAAAAATTACATACTAAGTTTATAAATCGGCTATTTCACCAAATGCCACTAAGCACTTTAATAATTCACCAAATACCATTAAAATTTTCAAAATTCACGAAATGTCACTGAGATTTTACAAAATTCACCGAGTGCCATTAATGATTAACGATCGTTAACTTTGTAGTCATTAGGATTTAATCGTGACACATGTCATGATATGATTAGTTCATTTTGACAATTTATTTTAATTAATAAAAATAAAATTTTTCTCGATTTTCGTGACAAAAATTGTTCGGGTAAAGTTTTGGGGGTTATTTTGACCCTTTATGGGTTCAAATTAAGCTCAAAAGTAGCAAAAAAAATAACGTAAATCCCCCGTTTTGTGTGTCGAAAAATATCTCGATTAGCGAATCATTATTTATAACCATGAAAATTGATCGAGTAATGTTTACGAGGTTATTTTGATCCTTTATGGTTTCAAATTAAGCTCGAAATTGGCAAAAAAAAAATATGTAAATGCCCCGTTTTGCATGTCAAGAAATATCTCGATTAGCGTGTCGCTTTTTTAATCATTAAAATTGACTGGATAAGGTTTTGGGGATCATTTTGACTATTTAAGAGTCTAATTTAAGCTCATATTAGGCAAAAAATTAACGTAAATGCCCCGTTTTGCATTATTTAAGGTAAAAAAATTTACAATCTTAACACGCAAACAGGGCATATACAATATTTTTGAGCTTATTTTGGACCCATAAAGAGCCCAAATGACCGCTAAAACCTTACCTAGACAATTTACATGGTTAAAAAAACCGACACGCATTGAGATATTTCTTGACACACAAAACGGGGAATTTATGTTATTTTTTTGCTAAATGCGAGCTTAATTTGAATCCATAAAGGGTCAAAATGTCCTACAAAACCTTACCCGATCAATTTTCATGGTTAAAAAATAATGACTCGCTAATCGAGATATTTTTCGACACACAAAACGGGGCATTTACATTATATTTTTGCTAATTTGGAGCTTAATTTGATAATTTGAACCCAAGGGTCAAAATAACCCCCAAAACTTTACCCAAACAATTTTCATCACGAAAATCGAGAAAAAAAAGTTATTTTTATTAATTAAAATAAATTATTAAAATGAATCAATCATATCATGACATGTATCATGATTTAATCCTAATGACTAACGGAGTTGACGTCTGTTAGTCATTAATGGCACTCAGTGAAGTTTTTAAAAACTCGATGGCATTTGCTAAATTTTAAAAACCTTGATGGCATTTGGTGAATTATTAAAGTGCTCAGTGGCATTTGGTGAAATAGCCATTTATAAATAATCTGTGTAATGTTCCTGCAACACTGTCAGTGGCTTAGTACTTTTCTCTCATTCTCTCCTCAGAAGTACTCCAATTTCACATGAGTAGGCGAATACAATTAAAAAAAGAAAAAAGAAAAGCTTTCTCCCTCATTCTCTCTCCTCAAAAACCTTTTTAATACAGTAGCATTGTAGTTTTTTACATACCAAAAAAAAATGTTCAATGTCATGTTTATAATCTAGGCAAATTTGTCAAAAAAAAATCTTTTAAATGCACCATTTTGTGAAAAAAAAACCTTTTAAAAGCTTTATCGTAAAAAAAACTCGAAGTTAAAAAGTTTTTGTTCAAAGAAACCTAGTATCACTAATTAACTTAATTAACCTTTAATATCTTCTAATTATTCTCTAACTATCACTTAACTATTTAATATATAAATTAAAAAAAAAAAATACCACCACCACTCTAACCACCAGCCACCCTCCTCCCTTTCCCCCTACCTGGCAGCAACCCCCTCCCCCAACTCAGCCGCCGCCTTAAACCCTCCACCTCCGGTGACCCACCTTAAAATTATCAAAACCTAAAGCAAAAAAAGGAGCAAATCAACAACAAATTCCACAAATTAAGCAAATCAACCCCGTCAATGGCGGTTTTCAATCTTCGGCGCCATGTTTTCCAGCGTCTATTGTTGGCTTAGTTTCCTCACTCATTTTATCTTTTTCAAAATTGAAAAATTGAATGATTTTAAATGGTTGAATGTTGATGGTGGTTGAATACGGGGGAAAATGTGAAGTAGAAGAGGGAGGAAGAAAAAGAAAACACAGTCCCTCCCCTCGTCGAGGTCGAGGTAGATGTCTGTGGGCGGTGGTATTTCAGGAATGTCGGTCGAGTGGGTGTGGCTGGGGTGGTTTTCGCGGCTGAGGTGGTGGGTAGGAAGGTTGTCGGGTTAGGGTTTGAGAGGGGGTTGGTCGTAGGTGAGGGTCAGGCCATTTGGAGGTGGTTTTCGTGGCTGAGGTGGTAAGGGGGAAAGGGAAGGAGGTCGTAGCAGTAGTGGAGTTGGGTCACCGGTGGTGGAGCGGCTGCCAGGGGAAGGGGAGAGAAAGGAAGGTGGCTGAGTTGTTAGAGTGGTGGTGGTTTTATTTATTTTTAATTTATAAATTAGTTTAATTATTAAATAGTTAAGTGAGAGTTAGAGAGTAATTATTAAAAGAGATTAGAGGTAAATTAAGTTAATTAGTGATACTAGGTTTCTTTGAACAAAATTTTTTTAACTTCGGTTTTTATTTTTTATTTTTATTTTATGATAAAGCTTTTAAAAGTTTGTTTTTTTTTTTTCTTTCGTAAAATGGTGCATTTAAAACTTTTTTTTTGAAATTTTTTCCTATAATCTAGGATTTAGATTTTTACAATTTTGTCTTGAATTAAATTATTTCTTTGAATTTTGGGTGTTAATCTTCAATTAATTGCATAAATTATTTTAAAGACTATTAAGATTTAGAATGTAGCTTATGTAAGTTGCTAAATGCTAATTTGCTATACTTGTTAAATTGTGAATTGACAAATTGTGATTTTATTGCTTTGTTCTTATGTTACTTGCTAAATTGCAAAAATTAAGTTCTTTTGGTTGAGAACTAGTGATATTGTGGTATGGTTTATAAGAATTGTTATGTCTATATTTAGACTTGAGTAGGTGAAATTGTTGGTTTATTTGACAAATTTGGTTTATATTATCTTATTTCTATTACAATGTGATTATATTGGATTATTTTGTTATCGATTAGTTTGTATTCGGTGGTGCCCTACCATCCTTGAAATCCTGGCTCCGCCACTGGGAGGGGGTGGTGGGATGGTGCAAGTTATGGTGGGGTAGTGCTCATGGTGAACAACCATGGAAGAGAGGGGTATGTTGGACGAAGGAGAGAGATTAAAGGAAAACAAAAATTAACCTGTTAAATAGGTTGTAGGTAAAAGGGACCATTTTGAGCAGCTAAGGTTAGATGTGAGATTATTTCCAGAATTCGAAAAGATGGAGATTGTTTTGAGCAGCAATAACAAAGGTGAGGTTGTTAATTTCTATTTTTGCTTATTAAAACTAATTTTTCGTGTTTAAAAAGAGGAAAAATTAGTATTTTTTATCAATGTAGCATAGATATCATGACACTTTTAATTTATTTACAAAATTGCCATTAGATAAATGCCTAAAGTTTATTTAGATGGTAAACTTGGGCTAGCTCCTACCTACACACTAAATTAATTCGATTCAATATAATTTGGTGCCAACAAATATTAAGTGGTACTAAGTAATGCTTAGTTGCTTAAATAATAAATTAATAAGTACGTAACCAAATGAATTTGTAATTAGTACTAATTAGAATTTAGGCGTAAGTACCGATACAATACTTTATAGTACTGAAGGATCGGAAATGGATTTCTTATTAGGTAATGTATAAAATATATATAGCTAATACTTCGTATAAGTATTTGCCATTGAAAAGGTAATTATTTAATTAAAATTATACTCTTATATGATTTGTGAAGGTATAATGTAGTTAATGAGTAATGACAAAATAGACACCAACAAAGTGTTGGATACTTGGATTACTTGTTAAGGTTCTTGCCTCAAATCCTAAAGATTTGGGGTTCGAATCTTACCAAGTGAGAGTACTTGGAGGGTAGGGATTCTCTTACCTCCTTTACCAATTAAAATTTCTTTGACAAAATAGCCTAATTTTATTTGAATGATTTATTGAATTTGTATGGTAAATTTTACTCCTTAGGGCATGCTTGGATCGAGGGAAATGTATTACTAGGGTAATAATAATCAAACTAAGCAAAATGAAAGTAAATAGAGAAGGAGGAGATAGTGATGGTGTGCTTGTAAGAAAAAATATGTAGTGATGGTGAGATATGAGGTGAAGAAAGAGGCTCATTTTTAGGGGAAATAGTTACACTATTAAGGGAGTGTGTAACTATTACCCTTACAATGAGGGTAATAATGGAACAACTACATTATGTCATTTGTAAATATCATACCTCCTACAACAATACGTCTAATTATTTATGTTTTTTCAATTTTAATTTTTATTACTCCTCAGTCCCTTACTATATTACCTGTATACGTGTACTCGTCTGCTCTATCCATTTAGTTTACGCATATGGAGTATTACTATTTAATTGCAATCATTACAACTTAACAAAAAGTGGCAGGGACAATCTACCCTAGCCCTACCAATAATACCATTATTTCTGTAAAAATAATTGAATTGATCTCTAGACTAGTGTTTGTTGCCTTTTTATTTTATTATTTGTAATATTTTATTGTTTTCATTTTATGTGATTGATGTGAATAATTGAAATAGTTATGTTTTTTTTTTTTTTTTTTTTTTTTTTTAAATAATTGTCTTATTTTGGATTCGATTTATTAAAACTATCATGGTTTGAAGAATGGGAATTTTTTTAAACTAAGATGATGCCCATTTTTGCTAATATATCGTGCTAAAATTAATGATCAGCCATATTATATAAGCTGAACGTGGCCTCTTAACGTACCACATACCCTTACCTTTGTTAATAATCATATATACAGACATACTTTATAGTCCTATATATATATACTCCGTAAGTCCATTTGCATAAATAAATATTTTGTAAGAAATATAAACGTTGAAGCAATATAATGGCACCTACTCATAAGCCGGTGCAGGATATAATACAAAGTGGCGGTGTGCCAAAATGCTACATACAGCACAAGGATGACTACCAAGCTGCTAATAGCAATGGCCTTCCACCTTTGATGGATGCTCCGACGATCGATTTCTCTCTCCTCTCTTCGTCGTCTTACCCAGATGACGAGCTTGCAAACCTTCGCATCGCTCTGCTCTTACTTCTTGGGGTTGTGTTCAGGTTTGTTTGCCCTTCCTTTAATCTCATAACCTGCACTTATGCTATATATTGAAATTTTTATAGTAGTCATCTTTAAAATGACTATTACTATACTCAATTTTCATTGGTCGATTTTTGATTTATGTTTAGAATCCTCTAGGCGACTTTCCATCCAATTACCACTTTAATCACCTTAATTAATAGTATTATTTTGTGGGTGTATGTTATAGCTAGTGATTCATGGCATGCCACTTTCATTGCTAGTCGAGGTACGAGAAATGAGCAAGCAGTTCTTCAAACTACCTCTTGAAGAAAAGGAAAAGTACTCCTCCAAAGGAGATGACTTATTGGAAGGTTATGGAAATACAAATGCTGTTCAACGTGGAAGTCTCAATTGGAATGATAAGCTTCATCTCCAAGTTTATCCCTAGGACGATCGCCAACTTCAATTTTGGCCCGAAATCCCCAACAATTAAGGTAACATTTTATGAATGGATTTTTATTTTTTTTGAGGAATTTCTATGAATGGATTTGGTAGCTAGGGTTCATGTCCTATTCACTTCACCTTAAAAAAAAAAATTTACTAAAAATAATTCCGACTGAATAGAAATAAATACAGTTTTGAAAAATAAGTTCAGTCAAGCAAACATAATTTCAGTTTAGTAAAAATCAATTCAGTTCAATAAAAATCAGTAACTCCAAAATAGTAATATAATAGGGTATCAGTAAAATAATTTCAATTCAGCAACAATAATTTCTCTTCAGCAAAAATAAGGTGAAGTGAACAGGGCCTAAGTTTGTATCTAGGTGGTGTTATCATATGCCAAAGATATTATTTAAGGTAGAAAATGGTTTGTATAAATTATTTTTAACAATTTCATAAATTGATAACTACTAGTAAATAAATTACAGGACAATCTTGGATGAATATTCAAAAGGGAACCGGATGATACTAGAGATGCTCTTAAAAGCCATGGCAAGTTCCTTGAATATAGAAGACAAGAGTTTTCTTGAATTATGGGGAGATGAAAATAAAGATATGACATTTGCACGATTCAACTTCTACCCTCGATGCCCGATGTCGGATCAAGTTGTTGGACTTAAACCTCATGGAGATGGAACATACATTACCATGCTCTTGCTAGACAAAGAGGTTGAAGGTCTTCAAGTCAACAAAGACAATACTTGGTTTCGTGTTCCTATCATTCCTCAAGCCCTCACCATTCTTGTTGGTGATCAAATGGAGGTAATAATCTCTTTTTTCGTATTAATTTACTTTTTTCGTTTAAAATTAAAAACACACATGAGATTCAAGTATGTTGTTTATATTTGCAAATAACAAGTAACGATATTTTTAAAAGTCCGACCCATAAGATAGTGGTAAACCCACAATATGATCGGATCTCCTTAGCCATGCTTTTCAAGCCAAGTAGGGAAAAAAAATCGGGCCACTAGATAAACTAGTTGATGAAGAGAGGCCTCAATTATATAAGAGGCTTAAGGATTATAGCCAATTTTACAGTCAATGCATTCCTCCATTAGGGCAAAGGCCTACAAGTAAAGTCAAGATTAATCATCACTAAAATTTTCTAGATGAGTTGTGTGCTTGTATTTTGGGCTTTTACCAAATGTAGACTATAGATTTGTAGTGGATCCAAATACATTGTAATGGGCCTAATGGGTACTAGACAATTCCCAATTTCTCCCACCCCCTTATATGCATTGAATTTTTTTTTTAAACAATATTGAATATTTTTTTTTTTTTTATGGAATAAGGACTTGTTTGGTTGCACAAAGAAAAAGAGGGAAGTGAAAAATTATGGGAATTTGAAAATGACAGGGTTGTTTGGTTGACAATAAAAAAGTATAAATGAGAGAATTGCAAATTCATGAGAATCGTGACTTCCCACAAAACATGGGAAGTTAATTACCCAACTCCCCCTTGGTAAGTCAAAATTCTCATGATTTACAACTTCCTTCATGTCAACCGAACAACTTTATGCAATTTCCATGAATTTGATGTAGGAATTTAATTCTCATGAAATATAAATTTCTATGGGAAGTAAATTCCCATAGCAACCAAATCACACTTAAGTATTAGGTTATTCTTGCTCGGTATATTTTGAGTTGGTGATGTAGTGTGGATAAGGAAAAAGTTAAAATTCTATATTTGATTTGCCTTTCCAAAGAATTGCAACATACATTTGGAGTTTACATACGAGCATGCCTTTTGATACATCATGTTTCATACCGTTAATAATTTAATACTATCTTGAGTGGTTATTGTTTAGGGTAAAAATTACCCATGACAAATGGACCAATCCGGACCTGCCACGTGTCCACCACGTGGGCCAATCAGCGTCCGCCATTTGTCACCCTAAGAGGTCCAACATGGACTAATCAGGCCACGCCACGTGGCCTCCCATATGCCAAATAGGCAAAATGGCCACCAAGGCCCAAAGTCCGAGAGAAGCCCAATTTTCCCTGGTTAACCTAAACCTAGGATTGACACGCTTCTCAAGACTATAAATACTTAATTAATCCTCATTAAAGGGGATTCAACAATTGATGACTCTCACCTAGAGAAGTCTAAACACATTGATCACTCCTCCCCTAGAGGAACCAGATCTCCCACCTTTACTTTCCGCATTTATTACTCCTCAAACAAGTACTAACTTGACCGTTGGAGGCGGAGCTCCCACCACAAGGAGTCTCCGTTGTTTTGCAGGTACAGGCGCAAGGATACCAGTCCCGGAATTGTAACTCTCCCGCAGGACATCAGAAAACCCCGAAACATTTTGGCGCCGTCTGTGGGGAGAGTACTTCTGAGATGGCACCCACGTTTGTACCGGCTCCTGAAGAGAGACGTCCCCTGGACGATCCTCTAGTTCATTCGGATCACGATACTGAGAATGAATTTGAAGTTGAAGCTCACACAGCTTCAGACGGGACCCTAAGGGCCCGACGTACCCGTCATACCGAAAGGAGGGAACGAGAACATCTTCAAACTGGAAGCGAGCCAGTAGGCGCACCGCCTGTTCGGCAGCAGCCAACTGATGGGTCTGCTCCCATCACAAGGAACGAACTCATGACCTTCATGAGGGACTTCAAGGGAGAAATTCAAGAGTTGATCAACAAGAAGCCGCCTGCTCTGGACAAGGAGCAGTCGGCTAAGAAACCCTCCACTTCATGGAAGAGGAAGCCAGTTCAAGGGCGAGAGGCGACCCCTCATCCTAAATCTAGGAAGTGGGAGCCACCTGCCCTTGATTTCACGAAATACCGTTTTCCTACTCCAGGAAATAGGAAACCTGTTCGTCATATTCAGGCGGACGGGTCGAGGAAAACATACACAGACGCTCGGCTACTGTTAGAGCAGAAGAAGAGTGACCGATTGTCAGAGTCGGCCTCTACTTCAAACTTCCAAGACAGTCTGCGAATTACCTCGATGAGGCATACTCAGTCGTATCATGAGGGTCAGTCAGGCGGCACCTCCCGTCAGTCCGGCTTTCATAGCGACCAGGCGGTACCAAATTTACCGTTTGTACCGCAACAACAATATTTTTTACAGCCACCTCCGTTTGGTGGACATGCAGCAAAAAATGTCCAACCTATGGACTGGCAGCTACGGTTGCTTAGACTTGGTGAACAGCCGTCGGCCTTCTCCAAGGAAATTACTGAAGCCGCTCAGCCGACCAAAGTGAAAAATGTATTAGTAGGCGCCTATTACGGCACTACTAACCCAGAAGACCATCTGATGGCATTCACCAACCTGATGTACCTTCAAGGGTTGGATGATCCCACTTGGTGCAAGTGTTTCCCAGCGACTCTCAAAGGAATCGCACAACAATGGTTCGGCAACCTGCCGACTGGTTGTGTAAATAACTTCAAGACGCTTGCTTACTGATTCACCTCCAACTTCGCCATGAACATCCCTGCGAAGAAGACGACCCTTGATTTAGGAACAATTCAGCAGGGCGAGAAGGAGGGGCTTCGTTCTTACATCAGGCGATTTAACCTGATGAGAATACAGATTCAAGGGTTACCGGATGAAGTAGCCTATACTGACTTTTTCAGAGGTCTCAAAGACGGGTCGACCTTCAAATTTGATTTGGTCTGAAAGAGGGTGGCGACTCTTCAAGAGGCCTTGATTGAAGCGGAAGCCTATATACAGGCGACTGATCTTTGTAGTACGGTAAAACAGTCAGACGGGAAAAGGTCCGACAAAAGAGAAGGACGACAGAAGCAGTCGTCAAACAAAGACGAGAAGAGAAAAGAAGTCTGGGCAACTGATTCCTCTAAACAGCCATCCCAGAAGAAGAAAAAAGAATTCAAACCATACTCCCCAAAGTATGTGTTTAACAAGGATAGCCAATTTATCCTAAAGGAAATCAAGGGACGGATCTCAATTGAGAAGCCGGTCCCCATGAAGGGTTCTGCAAACAATCGGAACCAAGAAAAATTCTGTGATTATCATGAAGATGTTGGTCATCACACCAATGAATGCATCAGTCTCATGCGGTATCTGGACCGCCTGGCTGAGCAAGGTGACCTTGACACTTATGTCAAGAAATCTACGGGGAACACTTCCTCGAAAAAGCAGTCGACCAAAAAGAATCAACAGGCCGACATCTCCGATACAGATGATGCAGTCGTCTACACCATTGCAGGCGGCTTCTCAGGAGGCGGCCCCACTATTAGGGGCAACAAAGACAATATCAGACGGTTAGATGTAAATTCCGTTCACCAAGAACGGCCCTCCAAATATTCATTTCCTGAGATTGTCATCACTGAAGAAGATCTAGGAGGGGTAAGAGGGCCGCATGACGACCCTATCGTTATTGAATGTAAAGTGGCCAACCAGAGAGTTGGCCGAATCCTCATAGATACCGGAAGCTCCTCAGATCTCATCAGTAGCAAATGTCTGTCGAAACTAAAATATCAGACTGATTGCATACATCCGGCATCCACAGCGAACACATCAAGCAATGCGTGAGGTGATATGGGTCTTCATGTTTTGTAATGAGGGCCGAGTCTTGAATCACTTTGGTCTAAATAATGCCCAACACGATCAAAACATAATTAAAACAAGCGGCAAGCTGATCATACGACATCATGTGGCCGAATAAAATTTTGAAAGTTAGCTCCATTGAGAAGAGCAGCTCGACATCCTTACCAAAGCACCATGTAAGCTCAAAATGAGTGCCTTTTGAAATTTCATAGTATCATGGGTAAACATCAAGAATCAAACGACACATTGCTATTGTTTGTAAAGAAACAACCACCATGTGTATGCACGCAACAACAAGTCCCTTGTATGTCTATAGACAGCCGGCCTAGTCCTAGCAACACAGCAAGGAGGCGGCTCTAAAACACATCCGGCTTGGCTGAGTTCAGATGGTCGAAGCATTCGAGAGCAGGCGGCATCTAGGTGTCGTAGCTCAAGCTAGCATGGGGCATTTGCAACCAAAGAAGCTAGCCATAGTAAAACATGCGGCACATGAAACACAATTATCGTGCTAAGTTCAAATATCATGCTGAGATTTGACGTTGATGCTGGGTACGAGTACATGCCAAGTAGATGCTAAGCTATCCATTCGTCCAACCAAGTGTGTATCCATGTGTTTGAAGAGCCGCATGAAGTGATCATCCAAGCCAAATTTATGAGCCCAAGAGTATATAACTCAACTTGCTAAGTTAGGGAATCCTCATTGCTCTTATTTCAGCCGACATTCAGTGCTCAGACGCTCAATAAAATCAAATAGTCGGCCACCCTTGTTAATGAAAACAGGCGGCCACAAGTGCTCTTCAAGACTCAAGCCCAGTCCCAGCTAGACTCACCTTAAACAACCGGCACTTGGTTGAAAGGGCATGAGCAAAAGTGGGTCTTCATACTTTTTAAATAGGGGCCGAGTCTTATGATCATTTTTGTCTAAATAATGCCAAGCACGTAAATAGCATGCAACCGGCATCATGCGCTAGTCACCTAGCTTCAGCCGGCATTTACATTATGGCTTATTGTATTGTGATGCAATGAACAAAGCCATGATTAAACGACACCTTTGTTCACATGTA
The DNA here is from genome assembly GCF_001683475.1 of Chenopodium quinoa. Classification (NCBI taxonomy): domain Eukaryota; kingdom Viridiplantae; phylum Streptophyta; class Magnoliopsida; order Caryophyllales; family Amaranthaceae; genus Chenopodium; species Chenopodium quinoa. The sequence goes on along the minus strand of NW_018742205.1, from coordinate 4,439,952 downwards.
AACAGGCGGTAAGGTGGTTAACCTTCGAACTTGGCTAAGCAAGGAAAGCAAGAAAGCCACTAACCGGCAATGGAGCTAGCAATGTTACAAAGCAAGTGACACATGCTCACTTAAAAGTCAATGGTTAACTAAAGTGGGCAGCCCTTATTGGTTGGATATGAGAAAAACAGAGCAACCTTCGTATTTTGTCAGACAAGCCATAATAAGCATGGATGGCCGAGATCATCAAGCAAATCATCATGAGAACAACCGACAATTTCTTGCTAAGTCAGAACCTTTATTGCTCTTATTTTAGTGAACGGATGCGCAATAAAATCTAGCAACTTCTCGTGGACGCTTCAGCTTGGGTAGCCGGCACTTCGATGGCACCTTCATTGGTCCTCACAAATAGGCTAGCAGGCGACAGCTCAAACTCCAACCGGCACATCATGGTAACAGCCGGCCTATAACCAAGCATGATAAATTTTAGGAATTCTTATGGCAACAAGAGTTCTATGGTCACAAGAACAGTCGGCATTTAGTGGTCGGATGACTCAATGAAATCAAGTACCACCTCGTAGACGCTTGAACTTTAGTGGCCGGCACTTCAATGTTTGGCATTGATAAATAACACTACATTGGTCCTTATCATTATTATGATTTTCCCTCGGAAAAAAAAAAAAATTTGCCTAAGGTTATTAAACCCGACAGCATAGTCAGTAACCAATTGAAGACCGTCTCCCTTCAGGGATTACCTCCACTTATTTGTGTGACAGTAAGAGAGGCGGCATGAATAATAGCCGGCCCCCTATACAATGAAGTCTCGTAGCTATGAAAGCAGCCGACTCTCATTAATAACACCATCCATCCTTTATGGAAGGGAACTAGGTGATCCATCTGCTCTAACACTTGAAATGATTTCAATACTTTATACTGATTCAGAGGGGTAGGCCGCCTATACATTTACAGTCGCCTACTCTCCATTGAGTATTTCACTTTATCATCAGAGGGGCATGCCGTCTGTACCTTTACAGTCGGCTACTCTCCATTGAGTATTTTACTCTATCTTCAGAGGGGCATGCCGTCTGTACCTTTACAGTCGGCTACTCTCCATTGAGTATTTTACTCTATCTTCAGAGGGGCATGCCGCCTGTACCTTTACAGTCGGCTACTCTCCATTGAATATTTTACTCTATCACCATAGGGGCATGCCGTATGGACATACAGTCGATTCCAAGACAGACGACCACCCTCCTATACTTAGCTAAAAAATGATGGTGGCCTGGCCGACCCTGTGCCTAAATAGGCAGCTGCCCTCCTCTTACTTAGCATCTGCGTCCACCAAAGGACTAACCAAGGCCACAGGCCGAATGATCAGACCAGGCGCCAAGCCAACTGATCCAATCTTCAAAACTAATACGACCTGTCCCAACATCATAGCAGGCGTCCGGCGGCATCCCTCTGGATGAAATTCGTCGTAGAGAGCAGCTCCCTTTTGGGTGGAACATTGCTCTATAAACTAATTACACGACACCTATACGACTGTCCCCAAGGGCAACCACGTAGCCGTTTTTGAGACAAGGATAACTCTATCACTAACCAAACCAGTGGTAGCAGTTGACATCTGAGTCAGATGACCGCCTGTATTACTTGGGATAAATGCAGGGGGTACCTCTTGAGTTAATAGCCAACAAACATTGGCGAATCAAGGGGTCTAGCCGGCCTTCGCCGCCTGGTACCTCTACTACTCAAGCTAGAGTGTGACGGAGACTGAGTAACTCCTATGTTAACTTATAGTCACTATCTCAAACTTAGTATGGAGCCTAAAAGGTATGAGTCGCCCGCCTGTTTTTAGCAAACAGGGGCTCTCAACCACTACTCCTGCTAGGTTAACAACCTTTGAGTTAATAGCCAAGCAAAACTTGGCGAATCAAGGGGACCATGTATCCGGCTTCCGCCGCCTGGTTTCCCTACTACTCAAACAAAATAGGCAGTGATTGACTAACCTCAAGGTTAACCAGTCGCCCTCCTTAGTACAGAACCTAAAAGGTATGAGAGATCCGCCTGTTTTTTGGCAAACAAGGGCTCTCGACCACTATTCCTACTAGATCTGACAAAAGCTACCGCCCAGGCATAGCTACTCTGGCCAGGCGTCCCGTTCACAGAAACAGACGACCTGTCCCCATCAAACTTGGTGAAATTCACCAAATATTATGAAACCATGCCAAAACATTTTGGCACCACTATTCTTACTAGGTTAGCTATACTTAAAGCTGTCTTCTATAACCTAACATGTGTAGCTACTTCGGTTGGACGTCCCGTCTGACGCCTGCTTCTATGCAGCCACCAAAGCAAACGACCAGCCATCCCCCAACGAAATAAACTAAGTACCAAACTTAGTATATTGAATCAAAAGAGGCCAATGGCCGAATAATGCTAAACGCTTACCCCTTATGCAATAGTTGACAGTCCACCTGATCAGGGGCTATCTGCATAGTGGGGCAAAGAATCGGCATCTGTCTAGTTCGGCGGCAATCATTATTATGATTGATTAACTTTGAAAATGTCATACCGCCCAAGGTATCAAAATTTTCTAAGTTAATCAAGTCCATCTCCCATTAGAACTAGACAAGATGCCGACCTAGCAAAGCTTCGAGGGTCCAACTTTCGAAAGGAGCAATCCCTCCTAGAAAGAGAAATTACTCCTTCCGAGGGGCAAATGTTTAGGGTAAAAATTACCCATGACAAATGGACCAATCCAGACCTGCCACGTGTCCACCACGTGGGCCAATCAGCGTCCGCCATTTGTCACCGTAAGAGGTCCAACATGGACTAATCAGGCCACGCCACGTGGCCTCCCATATGCCAAATAGGCAAAATGGCCACCAAGGCCCAAAGTCCGAGAGAAGCCCAATTTGCCCTGGTTAACCTAAACCTAGGATTGGCACGCTTCTCAAGACTATAAATACTTAATTAATCCTCATTAAAGGGGATTCAACAATTGATGACTCTCACCTAGAGAAGTCTAAACACATTGATCACTCCTCCCCTAGAGGAACCAGATCTCCCACCTTTACTTTCCGCATTTATTACTCCTCAAACAAGTACTAACTTGACCGTTGGAGGCGGAACTCCCACCACAAGGAGTCTCCGTTGTTTTGCAGTTACAGGCGCAAGGATACCAGTCCCGGAATTGTAACTCTCCCGCAGGACATCAGAAAACCCCGAAACAGTTATATCTTCACAAACTATTGGGTGTGGATGTTTGCACCAAATGTTTCGTGCGAGAGGAGATGACGATGACGATGAAGACAAAGACGACGATGATGGCAATGGTGGATGATGACGATGACGATCGGCGATTGAAACCCTAGATTTGAAGCAGCAACTGGTACGGTGGAGTTCCCTGCTGGTTTGCGTGGTTGGGCACTTCGCATGGCTGCGCGTCTAGCCGTGGTTGCGGCTGGGCTTCGGCAGGTAGGAGCTGCGGAGTGGCTGTGCAGGGTGCTCGTAGTAAGGCAGCAACATGGGAGGGGTGGTGGCTCGTAGCAAGATAGGGGTGGTGACCTACGGGCAACAGCAGGGGAGGGGTGGTGGCTCGTAGCAGGGGAAACAGTAGGTTAGGGTGGTGGTTAGTTGGGTAGCGGCGTAAGGTTAGGGTGGTGGCTGGCTGGGTGTGGCATGAGGTTAGGGTGAATGAGGTTAGGGTCGTCGTTTGTTGGGTCTTGGGTGGTGGCGTGAGAAACAAAGAGAATGGAAGAAAGAGGAGAGAGAAAGAAATAAATATAGTAGTATCATATTAGCCAACAAATAACTCATATCAGCCAATTGATGTTTGATATTAGCCAACATTAGGGACATATCTGCCATTAATAAAAACGTATCAGCCAACAAAAGATACATATCAGCCAACAAGAGCAACATATCATCCAACATAAGATACATATCAGCCAACAGAAGGAACATATCAGTTAACAAATGGAGCATATCAGCCAACAAAAGGATGAAATCAGCAAACAAAAGCAAAAGGTAAGCCAACAAAATGAAACATGTAAGCCAACAATTAAAATATAGATATCAGCCAACTAAAGAAACATATAAGCCAAATGATATCTGATATCAGCCAACAAAAGGAGAAACAAATAAAAAATATCAGCCAACAAAAGAATATATTAGCCAACAAAAAAACATATCAGCCAACAAATGAACATATCAGCCAACACATGAAACATATCAGCCAACAAGTAAAACATATCAGCCAAGTCAGCCGCACTGAAATTTGCGTGCGGACATCTGCACGCAATAGCTTTTCTTATATCTTTTCTAAAGTGTAAATCATATAAAAGACAATTAAAGGCGTATACATGTGTGAATAAATTAAAATTCAAAATTTAAAATTTCAGTCTTAAAAAAAAAAATAAAAAATTTAATTTTAAATGTTGAGATTAAAAATAATGAAGTACGTGTTAATTCATCCAACAAGTCCATGCCTATAATAGTGTACAAAGAGTAAAAATTATAGGGTATGAATTGAACTATAAGGAGAATTTTATAATATAAAGTTTAGCTAGCGGATATATATTTCAATGTTAGTTAGAGAGAGAAATTGTACAATAATATTGTAAGTGAAATTTGTAAGAGAGAAAAATAATAAAATAATAGTGTATTCTTAGCAAATAAAAAAATTATTGCAATTATTATGAAACAGAAGTAAAAAAATAAAAAAATTGTCTATTTAAGTTCGTTCCATAATAATTCCATAGAAATATAGTATCATGAATGAAACGGAAGTTCAAAAAAAATTGTTAGTCAAACAAATTAGGTTCAGTTTTGCGGAGGCTGGAAAATCATGGAATGAATAATTCTACAATTTATGGCTAGAAGATATTGCCAATTTAAGAAGTATTTACTCATGCATGAGGTTTAAGGAGTTGACAATAATGACAAACTATTCAGTTTAGCTTTCCTCAAAAAAAAAAAAAAAAAAAAAACAGTTTAGCAATTAGCACACTAAATACGACCTTTTTACGCTCATTAAATCCTTACTTATCGAAAGCGCTACGTCATGCTGAGTTGGTGACTGAAGAAATCTTTCTTGAAAAATATGTTATTCAAGTCTATGTCACGAGGATACATTAATCATTGACATTTTCAATTTACTTTATGTCAAAATAATATAAAAGTTTAATAAAGGTTAAGGGAAGTATAAGTTTTTGGAATGAAACTCGTTTTAGATTAATAAAGGGGTTAAAGTCATAGCACAAAAAGGCTTCAAAAAAAGGGAAAAAAAAGCCATAGCACAATTAAGTTTGAATTGAAATTAAGCTAATACGAAATATTAAAGTAGCAAGTATACCAGAAGATACAATTTTCACTTTTTACTAACGCAAATATATACTAGCCTTTTGATTTTCTCCTCCTGAAAACTATACGAGTTGAATTCTTCTCCGATCTACCAAAACATACTCTTAATGTCATTTGATGATTTAGATCATCTAGATGTCATTTGATGATTTAGATCATCTAGATGTTTCGACGTACATTTTTTCTTCTTGTTGGCATTGCAACAATATACAAGTATTTATTTATGAACACTAAAACATGGAAGTGATAGATGGCCTAATTACGTATTAACGTATGATAAATTAAAGCTGTAGTAGTGCTGTACACTTGTACTCCCTATGTTTGGATCGAAATTGATGAGATATGAAGCACGTACTATTTTAGATGTACAATAAACACAACATTTCATAAAATAGTAATAGTATCCATACTGGATTAGGATGTCTCAACTCATATGAAAATTATACAATACATGTTTAACTTAATTGAGTAACGAGAAGATAGAAATGACACCATATATATCACTATTCACTGGTGTAGAATTATATAGGTACATTATTTTAACTTAATTGAGTAACGAGATGATAGAAATTAAATAACACTAGATGCACACATCACTGGCGTAGAATTGAAATATCTACTCTACTAGCTTACCCCATTAACTATCAAGGTTGTCTTTCTACGTACATTATATACATGTTCAATAGCAAGGGTGCGTATGCTAATAGTTTGAGAAATTCTTAAGATAAGTTGTTAACTTTGACATTCTCCTTATAAACAATCTATATGCATGATTGTCCTTAGAACTGATAGGCCTGGATGATAAGGGAAAAATATGAATTATGGCTATACATTATTTGTCCTAAAAAATACAAAAATATGCAAAAAAATAAAATAAATGACAACTTAGCTTCCTAAGGGCAATATAAACTACAGTAGTTACTTTTGCATAACATAGATGACAGTCATTTGTAGCTAACCCATCATATAATTAATATATATTTAGTCATCAAATGGAATTTTAATGATCATAGAATTCATACTACCTAATCTTAGTTTTTCCACTTTAATTGCTACAGTATATAATCAGCCATATTATATAAACTGAGCCTCTTACATCCCTAACATCCCATTTGTATATCACAGCCTTAGCTTTCTAAATCATAGTCCTATAAATAAAATTCATTTGCGTAAACTTTTTGTTCCAATTTTAACATAAAATGGCTCCTACTCTTATGCCTGTGCAAGAGATACTCCAAAGCGGCGTGGTGCCTAAAGGCTACATACAGCCCGAAGATGACTACCAAGTTGGTAATGGCTCTCCTCCGTTGATGGATGCTCCGACGATTGATTTTTCTCTCCTCTCATCGTCGTCTCCTGATGAGCTTGCAAAGCTTTGCTCCGCTCTCAGTTCATGGGGCTGTGTTCAGGTTTGCCATTTATATACGTACCCTAATTAATAATTGGCCTGCCGTTTATATATACTTGAACACTTGCACATTTTAGTTTTAGCTCATCAATAATTCATTAAGCATATACGGTATTTATGATACTAGATGTTTTCATTAACGATGTCAACGTAATAGCCACTTTATAATACGTACCATAAAGGAAACATTATGTAGTTGATGATTTTTAGAAAAAAAAATAGTTATACACAATTTTGTATTAAGATTTAAGAAGTACTTCGTAATATGATTAACGTAGATTTAGGTTCCCTGCATTAGAAAGTAGAATGACTAATATCAATAAGCTCACTATCTATATATGTGGAACAATATATTAAATGAAATTTAAGTTTCTAACTTGTGTTTAATTTTGTGAGTTATAGCTAGTGAATCATGGTATACCACTTTCAATACTAGACGAGGTACGAGAAATGAGCAAACAATTCTTCAAACTGCCTCTTGAAGAAAAGGAAAAGTACTCCTCAAAGGGAGAAGACTTGGAAGGTTATGGAAATACAAATGCTGTTCAACGTGGAAGTCTCAATTGGAATGACAAGCTTCATCTCCAAGTTTATCCCGAGGACAAGCGCCAACTTCAATTTTGGCCTAAAAATCCCGAAAAGTTTAGGTAATTTTACATGAACCCACAATTTTTAGTTTGTTGCTAATCTTTTAATTAAATTGAGACTTTAAAACATAAGATAAATGAATTTTAAATATTTTGAACATTAAGAAAAGGAAAATACTAAACATAACCCTAGGGCTAAGAAGATAAAAAAGGAAATATTAAGGATAAATTAACATTAATTACACCGATTGAGGATAAATATTGAGGATAAGAAGCTAAAGAAATGCTTATGTGGAAAATATAACCAATCATAAAGCTTCATGTATCAAACCTTTTGATTGTCATTTTTCAAGCTATACTAGAGGCTATTGTAAGAATTTTGATAACTAAATTACTTTTTATCTTACTCTAATCTTTAATCAAATTGCTTATATGCATGTTTGATTGTACTAATGATATGAAACAACTAACAATTAATTACATTGAAAATTAATCAAATAATAAATGATCACAGGACAACATTGCATGATTATTCAAAGATGAACCGAATGATACTCGGGACGTTCTTAAAAGCTATGGCACGTTCCTTGGATTTAGAAGAAGACCGTTTTCTTGCATTATGGGGAGATGAAAACGAAGATATGACATTTGCAAGGTTCAACTTTTACCCTCGATGCCCGATGTCGGATCAAGTTGTTGGACTTAAACCTCATGGAGATGGAACTGCCATTACCATGCTCTTGCAAGATAACGAGGTTGAAGGTCTTCAAGTTGTCAAAGATGATCGATGGTTTCGTGTTCCCGTCATCCCTCAAGCCATCACCATCCTTGTTGGTGATCAGATGGAGGTAAGGACTATAAAACAACTTCATCAAGTGCCTCTTGTTAATTGCATTTAAATTGTAACTATGTAAGATGACCTACTTTCGTTTTTAATCTCCCCATTTGGCTTTGTGATCAATTGAAACATTAAATTTTTATGTTTTCCAAAACACACAACGTGGCATTTGACTAGCTATTATCAAATATTGCAGATAACAAGTAACGGCATCTTTAAAAGTCCAACCCACAAGGCGGTGGTAAACCCTAAATATGATCGGATCTCCTTAGCAATGCTTTTCATCCCGAGTGCAGACAGAGAGATTGGACCACTAGATGAACTAATCAATGAAGAGAGGCCGCAGTTATACAAAAGGCTCAAGGATTATGGCCAAGTTTACACACAATCTATTCCTTCAGGAGAAAGGCCTATCAGTATAGTGAAGATTATTCACTGAAATTTTCTAGATGTGCATGATTATCACATTGTTTCATTGTGTGTTGATCGGGACACAAAGATGAGCCACTTAATTTTCAATAATGTAATGGACTAATGTGTGTGTCTTAATTTGATTTGGTGTTTTATATATTTACTTGTTATTAATTGTAATAGGTACTATCCTTGACACTCCCAACCTCTTGTAATAATGGAATAGTCTTAGTCTATTATACATCATCTTGATTCTTGAGGTAGTTTATTGTGGGGAGGCAAATAATAAAAACATTTACATACATAATACATACCTTGCCTAAAAAGGACGTGCAACGTGAACGTGCTAAGTCGTGCAATAATTTTGTTAATTATCTTGGCATTTGATTGCCTTCGTGCTTAATTTAAATAAGTAAGTTGAAGACACTGATCTTGAAGAAGTTGAAGGCACTAATCTTGAAGAAGAAAAATATAACAAAGTAACGATAAGTTGAAACTTAAAAGACTGCATATAATACTCCCAAAATTTAAATGAAAAAGGCCCTAAAAACAAGCCTAATTACAAAACTGCAGCGAGATCCTCGTGTTGAGACATCATAGTGGCGTAGCCCTTGTAAGGGGCAAACAAATTTAAGACAATTCAAATAAGACAAACATTTAAAAAAAACGGATGTACAATAAAGTTAGGGTGTTGTTAAATGTCGCTCCCAAATTATAAGGGGTCGCTCGCATTTTTTTTCATGAAATTCCGTATTTACCCCTCGTATATAAATACTCACGACACTTACAACACATTTCACGCTCATACTTCTCTCTCTAAAATTTTATCTTTCTAAAATTTTAAATTCTCTTCAAAAATTAAAAAATCAGAAATTTAGGAAAAAAAAAATCTGAAAATCCAAAAAAAAAAAAAAAAAAAAACAGAAAATTCAAAAGAAAAACACCCACAACCACCACCAATCCAAGGAGGGTAGAAGAAATCTGACAATGGCGGACCGGCGGCGAATCAGGTTAACGTACGGCAGTCGTGGCGGCGGCATGGGAGGCGGCGAACAGGTACGTTCCGGAATTTATTGGTTAATTCGGAAAAAAAAAGAAGTTTTGGAAATTTTAAGACATCCGCCTGAAATTTCCGGATGTCCCAAATTTCCGATTTTTTTTCCTCGTGATTAATTTTATGTTTTTTTTCGTGCTTAATATATTTTTTTTTTCGTGATTAATATTTTTTTAAATAACTGAATAAAATTATTCTGAATTTTTTTTTTCTCGTGATTAATTTTATGTTTTTTTTCTTGCTTAATATATTTTTTTTTCGTGATTAATATTTTTTAAATAACAGATTAAAATTATTATTATTAGTAATGTAATTAGTATTAGGATTGTTATTATTAGTAGCAATATTACTATTATTATAATTGTTGTTGTTATTAGTATTATTACCATTATTGTTGTTGTTGTTGTTGTTTTGTAATATTGTTAGTAGTATGTTGCAAAATTTGTGGTTTATTATTATTATTATTATTATTATTGTTATTGTTATTACTATTGTTATTATTGTAATTATGATTTGGTTTTTTTTTTTGAATTTTTTTTTTGAATTTGAATATTAGTTGTTCAATTTCAATATCATATTTATATTTGTAATTATTATTGATATTTGATTTTGTACTTATATAATGTAGATTGAGGGTTCAGGTGCTCATCATGCAATATCAAGACGTTTGAATGCGTCTGTTAGGAGGGAGTCAAGTTTTTCAGTAAATACGGGGGCACCGTTCATCATGAGCAGCAATATGGGTCTCTTGGTACTTGGTCGGGGGAGCATCAGTCACAAGGGAGCCTCCCCATGTACTCGTCGGGTGGAGTGCCTACATCTGACGATGAGGACGAAGAGCGGACAAGTCATGCTAATCGAGATGAAGAGTATGACCCTCAGAATTATCATACAGTATATAGGGGTCAGCATGGGAGATTTGTTAGTAGTAGTCAAGCGAGTCAGCCTTCTACCAACTCAGCAGAGACATGGGTAGTGCAGCAGCCGATGCCAGGTGGTCTTGAGGATGGTACTGCTATCCCTAGTTTTGGTTGTCACGTGGCTGCATATGCATGGGGCGGGCAGGAGCGTAATATTTTGCGCTGTTTGAGCAGGATACAGTTGTGTTCTAAATTGGTTAACTGGCGAGGTCGTCTTGCACAGGAGCACCTGGAATTAATTGATGGCAGTGGTCTGTCTCACTTACCCGGGATCATGTTTAGGCGTTTTGATTAGCCGTTGATTTCTGCTTTTGTTGAGAGATGGCAGCTAGATACGAACATGTTTCATATTCCATTTGGGGAGATCAAGATCATGCTGCACGATGTGTACCATATTCTTGGGCTTCGTGTTGATGGTTCCATGGTTTCCACTACTCCTAACACGGAAGTCATACGGGACGCGTGCTCGGTTACCATGGATATGACTGCGGAAGAGCTGAATAAGAAGTGCGGTACTAAAACCATTTGGCAGGGTAGTGGGGTGTTGACCGAGAGGATTATGGACTCGACCTTGGAGGCGCAGAGGCCCTTCAGTGTCCATTATAGTGCCTACATGTGGTTAGTACTAGGCAGATGTCTGTTTTTGGACAAGAGTGGTAACCGTACTCATCCTTCCTTCCTCAACGAGCTTGTTGTTGATGATCTTACGATTAATAAGTTCTCTTGGGGTTTAGCTGCTCTAGCATAGCTGTATCGGCAGTTGGGTACATCATCACGAAAAGATGCTGATTCATTGTCTCACGCTTCTGCAGGCGTGGATCTACGAGTACTTTCCGTGCTTTCGGCCTCAGCAAGGTACCTTGACGAGGGAGCTTAGCATTCCTCGTGCGTCTGCTTAGGATGTTAGATCGGGATGCCCCAACAAGAGCATGGAGCGCCTCCTCGTTTTCGTGCTAGATTAGATCACCTGACTGACAATGAGGTTAACTGGCTACCGCACGGAGTTGATCCTGCACGATGCGTGCCAGCCACTCTTTTTATTGGCTGCATCCAGTACCGTAGCATCATTGAGCCATACATGCCTGAACGAGTGGTTCGAAAACTTGGATTCGTGCAGGACATTCCAAGGACCATTATCAAGCCTGAGAAGGCCAAGAGACCGACGAACTTGAAGATGTATCGGGTAGACTTTCCGACCGAGATGACATCTGTGATGTGGACTCAGTTTGTCCTTGGTTCTTTTTTCAGTGTTATTTTAGGTCCCCTCACCACACTTGGTAGTGGAGCTCCTACGGTCGCTCCCGGTTACATGCAGTGCTGTACCGATTTTCTCATCCTCATTTTTCTCTTGGTGGGTCATCAGATGGGAGTACCAGACTACCTAAGAGGATTAACACGGATTATGTAAGTAGTTGTGTTTTATTATACTATAAATACCACTTCAAAAAATTGTAATTTCTATAATATGTTGTTCTCTTATTTGCAGTGGATGGGTCGGTCCATGGAGATTATCAACATATCACTAGATGAGTATCCTAACATGTCGCGTGGAACAAGGGCAATGGCTGAGCAGCTCCGAGATGACTGGAAGGCGATGATGGGGTTGTGAATTACTTGTCTTTTAGTTTTATATTACTTGTTATGTACTTATTGTTTTATACTACTTTGTATTCGACATGTAATTTAAGAACTGGACACTTTCATATTTAGTTTTGTTGAAACTTTGTTTAATTAATTTTATTGATTTATATTACATAGCTACAATTGTTCAACCTAAGTGAAAGTACATAAATGAGTTCACTGCCTAATTAATGCATCCCACATGTTCCTTCTAACTTCATTTGCTGATCCCATCCATCAACACTTGGCTCGTGGTGCTCGTTCCACCATCCTGCAATCAGGGGAAGAGGTGAATTTTCTGCAAGATCAATACGGATGAAATGTGACCCCCCAACTGTAGCGATCACAAACTCTCGGGCGGGTGCCCTGACCGTGTTTCGTGCCCGCAACGGTAAGATCATGAGGCATGGGTAGTAGCAGGTTGGTACGGTGCCTACACCAAGAATAATAACCCTTGCGTTGAACCAAGTAGCAATAGGAAATAAATGTTGAATTGCAACCATCCATTGCCGTGAATCAACCGCCCCACCGTCCCATCGAATACGTTCCACGTTCATCCGAACCCTTCCAATCCCGTAAATCCTTTCGTACAGGAATGGATGAGCGGCGACCTCGTTTGCTATTATTTCCCGAGTGTCAAACCATTGCGCTTGATCACCGAAGAAGAAGTCGGCCACATAACGAAAGCTACAGTTACCATCACCAATGACATCCTTCCATGCCGTGATGTAAGGCAACATTGGTCCTGGAAGCAAATGCAAATATCTGCATCGGCTGATGTCAGATGGGTCTTCTACACAAAATTAATGTTCAGTTATTAGTACGCTACAAGATGAAATACGTGTAAATCACAATAGCCAGTCGTACCTGTTTGCTGTGCACCATGTTGATTGTTTTCACAGTTGACATGTTCGAAATAACAAGGATCACGTCTTGTATCATTGTTCCTTCGTCGACCTCGAACGTTGTGGTTTACATGTGGATCTTCAAGGTTTGAATGATCAGGATGCAACTCCTCCTCAATGATGCAAGATACATTTCGAAGTATAGCAGGATCACTACTAATGACCTCATCATCCAGGGAACGAAAATGTGCAGCTTCCTCGGTCGAGTCGTTAACGAACACCGGTACATCAATACCATCACCGATAACCAAGGTCTTCCAGAGCAGATGAATTTGCCTGATATACAAGCCTGTTTATGCAACTAGCAAATCATGTATCTGGAAAGCACATGGTAAACCGTGGGTCACACGCATTGCACATCCACAACGCTCATACACCTGATAACTCAGCTCCCTCATCCTTCTCGTCTCGTCATCGAGAACTTTCAAACAATGGTGAGACACCTTGCCGTTAATACATGACAGTGGAAATTGTCTGTACTTCTCACCAATCTTCGACCTAGACGCCTCCAAACCATTACGAATTGCAATGATCTGATTACCAATATGACAATGTAACCGGGCCTATACGGTATCCAAAGAACCTGCCGTTGATTAAAATTATAAAAAACCGTTATGATTTATAATTAAAATAACTAAAACAAAGTAAATACATCAACTACAACTTAATGACAACGAACCTGTCGAAGATTCACACCACATCTTCACGGCCGAATGTTGGCTCTCAACTCTGCAAGTACTCGTGTTACCTAAGTGGAGAACTTGGTTCGTCCAAAATGTCACAAATTTGGTTTTATGACAAAGCCATGTTCTCTCAACATAACTAATCACTGCCGGATAACTTGCCCACCGAGCTTTCATTGTATCGACATCAGCATTATAATCCGCCTCGGTTGTAGCATCCATGATACGTTTCCATTTGTCGTTTTTGAAAGTCGCACTGATCCTCTTGTTTTTGAACATATCAGTGACCCGAGCCTCCACATCTTTGTTAATTTTCCATCGACAAAGTAAATGCGACGTCCCCGAAAACACTTCTCTCAATGCCGCATAGAGGCCAAGCTCATGGTCTGTCAAAAATACTAAGGGTTCCTTATCATACCCAATCAACTATCTTAATCTCTGCAAAACCCACCGATAGCTTGCTGTGCACACGTTCCACATGAACACATAACCGACGAGGAAATTCTGATTTGTCGGTGTCACACCAAGTATCTCAAAGAACGGCATCCCGTATCGGTTGGTCTTGTAAGTCGAATCCATACCGATCACATGTGGGTATGTGTGTAGTATGTTTGCCGTGATTGGGTGCACCATAAATGCATGCTGTAGAACGCCAAGATCATTAGACATGACCCAATAAATATACTGACTCTGTCTCGCCAAATGAAGAAATTGCTGAACAACTCCTCTCCCATCAGACATCTCCGTTCTCAGATCAAGTCATTCCGGCAATTGTAAATGTGTCTGATGTTTGGATGATCATCAGGAAATTGCTCTGCAATAGTCGCCATGATGTTACGCGGTGCAAACTTGGACTTTGTCATGTCACGCACAACCTTCTTCGCATCCGGGCTCAAGTCACTAATTTTACGATGACCCTCCTGATACACAATCATTGGATGGTTATGAGTCCTAGTTGCATCATTTTTTGCCCGGATCTTCCAACTATCGGTGATGAACTCGTAATATATCTTGATGTAGAAAGGACAACCATTAGCTTTGGTCTTTGTGTCCTTTCGAATTGCGTCCTCCAAATCTCTCGGCTTGCTCTTTCGTCCCCGATCACATCTCAAACATCGATACGGCCTACCATCTCTAGTTTTGTTGTAAGACTATTTAACCAAAATAAATCTAGGATTTATGGAAACAGCATCCGCCCATTTAATTGCATCATCAAACGTTGGAAAAAACGTGTCCGTGACAAAATTCGCACTATAATTCACACCGTCACCTCCGTCTTCAAAGTCCAAATCCTATAAAAGAAAACACAAAAAATTTCATAATATTACTAATCACAATAGTAATAAATTTAAAACTATAAAACAACAACATCATCAACAATAATCCCCCTAATAACAACGACATATTTCGCGCGACATATTAATAACAATAACAACAATAATACAAAACAATAATAATACTAATATCACAACATTATCACAACCATTAACTAATATTATCACGTTAATTAATATCATAACATTAACTAATATCACAACAATAAAATAATATTAACTAACATTAACATTAACTAATATCACAAAAATAACAAATATTCACTAATAATACTAATTACTCAAATTATCACCAAAATAATAATAATCACAATAAAACATATAAATATCATACAAAGATTACATTAATTAAAAAAAAAAAACGAAAATTGGACATCCGCCTAAAATTGTTGGATCCTCCATGGTGGATCCGCCTGAAATTTACAGATCCACCATGAAAGATCCGAAAATTCTAGGCGAATGTCTATATCCGCCTAGAACTTCCAGATCTTCCATGGTGGATCTGGAAATTTCAGGCGGATCCATCATGGAGGATCCAACAATTTTAGGCGAATGTCCAATTTTCAAAAAATAAAAAAAAAAAGTTCGACGACTTACATTTTCCTCCGACGATGCCTCCGGTGTACGATCGTTGTCGTTGTCCATCGTCCTAAACCCGTCGTTAAAACTTTATAAATTATTTAAAAAATTCGGGTTTTTGTTGGTGGGTCTCAGGAATTTTGGGACTCTGTAATTTTTTTAAGCAAGTGGTGAATGTAGGGTGTCGGGATTAATATTAAATTGCTCGGGAACCAAGTGTTGACCCTTATATAGCCCCACTAATGAAAAGGGCAAAATGGTCATTTCATTTCAAAATGGGAGCGACGCCTTGTAATTTGGGAGCGACGAATAGCAATTCACTAAAGTTACTTTAAAATGATCAAAAGTTATCCTGTAATGAATGAAAGTTTATCATTATATATAAGTTACCCAATTACCCTAATATAAATTAAAGTTATTTATGATTTATTGACAAAAGTTATCCAAAAAATTCTAAAAATTTACCCTAAATTCAATACTCCGTAACAGTTACCTCGATGTATAGTAATATTATCATACATCGAACGTGCAGAAAGGTTTTTGTTCAAATAAATCTCCACCTAAATTAACTTGAGTTCTCTCACTGAAAACAAATATACCATATGCACCGTAATAATACCAAATATTGTACTTCGTATACGATAAACACTCCCCTACATCAACTTAGGTAGGTGTTACCCCTAAAGGCACTTAATAATAACATCTAACCCTTAACTAAGCTAAGCTAGTCCAAACAATGTTGAAACTTGGTTTGTGGAACTAGCTTGGTGAACAAGTTAGCAGGACGATTATCAGCAATACCCACCTTTGCTCTGATGCTCGCCTTAATCCTTTTCTCATTTCATAGGAAAACATATCTCACATAAATGTAATTAGTCCTCCCATGATGAAATTAATTCTTGGTTAGACATAGTATATATTGTATGTTGGATTAAAGAGAGTAAAAACCATGCTTTTTGGTAGTTGATCAGTTTACTCCACAAGGAGGTTGTGGCCTACAACGTTTGTCCACAAGTGGGTTGTGGAGTAGACTTTTCATGTATACATACATTCATTTTTTGACATTCTTCCTTCATCTCTTGGATTCTCTTGTAATCCTCCATTAAATTGGATGTTTATTGTGATTTAATCACCTTTTGATGTTTAGATTCATTCTCTTGTTCATCATCTTTTATTATATATTTTCATGATTGAAAATTCAGAATACACAATCATCAAACACATTGAGCTAAACACAACTCTCTCTTTGGGCATAAGTTTACTAGTCTTCAACCTCCCACCCAAAAGTGCCTTTGTGTGAGAGTGGTGTGTGTAACCTTAGGGAACGTACCGACGAATACAATTGTACATTCCGGTTGCGTCGAATTTCGTTTTCAAGTCAGTGATTATTATTACACCACACCGAAATTTCTTTGAGTTTTATTTTATCTTCCCTTGTTCATTTTGTTATCTATTTGTTCTAGACCCTCTTTATATTACAACAATTTGAAAACGAAATAATGTCTATTGCAACTAGTGTTAGGAACAAGACATTTCCCGACCTCTCTAAGTTGGAGCCTCTTGATGGTAACAACTGTATGAGATGGTCTCAAAAGTTACTAATATTCTTTGAAAAAATTGAAATAGATTATGTGCTATATGAAGACATCATTGAGGTGCTTAAAGGGCAGAAGAACAAGCCGCTACCGCTACGACCGCCGTTACAACAACCATCACGGAAGCTAAGAAGAAGAAGGAAAAGGACAACAAGCTAGTTCGTGGTCATCTTCTCAATCATATGAACAACACCTTGTTTGCTTGTTTGTCAATTTCAAGTCAAGTAAGGTCATTTGGGATTCCTTGGAGAAGAAATATGGTTTGGATGATACGGTAAAGAAAAAGTACGTTGTGGGCACATGGATCAATTTCAAGATGGATGATGAGAAGCCAATCATGGGTCAAGTCCATGACTATGAAAACTTAGTGATCGAAATTCTTGGTGAACGCATGAAGACGTGTGAGACTATTCAAGCCAATGTTCTCTTGGAGAAATTTCCTCCATCTTGGAATGACTACCGCAATTCCTTGAAGCACAAGAAAAAGGACATGACACTTCAAGATCTCATTAGCCACATGAGGACCAAAGAGGCTAATCTCCTTAAGTATAAGTTTGAAAATTTGTCTCTTAATTCTTCTAAATCTAATCTTGTTGAATCTTCTTTGAACGTGTCTAAAAACTGGAAAAATTATATGAAGAAGGGAAACAACAAGTCCAAAGGAAATTTCACTCATAACAACAAAATTCAAAAGCCTAAGGGAGCATGCTATGTGTGTGAAATCATAGTACACAAGGCATACCAATGCAACCAAAGGCATGGAGCCAAGAAGGATGGCAATACCTCCCAAGCCAACATTGTTGAAAAGGAAGATATCATTGCGATGGTGGTGGTTGAAGCCAACTTGGTGGAGAATAAAATTGAGTGGATTTTGGGCACCGGAGCATCAAGGAATTTTTGTGCTAACAAGGCTTTGATGACTGAGTTTGAAGATGGAACCGACGACGATCATGTTTACATGGGAAATAGAAGCACGGTTGGAGTCCTTGGCAAAGGAAAGGTCCATCTTCAACTCACCTTCGGAAAAACTTTGTTTTTAAACAATGCGTATGTACCTTATTTTAGGAGAAATCTTATTTCGGGAGCCCTTCTCAACAAAGACGGCCTAAAACTTGTCTTTGAGGCTGAAAAGATTGTAATGTCTAAGAATGGTGACTTTGTTGGGAAAGGTTACCTCAATAATGGTTTGTTTGTGTTGAATGTTATGAATGAGAACAATAGTACTTCTTTTGCTTATATTGTTGAGTCTTTGGATGTTTGGCACAATCGTTTAGGCCACCTTAAGTCTTCTTACTTGAAAAATTGAAGGACATGTATTTGATTAATTTTTCAATGGATGATAAATTTGATAAATGCCAAATTTGTGTTGAGGCCAAACATACTAAGAAACCGTTTAAGCAAGTGGTCTCAAGAAGTACTAAACTATTAGAATTGATTCATTCGGATTCAGCGAACTTTAAAAAATGCACTAGTAGGGGTGGAAAAAATTATTACATTACTTTCGTTGATGAATTTTCTCGATTTACTAAAGTGTATTTGCTTAAAACAAAAGATGAAGCCGAAAGTGCATTTTTTAGAAGATTTTGTGAGGCCAATGGTATCATACATGAAACAAGTGCACCTTACACACCCTAATCAAATGGTGTTGCCGAAAGGAAAAATAAATCTTTGAAAGAGACTATGAATGCTATGCTTCTTAGTTCCGGTTTGCCCGATAACTTGTGGGGAGAAGCGGTTCTTTCCGCTTGTTATGTACTTAATAGAGTGCCCCATAAGAAGTTGGACAAAACCCCTATGAACTTTGGAAATGCTATAGTCCAAATTTAAAATTTTGAAAGTGTGGGGGTGTTTGGCTAAGGTTGCCTTTCTGGATTTTATGAAAACCACTATCGGGTCTAAAACTTTTGATTGTGTGTTCATTGGATATGCTCATAATAGTGCAGCCTATATATTCATGTTATTAAGTGATAAATCAATTTGTGAAGCTAGAGATGCGGTATTTTTTTAGCATAGTTTTCCTATGAACAAGTCTTTGTCTTCTAATGTTGATGTGCATGCTAGCGAGTCAAGTATGAATGTGCCTCTTGTTGATTCTATCCCTAGTTCTTGTCTCCCCTCTTCCTCTACCAAAGTGGTAGAAGTTGAACCTAGGAGAAGTAAGAGGCCTAGAGTAGAGTCTTCCTTTGGACCGGATTTATTGACTTCTTTTGTGGTAGAAGACTTTGATGTGAATTCTTTAAGTGAGCATGTTGTGTCTTTGTTTCTTTTAGAAGAAGATCCTAAGACTTATGATGAGGCAATGAGGTCCATAAATGATAGTTTTTGGAAAGAAGCTATTAAGAGTGAACTTGATTCTATTATGTCCGATCACACTTGGGATCTTTGTGACTTGCCTTAGGGTTCTAATCCTATAAGTTGTAAGTGGATTTTCAAGAAGAAACTTAGGCCGGATGGGACCATAGATAAATTCAAAGCTAGACTTTTCATTAGAGGATTCACCCAAAAAGAAGGTATAGATTTCGTTACACTTATTCTCCCGTGACTAAGATTGCCACCATTAGAACCTTGGTAGCCCTTGCGGCAATCCATAACTTAGTGGTTCACCAAATGGATGTCAAAACAACTTTTCTTAATGTAGACCTTGATGAAGAAATTTATATGACTCAACCAGAAGGTTTTGTGGTGAAGGGACAAGAACACAAAGTGTGTAAGCTTAAAAAGTCTCTTTATGGTCTTAAGCAAGCTCCTAAACAATGGTTTGAAAAGTTTGATAGTACTCTTAAGAGTTGTGGCTATGTGACTAATTCTTCGGATTCTTGTTTGTACTCTAAGGAGTTTGGTTCATCATGTGTGATAATTTGTTTATATATTGATGATATGCTTATTGTTAGTACTAATCTTGATGTTCTGAATGATGCTAAGGCCTTACTTTCTACTAAGTTTGAGATGAAGGACTTGGGAGAAGCCAATGTTATTCTTGGAATTCGTTTAAGGAAAACCAAGAACGGATTCTCCATGAGTCAATCTCACTATGTGGAAAAGATTCTTAAGAAATTTGACTCTTTTGATGTTGTACCTAGCAAGACACCATATGATCCCAACATGAAGTTAATGAAGAACAAGGGTCCTAGTGTATCTCAAGATTTATATGCAAAGGTAATTGGTAGTGTGATGTTTTTGATGAATTGTACACGACCCGATATTGCGTATGCGGTGAATAGACTTAGTAGATATACTCACAATCCAAGTCAAAGTCATTGGATTGCTCTTCGTCGGTTACTTAGGTATCTTAAGGGTACCATGGAGGTATGTTTGCATTTTAATCGCTTTTCTAACGTTTTAGAAGGCTATTATATTGTGATGCTAATTGGGTAACTGATAATAATGAAGTTTCTTCTACTAGTGGGTATGTTTTTGTTTTAGGTGGAGGTGCTATTTCATGGAAGTCCTCAAAACAACCACGTCTAGCTCGCTCCACCATGGAATCTAAATTGATTGCTATTGAGTTGGCAGGTCATGAAGCGGAGTAACTTAGGAACCTCCTAGCCGACATACCATTGTGGGGGGAATACTTCATCTCCGGTATCTTTACATTGTGATACTCAAGTTGCAATTGGAGTTGCCAACAATAGCAACTACAATGGCAAGAAGAGACATATTCGTATGAGACACAAAGTAGTGTGACAATTGCTCAAGAATGGAGTGATTGCATTGGACTTTGTGAGGTCCGAAATGAACTTGGCGGATCCTTTGACGAAAAGGTTAGCAAGAAAACAAGTTGAAGAATCATCGAGGGGAATTGGACTTAAGGCCATGTAAAGCATTACACTTGTCCAAGTTCCTATGGTGATAGAGTTTGTAATGCAAGTATAAGGTTGAGTTGTTTAATTCTTAATGGATGTGTGGTATCCACCGTTGTATATTTGCTAGGTTGAGTATTAACTCTTAATGAGTCCTTAAGCTATTGAGACGTATTTTTGGACTCACCTATGTGGTTGTGAAGACTAGCCATCTTCGAAGACCTTGACCGATTTTCTAGAGCATCCACTAGACCTAAGGTGAATGTACTTGGCTATAAATAGTACATCCTTTCGCGGATATTATGTAAATTATGGAGTGATGTGTGTGTTGTGGGGGTCTTGAGTTAAGTCTTAGAGTTTCAAGGTTAGTCCACTCTTTGATCAAGGGTGTAAGGGTTTCAAGGTTTGTCCACTCTTATGCTTGTATCTCATTGCCTCATTTCACTAAGCACTAGATTTCAAATTTCCAATGTAATATCTAAGTGGTATGTACTACATCTCCTCTTATGCCCATATGTTGCTTCTTAATCTTTTGGCTTTGTTTTTGCTCCCTTTAGTGGGGAATTGTTGGATTAAAGAGAGTAAAAACCATGCTTTTAGTAGTTGATCAGTTTACTCCACAAGGAGTTGTGGCTTACAACGTTTGCCCACAAGTGGGTTGTAGAGTAGACTTTTATGTCTATTTTATAAGAAAAATCAGCCTACTCCATAAGTAGGTTGTGGCCAACAACGATTGCCCACAAGTGGGTTGTGGAGTAGACTTTTCATGTCTACATACATTCATCTTTTGGCATTTTTCCTTCATCTCTTGGATTCTCTTGTAACCCTCCATTAAAGTGGATGTTTATTGTGATTTAGTCACCTTTTGATGTCTAGATTCATCCACTTGTTCATCATCTATCATTATATATTTTCATGATTGAAAAATCAGAATACACAATCATCAAACACATTGAGCTAAACACAACTCTCTCTTTGGGCATAAGTTTACTAGTCTCCAACCTCCCACCCAAAAGTGTGTGCCTTTGTGTGGGAGTGGTGTGTGTAACCTTAGGAAACATACCGTTGAATACCATTATGCACCCCGATTGCGCCGGATTTCGTTTTCAAGTTTCAAGTCAGTGATTAATATCACGCCACACCGAAAATTTTTGAGTGTTATTTTCTCTTCTCTTTTATATTTTGTTGACTATTTATTCTAGACCCTCTTTATATTACAACATTGTACTCAAACTATCACATTATTCCATAAAATGATGTTGATGTAAACCCAAAACACTAACATCATGGCATGTAATCTACAATAGACAATTTCATTGTAGGTTGCTAAGTATCTTTCCAACTAACACCAGAACTATGAACCAAGAGTGAAAACATTACACGCCATAGATCTTTTACGGCGGTCAACATCTCTGTCATAATTAGAATTTGAATAACATGTTATTAAACGTACATTGTTAACACCTCTATAAATAAAATCAAGGTACATCAGCATAAAAATATACGATTGATATTGTAACAATTATACGTACACAGTATAATAATATAAAATATACGGAGTATATACACTTCGTATGCTACATGTAATACCTCAAATCGAGACTCTCTTTTACACGCTTTCTAAATAAGCTCATACTAAGATACATACATTAATATGTGATGTTGTCTTAAAAATTAATTAAAATGTAGCTAAAAGTCAATATAAGGTTAGAATTAAATGAGAAAAGAGAAAATACGCTTCTCCCTCCATTTTATAAATTTTTTCGACTTTTCAATTTGGGTCTTTACTTGAAAATGATTCTCATTTTTTCTTTATTACATATTGGTCAAAAAAAAATTAATAAATCGAAGGTATTATAATACCACGAGACCCACGCTATGTAAGATTTGTTATCTTGTCTTGCTTTATTTATCACACTTAAAATGCCCCTTTCTATTTGATTATTTTACCATTTACTATATGCACAAATATTAATAAAAACATACTAAAAAGCAAAATTTGGTGAATGAGAGGTAAAAAAAAAAAAGTGGTTTAAGAAAGAGAGTGTGAAAACATGAAAGTGGCTATAAGAAAAAAGACGTCGATAACGTATAATCATTTAAAAAATTAGGTAAGCAGTACTTTCTCCGGTTCACTTTGTTAGTTAGTTTCCTTTGGAATCAAACACTTAAAATAAGAAAAGTAAGCATCCTTATAATTTGGAATTTGATTGCAGCTTTGTAATTAATATTTTGTCTTATTCTGTTTTATTTGTTTTATTTATAAGAATTGGCTGTAATTATATCGCCTATAATAAATCTTGATTGGAAGAATTTGCCACGTCAGCAATCCACTAGCACATATATTAACCAATCAGAATTATTTGACTCTTTAAACACCTAATTAGATTAGTTATTCACAAACTATGAAAATTATTCACCCTATAATAATGTTAGGAATATATCCTACATGGGTACATCATTTTAAAACGCCCAAATTAGCATATGAGACTAACAAAGTGAAACGGAGAAATTATTATTTTGATGTTTGGATATAAATTAAGTGGAAAATACATTATATAACTGGAGATTTTTTATTTATTTTTTCCATATTGTGTTGTTCATCGTGAATCCATACATGAGGAAAGCACAAACACAAGTAGTTTACATTCAAGTTGATTTGTAGTGTACAGTTTTCTAGGTTATAGCCCGACAACACTCAGAACCTTCTAATAATCTTATCAATTAGTTATGAGTCAACCACATTAGGTGAAATATAGCGGAGAATCATCCTAGGTTGCGGAAAATCATCTACCAAATGTACATCTATTTCTACAAATTATGGCTACATAATTAACTTACCTCATTAAGAATTAATTACTCTTACGTTACATGAGGTTTAGGGGTTACAATAATTTTGTTTAGCCCGCAATATACGACCTTTGTTGCTTCTTGCGATCATAAAATCTTCGCGTATCGAAATAATTATTAAACTATGATGATATTATCTACTACGTAGTATGATATGCTGAATTAATGACAGAAGAAGTCTTAATATTGAAAAGTATGACGCCTCTTTTTACTCTTTTGCAGGGATGACTGAAGATTTATTCAAGTCCATACCACGAGGATATCATTCATGTTATTACATGTTATTCATCTGACCTTAATTACATTGTTACTTAATATTATACTCGTACACTCGCAGTGACGAATTTAGGAATATAAAATTAACGGGATCGAGGTTGCCTTTTCCCTTAATTTGTTGGCAAGCAAAATCACAAGCTTTAATTTGCCTTCTTCCTTAATGGGCGATTTTGAGCCACAGGCCGGGCCCCAGTCAAAGCATCCTGGCCTGGCTTCGCTCCTATACGCTCTTACTTTATAAAAAATGTTTTCCATTAATATTATATTCGATCATTATACGAGATTACAAATACTCGTATTAAGTAAAGCTGAGCGGAGATATGAAATGAAAATAAAGATTTGTATCTTACGACCATGAAATTGTTGTGAGATTAAAATTTAATATTGAGCTCTTTAGGTGTGGGGACTCTTTAATCAATAGCTCTTTAGGTGTGGGGACTCTCTAATCAATTTATTCGGGCCTTTCTTTAATCTTGAGTGATTTTGCGTACTAACTCTGATATAGGAAATTATAACCATCAAACTATAGAAAATTTGGCCATTCCCGTTATTTAATAAATTCATTCATAATTCTTTCGTTTTTATAATTAACACGTACATTTATATATATTAGATAATTATTATTATTATTATTATTATTATTATTATTATTTGGATTTTTTGTTAGAAACTACCTAATAAAACTCAAAATTTGTGAAAAACTACCTAATATAAAAGATGTTGTAAGAAACTACCTAATAAAAATTAAATTGTTGTATAAGACTACGTACCTCTAGCCGGATTTCCACCATTGACCAATTTTTCCAGTGTTGACTCACAAACCCCCCCCCCGAAATCGCTCGCTTTGGGGTTGGAACTGAAGGTGGTTTCGACTTGATAGAGGCAATCTCAAGCGACTTGTGTTGGTTTTAGGGATGAAAGCAGGTGGTTCTGGGGGTGTTTTATGGTGGGTCAACGTCGAAAAATTAGGTCAACAGTTGAAATCCGGCCAAAAGTAGTCTTTTACAACATTTTACCTTTTATAGGTATAGTTATTTATAACATCTTTTTTATTAGGTAGTTTCTCACAAATTCTAGGTTTTATTAGGTAGTTTATGACAAAAAACCCTTATTAATATCATATTATTATTATTATTATTATGGTTGGTCACATCGTGTGGCCAATCATCATGGGGGTTTACTTCGTCAGTATTATAGGGGTTAATTGGTCAGTGATATAGGGGATTAATTTGTTTTTTTTATAAGCGGATATGGTGGGACTTTTTACCAAATTGAGCTTTTTTTGGCAAAGTATTTACCAAATTGGACTCGTGGAAAAAGTATTTCCCAAACTAAGCTTCTAGGGTAAAACGTTGTCTCGGACAGCGTTTTACACCCAGTTTTTTTTTAAAAAAATTCAAGACATAAAACTCTATCTCAGACAGCGTTTTATGGTTAATTGACTTTTTTGTATGTATTTTGCTAAAATATATTGGAATACACATATTTTGTGTATGTAAAAAGTAAAACGCTGCATGAGACAGCGTTTTACTTAAAGAATTAAACGGCAAAAGTATTATTCCCAATTAAACGCAGCTGCAATTCGATATAAGTCCCGCAATATTGTACGGAGGAAAACGCTGCCTCAGCCTACGTTTTATTCTGTACAATAAACGCTGCCTGAGGCAGCGTTTATTGGGTTTTTTTTTTTTTTTTTTTTTTGATAAAATATGAAATACGAAGTTTGAGAAAAAAGTCAAACGGGTAAAACGTTGTCTGAGACAGCGTTTTACTTCTTGGATTTTTTTTTAAAAATCACGGTATAAAACGCTGTCCGAGACAGTGTTTTACCCCAAAAGCTTAGTTTGGAAAATACTTTTGCCACGAGACCAATTTGGTAAATAATTTGCCAACAAAACTCAATTTAGTAAAAAGTCCGATATGGTGTGGCAAGCCACACATCAAATTGTCATTGAGTAGTTGAATGAAGCAGTAAAAAAATATAAACCATATAGACATATATATAGTAGTTGTTTAACACAATATCAGTAAAAAATACGGCGGATTCCTTTTACATTAGAAGTTAGTTAATGTACACTACACAAAATTTAAATCTAGCTAAGCTATAATATGGACCATAGTAGTCCTAAATGTTTGTATACTCAAAATTATTACCGTATCAACATATTAGAAACTTTCTTAATTTTCCACTATTTTGGTTGAAAATTATACGGGCTGAATACTAGCGAGTCACCACAACAAAATAAAACTCCCCAATTTCAGTCAAAATTTTAGATCTAGAAGTTTCGACATTTACAAACTTGGACAACTAGATTACTTCAAGCTAATCATTTAATAATAATCTTAGTCAACTTTACTATGATCAGCCACAGTATATAAGCTGGACCTCCTACGTCCCATTTACAAACCACTGCCTTGCTTAGTTAATTACTAAATCAGCATTAATTAGCATATATAATTGCATTAACATTTTGTTTCAAAGAAAACATATATAGTAGCAATGGCACCCACTCTTATGCCTGTTCAAGAAATACTCCAAAGTGGTGTTGTGCCAAAAGGTTACCTACTAACCAAGGATGACTACCAACTTGGTAACGATGGCCCTCCTTCGTTGATGGACACTCCAACTATCGATTTTTCTCTCTTATCTTCATCATCCCCCGATGAGCTTGCTAAGCTTCGCGTTGCCCTCACTTCTTGGGGCTGTGTTCAGGTTAGCCACCCTCAAAACAACCACCTTACAATAATATTTTTTGTTTATTTTATAAGCATGATATATACAATATGTAAAATATAACATAACCCTAATAATTAATATGATTTTTTGTGTGTGTGTTATAGCTAGTGAATCATGGTATGCCACTTTCATTACTAGACGAGGTACGAGAAATGAGCAAGCAATTCTTCAAACAGCCATTAAAAGAAAAAGAAAAGTACTCCTCCAAAGGAGAGGACTTGGAAGGTTATGGAAACACGAATGCTGTTCAACGTGGAAGTCTCAATTGGAATGATAAGCTTCATCTCCAAGTTTATCCCGAGGACAAACGCCAACTTCAATTTTGGCCTGAAAATCCTCGACATTTTAGGTGATTTAACTTTATATGGATTCGAGTAGGGTCTGTGTCTAGGCCGGTGTTCTCGTGTAGCTAGGGTTTGGGTCTGAGTCCAATATTATTTATACCCTCCTTAGCTCATTTGACTATATACTAAATCATTTTTTTTTTTTTTTTTTGTCAAATTAAAATTATGTAGGACAACCTTACATGAATATTCAAAGAAGAACCTAATGATACTTAGGACACTTCTAAAGGCTATGGCACGTTCTCTTAACTTAGAAGAAGAGCGATTTTTCGAGCTATGGGGGGATGAGAATGAAGATAATACTCATGCAAGATTCAACTTTTACCCTCGATGCCCAATGTCGGATCAAGTTGTTGGACTTAAACCTCATGGAGATGGAACCGCCATTACCATGCTCTTGCAAGACAAAGAGGTTGAAGGCCTTCAAGTCGTCAAAGATGATCGTTGGTTTCGTGTTCCTGTCATCCCTCATGCCCTCACCATCCTTGTTGGTGATCAGATGGAGGTAATGTTAAGAAAATCAATTCCTTCTTCCACTTATACTCCTTCATTCTTCATTGATTAGAAAATTAATAAAATGCTCACGATTTTCAAAACATTTATTTGATTATCGTCATATTCATTTTTACTTTTTCCAGATAGCGAGCAATGGTGTTTTTAAGAGTCCAACCCACAAGGCAGTGGTAAACCCACAATATGATCGAATGTCGTTAGCCATGCTATTCATCCCAAGCCTAGACAAAGAGATTGGCCCACTAGAAGAACTAATTAATGAAGAGAGGCCACAATTATACAAAAGGCTCAAGGACTATGGTCAAGTTTACACTCAATCCATTCCTTCTGGGAAAAGACCTATTGATATGATGAAGATTAATTACTAGCTTAAAGTATTCTAATAAAGTGTTTTGTGTTATTAGAGACACAAGTTACGTACACAACTATTTTCCTTTACCTAAACTATTTTAATTATGCATGAAGTTGTAGTGAATCAAATTAATCAATAAAGTGTGTCCTTTATCTTTAATATATATTGTCATATATGTATATTTGTCATTTTGCCCAATAATTGTCTTTAATGGATTATCCTTGATCATAAATTGATAAACCGAGTTTATTTGCAAATGGTTGAGCCGTCGCATTGACTTACTCTGAATTATCAAATGATATTATTATTTGGATTTATTTTTTGGAAATTTTAGATTTTAACACCATAAAACATAAAAAAAATAAAAAAAACCCAAAAATGGCTTTTAACACCCCATAAAAAATAAAAAAAAAAATTATTTTAACACCATTAACGTATTCGAAAATTTGATTTTACCACCACTTAATTGATTCCGTTAAGTAGGGCCATAAAGCCACGGGTAGCTTTATTATTAGCCAAAAAAAGAAAAAAAAATTTAAAAAAACCTAAAACTACTCAGCCACCCAGCCCCACCACTGCCACCTTCTTCTCCACCTTCACCCACAGCCTCCCCCACCCTCACCGACCGACCTGAACCTACCCCTTCCCTTTTCCCACAACCCTAAACCACCGGCCATTGATGGTGGTAAACCGCATCCCTACAGCCGCCGTTCCCCAAAAACGGCCACGAATTCGGCCATCGATGGCCGAAATCGGCCGATTAAGGCCACTCAGCCCCAAAACCGGTCGATTTCAGCCATTAATGGCCAAATTCGTGGCCGTGTTGGGGAAGGATGGTTGCGGATTAGGGTTTCAGCCATTAATGGTTAGGAGGTTTTGGGCGGAGAAGAAGGTCGGGAAAAGGAGGGGGAGGGTTCAGGTGGGTCAGGTAAAGGAGGCGGAGGGGATGCGCCAGCGTCTGGCTGGCGGCTGCGTTGGATGAAGGTGGTAGTGGTGGGGCTGGGGTGGCTGGGTAGATTTAAGAATTATTAATTTTTTTTTAATTTTTTTTAAAACAAATAAAATGGTGACACGTGTCACTGTGGATCCCACTTAACGGAATTTTTGGACGGAGGCCATCAAGTGTTGGTAAAATCCATTTTTTATAAATTTGTTCGGTATTAAAAACCATTTTTTTTATGGGGGTGTTAAAAACCATTTTCGGGTGTTAAAATCCAAAATTTCCTTATTTTTATTGCGATTAACAATGATTGTATATGTATAGAAAATAGAACCTTGCTAAAACCTTCTTATAATGAGTAAACTTCAAGGTTAGACTTGAAATCTATTTTATAGAAATTTTAATGTTCAATATTATGAATCTCTCCTAGCCTACAAGACTCAATAAAATAATTACCATAGTCTCCAGCAATTTTCAATATTTTATTGAAAAAAATACTTTAAATACTCCAACCTTTGCGTTGTTCTCTTGAAATAAATCAACCTTTGGATTATTGCAAAATAATCTAACCTTTGGGCTATTCTCTCGAAATAAACTAACCTTTTGATTATTGCAAAATAATCCAACCCTTATACCCCTTCTTCCCAAAATGAACCTTGCAGGTTGTTGGGATAGTTCATCCCAAGTCCCACATGGAAGAAATAAGGAAGAGAGGACTTCCTTATAAGTGAGTGCATACTTCTAATAGTATGAGGTCTTTTGGGAAGGTTTCCAAAACAAATCCATGTGGGCTAGGCCCAAAGCGGACAATATCATACTAATGTGGAGTGGAGTGTGCGTGCGACCCATCAAAGTGTGGATGACCCGGGCCCAAAAAGTGGTATCAGAGCCAACGGTTTGGCTGGGACAATGCGGGCATTATGTGTGGGATGGTTCCCTCAAATGTGTGACCTCGCGATTGTGGTGCCTCGCGTCGAAAGTCCTCCTGAAATTGTGACTCAGGCGGCGTGTCCCATGGTGATAGTGGAGGTGCAAGATAGATTCACTGGAGGGGAGACCATGAGTTATGTGGTCCTTGGTCTGAGGGGAGGTTTGTTGGGATAGTTCATCCCAAGTCCCACATGGAAGATATAAGGAAGAGAGGACTTCTTTATAAGTGAGTGCATATACTCCTAATAGTATGAGGCCTTTTGGGAAGGTGCCCAAAAACAAATCCGTGCGGGCTAGACCCAAAGCGAACAATATCATACTAATGTAGAGTGGATTGTGCGTGCGACCCGGTAAGGTGGATGACCCGAGCCCAACATAGGTCACCTATCCGGTACAGCCGGTTATATGTGCTACGTGGCACTTCATGATTGGTTTTTTGTTTTGTTTTTTTAATTTACTTTTTTTCTTAAATTTTGAGTTAGATAAAAAATTTAAAGAAGAAAAAAAAAAAAACCACCATCACCTTCTTTCTTCTTTCTATCTCTTCCCCCATTACCACCATAGTCACCAGACCCACCATCCTTCTATCTCTCTCCTTCTCCTTGTCCTTCCCCATCCCCTTCCATGGCCTTTCTTCATTACCACTTCACCTCTCCTTTAACTTACCAACCACCAACAACACCTCTAGCCAGCACCACCAGCAACACCTTCAACCTCCAACCACCACGTATCTCTAGCCACCATGAATCTCTAGCCATCACCTCCAATAACAACTAACTAATTAAGCACAAACCTCACAACTCATGTCGTTTAAAAACTACCCCTTCCACCACCTAGGCATGCTTGTGCCACCCAATCCTCACCACCACAAATCTTAAAACCCCACATAACCACCACCCTTTGCTTCAATCTTGTTGCCACTGCTGTCCATATCTCCTCTCTACCCTCATTTTTTTTTAAAAAAAAAATAAAAATAATGATTTTGAAATGGTGGTTATTTTTTCGAAATGGGGGCTGTTTTCATGTGGCCGGGGGAGGGCTTGTTTCCGAGGTGGGGAGGGCGGGCAGGGGGCTGATTTAGTTGGGTAAGGGGCGGTCTAGTGAAAGTGGTGGTGGGATGAATGGTGACTTCAAAAGAAAGAAGGGGAAGATAACATGGAGGTGGAGCTTGGGGTGGTGGTAATGGAGAAAGATGATGGAAAATGGTGGGAGGAAGGAGAGAGAAAGGGATGACCGGTTGTTTAGGTAATCGGTCATTTGGGTTCATTTTGGGAAAAAAGTGTATAAAGGTTGGATTATTCTGGAATAATCAAAAGGTTGGTTTATTTTAGTAGAATGGGGCAAAGGTTGGATTATTAAAAGTAGTTTTCCTATTTTATTTGGGTAATTAATTCGTTTATACAAAATTAGAAAAAGGTAAAAGGACATGCATATCATGCCCATGGACATAGCTAATACACAATAAATATCCCCATGTACAATTTGTGATTTTATTAGACCTGATTATTGGGTTGGTCGGGTCAGGGTCGTTGCAAGTCGATTATGGGTCAGGTAAAAGAGGGTCACATTTTATAGGGCCAATAGTGAGTTGGACCAATGCAGGTCGTGAGTCAATAGTGGGTCGATAATGGGTGGGCCAATAAACTATCAATTAAAATATAAATTGTACAAAGTCATTATTAAGTATATATGAATACGAAAATATTTACATATTTTTTTTACATTATCCATTAAATTGGACAAACATTTTGGCCCTATATTAACCGCATCTAATAAGGGCTCTGTCTATTAAAAGCTCTGTCCATTAAGAGCCTTTTAAACTTAACCCTGACTCTAAGCTATTATCATTAGGATACTCTACCCAATGACCAGGTCTAGTCTATCTATACTTCTATGTTAAAAAAACGTTCCTAATATAAAATATATGCCACGTGGTACCCTCTGCACGTATCAGAAGTATGCCACATCATCCATTTTACTATAAACGTGTTTTAATGACAATAAAAATGTTTATCACAAGATTTGAACACAAGACCAATAACAAATGAATTAATATTCTTACCAACTTTGTTATCTTTTAGTTATACTTCATATTTAATTTTAATACACTAAATGCTTCAATTTGTACAAAATGTCAATTTGAGAGCGTTTATTTAGTTTCATTAGTTATTATAATTCACTTTTTTTTTATTTATTTTTATTTTTTTTTGGAATTATATAGTTTATGATTTTAGGGCTCAAATCATATTTATTGATATATATTCAAAGTAAAACCCAATGCTTCATCCAGGTTACACACTAATTTATATATTATTTTTCATTATTTTCTTACATTTGTCACAACAGTACAACATTTATTGACGTAACGTTCAAACAAATTAAGGTGATTCTAAAATTTAGTACTTGCTCTGATCTACAAAACTTGCACGGGTCATCGGATATAACTCCAAGTCTCCAATTCCGATTAAATGTTCTTTTATTTGTAACCTAGCTGCTGTGTATAGTATATGCTGTGTTGACAAGCTTCCCAAAAAGTAATAAGCAACAATTATCAAGCATTTTAAAACACGACTTAATTTTAGTGATGAGTACAAAAATTTGGCGGATGGAAATTATCCACAATAGAAGGTGCAAGATTTTCAATCATTAGTTTAGTTAAGCAATTGGACTTTATCATCAACCTCTTTAGTTCCATCACGTTTTCATTAAGGATATGTTACATTATTCATAAAATGCAACTAGCAATGGATGGACCACTGACATTCATTGTTTCAAGCTTCAATTGTATGATAATTATTGGAACAAAGAAAAGAAATTCAAAGTAGTCTGATACGGGCGTCCAATCGGGCGAGCACTGTCCAACCAGGCGCGAGAGGAGTCATAAAGTCAGGAGTTTCGTCGCCCGACCGGGAGCGAGAGGATGTTTGGAAAAAGAAAAGTGTCCGCCCGACTGGGTGCAAGAGCAACCTAGATTTCTTGTAACCCCCCATTTAAGAGGTTGATTATGGTGATTAATTCACTATGTTTATTCTGATTTTGTTCCTCCATTGATGATAATATTCCTCTATGATCTTCTATCTTCCTCCATCCATCATTATAAATTGAAGGATGATTTTTTCTGATTGGACTCAGAAAAAGATATCAAACACAAGCTAAACACCTTTGTTCTTTGGGCACAAGTTTTCATAGACTCCACCTCTTACTCTAAAGTGCCTTAGTGTGAGAGTGGTGTGTAACCTTAGGGACGATATGGTGATTACAATTGTGCACCCCGGTTACCCCGGAATTCATTTTCAAAGGCAGTGATTCATCACGCCACGCCGAATTTCCTCTTTTGCTTTTGTTCATGTTTATTTTTGTTGACTATTGTTTTAGACAGCAATTTTACAACAATTTTGAAAACGAATATGTCCATTATAAATAGTATTATGAACAAGACTCTTCCCGACCTCTCTAAGTTGGAACCCCTTGATGGTAACAACTATAAGAGATGGTCACAAAAGTTACTAATCTTCTTTGAACAATTGGAAGTAGACTATGTTTTGAATGAAGACGTTATTGAGACTCTCAAGAATGCGGAAGAAGCTACTAAAACCGCTACAGCCGCAATTCCGGTGGCCACAACGGAAGCCTTGAAGAAGAAGGAGAAGGACAACAAGCTTGTTCGTGGCCATCTCCTTAACCACATGAACAACACTTTGTTTGATTTGTTTGTCAATTTCAGGTCAATCAAGGTTATATGGGAGTCTTTGGAAAAGAAATATGGAGCGGATGATGCCGGGAAAAAGAAGTACGTGGTGGGCAAGTGGATCAACTTCAAAATGGATGATGAGAAGCCTATCATGACTCGATGGTGACCGAAATCCTTGTAGAAAGCATGAAGATGTGTGAGACTTTTCAAGCCAATGTCCTGTTGGAGAAATTCCCTCCCTCGTGGGGTGACTATCGTAATTCTTTGAAGCACAAGAAGAAAGACAAAACCCTCCAAGAACTCATTAGTCACATGAGAACCAAAGAGGCTAATCGCTTAAGGATAAGTTTGAAAATTTATCTCTTAATTCTTCTAAAGCTAATCTTGTTGAGTCTCCTTTGAATGTGTCTAAAAACAGGAAAAACTCTAAGAAGAAGGGAAACAACAAGTCCAAAAGCAACTTCACTCATCATAAAAAAAAAAATCCAAAAGCCTAAGGGGGCATGCTATGTGTGTGGAATCATAGGAAACAAAGCATACCAATGCAACCGAAGGCATGGAGCTAAGAAAGATGGCACTACCTCCCAAGCTAACTTTGTTGAAAAGGTAGATATCATAGCGGTGGTGGTGGTTGAATCCAACTTGGTGGAAAACAAAATTGAGTGGATTTTGGACACCGGAGCATTAAGGCATTTCTGTGCAAACAAGGCTTTGATGACCGAGTTTGAAGATGTAACAGACAGCGATCATGTCTACATGGGTAATAGTAGCACCGCCGGAGTCATTGGCAAAGGAAAGGTTCATCTCAAACTTACCTCCGGAAAAACTTTGTTTTTAAATAATGTGTTGTATGTACCTTGTCTTAGGAGAAATCTTGTTTCGGGAGCCTTTCTCAACAAAGCCGGCCTAAAACTTGTCTTTGAGGCCGACAAGATTGTAATGATTAAGAATGGAGACTTTTTTGGGAAAGGTTACCTCAATAATTGCTTGTTTGTTTTGAAAGTTATGAATGAGAATGGAAGTACTTCTTTTGCTTATATTGTTGAGTCTTTGGATGTTTGGCACAATCGTTTGGGTCACTTAAATTATTCTTATTTAAAAAGGTTAAAGGACATGAATTTGATTAATTTTTTAATGGATGACAAACTTGACAAATGCCAAATTTGTGTTGAAGCCAAACATACTATGAAACCATTTAAGCAAGTGGTCTCAAGAAGTATAAAATTACTTAAATTGATTCATTCGGATTTAGCGGACTTTAAAAATGCACTAGTAGGGGTGGAAAAAACTATTATATTACTTTTGTTGATGAGTTTTCTCGTTATACCAAAGTTTATTTGCTTAAAACAAAAGATGAAGCCGAAAGTGCGCTTTTAAAGTACACAGCCGAAGTTGAAAATCAATTGGATCTAAAAATCAAAAGAGTTAGAACAGATAGAGGTGGTGAATATGGTAAAGATTCTTTAAAATATTTTTTTGAGGCCAATGGCATCATACATGAAACAAGTCCACCTTACACTCCCCAATCTAATGGTATTGCCGAAAGGAAAAATAAATCTTTGAAAGAGACTATGAATGCCATGCTTCTTAGTTCCAGTTTATCCGATAACTTGTGGGGAGGGGCGGTTGTTTCCGCTTGTTATGTACTCAATAGAGTTCCCTATAAAAAATTAGATAAAAATCCCTATGAACTTTGGAAGGGATATAGTCCAAATTTTAAAATTTTGAAAATGCGGGGGTGTTTGGCTAAGGTGGCTTTTCCAGATTTTAAAAAATCCACCATCGGGTCTAAAACTTTTGATTGTGTGTTCATTGGATATGCTCATAGTAGTGCAGCTTATAGGTTCATGTTATTAAGTGATAGAACAATTTGCGAAGCTAGAGGATGCGGTATTTTTTGAGAATTTTTTTCCTATGAACAAGTCTTTGTCCTCTAATATTGATGTGCATGCTAGTAAGTCAAGTATGGACGTGCCTTTTGTTGATTCTATGCCTAGTTCTAGTCTCCCCTCTTCCTCTACCAAAGTGGCAGAAGTTATACCTAGGAGAAGTAATAGACCTAGAGTAGAGTCTTCCTTTGGATCAAATTTTTTGACTTATTTCGTGGTAGAAGACTTTGATGTGAATTCTTTGAGTGAGCATGTTATGTGTTTGTTTCTCTTAGAGGAAGACCCTAAGACTTATGATGAGACAATGAGGTCCATAGATGCTAGTTTTTGGAAAGAGGCCATTAAGAGTGAACTTGATTCCATCATGTCCAATCACACTTGGGATCTTTGTGACTTGCCTAAGGGTTCTAAACCTATAAGCTGTAAGTGGATTTTCAAAAAGAAACTTAGACCGGATGGGACCATAGAAAAGTTCAAAGCTAGACTTGTCATTAGAGGTTTCACTCAAAAAGAAGGTATAGATTTCTTTGACACCTACTCTCCCTTGATTAAGATTGCCACCATTAGAACCTTGGTAGCCCTTGTGGCAATTCATGACTTAGTGGCTCACCAAATGGATGTCAAAACGGCTTTTCTTAATGGAGATCTTGATTAAGAAATTTATATGACCCAACCGAAAGGTTTTGTGGTGAAAGGGCAAGAACACAAAGTGTATAAGCTTAGAAAGTCTCTTTATGGTCTTAAGCAAGCTCCTAAGCAATGGTTTGAAAAGTTTGATAGTACTCTTAAGAGTTGTGGCTATGTTGCTAATTCATCGAATTCATGCTTGTATTCTAAAGAGTTTGGATCATCATGTGTTATAATTTGCTTATATGTTGATGATATGCTTATTGTTGGTACTAACCTTGATGTGGTGAATGATGCCAAGGCTATGCTTTCTACTAAGTTTGAAATGAAGGACATGGGAGAAGCTGATGTTATTCTTGGAATTCGTCTAAAGAAAACGGAGAATGGTTTTTCCATGAGTCAGTCTCACTATGTAGAAAAAATTCTACAGAAATTTGGTTCTTTTAATGTTGTTCCTAGCAAGGTGTCATATGATGCCAACACAAAGTTATTACAAAACAAGGGATTTGGAATTTCACAAGAGCTCTATGCAAGGGTGATTGGTAATGTTATGTTCTTGATGAATTGTACATGACCCGACATTGCCTATGCAGTAAGTAGACTTAGAGATATACTCACAATCCAAGTCAAGATCATTGAGTTGCTCTTCATCGGCTACTAAGGTATCTCAAAGGTACTATGGAGGTATGCTTGCATTTTAATCGCTTTCCTAATGTTTTAGAAGGCTATTGTGATGCTAATTGGGTAACCGGTAATGATGAAGTTGTCTCTACTAGTGGGTATGTTTTTGTTTTGGGTGGAGGTGCTATTTCATGGAAGTCCTCAAAACAACCATGTTTAGCTCGCTCCACCATGGAATCCGAATTCATTGCTCTTGAGTTGGCAGGTCATGAAGCGGAGTGGCTTAGGAATCTCCTAGCCAACATACCATTGTGAAGGAATTCTTCATCTCCGGTGTCCGTACATTGTGACTCTCAAGCGGCCATTGGAGTTGCCAAAAACAACAACTACAACGGCAAAAAGAGACATATGCGTATGAGACACAAAGTTGTGAGGCAATTTCTCAAGAATGGAGTTATTGCATTGGGCTATGTAAGGTCCGAAAAGAACTTGGCAGATCCTTTGACGAAAGGGTTAGCAAGAAAAAAAGTTGAAGAATCATCGAGGGGAATAGGACTCAAGGCCATGTGATACGTTTCATTTGCCCTAGTTCCTATGGTGATAATGTTTGTAATGTTTGTTTGTTTGTGAGGTTGAGTTGTTTAGCTCTTAATGGGTCCTTGTGCTATTGAGACACACGATTAAAGGACTCACCTATGTGGTTGTGAAGACTAGCCATCTTCTATGAAAACTTTGGCCGATTTTCTAGAGCCTCCACTAGACTTAAGGTGAATATGCTTGGCTATAAAAGAGCATATCTCTTCGCGGAGTCTGTGTAAATTTTGGAGTGATGTATGTGTAGTGGAGGTCTTGAGTTAAATCTAGGAGTTTCAAGGTCAGTCCACTCCATGATCAAGAGTCTAAGGGTTTCAAGGTACTATCCACCCTTGTACCTATAGCTCATTGCCTCATTTCACTAAGCACTAAGATTTCAAATTACTTATGTAATATATATCTAAGTGTTATGTATTAAACTCCTCTTATGCCCAATATGTTGCTTATTCTTATCTTTTGTTGGCTTTTCTTCCCTTCCTTTAGTGGGGAATTGTTGGAATAAAGAAAGAAAATTCAAAGTAGTCTAATACGGGCGCCCGATCGGGCGAGCACCGCCCGACCGGGCGCGAGAGGAGTCGTAAAATCTGGAGTTCCGTTGCCCGACCGGGTGCGAGAGGACATTTGGAAAAAGAGAAGTGTCCGCCCGACCAGGTGCGAGAGTAACCCAGATTTTGTCTAGGTGCTCGCCCGACCAGGCGAGCTCTGCCCAATCAGGCACGAACTCGTCCGTTGGATTCCAACAGCTTCCTTGGATTTTTCTTCCTGTTTGATTTCTTGAAAACCCCCATTTAAGAGGTTGTTTATGGTGATTAATTCACTATGTTTATTCTGATTTTGTTCCTCCATTGATGATAATATTCCTCTATGATCTTCTACCTTCCTCCATCCATCATTATAAATTGAAGGATGATTTTTTTCTGATTGGACACAGAAAAAGATATCAAACACAAGTTAAACACCTTTGTTCTTTGGGCATAAGTTTTCATAGACTCCACTTTTTACTCTAAAGTGCCTTAGTAAGAGAGTGGTGTGTAACCTTAGGGGACGATCCGGCGATTACAATTGTGCACCCCGGTTGTGCCGGAATTCGTTTTCAAAGGCAGTGATTCATCACGCCACACCGAATTTCCTCTTTTGTTCTTGTTTATTTCTGTTCACTATTGTTTTAGACACCATTTTTACAACAATAATTTATTGGTGAAATGAAAACTTTTACACTTTGTAATTGAGGGGTATTGAACTAGTTATCTCCCGACTTAGATAGGTTGGTATAATAAGCTTATTAGCCGAATTATGTTATCTCCTGACTTTTTTCCATCTTGATTACCGATAACTTGGAGAAAGGGTTAAAAAAATAAATTGTTGATTTTGATATTTCAAAATGAAGGCTAGACACAAGGTGACAAGGATCTTTAGAGATGATTAAGTAATCAAAATATATATTCTATAAATAGATTAAACCCTGTGCAATGCACATTTGCTAAATAATTATAATGATAACAAATTTTACCAAAAAAAGTTGATATAAAATATTGTGAAATATTTGTGAAAGAAAATAATTAAACATGTAATAGTTATAATAGCCAATTTGATATCAAAGTAAGTTTATTTTAGATTTTATTTGTACAAAGTAAAAGTCATTTTGTTTTATATACAAACCTTATTTTTTTTTTTTTTTTTGAAAACAATAAAAACTTTATTTTTATATAACAATAAGCTTTTTTCAATAAGAAATTTTGGAAGAAAAACTTTTTATATTAGGTTGTCAAGTGTCCCTTTAAATTGCGCCTTTAGTATAATGTAATTGATAGAATCTTACTTAGCTTTCAGACCCCTCTAGAACCTGAAAACATTGACCATACAGCACAATACGTAGTACTCGTATATAAGAACGTAACACATAGCATGCAACTAGGGTTGGTACTTGGTAGTGTAAAAATAAAGCTTGCGTTTTCTTGATCGAATATTTCTGGAATACTTTTTTGGTTGGACCATTTTATGTATTTATATAGTACTCCTAAGTAATCAATTTCTGAATTATATGAAAATCAAGAAAATTATAGTTGTTTTTAGAGTACTTATAAATGAAAAAAGACAAAGTAATTGGTGAGAGTTGAGTTGATTAATTTGGTTGTAAGAAATTGACATGGTAAAACTTCTCGATGATCTATTTTTTTCTTTATTGAAATAATGATTGGTAAAGTTTGTGAAAGAAAATTCAAACTGTTGAATTTTCAGCTGATAGGAATTTGTTGTACTTGTTTATCTATGTAAAATCTTGCCATGTTAAAAACATAAATCTATGTATATTCTCCGTGTTTCGTATATAGTGGAAGACATAATAATGTATATACTGATTAGTGACAACGTACTATACAACTTATACAACTTAATGTAACAAAATTGTTTATCGGATTAGTGAAGTAGTAAATCAAACATTTTAAATGTATAATTAACCATCTTTAATTAATTGGCTAGTTTAACAAATAATTATAGTTTAAATCATACTTCGTATAATTAAAGGATACTTTAAAACATGCCAGCTTAAAAGAAAAAAAAAAAACCGAGAAAAGAGGAGTAAGAAAATCTCCACTCCTATGCACACGTAAATTAATGGGCACGAAATAGTTGTTGCTTGCTTCATAAACTCAAGATGAGTGTTCCATCACCTTCATCAAGCAAGCTTGGCTATATTCTAAATATACAATTTTTTGTATGCGGCCTACTGCACCGTACGACAGGGATTTCTCGGTCAGGGGTTACTTGAGTTTCTCGGTTAGGGGTTACTCGAATTGCCGAGGTTACTCAAGTTACTTGGTCAAGGGACTTGAGTTATCCCTGACCAAGTAACCCCTCAAGTAACCCCTGACTGAGTAACCTTTCGAGTAATCCATGACCGAACCCCTTGAGTAACCCCTAACCGAGTAACCTCTAACTGAGTAACCCCTCAAGTAACCCCTGATTGAACCCTCAAGTAACCCCTGATTGAGCAACTCCTAACCGAACTCCTTAAGTAACTCCTGACCGAATTGCTCGAGTAACCCCTGATCGGATTACTCTAGTAACCTCTGATCGAGTAACTCGAGTAACCCCTCAAGTAACCCTTGACCGAGTGAACCCTTCGAGTAACCCCTGTCTGAACCCCTCAAGTTGTTGTCTGAAGCCTTATAACAATACTGTCTGAAGCCTTATAACAATACTCATACTATATAGTAACAATATGCAAATATTCCTAACCAAAAAGATATAGAAAAACATATTACAATTTGTATGCAAATATTCCTAACCAAAAAATTGCTGTTCTAAATATAAACAATATTGTAATATGTTTTTCTATATCTTGAACGTATACAATATTGTTATAAGGCTTCTTGGATAGTTTACCGAATTTACCCTTTAGCTTGTAAGTTTATTTTCGTTCATTAAGCGTATATGTCAAAAAAAAAAAAAAAAAAAACGGTTTGGTGCATTAATATTTTTAAAAGAACCAACACAGATAAAGGAATTAATTTTTTAAAACAAAAATTCTTCTAAAAGGCATGTGTACGTTAATTTATTGTAAAACGGGTTAAAGTTATATTAAAAATACTAAAAGTTACCCTTTATGTAAAAGTTATTATTTTTCTATTAATAAATTATATCTTACAAAAAACTTATAATGACAGGGCTTCTGGTGAAGGGGTCCATAAAAGATTAATCATATTAGTCTTTATAGTATGTAATCATATATCTATAAAAAATTACACATTAAAATAAAAATCAAACCAACGACAAATTAATAATTATCCTTTAAATAGTTAAAATTACCATAAAAATAGTTAAAATTACGCTAAAACTGACCGTTTTATAATAAAATTAAATACACCCATTGTACACAAAGCGTATTTTTTAAAAATTGTCCATACTAGCTATAGTGAATGATACTCCAACTCTCCGACCATACTAAAGAGAGTTGGTGACATTTTTTAAGTTACAAATCCATCAACTTTAATTGTTCAATCTTCTTCTCCGAAAAGATGGCTGGGGCTGCCACTCAGCCCAAACAGGCCCGTTCATTTTAGGGCTGGGCTTGGGCTTAGCCTAACCTTTTGCCCGTTTTAGACCCACTTGAGCTCATGAGCTAGAACATCAAGCCCGAGCCATGGGTTTAAAGCTCAGTAAAGCACGACCCTGTCCTTACCCTTGGTATGTACATACTACGTATATTTTTTTCAAAAAAATTTGTAAACATTGTATTATTGTAAATTACACATTGTTTTCCTCTTTGGTCACCAGTGTACTTATTTTTACCCTTTTACTTTTCTCTGATCATTATCTATGTTTTCATTCTCTGTTAATTATTTTTTGGATTAATACTGTTTTTTAATCCCAATTTTGCCCAACTTATTTTAAATAATCCCAACTTTCGATTATTCTGCAATAATTCCAACTTTAGGGTGCGTTTTCATTCTTCGG
Source organism: Chenopodium quinoa (assembly GCF_001683475.1). Taxonomy (NCBI): domain Eukaryota; kingdom Viridiplantae; phylum Streptophyta; class Magnoliopsida; order Caryophyllales; family Amaranthaceae; genus Chenopodium; species Chenopodium quinoa. Next base: position 4,398,056 of record NW_018742205.1, on the reverse strand, counting down.
TCCGGATTACCGGTTACTTAAAGAAAAGGTTAAAAAACATTTAAAACCATTTATTTGACACGTGTTGCATGCTTATTGGTTTATCAAAATAAAAATAAATTAATTAAAAAAAAAAAAACCCAAAGACACATTTTCTCTCTCCTCCCCTTTGGTGTTCATCCATGGCTATTAGCTGCCATGGAAACCACCACCAATCAACCTACCTCCCCTCACCATCACCCCACCGCAGCACCCCTCCCCTTCCCCTCCCCCACCCTTTCTTGGTCGTCCCTCCTCTCCCCCTTCCCCTTACCTTTCCGACCACCCCCTTCACCCTTTTCAGACCAACCCTCCCCTTCCCTTCTCCCATACCCACCTAAAACCAGCAACCCTGAAACTCTAACCACCCTTGAAACCCCGAAACCACCACCCCTGAATCCGACCATCATTTGCGACCCACACAACAAAGCCACCCCCTCAACCAACCGCCACCAACAACCCACAATCGGTCACCCAGCCTCCCCCTTAACCCACCACCAACAATGACGACCCACAATCGGCCACCCCTCAACTTACCATCGTTTGCGTTTTTCGGCAATTGGAGGAGAAAGAAGTAAGGGGGCTGTATTTTTGGTGGTTTTGGGGGTTGGAGAAGTGATTTCGAAGGTCAGGGTTGTTGTTACAGGTGGTATCGAGGGTTATGGTTGGCGGTTTCGAGGTCGTGGGCTTTGGTTATGGTGGTTTCGGGTTTTATGGCTGGCGGTTTCAAGGCAAGGGTTTTGGCTATGGCTGGTTCAGGGGATGGGGGAAGGCAGAGTGGACCGGTTTCGCGGGGGTAGGGCGAACCTGGGGAGGTTTTGGGGGCTGGGGCTACGGAGATGGTGGTTTTGGGTGAGTGGCCACCGTCAGCGGTTGTGGGCTGGTGGTGGCTTGGTTGGTTTTTTTTTTCTATTTTTTTTATTGAATTTTTCTTTATTTTTTTAATATATTTTTTTAAATTTTTTTGAACCAATTACAACTTGACACATGTCAAGTTACTTAGAATAAGAGGTCATTAACTTTCGTTGACCGGTTTGGAATTGAAGAATGAAAACGCACCCTAAAATTGTGATTATTGCAGAATAATCGAAAGTTGAGATTATTTAAAATAAATTGGGCAAAGTTGGGATTAAAAAACAGTATTAATCCTTATTTTTTTAGTTTGTATTCTGTATTGTACTTGTAAAATTATTGGTGACAATTAATATTAATAGATTTTTGGTATGATAAATTAGCATAGTAAATAATAAAAAAAATAGTAATGCATTTCCTTAAAAAAAAAAAATCCCCTAGGCCTACCCTTGAATTAGTCCATGGGCCGGCCTAGCGTAGCCTCGAGGCCCATGGGTTGGGTTGTGTTTGGGCCTTACTTCTCAAATTTTGAGCTTGTCCCACCTAGAATAGACATTATTACTTAATAATGTATACCAAGGAGTGGAGTTGTCAATTCGGTGTCTAAGTCGGAAGTAAAGTTGATAGGTTTTCAGATCGAGATGATACTCCAAATCTAAAATATATTTATATTATTTGTTCTTATAGCTCTCTATATCTCTAAAAAAATATATCAATAAACTTGTCGATTGAACTCATTTCTCCTTGACTTGAGTTTCACCGACTACTACTGACCAAAGAATTAGCAATTAAACGACTAAAAAAAAGTGTCAAAGTTTGAACATGTCACCTTCCGAAAAATACTGATCAAATTTTACTGCATTTGCCAAATTGCACCTCCAAGATAATGACACATCCCGCACACCAAGCTATACTTCCGTCAAGCGTTGTTCAACAACCTTTGTCCAGAAACTTTCATAATCACATGCGTATTATCGTAGGTATAGTAAATACTACAACTACATGACTCATCATTACATATGTAAACAAGCATTTGTGTTTGTTTTTATAAGGCAAGGAGAATTAATTTAGATCTCAATTCTTACCCTTTTTCATGCAATATTTATTATTTACGAGTTTAACATTTGGAACGGGCCGGGGAGGATAAGAGATCATCACCTTCTAGCACCGTAAGTTATAAGGTGAATCTTCAACCAATTAACTATACTAAGCAAGCTTTGCATGTACAATGTGTGGTTCCAATAGGCGTATGCACCGTGCTTGGTACATACGTTTTATTAAAAAAAAAAAAAGCGAAATGAGCATATTATAAAAATATAATGAACATAAAGTTACAGTGAAAAGAACATACTATTAAAATGTAATGAACATATACCTAGAGTGAAAACAACAAATTATTAAAATGTAATGAACATATACCTACAGTGAAAAGAACATACTGTTAAATAATGTTCTTTATCTCCATGTTTTTTTATTGTCAGTATAATGTACTTTTATTTGTGACATAATGCTCATTGTTTATTTTGAAATGTTCTTTGAATTTTGTCTTTAGATTATGGTGGTTGAATAAAAATAATGTTCATTACATTATATTATCATGTTCTTTATTAATATTACGGATGTTCTTTAGATATATAAGAAGAACATAAAGCTAGATGTTCTTTATAAAATAGCTATATGTTCTTTACAAAACAACTATATGTTCATTACAAAACAATTACAGTATATATTTATTCCGCCTTTTTTTAAAAAAAAAATTAAAAAACTTTATGCGTACCAAGCATGGTGCATATGCCTGCATGAAGAAAATTTCATTGCATGTACTTTTTAGATATAATAAAATCGAATCGGTTTGAACAATATATTATTTCTCTTAAATACTCCAAACATCACTTGGTTTAATGGTAACTTTATAACCTTAAGGTGGTGAGATTAGAATAACTCTTGGCGCATAACACCTATTTGTTTTGAAACAAATGGGATGGATAAGTTGTAAATGTTAATTAATATGAGTATAAAGTACCATCAAATAGGTAAATAGTATCATTAAATGTTGTAGTGGTGTGTGTATATATATATATATATATATATATATATATATATATATATATATATATTTCTAATGGTACGAATAAGTATGCAAATTGTACATCAAATGTTATACCACTGTGACATATAATAGTACCATTAAGACAATTTATAATCTAATGGTATAATATAAATGCATAATAGTATACAAAAAAATACCCCAGTAAGTCTGTAACCACAAAAAATACCTTTATATATGTCAAATGACTATTTTACCCTTCTATTTGCAAAGAAAAAATAGAGATGCTATGCCTCTAGATGGACTCATGAGATTAAACCACACTAGGGACATTTTAAAAAGGGAATTCCCTTATATTTTTCTTTTCACTCCTAAGGGTCTTGCCTTAGCTTGTCGGCGTGCAAATTATAGTAACATATTTACATGCCAGTTTTCGTGATATTTCATCATCATTATTATAAATCCCTCTCTTCACTATATTTCATTTTGATTTATACTTGAGAAGCATAGTCATTAGTCATCATACATATTAAATTAATGATCACTATATTAGTTAGCTAGTTTCGAAATTATTATATTTGTCGCAATATAATATAAATAATAATAATATCAAGTTTCGGAATGATCACTACCATCGTAGCATCAGCACAAAAACAAGGACCGATGGTGTGAATTCCATGAATCTCCTGGACATTACACCGAGGACTGCATCCACCTGAGGGACCAGATCGAGGATATGGTCCGAAAAGATTACTTGAAAAAATATCTCGCGGATCGTCGCGAAGAGAGAAAAGCCGAGAAAGATTCTCGGTGAGAACTAGACTTCCCCCGGAAAAAAGACAAGCCGCAGGACAAAGACAATCCCGATGTCCTTGTCATTTCTGGAGGAACAAGCTCTCGGAAAGCACGAAAATGCCACTTGAGGGGCTTGACCCATCAAGTGAACCATGCTGACATCCAAGCACCCCAGTCTTCGGTGCCCGAACTTTACGTTCACAACTAAAGCCGGGGGTGGCATACCCCCATGATGATCCGCTGGTAATCGTCACATGGATCGAAAACCGCAACGTCTGGCGAACTCTCGTCGACGGGGGAGGTGGTGCGAATATCCTCTTCCGAGAGGCTTATGACCAGCTGAAGTTGAAGACCAAGCACCTGACTCCGGTACCCTACCCAGTATTTGGATTCAATGGGTCTGTAACATATCTTGACGGGAAAATCACCCTTCCTGTCACCATCGGCAGAGACCGGGTAGCCCGGAACATCATGGCTGAATTTTTTGTCATGGACATTCCGTCTGTATACAACGTGATTATGGGGAGACCCATAAATCACGAGATCCAAGGAGTAGTCTCAATGTACCATCAAATGATGATATACGTTTCAGACGAGGGACACTCTGAAAGAGTTTAGGGCAGCTAAAAGGAGGCCTGAAGATGCGACTACCTCAAGCCATCCAAAAGTCGTCACAACGACAAGGATGATGAGGAAGAGGAAAGGGAAAAGGACCGATGCACAAAGAATCCTAAAGGCTTAAGTGTTTCGTCCCAAGGCGCCCCAGCACAAGAAAAATCTAAACAGCTGGTTCCTCATCTGAGCCGAAAGACTCAAAGCACCAGCCGAAGTCTGGGAAACCTACTGATATTGGCAGCAGGCCAGATTGTGAAGGGTCCAACGCCAAGGCTATAGAGCCGGACCAGTAGAATGAGTCAATAGAGTTGACCGAGGAAGACCCTGAAAAATGTGTCAGCATCTGGCTCGGACTCCATCCGAACGTCCGTGTTGAGCTTATCTAACTCCTTCAGGTCAGCAGGGATGTGTTTGCTTTCTCGGCAGCAGACATGCTCGGGATTGATCCGAAACTCATCTCTCACAAGCTTAATGTCGACCCCACTGTCGACCAATTAAGCAAGAGAAGCAGAATTACTCCGCAAATAAGAGCTGAGACATCGCAGCCGAAGTCAAAAAAACTCCTGGACGCAGGTTTCACTGAACCCTATTAGTATCCGGAATAGTTGGCCAATGTGGTGATGGTTTAGAAGGCAAATAGCACCTGGAGGATGTGCGTTGACTTCACGGACCTAAATAGGGCCTGTCCGAAGGACTTTTATTCCTTGCCGAGGATCGATCAGTTAGTTGACTCGACAAGTGGGCATGTCTTGCTTAGTTTCATGGACGCATTCTCGGGGTATCATCAAATCTTCATGCACCCCGATGATCGAGAAAAAACGGCCTTCGTTACAAACGTGTATAATTACAAAATGATGCCCTTCGGATTGAAAAATGCAGGGGCAACATATCAAGGGCTGGTTAATCAGGTCTTCGCCGAGCAAAAAGACCACAACATGGAAGTCTATGTTGACGATTCAATCGTCAAAATTAAAGAGGACAAAGACCATGTCACGGACCTGGCCGAGACCTTCGCCACCCTAAGGAAACACCAAATGAAGCTGAATCCGAAGAAGTGTGTCTTTGGCGTGAAGTCAGGAAAGTTTCTCGGCGTCATGGTCAGCAAAAGGGGGATTGATGCCAATCTTGCCAAAGTGCAGGCAGCGCTTAACCTTCCCAAGCCGAGAACAAAGAGGGACGTTCAGCGTCTCACCGGGAGAATGGTTGCCCTGTCCAGGCTCATCTCCAGAGCCTTAGACAAGGGGTTACCCTTCTTCAAAGCGCTGAAAATCCAAAAAACCAAGGAGCTCATCTGGGAAGACGATAAAAAAGAAGCCTTCAAGCAGCTCCGCGAACATCTGGATCAACTCCCGACGCTGGCACGCCCAGCCGAGGGAGAAATTCTGTACTTATATGTGACAGTTAGCCCGACAACTATAAGTGCGGTGTTGCTAAGGGAAAAAGAAAAAGTCCAGCAACCGATCTACTTCGTCAGTCACACTCTGACGGATGCTGAGACACGCTACCCCCTACTCGAGAAAGTTGCATGTGTAGTGGTGGTAGCCACTTGGAAGCTGAGGCCCTATTTTGACTGCCATCAAATAGTGGTATTAACTAATCAGCCGCTGGAAAAGTCCTCGACAAAGTTGAAAAATCTGGTAGGCTAGCAAAGTGGACCTTCGAGCTCCCTGTGTTCAGCATCAGCTTCTAGCCGAGAACAGCTATCAAGGCTCAGGCCCTAGCGGACTTCCTGGCCGAGTGTTCTTAGCAGGAGGCGCTAGACGAGGAAAAGAAAGTTTGGACTGTTTTCACGGATGGATCCTCCACCGTAAATGGTTCAGGGGAAGGGGTAGTCAAAACCTCCCCCGAAGGCAAGTCCTTTGAGTATGCACTGAAATTCTCATTCAAAGCTTCAAACAACGAAGCTAAGTATGAAGCAGCAATCGCAGGCTTAGAGTTGTGCATATCATTGGAAGCCGAGCATGTCTGTCTAAAGACAGAATCTCAGCTTGTCGCAAATTAGATCCGAGGTGAATATGAGGCCAAGGAGCCCTCAATGATAGCTTATCTCGCAAAGATCAAAACAGTTATTGCGAAACTGAGAACTCTTGAAGTCGAGCTAATCCCAAGGGGTCAGAACGCACAAGTCGATGCACTCTCCAAACTTGCAAGTTCAACTTTAACTGAGCTGAACCGATCTGTATATGTGGAGGTGCGCCGAGAAATAAGTGTGGACGAAGCGCCTTAGGTTTGCTGCGTCACACACGAGCCGAGCTGGATGGACCTCATACTAGCTTACAAGTTTCGAGGAGAAATTACCGAAGACAGGAACTTGGCCTCCAAACTGAAACGAATCAGCTCAAGGTTCATCATCTTCAGAGGAGAGCTACTAAAAAAAATCCTTCTCAACCCCACTACTAAAATGCGTGGGACCAACAGATGCTGACTACATCCTTTGGGAGGTCCACCTCGGCATCTGTGGAAACCACATCGGGGGGAAACTTTAGCCCACAAGGCATTGAGGGCAGGGTATTATTGGCCCACCATGATCTCAGACGCTAAGCAGCTGGTAAAAAAGGCGAGAAATGTCAAAAATTTGCTCCAGTCATCCATCGGCCAGCCCGAGATCTTCAGTCGATCCTGAATCCGCTTTCATTCGCCCAATGGGGGATGGATATCTTGGGAATCTTTCCTGATGCCCCGTACCAAAAAAGATGGTTGATAGTCACATTGACTATTTCAGCAAATGGATCGAGGCTGAGGCAGCCTCAAACATCTCGGAGCAAACTGTCAGGAAATTTATCTAGCAGAATATCATTACTCGCTTCGGGGTTTTGAAGGCTCTTGTCTTTGATCATGGAAGGCAATTTAATAATTTTCCACTGAAGCGGTACATAGACCAATTCGGCATTAAGTTGGCATACTCGGCTTTGTGCCATCCGCAGAGCAATGGTCAAGCCAAAGCTGCAAACAAGCAAATCCTCAATGCTCTCAAGAAGAGGGTTGAAGATCAAAAGTCCAAGTGGATAGAGGAACTCCTGGGAACCCTCTGGTCACTTCGGACAACTAAAAAAGAGGCTACGGGATATTCACTTTTTGAGCTGGTGTATGGATCCGAAACCGTCCTTCCGATGGAAATTAGCACAAAGAGTTGGCGCGTAAATATGTTCTCAGCCGAGGAAAATGAGCAACTCATGAAAGAATCTCTCGATTTTCTTGACAAGGTCCGGGACTCGGCGCAAGACAGAATGGCCGCATATAAGCAAAGGATCAGCAAATTTTACAACAGAAGAGTTCATACAAGACTTCTCAAAATTGGTGATCTTGTTCTTCGGAATGCTGTAGTTGTGCAAAAAAGACGCATTCACGGGAAACTCTCAGCAACTTGGGAGGGCCCTTATGAAATTTATTATGAACTTCAGCCCGGAACATACCGACTTCGACAGTTGGATGGAATTGAGCTGAAGAATCACTGGAATGCTGATGTACTTAAGAAATATCATGTGTAAACCCTTCGGTGCAGAACAATTTATGTAAGTGCATCTTCAAATCAGTGAAAGGCATTTGAGCCACCATTTCCACCAAATTTGCGAGTTGCTATTATTTGTCTTCTTTAAATTTTTGAAAGAAAGGTTAACCTCGGCACTGTCCGGAGTATGACTTCACCCCCGAACTATAGCCACTAGTTGGCATTGTACTTCGGAGTAGTCAGTTCCTGGGGGCAAAGAGGCCGTGGATTAATCTAGGGTATAGATTAAACATTGGCACTGTGCTTCAGAGGAGTTATATCCGAAACATTGCCAGAATGATAGCCTTGTGTTTTGGATAGTCATTCCCTTGGAGAAATTTCTAAGAATCGAGAGATACTGCCCTTGGAGTCAAAGACTTTTGAGCAGCGAACTCATAGATTCCTCAAATAAAAGAAGAGAAAAGAAAAGGTCGAAAACTCCAAAAATTATGTCAACCCTTGAAATTTGGCTGAGACAAACCTTCATCTGCTGAAATAGTTCAGTCAAGCACCTTAGGGACCTGAAGTCCTCAACTTCAGATTCCAAAGGGGGTCAAGAGATGCTCAGCTGCGAGAGAATTCCCAAGCCGAGGTTCGATACTTAGAAAATTTTGCAAAAAAATCAAAATCCGAGAAAAGGACAACAGAATAAGGAAGCGTGAAGGGAAAGCAAAGCATTAATAGCAATTCAAATGTGCTCGGACCTCCGAGCCACATCAAAGTTGAAAGATTTTAAACAAACACAAAGAAATTCTATATCGGCAGCCGCCCACAAGTGGAAAAATACAGCTGCCGAACTAAGTCACTACAAGAAAACAGCTAGATTCCGACGGAAAAATTTCGTTGGTAACATAGGAAAATCCGTCTGAAACAAGCCTTCCATTGGAACTAGTTTGTCTCAATACCCTTTGTAGGAAATTCGGCCTTTTACGACGGAAATTCCGTCGGAAGGCGTGATTCCGACGGATTTAATTCTGTCGGCGCTGTTTTTGACTTTAATTGAAATTCCGTCCCAATTTTCCGACGGAACTTTCCGTCGGAGTTGGATAGGTTTACCTCTTTCGACTGAAAATTCCGTCGGAAGAGGAATATTCCGACGGAAATTTCCGTCGAAAAAGTCAATAAATAAAAAAAAAAACAACCACCCACCCCAAGCCACCTGCCCAAACCACCCCCACCCACACCCACCCAGATCACCCCCCAGCCACACCCACCGTATCTCCACCTCGCCACCCCTACCCACACCCACCCAGACCACCCCCTACCCACACCCACCGTATCTCCACCTCGCCACCCCCACCCACACCCACCCAGACCATCCCCCACCCACACCGTACCCACCGTATCTCCACCTCGCCACCCCTACCCACACCCACCCAGACCACCCCCACCCACACCCACCGTACCTCCACCTCGCCACCCCCACCCACACCCACCGTATCTCCACCTCGCCACCCCCACCCACACCCACCTAGACCACCCCTACCCACACCCACCGTATCTTCACCTCGCCAGCCCCACAACCACCGTATCTCCACCTCGCCACCCCCACAACCCACAAAAACCACAAAATCGAAACCCAAAAAACCAAAAAAACGAAATCGAAACCACAAAATCGAAACAAAAACCAAAAAAAACGAAATCGAAACCATAAAATAAAAAAAAAACAATTTATATATTACATAGTCCAAAAATCCGAAAAATTACAAACTTACATTACAAAATTTAAAAACTTATTTTACAATTTCATCAAAAAATAATTATAATCATAAATTTGTGAAAAATAAACCTAGATCTACAAACTAACCAATATTTAACCTATATTTTCGGCCTTCTACGGTGCTTGACGGTGGACGACGCAACGACTGGTGGTTGAAGGTGTTGTTAAGTGGCGGTGGTTGTTGCGGTTGTTGATGTTGATGTTACGAAGAGACATAGAAAGAAAGAAGGAGAAAGAGGAGAAGGAGAAAGGAAAGAAAAGAAGGAGAAAGGTGATGGAGAAAGGAAAGAGAAGCGCAAAAGAAGAAGGAGAAGAGAGGAGAGAGAAGGAGAAGAGAGGCGGAGAGAAGAGGAGAGGATAGAGAAATGAGAAATCAAAGGGGGGGAACCGGGATTTTTTAGGGTTTTTGAGGGTTAGTTTATTTTTTATTATTTAATTATATTCCGACGGATTTTATTTCCGCCAGAAATTTAATGTTTCGACGGAATATTCCGTCGAAAATTTCCGACGAATTTTATTTCCGTAGGAACATTATACTTCTGACGGAATATTCCGTCAAAAAGTCCATAAATTCCGACGGATTTTTATTCCGTAGAAAATTCGTCGTAAATTTCCAACGGAATAAAATTCTGTCGGAATTTACTGGATTTCCGACGGAAAAACACGTCCGTCGGAAATGGTCCGTAGAAAATGGTCCGTCGGAATTCGGCCTATTTCTAGTAGTGAGTACAACTACTCAAAGAAAAAAGAAATTAGAGTTCGTACAATTGAGGCAAACTGAAGCAAAAGGTTAAGGCAAAAATAGACGCGTGATAGGCCGTCGTCGAGCCTACCAAAGATAATAACTCCTATCTTGGTCTCATTAACAATAGTAAGGGTAAGAAAAGGGTCGAACCCAAGAGAGGCGTTGAATCAACCACCGAGTACTACCGTTTAAATAAGCTAAATGAATTCTAAATTGGGTTGGTTTTGAGTAACTTCTTCTAATTCAATTCAACTAAAGCTAAGAGGAGATTAACAATATTAAGAGGAATCTAGGGCTTGGGTTATACCACTCAATTTCATCACAAATCACAATTAGCATGAAACAATCAAGGTAAATTAATGGGATAAATTAGGGAAAGTCATCTAAAGCACCCAACTACTCTCTCAAGCTAGAGGGATTACTTGAATCATGAATACAACCTACTCTCGTAGTTACATAGCATAAAGCAAGTGTTAAAACATAATCACGATGACATAAACATTCCCTTGACCGGTAATCCCTATTCTCATGGCATTTCAGGTCAATCACGCATAAGGGATCTAACTCAAGTTCATCTCTCGATCCTTCGTTGAGAAAGCTTGGATAAATAGTTCTAGCAATGGCCATATACAAGAACTAAGCAATTAAACCACTTAAGCTCAACTAATTAACATCCCACAACAACCAAATTAGCACATGCAACAAGTAATTAGTGACTACATTGAGGGTTTTGCCCAAACCCTAGAATTTAGACTACTCACAATCCATGGGGGTTAAAGCAATTAAAGATTTCAAGCAATTCATGAACAAGTTCAAACTAAGGATTAAGCTAATTAAAAATCCAAAACATGCAAGAACTAGCAAATAATTAACAACAAAGTAAAGAGAAGTAGAAAAGATGAGTAAGAAATGGTTACTATGAAGCTTCAAAGTGAGCAACAATGGTGGATTTTGTCTTCCACAATGATTGAATTTGAATGTTTCCAAGCTAATAATTGAGAACTAACTAATGATTTGAGAATTTAATGTTTTAAGACTACAAACTAAGAGGAAAGCTCTAAAAAACAGCATCCCCCTACAAATGAGCTCTAAAGGGGTATTTATATGACCCCCAAATAAAAAGGACAGAGAAAACAAGGAAGGAGTTCGACTGCAGGTCTGCACGGACGTGCCAGATTTGGCACGGACGTGAAAGGCTAAGAACGGCCGTGCCAAGTTTGGCACGGACGTGCAGGAGGGCCAAAATGGAGGAAGAAGCTTCTGCCAAGGTCTGCACGGACGTGAAGCTTTTGGCACGGATCAAAGGAGGACTAAGCAAAACAAACATGTCCCAAGCTAAGCTTTTTCTCGTCCTCGAGCAAAACAAACATGTCGAATCAAAGGAGGAAAACGACTTGCTAACATCAATCCAAGGAAAGGCAACAAGGAGGAAGCATAAATACACAAATCCACATGGTGACAGCTGTTTCGGGGTTTTCTGATGTCCTGCGGGAGAGTTACAATTCCGAGACTGGAACCGGACGCCTGTACCTGCAAAACAACGGAGACTCCTTGTGGTGGGAGCTCCGCCTCCAACGGTCAAGTTCGTACTTGTTTGAGGAGTGATAAATGCGGAAAGTAAAGGTGGGAGATCTGGTTCCTCTAGGGGAGGAGTGATCAATGTGTTTAGACTTCTCTAGGTGAGAGTCATCAATTGCTGAATTCCCTTTAATGAGGATTAATTAAGTATTTATAGTCTTGAGAAGCGTGCCAATCCTAGGTTTAGGTTAACCAGGGAAAATTGGGCTTCTCTCGGACTTTGGGCCTTGGTGGCCATTTTTGCCTATTTGGCATATTGGAGGCCACGTGGCGTGGCCTGATTAGTCCATGTTGGACCTCTTAGGGTGACAAGTGGCGGACGCTGATTGGCCCACGTGGTGGACACGTGGCAGGTCCGGATTGGTCCATTTGTCATGGGTAATTTTACCCTAAACATTTTCCCCTCGGAAGGAGTTATTTCTCTTTCCAGGAGGGATTGCTCCTTTCGAAAGTTAGACCCTCGAAGCTTTGCTAGGTCGGCATCTTGTCTAGTTCTAATGGGAGATGGACTTGATTAACTTAGAAAATTTTGATACCTTGGGCGGTATGACATTTTCAAAGTTAATCAATCATAATAATGATTGCCGCCGAACTAGACAGATGCCGATTCTTTGCCCTACTATGCAGATAGCCCCTGATCAGGTGGACTGTCAACTATTGCACAAGGGGTAAGCGTTTTAGCATTATTCGGTCGTTGGCCTCTTTTGATTCAATATACTAAGTTCGGCACTTAGTTTATTTCGTTGGGGGATGGTTGGTCGTCTGCTTTGGTGGCTGCATAGAAGCAGACGTCAGACAGGACGTCCAACCAAAGTAGCTACGTCTGTTGGGTTACAGACGGCAACTTTAAGTATAGCCAACCTAGTAAGAATAGTGGTCGAGTACCTCTGTTTACCAAAAAACAGGCGGACTCCTCATACCTTTTAGGTTCCGTACTAAGGAGGGCGACTGGTTAACCTTGCGGTTAGTCAATCACTGCCTATTTTGTTTGAGTGGTAGGGAAACCAGGCGGCGGGGGCCGGATAGTCCCCTTGATTCGCCAAGTTTTTCTTGGCTATTAACTCAAAGGTTGTTAACCTAGCAGGAGTAGTGGTTGAGAGCCCCTGTTTGCTAAAAACAGGCGGACGACTCATACTTTTTAGGCTCCATACTAAGTTTGAGGGAGTGACTATAAGTTAACATAGGAGTTACTTAGTCTCCGTCACACTCTAGCTTGAGTAGTAGAGGTACCAGGCGGCGGAGGCCGGCTGATCCACTTGATTCGCCAATGTTTGTTGGCTATTAACCCAAGGAGTGGTTACCTAGTAGGAATAGGGGTTTGAGTGCCCCTGTTTGCCAAAAAACAGGTGGTCTACTCAAACCTTTTAGGTTCCATACCAAGTTTGAGGGAGTGACTATGAGTTAACGTTGGTGTTACTCAGTCGCCGTCACTCTTGCTTGAGAAGTAGAGGTACCAGGCGGCGAAGGCCGGCTAGACCCCTTGATTCGCCAATGTTTGTTGGCTATTAACTCAAGAGGTACCCCCTGCATTTATCCCAAGTAATACAGGCGGTCATCTGACTCAGATGTCAACTGCTACCACTGGTTTGGTTAGTGATAGAGTTATCCTTGTCTCAAAAACGACTACGTGGTTGCCCTTGGGGACAGTCGTATAGGTGCCGTGTAATGATTTTATAGAGCAATGTTCCACCCAAAAGGGAGCTGCTCTCTGCGACGAATTTCATCCGGAGGGATGCCGCCGGGCGCCTGCTATGATGTTGGGACAGGTCGTATTAGTTTTGAAGATTGGATCAGTTGGCTTGGCGCCTGGTCTGATCATGCCTGTGGCCTTGGTTAGTCCTTTGGTGGACGCAGATGCTAAGTAAGAGGAGGGCAGCTGCCTATTTAGGCACAGGGTTGGCCAGGCCACCATCATTTTTTTAGCTAAGTATAGGAGGGTGGTCGTCTGTCTTGGAATCGACTGTATGTCCAGACGGCATGCCCCTATGGTGATAGAGTAAAATATTCAATGGAGAATAGCCGACTGTAAAGGTACAGGCGGCATGCCCCTCTGAAGATAGAGTAAAATACTCAATGGAGAGTAGCCGACTGTAAAGGTACAGACGGCATGCCCCTCTGAAGATAGAGTAAAATACTCAATGGAGAGTAGCCGACTGTAAAGGTACAGACGGCATGCCCCTCTGATGATAAAGTGAAATACTCAATGGAGAGTAGGCGACTGTAAATGTATAGGCGGCCTGCCCCTCTGAATCAGTATCAAGTATTGAAATCATTTCAAGTGTTAGAGCAGATGGACCACCTAGTTCCCTTCCATAAAGGATGGATGGTGTTATTAATGAGAGTCGGCTGCTTTCATAGCTACGAGACTTCATTGTATAGGGGGTCGGCTACTATTCATGCCGCCTCTCTTGCTTGATAGATTGTCACACAAATAAGTGGAGGACGGTCTTCAGTAAGGTGCCGCCTAAACAGAAGCGAGACGGTCTTCAATAGGGTGCCGCCTAAACAGCCGGTTTTACTAACCTTAGGCAATTTTTTCCTTTTTTTTTTATTTGCAATCATAATAATGATAATGTGCTTATGGTGACAACTCACACATAAGATGAGACTTCCTGAATAATCATGCGGCAGGTTTTATACGATATGCAAGGCGTCAAGCCCCACACATGCTTGCAATGAACAAGCAATCGACTACTCTTTGGGTTTTGAGGCCGGCTGCTTGAGCTACGACGCTTTACATGCCGTCTGCTCAAGCTTCACATCCGGCCAAGCATGGTGCCGGTCTCCTTTGGTGGTTGATCAAAGAGAGCTGGCTCTCTCATAGCACCAAGATACGAGGGGGTGTTTTCAATAATCATTTGGCATGCCGCCTGTTGTATGATGTCGATTGCCGAGCCACTTGTATATAGCTTGCATATTCACAGGTGGCTTATTATGCCGCTTGTGTTTCTAATTCATCTTCAGTTTTCTACTCAGCAAGGAGTCTATCAAACATACGGCTTTCGCCCCTTGCTTGTGCTACTGCCGGATGCTTTAATCATAGGTGCCCATGCTCCACCTTGTACTTTGTCAATGATTTCAAAGGCCGGATGGTTCTGCCGTGATGTGTCGGCTGTTTTTAATTGGCGTATAGCCTGACTTGTGATGGTAGCGAGAGCCGCCTGTTATGAAAATTTACAAACTCTCAAGATTAGACGTCCACTCCCGTCTTGTGTATTATGATTAAAAAAAAATTTGCCATGCATAACGAACACACTCTTGTCTTGCTGTGCCTTTGCTTGCTAGCTTGTGGCACAAATTTATGCAATTTCAATGGTTCATTGGTTTAGTTTTATGAGCCTAGGACCCACACTTCTTGGGAGCTTTGATATATCAGGCGTCTAGGAGAGACAATTACATCAAATAGCCCTTGTTTATATGAGCGAAGCCATTCAGCTGCTTATTAGAGACGCTTGTCCTTGAAGTGCCGTATCACAACCTGTGCGACCACTCTTAAACTCCCAGGTGTAGGGAAGTATGCTACGCATTCCATAGTCCCGCATTCGTTTACTGAGTTAGCTGTGAATGTCGCCTGCTTATATGAACTAGATGACTCTTGTAAACCATAGCCGACTGTTTTTGCGATGGCCATTGAGATGTGAGATGCTCGGCCCTCCAGACTTGCCTAGTTTTCTTAATGCAAGCTAGGTAGAATTTGCAAGTAACACAACCATGATGAAGGCCGGCTGGTTTTGTTATGAGGTGACGGCTGTTCCGTATCGTTCCTGCCCATTAGATATTTGTAGCTGTCCATAAAAGAGTGCCGGCTGTTTCGAGCCATTCGAGTCTTGATTTAACGCTTGTATGTGTTTGAGATTAGAGCAGTTTCAATAGCGGAGAGCCGAATGTTTAGCAGCTGCATAGATTGCCGTTTGTTTGCATTTCATCGTTAGCATGGCCGGATGCGTTGCACCAACCGACTGCTCATGGGGTGTTCTTGTTTCTTTATATGAGCACCTGTTGTTCTCCCACTTGTCGCCTGCTCATACCACACTTGCATCGAAACCATTCGTGTTAGTAGCTGGCATCGTGTTCACCAAATTTGCATGTTTAGGCAAGCTTTCCACTACCAGTGCAAGTATGAAGAGCAGTAGTAGCATGCGCATATTCAACCATAGCAACAACATATATTGGCCGGCTGGTTAAAAATACCATCTTGATGCCGATTGCTTGTGCTATGTCAAGAAAGGTTTGGCAAAGGTGATGTTGGATGATACTTTGATTAGTTTAAGAACTAAGAGAGGTGCCTTAAGTATCCATTTTCGGCTTCAAGGGTGTAATGCTCATAACGTTTTGAGAGTCGATTGTATGCTAGCGTCTATGGCCCTCATTAAAGAGTTCTGGCTATTTTAGAGCTAGTAGGCCGACTGCTTTGTGGCTGAGTTGGAGCCGATTGCCGCCTACTAGATTTGAAGAACGAAGCCTGGGTGTCGGTTTGTTCAAGAAGCATAAGGGCCATTACTCCACCTAGCATTTGCGAATCGTTTCAAAAGCTGAGTGTTTAGTGGGCGACGGTTATGATCATGTAAGTCTTGTTTGGTCTCCATGTTATACGACACATGCCTTGGTTTATATACCCTTGGTATTGTGCCTTGTCACTTGAAGAGCCGCCTCCTTGTTATTGATCACATGGGACTTTTCCACCTAGTTGGTCTAAGTGACGTGTGGCTAGCAATGTGCTTCTCACGTAATGATATGAAGTAGTCAGCGCTTGATTCCATGTTTACCTACGTTGTATACATATACAAAGTGGTATTAGGCGGCCTAACTTTGCATACCTTCTTTTATTTTTTATTTTTTTTTTGTAAAATCATAATAATGATTTAATAATTATACCAGCCTACAAGCTTGACCATCCGACTCCCAACATTTGTTCGTATGACGCATGCAGTACTTGGCCGCCTGGTCGGATGCTCGGAGGCTGGTCTTCTACCGGCTGTACCCATTGAGTGTCATGCTAGGCGCATGTAACTTTAATCAGGGTTGGTTAGACCTGGCCGACTGCTTATATTGCCGCCTGGTCTATTAATTTAGCATGGGCAAGAACTATGTCGGCTGTACCCTGTGAGTGTTAGCACACTTTTGTGAGGGTGAGTGCCGCCTGTCTGACTCTCATGGTTAGATTTTGAATACCTCATGGAGGTATGGTGGAGACTGTCTTGAAAATCAGACGTAGAGGCCGACTCTGATAGTCGGTCATTCTTCTTCTGCTCCAGCAACATTCGAGCATCAGAGAATGTTCTCTTTGACTCGTCCGGTTGAACATAACGGATGGGCTTTCTCTTTCCTTGTGAAGGGAAGTGATATTTTAGGGTAAAATATGGTTGAACAATGTTTTGGCTGGGATGAGGGCTGGTGCCGCCTACTCAAGCCCCTGCTCAGTCCAAACACAAAACTCGTAGTCTGAACTTACATAGCCTGAATTTACTCGACCATGACCCTTCGAAATTCAAGAATCACATAGCCTGAACTTACATGAGGAGCAGGCCGGCTGCTTCCATGGTTATAAGAACTTGAGCTTAGCTATGCTTTTAATAATCAATGGTTGCGAATGCCGCTTCGTTCTTTGCGAATGGTTTTAATGGCCGGTATCCTTCTTGTAGGCTAGCTGATAGTATGAGATAAGCACTTTATTTTAAAATAATTCTCTCGGCTGTCGTTGAATGATTATAGAGCCGATTGTATTAAACCAACCGCGCGTTGATTTTGGTTGCTATGTAGTTGCGGTTGTTTTTGCTGGGTAGGTGCCGCCTTTTTCTCCTTGAAACAGGGCCTCGTACAGTCGACTCATATGGTGCTTTGCTCTTAAAGGGCCAAATGCTTGGAGTGTCGCACGATTATTCTCAATTCTCAAGTGTGGCTCGGTTTCTCGCCTCGAACTTGGCATTTGGCCGCCTATTTTTGAAATGCTTGGGCCGGCTGTATCAAAGAGGAGCATTAGAGTCTCGGTTATTTTGAGGCCGCCTGCTCTGAAATCATTCGGACTTATGCCGGTTGTTTATCCCAACACAGCCAAGTTCAATGCACGTTTGCTAGTGGCAAATACATGATATGTATTCAATATACCATCTGGCTGCTTCGTGGCTTAACTTGTATACAATCAGCCGATATTAGCATTGCAAACACCTATATGTGCTGCTCCTATTAGCGCAGCTGGTTAACCACTCAAGCAGTACTACCGGGTTTCCTTGATATACGGTTGCCTATTATGCTTGTCCATTCGTTGCCGAGAGCTCTATTAGTGGCTTGCTAGACACATTACACTGGTTGAACACTCATGGAGGGCCGACTCCCTGAATACTCCCAAGAATCACTTAGCTTGAGCTTTACATGTGGAGCATGCCGGCGATTTTCCATTTGTGAAGCTACCCGCTGTTTGTTATAATCATGAGGGGCTAGGCTAAATGCCGCCTCATAAATAAAAAATTAACTTGATTGTGGCCTTGATAAGCTAATGCAAACAGGCGTCAAATCCCAAGGGCTCCACTTCTTTGACACCTCTCTTTAATGTACAAAATGAGAGGCTTTTAATTGTGTAGTGGATTGCCACCTAAGGCTTTAAGTGGAGTTTTTCCATAGAATTAGTAAGTTAGGCGGCTCCCTCTTTTTTCTTTTTTTTTTTACAATCATAATAATGATTAATAAAAATGAGTAATAATGACTTGAAAACAATAGCTTACAAACCTATCCATACGACTCTTGGCATTCGGCCGTATGACGCTTGTAGTACTCGGCTGCCGGGCCGAATGCTTAGAGGCTGCTATCTTGCCGGCTGTACTCATTGAGTGATGCTAGGCGCATCTAACTTCAATTGGGGGTGGTTACACCTGGCCGGATGAACAAGACGGATGGGTTTCCTCTTCCCTGGAGAAGGAAAGCAGTACTTTGTTAGGTCGATCACTGGTGAGTGCCTTGCCCTTGATTTTGGGTAAGGGGTCGCCTCACGATCCTTTACAGGTTTCGTCCTCCCAGGTTGGGAGGACCTTCTGGCCGACTGTTCTTTTGGGGAAACAGGCGCCCTTTTATTTATCAAGTCTTGGATCTCCCCCTTGAAACTACTCATAAGGGTCATGAGTTCGTTCCTAGTAATAGGGGCAGATCCCTCGGTCGCTTGCTGATGACCAGACAGCAGGCCGGCTGGTTGACTTGGTCCAGCCTGGTCCTCCCGTTCCCTCCTTTCGGTGGGACGGGTGCGTCGAGCTCTTAAGGTCCCGTTAGAGGCTCTTTAGTCGATCACTGGCGACTGCCTTACCCCAGGCTTTGGCTAAGGGGTCGCCACACGATCCTTAACAAGTCTAGTTCTCCCGGGTTGGGAGGACGTTCTGGCCAACTGTTCCTTTGCGGGAACAGGCGTTCTCTTTTTGATTACCTCTTGGATTTCTCCCTTGAAACCTCTCATGAAAGACATGAGTTCGTTCCTGGTAACAGGAGCAGACCCCTCGATCACCTGTTGATGCTCAGGCGGTGGGACGGGTACGTCGAGCTCTAAGGGACCCGTCGGGGGTCGTGTGAGTCTCGACATCGATTTCATTGTCGGTGTCCTGGTCCGACTGAACCAGGGGGTCGTCCATGGGACGCTTGTCACTTAGAATCGGTACAGACTGTGATGCCATCTCGAAAGTACTCTCCCCACAGACGGCGCCAAAATGTTTCGGGGTTTTCTGATGTCCTGCGGGAGAGTTACAATTCCGAGACTGGAACCGGACGCCTGTACCTGCAAAACAACGGAGACTCCTTGTGGTGGGAGCTCCGCCTCCAACGGTCAAGTTAGTACTTGTTTGAGGAGTGATAAATGCGGAAAGTAAAGGTGGGAGATCTGGTTCCTCTAGGGGAGGAGTGATCAATGTGTTTAGACTTCTCTAGTTGAGAGTCATCAATTGCTGAATTCCCTTTAATGAGGATTAATTAAGTATTTATAGTCTTGAGAAGCGTGCCAATCCTAGGTTTAAGTTAACCAGGGCAAATTGGGCTTCTCTCGGACTTTGGGCCTTGGTGGCCATTTTTGCCTATTTGGCATATGGGAGGCCACGTGGCGTGGCCTAATTAGTCCATGTTGGACCTCTTAGGGTGACAAGTGGCGGACGCTGATTGGCCCACGTGGTGGACACGTGGCAGGTCCGGATTGGTCCATTTGTCATGGGTAATTTTACCCTAAACAACAGCCATCATCACTTTTAGCACAAGTGAGAAGCAATTTAAACCTCTAAGTCGCCTTAGAGGACGAGTTTTTATCTCGTGAGGGTTTCCATTGAGCTTAACCCACAACTCACACAAACCACAACAAAACTATCAAACTACACAAGTTCCGATGTCATTATCACCCAAGTCAACTCATTGAGATATAAATCGCAAGCAAGACAAATGAGCGACTTTCAAGAATTACCAATCATACAAATGTGCACATGAGTTGGGTGTAAAGAGGAGGACTAAGAAAGATTGCACTAGGATACTTCTTTAGACCTTTTACTAGTTCATTAGAGCACACTTAGATATTCCAAAGTTTCAACAAGCCCTTTTTCGGTTATAAAATCTCAAAATGCTAGTCCACTTACCAAAATGCACACCCAAGGCCTCTTAACTACACTCTAACTCGGGAATTTCATAAGAAACAATGATGTAAACAAGGTGTGGGAGGCATCCACTAGTTGACCTCTAAAGAAGAAAATTTTGATAATTTTCGAGAGTCTCCCTTTTTATTCATTGTTCTATGCTCTTCTTTTCTTTTTTTTTCTTTTTTTTTTCAACTTTCAATGCTCTCGCCTCTTTTAACTGTGAGCGGCTCTTTCTTTTATTAAGAATATGTGACTTATTATGCCACTTATTACACATGATACATATATAACCAATTCCCTAATAGAGTTTCATTTCGGGGAGGAAAGGAGGCACATTAAGGGCACAAGGGACCGCAATTCAATTCAAACATATCCTACTTGAGCGAATTAGACAATATCCTATACTGGGTGTGCAATTGAGCATTCATTGGCTTTCATTTCATATACACTAATGCAATCAAGATTAATAGACCTCTAAATGACCCCATCTCTTGCATACACC
Source organism: Chenopodium quinoa (assembly GCF_001683475.1). Classification (NCBI taxonomy): domain Eukaryota; kingdom Viridiplantae; phylum Streptophyta; class Magnoliopsida; order Caryophyllales; family Amaranthaceae; genus Chenopodium; species Chenopodium quinoa. The sequence continues at coordinate 4,377,106 of NW_018742205.1, read as the reverse complement.
CTTCTAAGAGAACTAGTACTCATCGCTCAAGAGTCAAGCAAGAAAAACATATAAGCATTGTCATTTGAGTCTCAACCTTGGGCAAATTTTTTTTTTTTTTTCATTTTTCAATTTTTTCATCATTTTTTTTTGAAGAGAAAGCGAAAATATTCACATTACTAACTAGAGAGGGAACACTAATATTCACATGACAAGAGGTTTGGATTTCAAGGAAGCTAAATTGGATTAAGGGCCTTGGATATTAGGGAAATGAAACAACCAAAACAAACGCAACCAAACAAACCAACATGTCAAGAAGGCATGCAAATGACTCCCCCCAAGTTATCATAAACATTGTCCTCAATGTTAAGCAATAAAAGCTCATAAAAAAAAAGGAGAAAGAAGACTAACTCAAGGATCGGGTCTTCTTCGACGCTTAAACCTCCTTGGTACCTTTGTTCCTGTTGGTTGTTGTTGGAAGACATGCACTTTGTGCTGTTTTTTTTTTCTTCTTTTGTTTTTTCTTTTGTTTTTTCTTTTCTTTTTTTTTAAGTTAATCCACTACAAAAATATTCGGGTTGCCTCCCGGAAGCGCTTCTTTAACGTCACTAGCTTGACGACATTGCGCTGTCCAAAATTAGGGAGGGTCAAGGCACACCTTTTTGACCCATCTCATTGTTCCCACACACTTGCCATTTTCCTTAGGCAAAATAATCACATTGCTATCATCACTAGAAATGCAACCAAACATCTTGTCTATCAACTTGATCTTGTTTTTCTTTTTCTTCTTGGCCCTCTCTTGCTTTTTCACCTCCGGAGCATGAGTCAATTCATCTTGTGACTCCTCCATGTCTTCTTTCAAAATATTAACCAAAACATCAACCCGATGAACTTGCTTAACCATAGGGTCATTCAACGTTTCCGGAAATGAGAAAGAGATTCTTTCATGCCCAACATGTAAGGTAAGCCGCCCTTGTTTCATGTCAATATTAACACCCGCGGTTTTCAAAAAGGGCCTACCCAATATGAGAGGAATTTTGAAATCCTCATCCATCTCCATGATTACAAAATCACAAGGCACAAGAACCTTCCCCACTTGAATTGGGATGTCCTTCAAGACTCCCAATGGGACTTTAACCGAGCGGTCGGCTAGTTGGATTGACATTTTGGTGGGGCTAATCTCCCCAAGATTTAATCTTTTTGCCATAGAGAGAGGCATAAGGCTAACACTAGCCCCAAGATCACACAAAGCATTTGTTGATTCAAGATCTCCAACCTTAACCGGTATAGCAAAACTACCGGGGTCACCAAACTTCTCGGGAAGCTCATTTTGAGGAATAGCACGTATCTCCGTTGGAAGAGAGATAGAATCACTCTCCTCAAGCCTACTCTTGTTAGAAAGAATATTTTTCAAAAACTTTGCATATGTAGTCATTTGAGACAAAGCATGGAGAAGTGGAATGTTTGATTGAAGTCCTTCCATTTCATCAAGGAACTTAGAAAGTTTCTCATTTAGTTTCTTCTCTATCATTCTATGAGGGAATGGAATATGAGGCTCATATGCTCTCAATGGAGCTTGACTCTTCACTTCTCCCTCATCTCTCTTTGAGGCACCCTCATCACTCATTTTTGACCTTCCTCTCGCCTCCTCACTCACTTCATTTTCAAACACACTTTCATCTACCCAACTATCTCCCTCATCTCCCTTTTTGGCAACATTTTCTCTCATAATTGGAGTTTCATACCCCCCTTCCATAATCAAGGTGATTGATTTCGCTTGCTCTTTTGGATTCATTACCGTTGTGCTTGGAAATTGACGACCGGGGTTAGAGGTGCACCCAACTTGTTGTGCAATTTGAGATAATTGACTTTCAATCATCTTGTTGTGTGCTTGGAGTTTTTGAATTGAGCTAATAACTTCCCCATTGATTTTGATTTGTTGGGTCATGAAGGTTTCCAAAACGGATTCAATGTTGGATTTTGGAGGAGGAGGGGCTTGATTGTATTGGGGTCTTTGTTGGACATTGTCTCTTTGATTGGGGTGGCGATAGGGAGCTTGTTGTTGTGGAGGGGGTTGATTGTAAGGAGGAGCTTGGCTGTAATTGTTTTGAGGAGGGGGAGCTTGATTGGGTTGTTGCCACCCAAAATTTGGATGTTGTTTCCAACTTTGGTTAAAATAGACGCGTGATAGGTCGTCGTCGAGCCTACCAAAGATAATAACTCCTATCTTGGTCTCACTAACAATAGTAAGGGTAAGAAAAGGGTCGAACCCAAGAGAGGCGTTGAATCAACCACCGAGTACTACCGTTTAAATAAGCTAAATGAATTCTAAATTGGGTTGGTTTTGAGTAACTTCTTCTAATTCAATTCAACTAAAGCTCAGAGGAGATTAACAATATTAAGAGGAATCTAGGGCTTGGGTTATACCACTCAATTTCATCACAAATCACAATTAGCATGCAACAATCAAGGTAAATTAATGGGATAAATTAGGGGAAGTCATCTAAAGCACCCAACTACTCTCTCAAGCTAGAGGGATTACTTGAATCATGAATACAACCTACTCTCGTGGTTACATAGCATAAAACAAGTGTTAAAACATAATCACAATGACATAAACATTCCCTTGACCGGTAATCCCTATTCTCATGGCATTTCAGGTCAATCAAGCATAAGGGAGCTAACTCAAGTTCATCTCTCGATCCTTCGTTGAGAAAGCTTGGATAAATAGTTCTAGCAATGGCCATATACAAGAACTAAGCAATTAAACCACTTAAGCTCAACTAATTAACATCCCATAACAACCAAATTAGCACATGCAACAAGTAATTAGTGACTACATTGAGGGTTTTGCCCAAACCCTAGAATTTAGACTACTCACAATCCATGGGGGTTAAAGCAATTAAAGATTTCAAGCAATTCATGAACAAGTTCAAACTAAGGATTAAGCTAATTAACAATCCAAAACATGCAAGAACTATCAAATAGTTAACAACAAAGTAAAGAGAAGTAGAAAAGATGAGTAAGAAATGGTTACTATGAAGCTTCAAAGTGAGCAACAATGGTGGATTTTGTCTTCCACAATGATTGAATTTGAATGTTTCCAAGCTAATAATTGAGAACTAACTAATGATTTGAGAATTTAATGTTCTAAGACTACAAACTAAGAGGAAATCTCTAAAAAACTGCATCCCCTACAAATTAGCTCTAAAGGGGTATTTATATGACCTCCAAATAAAAAGGACGGAGAAAACAAGGAAGGAGTTCGACTGCAGGTCTGCACGGACGTGCCAGATTTGGCACGGACGTGCGAGGCTAAGCACGGCCGTGCCAAGTTTGGCACGGACGTGCAAGAGGGCCAAAATGGAGGCAGAAGCTTCTGCCAAGGTTTGCACGGACGTGCAGCTTTTGGCACGGACGTGCAGGATGCCCTGCCTAGACTGCTTAACTTTGGGAAGCTGTAACTTCTACGTTTCTTGTCGGAAATGGACTTGTGACCAGTCGTTGGAAAGCTCTTGAGACAAACTTTAATCTCCAATTTGAATCGCTTCAAAAGGTTGTTAAGATCAAAAGTTATGGTTGGTTGAAGTTGACGCTTACGCAAACGACCTTTCAAGGTTCTCCAAAAGCTTTTCATTTCCCTTTAAGGCATTCCTCCTTCTTCCTCCATGGCTCTATCAACCAAGCTCGCCCTTATCCTTGCTCACTCATGCTTGATCATGTCCATAGTGCTAAAAATAGCTACATTACATCAAAAACACAAACAACCGGTGAAGCATGGATGGTACAAAATTTGCATAAAAATAGGATAAAAAATGAACTTTGATGTCGATTAATAACGAAAACAAGGTTCAAAAGTACCCTAAAATCATGCCAAATAACAAGTTATCAACACGTCAAATATAACAATTAAGCACAAGTTAATCCACATGATTCTGAAGACGACTGCTCGAATTCCTATGCTTTAGTACTGGCAGGATCAGGCTAAGCAGCTGCGCTTGGGCTCTTAGAAGCTTCAGCACCAACAGAAGAGGAGGAAGGCTGAGCAAGAGTCTTTTCAGACCGTCTCTTCTTGGCTTCTTCTCTTCTACTTTCTTCAGCGTCCTTCTCTTCTCGGGCTTCGGCTTCAGCCTGACGAGCCAGGAAATCAGTCTCGGCAGGATGGGCCATATGCAGATGCGAGTCGTTAGGATCCATGGACCACTCCTCAACTTCGTCCTAGTTAATGTTGGGATCAGCATGGAAAGCAAGGCGTCGAGCTGTCTAGAAGTCGTTGTCAAAACCCTCGTCATATTCATATTGGGTGTAGATTTTGACTTCTAACAACTTTCGGGCAGCCTCAAGGTCAGCTTAAGTCTTGGCAGCCCCTTCGCTCTAAGCCTTCAGCTAGTTTCGGACATCATTCAGCTCAGCTTGGGCCTGGAAAATCTCGGCATCTTTGGCTTCCAGCCCAAGCTCAGCCTTAGAAAGCTCTGCGTCCCAAGCTTCCAGCTCATTCCTAAGTCGCAGAATCTCGGCCTCAAGCTCAGACTGCCTCTTGTTAGCTTTCCCTTTGAAGTCCTCGACCATCATACGCAGAGTCTCAACTTCTCGCTACACCCTCTGTTCAATGTAGGCCTTGAAGCTGGGAATGTCTGCAACCCTGTACACCTAGACCAGCGCATGACCCTCGTCTAACCAAGGGAAGACGATCTGCTCCAACTCCTAGCAGAAGGTCCGAAAACTGGCAGTCATGGAATCTAGGTCAGCTCTGAGGGGAGCGGCAACATCCTCGACATCTAGCCTCTTTAGCTCAGCTTTCTTTGCTTGGCATTCAGTTTCCTCAGCCTTTTCTGCCTTGGATCTCAGTTCATCGTTCATCTCCACAGCCAAGAAGTGGTTATGAACGACTTACAAAGTTGAGGAGCAATAATCAGTCGAAGTAATAAAAAAAAAAAAAAAAAAAAGAGCTTAAACTTATGTTAAAAAGCTTAAGTACCGAAAGATTTACCTGCATAAGCAGCCTCTAATTCTCAACAAAGGGGTCCGAGACCCTAGCAAGTGGCTCAGATGCGCCAGCGGCAGCCCCAATGCTCCAAGCCCTGACCCTCTCCAACTCAGACATGCTAGAGAGTTTGCCGAAGTAGTCCATGGCCGAGCAACGCTTGGACTCGAAGACGTTCCTGGCATAATCGGAAATAGGCACCAAAGGAGCAGAGCCGAACCCCATCTCCGTAGACTGAAACGTCTTGAAGGATTCAGTAGCCGAAGTTGAAGGCATATCGGTCTTAGCCTCCTCAGCTTTCTCTTCCCCTTCGACCTCCTTCATACCATCAGCATCCAGACCCTTGGGGTTGTCATTCAAAATTGGCGCCTCTTTGTCCTTAAGGTGGACGAGCAATGCATCCGCTACCCTCTAATCCTTGTTAGTAAAAGGCTCGGCCACGTTCCGAGGAGAGGAGGGAGGATCCAAACCAGAAATTCCAACCTCCTGAGTCTCAAGAGGAGCCTCTTGCAGATCCCCATCCTCCCTAAATGCCTTAAGAGTAGGAGTCTGCATTTGATTATCTCCCTCGGCACGAACTTTAGGAGGGGGAGGAGTCTTCTCTTTCCTTTCCTCTGGCTGTCCTCCTCAAGTCGAGATTTCTTTGCAAGAACAAGGGCAGGTTGAAACTGCCCGGGGTTAAAAACAACCCTTCTTCTCTTCGGGTCAGACATCTCTTCGTCTAAAGACTCGTCTGAAGAGGATTCTTCTTCAGCCGACTCTCCTCTATTTCCTTCTTCTTCGTCAGACTGCAGCAGAAGGAATAGAGGGCAAAGTGCGGTATGAGCACCAAACCCAGTAAAAAAAAAAAGGGAAAGGCAGCATCAAGACAAGTCTAGAAGGCTCACCGAAGTCTTCAAAAGGCACTCGTCTTCAGCCGCCCCGTTCTCTTCTTCAGCTTCCTCCTCTTCCACCTGAGGATCAGCAGTAGAGGTAGAAGGTTCAACACCGCTTCTAGATGCCTTGGCAACCCTTGCTGCTCTCACAGCAGCAGCAGCAACATCAGCCTGTTCTGTAGGGCTCAGAAGGATGAAGGGGTCACGTTACTTCCACCAGACCTTCTACGCCTCGTACTCAATAACGCTTACTATCTGAAGTTTAGTCTTGCGCAAAGAAGGGAGCCGGTCTGACGACTCAGTCATATAAGGAGCGTTCTTCGTCACCCTCCTTGCAGCGTTGATCCCGAGCCGATTGTAGTTAATACCAGAATTTCCCTCGTGCAGCACTAAAAAGCCGAAATTCAAAGGTTAGTTAGTACGAAGAAAGCAAACAGTAAAAGAAAAAAGAGAAAAGCAAAGGCCTTCGGCCCCAGCCGAACTCCTTACCCCTTTGGTATTTTCGGCTGAGGCCGACAATGGCAAGCATCTTCTCCTGGAAAATGTAGTGGTAGCAGGGCAGCCAAGTTGTGGGCACTTGGGCCATTCGGCTCGTGCCCCTTGGATTCTTCTTCTTGCCGAAGTGAGTCAGCAGCTCTTTTTCATGATCATCGAACTTGTCAGGTCCGATGCTCCTCATCTGGGGATCAGGCTCGCTTAAATACCTCGGCCAGCCAAAATAGTTCGGATGGTCCTCTTCCGAGGGCGCCCGAACCTAGATCCATTGACCCCGCCAATCCTTGTCCGAAGTATCATTCGACCAAGTGGTGAGATGCCCCCTATGGGCCTTAATCCGCCACCATCCAGTGCCATGATGTTCGTCTGATTGTTGGTTCGGCACCAGTTTATGGAATTTCCGAAAAACATGGAGGTTCAGCGCAAAACCATAAAAGAGGCACACCAAGAGAAACGTCATCATCCTTCGGATACTAGCAGGGGTTGACTGGAACAACGAGATGTTGTACCCATTCAACACTTCAACAACAAAGGAGTGCGGAGGGAACCGAAGCCCAAACTGCAGCTGGCGAGTATGCACCCTGATGTACCAAGGCGGAGGACGGTGAATCCTATCTGGAGTTGTGGGCATTCGGTACCTATATCCATCTACCTCCATTATGCCGTAAAAAATTTCAATTTTCTCGGCAAAGCAGTAAAAGGGACTCTCATCCACCCACCAGTCATAAGGAGGGGTGGTCATCAACCCAAAATTCTCGGGGACGTTGCCCCACTCCCTAGCTCCATGGGGAAAATCCCAAGGTCCGAGTGCCCAACTCCCGCCTTGGCCGAAGGTGCTCACCTCCCCTGAATCTCGGGGAGGCGCGGATGACAACGGCACCGCAGGAATCGCGACTCCGCAGGAAGAAGCTGGTGTCTTAACCCTAGGACGAGGGTTACGGCCGCTCAAAGGCGGCATCATCTCCGGCAGACGATTGCGTCGCGGAATCAGGTGAGAAACTTCCTCCTCCTCATCGACCACCATAGGTCTCTTTCCTCGGTCTCGAGCCATTCTCGTCAATTGGGGTTCGAGAAATCGAGAAAAAGGGGGATGCTCTAAAAATCAAAGAAATCCGAAGAAATTTTGAAGAAAGTTACCTTTATTAGAAGCGGAATTCGCCGACCTACGAGTGCGGAGCAAAGAACTTCGGTTTCGGGTTTTGGATTACTGAGAAAATGCGAAAAAAGGAAAGCAGTTTATTAACAGTGGTGATTAGCGAAGAACGCAAGAGAATTTACAAAGAAATGAGGAGAGAGTGTGGGATGAGTGGCTTAAAAAGACTTTCCGAAAGTAGAATTCTGGGAGTCCGCGCTAATAAAACCCCCACTAACTCCACTTCAATGCAACCGTTAAACACTTCCCTAATTAACTACCCACTAAACCTTCCAACTTCCCTAATTACTCTCTAAATAACTGTTATTGCCTCAATAACTACCCAATTTCAAACTCTAATTAAATCATTTACTTCCCTCCAGTTTGCAAGTCAAAACCCGGCCTGTCATGCTTCCGAATCGGGTTTGGGGGGCAAGTTGTTTGGGTCAAATTTACTTCAATTGGGCCGGTCCATAAATGATTTAATTGCAAAGCCCAAGGCTAAGGTTCAATTCTCCAAACCATGTCCAATCAGTTTAGGCCCGGTCAATGTGGCAAGCCCACTTGATCCACGGCCCACTCATCTATTGAGAAAAGGTATAAAAGTCTCCAATCCTCTCTCTCTCTCTCTCTAAGGGTACACACATTATGCCTCAAGCAATTAATGCTCTTGCATAACTTTCTTCCTCTAAACACTATACTGACTTCGGCATCGGAGGGGCCTTTCCTCGACAACACCCCTGTGGCCAGTTTACGTGTGTTTGTTGTGCAGGAAATCCTCGGCCCAATCATCACTTAGACCGAGATTAATCTTCAGCTCACAGAGAAGGACCTTGCCGAAGGTCCCATTGTATTTACCCGAAACACGTGGGATATTATTTCTTCACAAATTATTATTGTTGTTGAAGAGTTCTAGTAGTATTCAAAGGATGCTAAGAAATAATATGAGTCAAGAGGTTGGCGAAAAGGCTTAATTTATTTATATTGTTACAAATTATAAAAAAAAAATAATAAAAAAAATAGATAGAGCCGCAACTGAGTAATTGAACAACGTAACGTAACTATGAATAGTAATTAAGTTGATGAACCACATTATAAAAGCCAGGCTTCTCGTCTCATTTTCATTACAAACATTGCTACAACATAATACAAGTTGATTATTATATCGACCGAATTTCCAATATAGTTTTATTCTATTATACATTACATACATACATATATTACGTTATTTTTCTTTAAAATTCATACATAAAACATGGCACCAGAAGCTAAATATGATCAGCTGAAACCAGTACAAGAATTACTACAAAGTGGGGTTGTGCCTGAAATGTACCTCCAACAGCTTAAGGATGAGCATCAAGTTGGTGACGGTCCTCTTCCTTTGATGGACGGTCCGATCATGGACTTTTCGCTCCTTTCATCATCGAATCTTGAAGAGCTTTCGAAACTTCGATCTGCTCTTAGCACTTGGGGTTGTTTTCAGGTTTGTTTGCACCCTTTACACCCCTTTCCGTCCAATCTCGAGTCTATTGTTTTCTATAGAATGATGTTACTTACGAACGAAGTCTTACGAGTCTATTTTACGAATTATCTATTACTCTATATTAAATTGGAGTTTTTTCTTGGAGGAAATTTTTCCTCATAAACTCTACTTTTTTTTTAGAAGTGTTAATTTGCCTAGGAAAATCATTATATTTATTAATTATTATACGTAGTAAGACTAATTATAATTGACTATTGTGTTATATTTCTCTAGAAACTTTTATATTTTAATTATCAATAATTTAAAAAATCGAACATGACTCAAGAATTATCTAGTAAGATAATAAATGGGATAATGCCATAATGGTAATGGTGTTAAATATGACTTTGTAAGACAATGAGTATTTGTTTTTCTTAATAAATCCCTAATTTCACCGGCCAATACTATATTGAATGTGCTAATTTGCTAATGTGCTTTATAGAATATTTATGAAGAAAAAACAAGACATTTGAATTATTGAAGGTGGACAATCAAATTCTACGGAGTAATAACAAGCATTAATAAAGGATCGGATTTATCATAAAAATTAAAATAAATATAAAAATCATTATCACACCTAAAACTTGATACCAAATTAAACAAGCTATAAAGTACCGAGTTTAATTTTTGTACAATTTTCTACGTACCTTCATTAATGTTAGGAATTTCGAAGTTGCACTGATGAGATGGTATGTTATTACAGAGCATAATTTTCTTAACATTAAGTTATTTAGACACTATATTCACATAATAAATCTACAGTTATTTTACGAAATGCCACTGAGCAATTGCAAAATTCACCAAATGCCATCGATGTTTTCAAAATTTACCAAATGCCATCGAGTTTTAAAAAAATTGACCGAGTGCCATTAATGACTGACGGCCGTTAGTTGACTCCACCACTTGCCATGTGTCACCTTTTGATTAGTCCGTTTTACAAAAAAAGATTAAAAATAACAAAAAATTAAAAAAAAAATAAACAATAAAACTGAACCCCAAACCCCAACCACCAGCCCAACCGCCGGCGGTTCCCGAACCCAGCCACCAGCCCAACCGCCGGCGGTTCCCGAACCCAGCCACCCATCACCTACGAAATCTTGTAAAACCAAACCTCAACAATAATCCACAATCGGCGGCCACCCCGGTCGCCCCCTCAACCCACCACCATTTGCGAATCCTAAAAAAATTGTATTGAGGTTTTTTGTTTGGTGAAGCAATTCACAAAATTGTTTGCTCTAATTGATTGTATGTTGAATTGTGAACATTTTGATACAAGTTTAATAAAATTTGGTGAAGAAATGATGTTCCTCAAGCTTTCATACGTGAGCTTCAATGGAACTTCAATGACGTTTTACCAGCAACTCAACCATCAGAAACTCCAAAATCCTGACCATGACCACCACCACAAACTCCACCAATGAAATCCCAAAACCCCGACCACCACCAGAAACGACCACCACCAGAAACTCCACCAGCGAAACTCTGAAACCCCGACCACCAAAAACGACCACCACTAGAAACTCCGAAATCCACCAGAGAAATCCCGAAACCCTGACCACCAGCACCACAATGTGAAACCACCAGCGAAATCCACCACGAAAACGCGAAACCGTACCAGCAAAATCCACCAGCTTTAGATTGTGGATTATTGTTGGTGTTTGGTTTCATGAGATTTCGTAGGTGGTGGGTGGCTAGGTTCAGGAACCGCCAGCGGCTGGGCTGGTGGCTGGGGTTTGAGGTTCAATTTCTTTTTAATTTTTTGTTATTTTTTTAAAATTTTTTTTTAAAACGGACCAATCAGAAGGTGACACGTGGCAAGTGGTGGGGTCAACTAACGGTCATCAATCATTAATGGCACTCGGTGAATTATTTTAAAACTCGGTGGCATTTGGTGAATTTTGAAAACATCGATGGCATTTGGTGAATTTTGCAATTGCTCAGTGGCATTTGGTGAAATAGCCGGAATTTCAGCACGTTTTGTGTACAGCTGGCTACATCGTGTAACCACTTGTAAAAACACAAAGTAACTCCTTAAACATTGGACGAGTAACTCACAACACTGATGAAGTAACCTCTGAACACTGACGACTTAACCCATATAAGTCTATAACACTAACAAAGTAACCTCCATGATGGCTGACCACATATAAGAATTTACGAATTTATATTTATAATTTATACGTAATATAGATCATATGTATATATAAGTAAATACGAGTATGTAATTATGTAAGGTTTTTTTTTTTTGTTTTTTTTTTTAAAAAAAAATCTAGATTGCAATGTTCAAATTAAACTGAAAACGGCTTAGCATAAAAGAATCAAAAAAGTGAAAACCCAACGTGTGGCAAAAGAAGGTAATTTAGTACTGTATGGACTATGCCACTATGGAGGTAGTTGAGTTATTAAATTAGTGAGCAATTTAACTTAAATTAAACCTGTCACATCATGTATAAATCAACATCATATATATCGCCGCTGTGAACCTCCAATTTGCATGAGTTGGTGGTCCAATACATTCCACATCCAAATCAATAAAATGTCGTGTTATAGGGAGTATACATTAATGGTGTATTTAGCTACCTCTTGTTTACGTTCCTATTATTATCTCCTTTCTATTAACACGTTATTCTATCCCCTATTCTCAAAGTGTCTATCTCAGATTTAGTTGATCAGTGAGTGATTTCAATCTGTGCTTTATTTTATTTACCATGCACATTCTTTTTCTAATTATGACGGTCAGATAATTCGAGGTAAATTTAATCTAACAAAATCTTTAATTATACTCCCTTCGCCCACTATTATGTGTAACAACCCTACTTTTTGCAGACTTTTAGACAACATTTCTTAATCAAGATTATTGAAAAGTAAGAGGAGAGAGAAGGGATAATTAATCCAAAAAAAAAACACAATTAAACATTGGAGAGCAACCATCACCTCACGGGCGCAGAACCACCATGCCACCCCACGAACCACCAACACCCAAGCCCATCTACGCAACCCCCATGAAACCACCACCAAAACCCACCACCCCACGAAACCAAACCACCGAAATCACCCCCCCACAAACCCAAACCACCGAAACCCACCACAAAACGGACCCAAACCACTGAAACCCACCGGCCCACGAGCTCAGACCACCGAAACCCACCACCAAAACCCATGACTTGAAGAACGCACGAAACCCACGAACTCAGATTTGGAATCGAAACACTAAAGGGTGGTCTTCTTCTTCAATTCATGAGAATGGGTTGAAGGAGGAGAGAGAAAGATAATAGGAAGATGAAGAAGGTGAAGAAATTTGACCATAGAGGAGAGAGAAAGTAATTGGGGAATGAAGATGTAGATGATCAGTGCAAAAATTTGATTTTTTGAAAATTATATGAGATTAATTACGTGGATTAGTTTTAAATTAATTTGGTTTTAAGTATGTAATTGAAGTTATAAATTTATAAGTAAGGGTATTGTAGTCAATTTGTTAGAAATTAGTTACTAAATATGGAAAAAAAAAAAGCATTTGTTGCACATAATAGAAAGCATCCATTTATAATATATGTTGCACATAATAGTGGGCAGGGGAAGTATATAAATAAATAAAACATACAAGTTTGATATTATGAAATTAAAAATTGAGTCATATTTAAGTGGATTTCACATGATGATATTTTTTTCTTAACCATAAGTCATAAAAATTAGTCAAAATGCGAATAGAAAAGTGTTGCAATTTTTGTGAAACGAAAAAGGTATATATTTCGATTTCATGTGACTCTTCTTATACAATTTGTACATGGGTAGTTAATGTAATCAATTAATTTTATTTATGCATATATTGGGTGCAAATAAATATATCATTAAAAAATTTAGGGGAATTCTCTATGGTAACATCTAACTTTTTATTTTTCCTTTGGTGAATTGGAAAAAAGTTAGGTGTTACTGAAGAGAATTTTTCAAAAATTTAACTACCAAAATGTATAAATTTTTAATTAACGAACTTAGATCCTTTAGCTATAAATTAATTATTTAATTTTTAGGAACTAAGAGAGTTCATATTATAAGTACATAAAACTAATACTAAGTATATTAGCATAAAAAATGGTTAAAAAAAAGCTATTTTGACCAATCTAAAAAGTCATCTATTACTACCGTGCGCATAATACTTATATATCTTTTAAGTTTTAGTTACACTCTATAATTGGTACGGTTGTCAAATGTTTTGTTACTTAACATATGATCAATAGTATTTTGTTAAATTAAAATCAATATCTAGGAGCCAGAATCTAATGTTATGTTAATGTCGTGATGAGTCTAACCTTGTGTTACTAAGTATTTCAGCTTGTGAACCATGGTATGAGCAATGAACTGCTTGATAAGATACGAGAATTAAGCAAGGAATTCTTCAAATTGCCACTAGAAGAAAAGGAGAAGTACTCATCAGAAGGCGATAGCATAGAAGGTTATGGGAATGACAATACAATCCGACAAGGAAATTTCAATTGGAATGACAAACTCCATCTTCAAGTTCATCCAGAGCACAGACGTCAACTTGAATTTTGGCCGGAGAAACCTCAACAATTTAGGTAACAAAGGTAAACTATGATAGTCATTCAATATTATAACATGTTAATTAAAAGTTTAACTTTAAAATACTGAATCCGCCTATGTTTGTAGGACAACTTTACACGAATATTCAAATAAGACTAAGGAAGTATCCGAGACACTCTTCAAAGCCATGTCACGTTCATTGAAGTTGGATGAGAATCATTTCTTTGAACTATGGGGAGATGACAAAGAAGACATAATACATGCAAGGTTCAACTTTTATCCTCTATGTCCCAGCGCGAATCAAGTTGTTGGGTTGAAAGCACATACCGATGGATCCGCCATAACTGTTCTTCTACAAGACAAGGAGATTGAAGGGCTTCAAGTCTTAAAAGATGGCCAATGGTTTAGGGTTCCTATCATCCCTGAAGCCATTATCATCCACGTTGGTGATCAATTGGAGGTAACCTTTTATATGTGTATGGTTAATTGGTTTTTCCTTTATTTTCATATACATACAACACTTTCACTTTTACGTTTTTCTATACTTAACTTGATCATCAATATTTCAAAATTATCTACGGAGTACTAGTAAAATATATATATGAAATCTTGATTTATTGAAATTAAGAATTATTAGCGACGATCTAACAATATTTTATATATTTAAATTTGTGTTAAAAATATATACTTGTAGGTAAATTGAAACCAAACTTCATATGTGAATTAATGCTATATTAATTGTCATACTTTGTAGCTTTATCTAAAGATTCCACACCAAATGATATAAACGTTACGTTGTGCCTTTATTTTGTTGATAATTTGTCCATAAATACATACGTGTATACTTAGATCATCAAATTTATTTCTACTCCTATTAATTAATGCAAATTTTGTTGATATTACAGATTGCAAGTAATGGTATATTTAAGAGTCTAGTCCACAAAGTGGTTATAAACCCAAAATGTGACCGTATTTCATTAGCCATGCTACCTCTTCCAAACCCAGAGAAAGAGATTGGCCCACTTAAGGAGCTCATAACTGAGGATAGGCCCCAAATGTTCAAGAGTCTCAAAGATTATGGCCAAATCTACTTCAATTATATGGCTTCTATGGAAAGGCAAATTAATGCTGTCAAAATTAATTACTAGAGTTGTCTTTTGAATAATATTTGTGTTGTAATGTTATGTTGGTTTTATCATCATGATGTATGTATTTTTATATGGTTAATAGTTTTTATAGTATAGAAGAGAATTGTGCTTGTAGCCTTGTAGTAGTACAATACCTAGTTTGTGAAATTACTTGATGTACTAAAAATAAAAGTGAGTTTTTTGAATTAAGCATAAAAATACTCGGTATTTATGTCTTTAATTCAGAGTTAATGTCATCCTTTATATATATTGAATGAATGCGTACCAGGCTCAGGAGCGAGGTTGAAAATCTTATGGCAAATACAAGTATCAGACAGTAGTGCTTTCCATATTAGACGTCCAAAATAATGGACATGATGAAACAAATAAAGCCAAAAAACCTATCGTTTCATCCAATAAAACAGCAAAACTACCGCGTTCTAATTTACAGAAATAAAAGAAAATGAAAAGGTTCTGACATACATGGTAAATGGCTTGAACCTTGAAGTTTCCAACGGCTAGTTTGCAAATTGTTTTGTGTCTTTGCTTCACAAATGGCAAAGTCTTATGTGTCATCTTTATTTTTAGAGTTTTGAAGCACGGTAATTTTATAATGACCATTAATATAAAAAAAATAACGATGAAATATTTTTGAAAACTTATTTCACTATTGGCTTTATTTTTTTTTCTTTATAAAATGAACCTAATTTTGATCATTTATTATATCGCACTTTAATTTTGACCATTTTTTTTCTATACCATTGGCTTGAAGTTTTAAGTACGGAGTACCTAACATTGACAACTATTATCGTAAATCTGGTTGTATGGCTTGTAAAATACAATTGGTTATCATATAATCATATTACTCACTTGCATGAATAAGTAAAGATTTTTTTTTTTTTTTTTGCTAAGCTAGTGTGCGCAACTAAACAACTTTTTTACAAAATGTTTGTCCTAAGAGCAGAATAATAAAATAGTAGACAAACGCATAAAACAAAACTATAGATTAATCAAGAAAAGAGTTTTAAGTTTATTATATAAGACAAAATTTCAAAATTTAGTGATTCTTGAAGTGAAATTTATACTTAATGTATTCTAAGTACTAAAATCCAGTTTCTAACAGTTCTATATTCAATGCCTTTTCCAAAATCTCAAAAAGTTAAGAGTGAAAGGAGGGACCATAGTCACAATAATAAAGATGAACATTGCAATTAATAAGAATTAATTATGCATATATTTAAAGCTTTACATTGTAGCTAAGTTGGTTTACCTTGAGGAAATGGAAGGGAATTTCTTCACTGAGACTAAAGTTCGACTCCTGGCTCCTGCTATACCCAAAAAAAAAAAAAAAAAAACAAAAAAAAAAAAAACAACTAACTTTATGCTTTATATTTGCTAGTGGGCTTGCTCCATATTGGGATCCTAATATGTCCTCTTAAAGGCTTTATATTTTCTAGTGGGTTTGCTCCATATTGGGATCCTAATATGTCCTCTTGAAGAATAAAGTCCCCTTTACATTTACAGTAGATTTTATAGTTTTTTAAAAGTTTTTTTTTAAAAAAAAAATAATACACTTTAATAATTCCAACTTAGGTGATAGAATAGTTGAGATTATTAGATAATAAATCTTAATTGAAGATAACAGATACGTAATAAATAGCTATATTCACTTATTATGATGCTTTGACGTACATTAATATTTTTACTCACAAATGCAACTTTCTATTAGCTTCATTAAATTGAAAACTTTATATCAATAATGAGCCACACGTAACATTCATTATATTGAAAACTCTATATCAATAATGAGCCACAAATAACATCATTTTAATTGTTATCTTTAGATGACTAACACTTACGACTTATGAGTATAAAACCATAATAAAAATGAAAATAAAAATGTGATCTCTTTCCTTATTATACCACTCTGTATAATTTGTGGTGAGAATGGGGCATCGTATTTTACGTATAACTCCATCCGGTTTTTTTTTTTTTTTTTTTTTTTTTAATGCATCAGTTTAACTTTTGTACTATTCAAATGTCATATTTGACTTAATTTTTTTGCTATTATTAAATAAATTAATGTTACTATGTAATATATCATTAGATTCGTCACAATGTCTACTTTCATAATATAACTAGATTTATGCCCGTGTGATGCACATGTCTTTATTAATAGTTAAATTTAACATTTAATATTCAATTGTAATAACAAAAATATTACATAATATTACTATTTTTTAATCTTATATAATTAAGGTACACATATATATAAACAGTATTTTTTGTAAATTTTTTGTTTAAACAACAAAACAAACCAATTCTTGATGAAAAATATAAAGAAAATAAATGTAAAGCTATATGTATTTGTTTGACCAACTTTTTTTCAAATTGTGTACACGGTGAAACATATGATCTTCTAGGCTTTCATCATCCTTTGTAAACCAATCGCTAATCGTGCCAGTTGATAAGTTGCGTGATTAAATCCGCCCCCTTACAAAATTAACATCCTTGCAAAATTAACTCTTATGACTGACTTTTTAATTATGATCACCTTCACTGCATTCAAGCATTTCATAGTGTTCAAATTCTAAAATATGCTTCTTTATTTACTTGCAAAAGTTTACGTTTATTTGTATGGGACAGTAGATGAGTTTATATAGGATTGAAAAAAATACTGAATTTAAAGTGGTGATAAATTTTATTAACAACATACTTAATCTTTTAGCCAAATAAATGATAGGGAAAATTGTGTAGAACTACCCGCAAGATAGGGTCATTTGTTAACAACTACCCATTTTTTTTATTTGTTTAGAACTACCGGTAAGTTTGAAAAAGTTTGGGTAGCCCTACCCATTAACGTTTTCCATCCAAAAAATCGTTAGTGGGCCCCACATTGTACACGTGTAAATTATTTATTGGATAAAAAAAAAGTAAAAAAAAATAACAAAAAAAAAAAACTGAACCCCAAATCCCAGCCACCAGCCCAGTCGCTAGCGGTGCCGGAACCTCAACCACCAGCCTCCACCACCCCGAAACCCCACCCCCCTTCTCTCTCGCCGCCAGTTCTCCGCCGATGCCGGCTCCCCTCCCCTTCCCCTCCTCTTCCCAAACGCACAAAAACGTCATTGAAGCTCACGCATGAAAGCTTGAGGAACATCATTTCTTCACCAAATTTTATTAAACTTGTACCAAAATGTTCGCAATTCAACATACAATCAATTAGAGCAAACAATTTTGTGAATTGCTTCACTAAACAAAAAACCTCAATTCAATTTTTTTAGGGTTCTTCACAAAAATTGGTGGTGATTGGAGTTTAGGCTGGTGGTTGTTTGGTTTTGTGGGATGTGGGTTTTCCAGTGGAGAGGGGAATGGGGTTGCTTGGTTCCGGTGGCCGGTGGGCAATGGGCAGTGGGGATGGGGTGGTCAGGGAAGGAGGGTGGGGTTGGGTTCTGATTTTTCTTTTTTTTTTATCCAATAAATAATTGACACGTGTACAATGTAGGGCCTACTAACAGTTTTTTGGATGGAAAACGTTAATGGGTAGTGCTACCCAAACTTTTTTAAAATTGCGGGTAGTTCTAAACAAAATAAAAAAAATGGGTAGTTGTTCACAAATGACCCTATCTTGTGAGTAGTTCTACAAAATGTTCCCTAAATGATAAATGATGAACATTTTTTTTTTGTTGAGAAAAGAGAAAGGATATATTTTTAGTTTCAAAGAATTTTTTTTTTATTATTTGTATCTATCCAAAACTGATATTTTATATTTGAACAACTAATATTTTTTTTAATTCAAGGTGATTTCACATTTTTATTAAGATTATTCTTGTATAAAATACTAGATGAAGCCCGTGCTATACATGGTTTGTTTGTATTTTTTCAAATAAAATATTTTACTAAATACATATTTATCTGATAAACTTTGTGATATTCGCTTGCTTACTACTTGAATTTGTTTTTTTATTGTAAAATGAATTATTAATTTTTTCTTATATTTAGATAAAATTTCTAATATGTAAAGACAATATTTTATTTCACAAAGTTTTATATATGACTCGTCATACCGTGTGGTCGGGATTGCTTGGTCAAGGGTTACTCATTGGTTGGTCATCAAGGTTTCTCGATCGATCTGGGGTTACTCGGATGGTCAGTGTTTTGGTGTGTCTCAGTCCGCCACATGATATGGCCTGGCAGCTACATAGAAAAGACACTGATTTTATTTTTATAATTAACATAAAATTTTAAATCTAAAATAAATTGCAATTCTTTTTTTCATTGGCTAAATATAACATTTTCCCATATGACGCTCTAAAATATCTTGAAAAAACTCTCCCTTATGTAATTTTTGTAAAAATTTATCATAATGTTAGTTCCATTAATCACCCAAATAAATCATTTAATTTATTTCATGATAATTTTTTTAAAATAATAATCTTATGTGTCGCTCTAATAATTTTTTTTTTTTATTGTAATTCTATGTAGCGCTTTAAAAAAACTAATCTTAGATGGCATAATCTTATTGTAGCTTTTTAAAAATATTAATCCTATGTTGCGCCTTTTTATTATAATACTACATACCTTTAAAAAAAACTAATCTTACGCGGCGCTCTAAAATAACTCGGGAAAAAAACTCTTCTTTATATATATACTAGTACGTGCCTCGGGCGTTGCCCCAGATACCCATTTTAGAGAGTGTACTTGTTTGTGGGCATGTTTTGTATTATTATTATTATTATTATTATTATTATTATTATAATAATAACAATAATTGTTATTATTAGTAGTATTTATATTTTTTTAAAATGTTAGATAAAAAAAATAAAATTATTGATACATGGCCATATTTATAATTATAATTACGTGGTTATTCGTATAGGAGTAAAATTCTATTGTTAATTGGATATTCATATTAATTATAATATATATGTGGTGTGTTGCTATAAGCAAAATTCTATTGTCAATAAAAGATAATTTTTTTCCAAAAGAATATAAATTATTTCATGTATAATTTTTTACCCTAAACAAATCTGTCCAATCTAATCTAATCACAATAATATCGATTTGTTGCTTACGTTACTCGACACTTGGCGAAAAACTGAAATGCCAAGTGTCGTTGTCTCGTGGCCTAAATACGTGACCAGCTTTATTTATTAGTGATATGATATTAGATTTTATTATCATTTCCCATATTTCATTTTTTTTTATCTAATCCAATTTTTTTTAATATTCATTGAACGTGAATTTGACTTTTAAAGTTTAATAGTATTTTTTTTATATACATGAAATAAAATAAATGTTTCTTTTCTCATATTTAGATAAAATTTTCAATATAAAAAGATAATATTTTATTTTTATAATTAATGTAAACTTTTAATTCTAATCCTTCGGGCGCTTTAAAATAATAACCTTACGTGGCATAATTCTACACGTAACGCTCTAAAAATACTAATCCTACATGGCCTTCTAAGAATTTTTTAAAATCAAAATCCTAGGTGGCTCTCTACAATCTTGGGAAAAAACTCCCCTATATATATATATACTAGTTTTGTGCTCGTGTGATGCACAAGTTGTTTATTGAATTTTAAAATAAAACTTTTTATATACAATATATATGTTATTTGAATTTTCTAATCATGGATTAATAATCACTTGACAATCATACTTGTCTGTTTATGGGTATTTTATGGATTAATAATCACTTGATAATCTAATAAAATTAGAAGTAATAATGTACAACAAAAAGAACAGTTGTCTTTTCATTTTCTCTATACATCAAGGAAAAGACTGGTTGCATGTTAAGAGAACGTTTATATATTTGATTTTGTATTTTTTCTATTTTACCTCTCTAGATCCATCATTTGTATAGAAATATAGGTATTTTATCGAAAATAAAATTCTAAACCAAAAGTTTTATTGAAAACAAAACTCTAAAATATTTTTTTTTATCCTACTAAATTTATCCAACTTTTTTTTAATCCTATTCTACAAAAAATATATTCAAATAAATCCTACGTGTTATATTAATAATTAATTGTCGCTTACATGACACAACACTTGGCGAAAAATTGAAATGCCAAGTGTCGCTGTCTCGTGGCCTGGCTAAAAGTTTAGCTTTATATATTAGTTACTAGTTTTGTGCCTGGGCGATGCTCAGATAGTTGATAAAATTTTAAAATACGGTCAAATAATTCATTCTGATCCCGTATAAAAAAAATAAAAAATAAAAAATAAAAATAGAAAAAATCGTTCTGATAATGTAAGATATTTAGACGTACAATATCATATGACTTATATTATTATAATAATACTTTTTACAATTTTATTTGTAAATAGATATATGTTATTATTTAAATTATTTTTATTGAACTTAAATTATTTTTACTGAACTGAAAGTATTTTTACCAAACTAAAATTAATTTTACTAATTAAAACTTATTTTTACTGAGTTTTTTTAATAATTTTTTAAATAAATTAAATAACAATGTTTTTTGTATGCGGCTAGCCACAAAGTTATCCCTATAAAATTGACTGAATAACCCTTGTAATACTAACTGAGTAACCTCTAACACTGACTAAGTAACCGCTATGTATTACATGATTGAGTAACCACTATAACACTGACCAAGTAACCCCTATAGCACTAAAGAAGTAACTTTGATATTATAGTAGTTGGTGACACGGTTTGGGCAGCTACGTATAAAAGTTTGTGATTAAATATATTATAAATGGATCTTATTTTAAAGAACATTTTAAAACGAATTTGATGATGGAAATAGAATTGAGTTGTAGGATATTTATTAAAAGTTATGATTAAATTTGTATATATGAAATATTATAAGTTTATCGATAATAAAACTTTATGTAACAATTTTATCTTAAAAAATATATCCAAAAATCGCTTACTTAGCATCATATGTGTCACAATAATACATATTTATCTCTTACGTGGCGCGACATTTGCCGAAAAACTGGAATGTCAAGTGTCGTTGTCTCGTGGCCTATCTGCTCAACCGACTTTATTTATTAGTGATATGATATAATATGATATTAGATTTTGTTACAATTTTGCTAATAGATAATTAAAGATATTAATAATTAAAATTATGTGTTATTAAATGTGTCGATGAAATTGATACATTAAAAAAAAAAAAGGGGGGGATTACATCATTACATCTCACTAGTCACTATACTTTCTTCCAACGCATAAATCAACCGAACAATAATAATGTGCGTGAATATGCGTGATCATTAATTTATTCAGTCTTCTTTTGTCTTTGATTTTTTTTTTTTTCTCTATCAACTTTTCGACACGCCATTTGCATAGTGGGAATTTTAACCAAATAGATCTATTCTTTTCCTTCTGTTTTTCAGTCCAATTGACACAAATGGTTACCAACTTCATCATGGAATATGGTACTGCATTAGTGACTCTAATTTTAAATATATTTGTAAACAAATACATCCCTTCAATTAACACACATAACTTTAATCATTTATATAAGTATATTTTATCGAAAACATTAATACTTCCTCCATTCTTTTTTATTTGACCTATTTCTTTTATCACGCTTGTCAATGCAAAACTTTAACGATTAATATTTTAATCCTTAATAAGTAAAAATTATAAAAGTTATATATTATGATAGTACTTATTGAGATGAATTTAAAAATATCGCACATGAATATGTTTTTCCTTATATATTAATCACAAAAGACGGTCAAAAAATGAGAGGTGATAAATAGTGTAAAAGTTAAAGCGAGTTAAGTAAAAAAGAACGGAGGAAGTACATGTTGTTACTTTTTTTTTTTTTTTTAGGAAAATACTTGTTATTACCGAAACCATGCTGACATCCAGGCACCCCAGTCTCCGGTGCCGAACTTTACGTTTATAAAGAAACCTAAAGGCTTAAATGCTTCAGCCCAAGACACCCCAGCACGAGAAAAATCTTTGGGGAAAGAAAAAGCTGGTTCCTCATCTAAGCCGAAAGACTCAGAGCACCAACTAAAATCTCGGAAGCCTGCTGATATTGACATCAGGCCAGATTGTGAAGAGTTCGGTTCCAAAGCAATGGAGCTGAACCAGCAGACTGAGTCAATAGAGTTGATTAAGGAGACCTTGAAAAATGTGTCAGCATCGGGCTCGGACTTTATCCGAATGTCCGTGTTGAGCTTATCCAACTCCTTCGGGACAACAATGATGTGTTCGCTTTCTCGACAGCAGACATGCCCAGGATTGATCTGAACCTCGTCTCTCACAAGCTTAATGTCGACCCCATCTGTCGACCGGTTAAGCAAAAGAAGCGGAATTACTCCGCAAATAAGTACCGAGACATCGCAGCCGAAGTAATAAAAAAACTCCTGGACGCAGTTTTCATTGAACCTTGTTAGTATCCGGAATGGCTGTCCAATGTGGTGATGGTTCAGAAGGCAAATGGCACCTAGAGAATGTGTGTTGACTTCACGGACCTAAATAAGGCCTGTCCGAAGGACTTTTATCCCTTGCCAAGGATTGATCAACTAGTCGACTCGACAAGTGGGCATGCCCTTCTTAGTTTCAAAGAAGCATTCTCGAGGTATCATCAGATCTTCATGCACCCCGACGACCGAGCAAAAACGGCCTTCGTTATGAATGTCGGGGTGTATAGTTACAAAATGATGTCGTTCAGATTGAAAAATGCGGGGGCAACATATCAAAAACTAGTTAATTAGATCTTAGCCAAGCAAAAAGGCCGCAACATGGAAGTCTATGTTGACGACTCGATTGTCAAAACCAACGAGGACAAAGACCATGTCGCGGACATGGACGAGACCTTCTCCACCCTAAGGAAACACCAAATGAAGCTGAATCCGAAGAAGTGTGTCTTCGGCGTGAAGTCAGGCAGGTTTCTCGATTTCATGGTCAACAAAAGGGGGATTGATGCTAATCCCACCAAAGTGCAGGCGGCGCTCGATCTTCCCGAGCCGAAAACAAAGAGGGACGTTCAACGTCTCACCGGGAGAATGACTGCCCTGTCCAGGTTTATCTCCAGAGCCTTGGACAAGGGGTTATCCTTCTTTAAAGCACTGAAACTCCCAAAAACAAAGGAGCTCATTTGGGAAGACGATCAAAAGGAAGCCTTCAAGAAGCTCCGTGAACATCTGGCTCAACTCCCGATGCTGGCACGCCCATCCGAAGGAGAAACTCTGTACTTATATGTGGCAGTCAGCCTGGCCACTATAAGCGCGGTCCTACTGAGGGAAAAAGAAAAAGTTTAGCAGCCGATCTACTTTGTCAGTCACACTCTAACGGATGTCGAGACTCGCTACCCCCTACTCGAGAAAGTGGTATATGTAGTGGTGGTAGCCGGTCGAAAATGGAGGCCCTATTTTGATTACCATCAAATAGTGGTCTTGACAGATCAGCCGCTGGAAAAAGTACTCGGCAAAGTTGAAAAATATGGTAGACTAGAAAAGTGGGCCTTCGAGCTCACTGAGTTCAGCATCAGCTACCAATTGAGAATAGCCATCAAGGCTCAGGCTCTAGCGGACTTCCTAGCCGAGAGTTCTTACCCGGAGACACTGGACGAGGAAAAGAAAGTCTGGACTGTTTTCACGGATGGATCCTCCACCATAAATGGTTCGGGGGCAGGGGTAGTCATAACCTCGCCCGAAGGCAAGTCCTTTGAATATGCACTGAAATTCTCATTCAAAGCTTCGGACAACGAAGCTGAATATGAAGAAGCAATCGCAGGCTTAGAGTTGTGCATATCATTGAAAGCCGAGCATGTCTGTCTAAAGACAGACTCTCAGCTTGTCGTAAATTAGATCCGAGGCGAACATAAGGCCAAAGAGCCCTCAATGATAACTTATCTCGCAAAGATCAAAACAGTTATTGCAAAACTGAGAACTTATGAAGTCGAGCTGACCCCAATGGGTCAAAACGCACAAGCCGATACACTCTCCAAACTTGCAAGTTCAACTCTAACTGAGCTGAACTGATTTGTATAAGTGGAGGTACGCCGAGAAAGAAGTGTGGATGAAGTGCCTGAGGTTTGCTGTGTCACACACGAGCCGAGTTAGACGAACCCCATCCTAGTTTATAAGCTTCAAGGAGAAATTCCCGAAGACAGGAACTTAGCCTCCAAACTGAAACGAATCAGCTCAAGGTTCATCGTCTTTAGAAGAGAGCTGCTAAAAAAGTCCTTCTCAGCCCCACTACCAAAATGCGTGGGACCAACAGATGCTAACTACATCCTTTGGGCGATCTACCTCGGCATTTGTGGAAACCACTTCGGGGGGAGAGCTTTAGCCCACAAGGCATTGAGGGCAAGGTATTATTGGCCCACCATGATCTCAAACGCTAAGGAGCTTGTCAAACAATGCGAGAAATGTAAAAAATTTGCGCCAGTCATCCATCAGCCAGCCCGAGATCTTCAACCGATCCTGAATCTGCTTCCATTCGCCCAATTGGGGCTGGATATCTTGAGACCCTTTCCTAATGCTCCGTACAAAAAAAGATGGTTGATAGTCGGCATTGACTATTTCAGCAAATGGATCGAGGCTGAAGTGGCCTCAAACATCACAGTGTAAATTGTCAGGAAATTAATCTGGCAGAATATTATCACTCGTTTCGAGATTCCAAAGGTTTTTGTCTTTGATCATGGAAGGCAATTTGACTATTTGCTGCTGAAGCGGTACACAGATCAGTTCAACATTAAGTTGGCATACTCGGCAGTGTGCCATCCGCAGAGCAATGATCAAGCCGAAGCTACAAATAAGCAAATCCTCAATGCTCTTAAGAAGAGGGTTGAAGATCAAAGTCCAAGTGGATAGAGAAACTCCCAGGAACCCTCTGGTCACTTCGGACAACTGAAAAAGAGGCTACGGGACATTCACATTTTGAGTTGGTGTATGGATCCAAAGCCGTCCTTCTAGTGGAAATTGGCATAGAGAGTTTGCGCGTAAATCTATTCTCAGCCGAGGAAATTAAAATGAACAACTCCTGAAAGAATCCATCGATTTTCTTAACGAGGTCCGAGACTCGGCTCGAGACAAAATGGCTGCAAATAAGCAAAGGTTCAACAAATTTTACAACCGATGAGTTCATGCAAGACTTCTCAAAATTGGTGATCTTGTTCTTCGGAATGCTGCAGCTGTCCAAAAAGGACGCATTCATGGGAAACTCTCAGCAACTTGGGAGGGCCCCTATGAAATTAATGATGAACTTCAGCCTGGAACATACCGACTTCGGCAGTTGGATGAAACTGAGCTGAAGAATCATTGGAATGCTGATGTACTTAAGAAATATCATGTGTAAACCCTTCAGGGCAGAACAATCTATGTAAGTGCATCTTCAAATTAATGAATGGCCTTTGAGCCACCATTTCCACCAAATTTACGAGTTTCTATTCTCTGTCTTCTTTAATTTAATTTAATTTAATTTTTTTTTATTTTTCTTTTTTTTAAAAAAAATAAAGGTTCTACCTCAGCACTATCAGAAGTGTAGCCCAATAGTGGGCATCGTGCTTCGGATTGCCAAAGAACCAGCCTAATAGGGGGCAATGACTTTACCCTTGATCGAAGTATAGCCACTCGTTGGCATTGTACTTTGGATAAGTCAGTTCCTTAGGGCAAACAATGACTTCACCCCCGAAGTATATCCACTCGTTGGCATTGTACTTTGGATAAGTCAGTTCCTTATGGCAAAAAAGCCATGGACTAGTATGAGGTATAGCCTAAACATTGGCACTGTGCTTCAGAGGAGTTATATCCGAAACATTGTCAGAATAATGGCCTTGTGTTTTGGACAGTCATTCCCTTAGAAATTTTTTTAAGAATCAAGAGATGCTGCTCTTGGAGTCAAAGACTTTTGAGCAGCGAACTCATAGATTCCTCAAATAAAAGAAGAGAAAATAAATAGCCGAAACTCCAAAAGTTATGTCAACCCCTGAAATTTGGCTGAGACGAACCTTCGTCTGCCAAAATAGTTCAGTTAAGCACCTTAGAAACCTGAAGTCCACAACTGCGGGAAAATTCCCAAGCCGAGGTTTGAAATCCAAGAAAAGGGCAAGGGAACTAAGTAAAGAGAGCAAGGCACATGAAGAAAAGCAAAGCATTCATAGCAATTCAAATATGCTCGGATCTTTGAGCTGCATCAAAGTTAAAAGTTTTAAAGCAAACACAAGGAGATTCTATATCGGCAGCCACCCACAAGCGGAAAAATACAGCTGCCGAACTAAGTACAACTACTCAAAGCAAAAGTAAATTAGAGTTTGTACAATCGAGGCAAGCTGAAGAAAAAGGTTAAGGCAAAAACAGACGCGACAAATATAATAATTAAGCACAAGTTGATCCGCAAGATTCTGAAGACAACTGCCCGAATTTCTATGCTTCAGCATTAGCATAATCAGGCTGAGCAGCTGTGCTTGGGCTCTTAGAAGCTTCAGCACCAGTTGAACAGGAGGCAGGCTGAGCAAGAGTCTTTTCAAATTCTCTCTTTTTGGCTTCTTCTTTTTCCCTCTCTTCAGCTTCCTTCTTTGCTCGTGCTTCAGCTTCAGCCTGACAAGCCAGAAAAGCAGTCTCAGCAGGATGGGCCATATGCAGATGCGGGTCCTTAGGATCCATGAACCATTCCTCAGCTTCGTCCCAGTTAATGTTGGGATCAACATGGAAAGCAAGGCGTCGAGCTGTTTGGAAGCGTCATCAAAACCCTTGTCATATTCTTCTTGGGTGTAGATTTTGACTTATAACAACTTCCATGCAGCCTCAAGGTCAGCTTGAGTCTTAGCAGCCCCTTTACTCTGAGCCTCCAGTTGGCTTCGGACATCATTCAGCTCATCTTGGGCCTGGGAAAGCTCAGCATCTTTGGCTTCCAGCTCAAGCTCAGCTTCAGAGAGCTTTGCGTCCTGAGCTTCCAGCTCATTCCTAAGTCGTAGAACCTCAGCCTCAAGCTTAGACTGCCTCTCATTAGCTTCAGATTCGGCCTGGGCAACCTTCTCTTTGAAGTCCTCGACCATCAGACGCCGAGTCTCAACCTCCCGTTGCACCCTCAATTCAATAAGGGCCTTGAAGCTAGGAATGTCTACAGCCTCGTACTCCTGGACCAGTGCATGGCCCTCGTCTACCCAAGGGAAGACGGTCTGCTCCAAATCCTGGCAGAAGGTCCGGAAATTGGCAGTCATGGCGTCCAGGTCAGCTCTAAGGGTAGTGGCCGCATCTTCGGCATCTAGCCTCTTCAGTTCAGCAATCTTTGCTTGACATTCACCTTCCTCGGCCTTCCCTGCTTTGGATTTCAGCTCATCATTCATCTCCATAGCCAAGAAATGGTTATGAACGACCTGCAAAGTTGAGGACCAACAATTAGCCAAACTCAAGTGAAAAAGCTTAAGTACCAAAAGATTTACCTGTATCAACAGCCTCTGATTTTCAACAAAGGGATCCGAAACCTTAACAAGTGGTTCAGATGCGCCAGCGGCAGCCCCAATGGTCTAAGCCCTGGCCCTCTCCGGCTCAGACATGCTAGAAAGGTTGCCGAAGTATTCCATGGCTGAGTTATGCCGAGACTCGAAGACGTTCCTGGCATAGTCGGGAACGGGCACCAAAGGGGCAGAACCGAACCCCATCTCCATAGACTGAAACATCTTGAAGGATTCAGTAGCCGAAGTTGAAGGCGTATTGGCATTCTTGGCCTCCTCAGCTTTCTTTTCCCCCTCAGCTTCCTTCAAACCATCACCATCAAAACCCTTGAGGTCTTCATTCAAAGTTGGCACTTCCTCGACCTCAGGGTGGATAAGCAGTGCATCAGCTTCCTTGTGAACCTCGTCGGTAAAAGGCTCGGCCATGTGCCGAGGAGAGGAGGGAGGAGCCAAGCTAAAAAGTTCAATCTCCTGAGTCTCAGAAGGAGCTTCCTGCAGAACCTCATCCTCCCCAAATGCCTCAGGAAGAGGAGTCTTCTTCAAGTTATCTCCTTCGGCACGGACCTCAGGAGGGGGAGGAGTCTTCTCTTTCCTTTCCTCTAGCTTGTCCTCCTCAAGCCAAGATTTCTTGGTAGGACAAGGGCAGGTGAAACTGCTCGGGATTAAAAACAACCCTTTTTCTCTTCGGGCCGGACATATCTTCGTCTGAAGACTCGTCTGAAGAGGATTCTTCTTCAGCCGGCTTTCCTCTATTTCCTTCTTCTTCGTCAGATTGAAGTACAAGGAATAGGGGGAAAAGAGCGGTATGAGCACCAAGTCAAAAAAAAAGAAAAAAAAACAAACAAAAAAAACGAAAAAGAAAGGCAACATCAAGACAAGTCTGGAAGGCTCACCGAAGTCTTCAACAGGCGTTCGTTTTCAGTTGCCCCGTCCTCTTCTTCAGCTTTCTCCTCTTCTACTTGAGGATCAGCAGCAGAGGTAGAAGGTTCATCACCGCTTCTAGAGGCCTCGGCAACCCCTGCCGTCCTAACAGCAGCAGCAACAACAACAGCCTGTTTTGCGGGGCTCAGAAGGAAGAAGGGGTCACATTTCTTCCACCAGACCTTCTGCGCCACATACTCAGCGGTGCTGACTATCTGAAGCTTATTTTAGCGCAAATAAAGGGGCCAGTCTGATGACTCAGTCATATCGGGAGCGTTCTTCGTCACCCGCCTTGCAGCGTTGATCCCGAGTCAATTGTAGTTAGTACTAGAATTTCCCTTATGTAGCACTGAAAAACCAAAATTCAAGGGTTAGTCAGCGCGAAGAAAGCAAACAATAAAAGAAAAAAGAAAAAAGCATATGCCTTCGGCCCCAGCCGAACTCCTTACCCCCTTGGTATTTTCGGCTAAGGCCGACGACGACAAGCATCTTCTCCTGGAAGATGTAGTGGTAGCAGGGCAGCCAAGTTGTGGGCACTTGGGTCGTTCGCCCCTGCCCCTTAGATTCTTCTTCTTGCGGAAGAGAGTCAGCAACTCCTTTTCATGGTCATCGAACTCGTCAGATTCGATGCTCCTCATCTGTTTCAGGCTCGCTCAAATACCTCAACCCACCAAAATAGTTCGGATGGTCCTCTTTCTAAGCCGCCCGAACCTAGATCCATTGGCCCCGCCAATCCTTGTCCGAGGTATCATTTGGCTAAGTGGTGAGATGCCCCCTATGGACTTAATCCGCCACCAACCAATACCATGATGTTCATCCGATTGTTGGTTCGGCACCAGTTATGGAGTTTCCGAAAAACATGGAGGCTCGGAGCAAAACCATAAAAGAGGCACACCCGCTGGAACATCATCATCCTTCGGATGCTGGCGGGGGTTAATTGGCACAACGAGATGTTGTACCCGTTCAGCACTTCAATAACAAAGGAGTGCGGAGGGAACCAAAGCCCAAATTGCAGTTGCCGAGTATACACCCCGACGTACCCAAGGGGAGGACGGTGAATCCTATCTTGAGCTGTGGGCATTCGGCACCAATATCCATCCGCCTCCATTATGCCGTAAAAAGTTTCAATTTGCTCGGCAAAGAGGTAGAGGGGACTCTTGTCCACCCACCAGTTATAAGGAGGGGTGGTCATCAACACAAAATTCATTCCCTTGCTCCAGGGGGCAAAACCCAGGTCTGGTCGAATCTCGGGGAGGTAAGGATGACAACGGTACCGCAGGAATCGCGGCTCCGTTGATAGAAGCTGTTGTCCCAACCCTGGGACGAGGGTTGTGACCACTCAAAGGCGACATCATCTCCAACGGACGATTGCGTCGCGGAATTAGTTGAGGAACTTCCTCCTTCTCATCGACCTGCATAGGTCTCTTTCCTCGGTCTCGAGCCATCCTTGTCAATAGAAGTTCGAGAAATCGAGAAAAAGGGGGGTACTCTAAAAATCAAAGAAATTTCAAAGAAAATTACCTTTATTTGAAGCGAAATTTGCCTATCTACAAGTTCGGAAGCAACAAATTTCGGTTTCAGATTTCAGATTGTTGAGAATATGCGGAGAAAGGAAAGCAGGTTAACAGTGGTGATTAGCGAAGAACTGAAGAGAATTAGCAAAGAAATGAGGAGAGAGTGTGGGATGAGTGGCTTGAAAACTTTCTGGAAGTGGAATTTTGGGAGTCCGCGCCACTAAAACCCCCACTGACTCCACTTCAATGCAACTGTTAAACACTTCCCTAGTTAACTACCCACTAAACCTTCCAACTTCCCTAATTACTCTCTAAATAATCGTTATTGCCTCAATAACTATCCAAATTCAAACTCTAGTTAAATCGTTTACTTCCCTCCATTTTGCAAGTCAAAACCCGACCCGTCATGCTTCTGAATCAGGTCTAGGGGGCAAGTTGTTTGGGTCCAATTTACTTCAATTGTGCTGGCCCATAAATGATTCAATTACAAAGCCCAAGGCTAAGGTTTAACTCTCCAAACCATGTCAAGTCAGTTAAGGCCCGGTTAGTGTGGAAAGCGCACTTGATTCACGGCCCACTTCTCTATTGAGAAAAGGTATAAAAGCCTTTAACCCTCTCTCTCTACATTCATACACATTAAGCCTCAAGAAATTAATACTCTTGCATAGCTTTCTCTCTCTAAACATTATACTGACTTCGGCATCGGAGGGGCCTTCCTCGGCAACACCCCCGAGGCCAGTTTACGTGTGTCTGCTATGTAGAAAACCCTCGACCCAGTCATCACTCGGACCGAAATCAGTGTTCAGCCCACAGAAAAGGACCTCGTCGAAGGTCCCATTATTTTTACCCGAAACATATACCACGTGATATACTTTTAAGTTTTGCTCTACTATATAGTATTGGGGTGCCCTCTTCTTAAAGGGATTTAGTTAGGAAAAAAAATACCAAATTCTTTAGTTAGATATAATTTTGTTGGATTGACTTTATGTGTTACTATTTCTAGGGTATATACACAAATATTTTTATTTACATTTTGTTAGTGCTGTTATTAGTGCTATATATAAATAAATCCACCAACATAAGGCGACAAACATAGCAAGAAAGCCTGCATTATTTGGAAAAGATTTCCAATGATCCATAGCAATACTTTAGATCTGTAATTCTGTGTCAACAAGAATCATATCTTACCTTATATTATTGTATAAGAATTATTCAATTGTTATATAAAATATCTCAGTCCACTTGACATCAAAAAAATAGAAACAATTAATAATGATTTAACTAAAAATTGATTGAGAGTAAGGGATAGCTCAAGTGGTTAGATCTTTCTTTCCCATTTCAGGAGATCTTGAGATCGATTCTCGCCCTTGTGACTCTCTAAATTAAAAATTGATTTAATTAGTGATATTGTTGAAAACCATTGCCTTTGCAACCAAAAGATGGCTTAAGATAAAAAATACTTGTAACCACAACATTGATGTTACAAGTCTCATAATCAAATCAATAAATAAGAGAATATGTGATGTAGTTGGTAACCTCCAAAATAAGGTAAAAATAAAACTCCATCATATTAAATCATCATAAATTAAGGGTGACAAGAAGTTTTAATAAACTCATAACCACAAAAAAATAATCTTAAGAGTAACTTCAAAAAGGCATTTAAAGCCATTAATAATACAACCAAAACGACCAATACACTGTGGTATGGAAATATACTATGTACCATGACTTCCTCAATATAAGTAAACCTTTCCATATTTAAGCCACGGCTTTTAAAGTTGTTCTACAATTTGCTTCTCAAGCTAATTAATTGGTTTGTTATCTAACTAGTTTAGCTTCACTTTATATCATGGCTGCATTACCTACGGCTGCGTTCAAGCCTGTGCAAGAAGTACTCGAAGGCGAAGGCGTTGTGCCGGGGAGATACATCAAACACAAGGATGAACACACACAAGAAGATGGTGATGTTCTCCTTCCTATGATGGATTGTACAATAATTGACCTCGCGCTCCTTTCATCATCATCTCCTCAAGAGCTTGCAAAGCTTCACTCTGCCCTTAACTCGTGGGGTTGTGTCCAGGTTCGAAAATAATAGTCGCATATACAATTTTTAATATAATTATACCAAACGAATGAAATGTATACTTTTTTATACTACATTTTATGTACATACATGAATCATGATCGAGACTAATGTAGATTTATGTATGTACACATGGAATATAGGTTGTCAATCATGGCATGACAAGTTCATTTCTTGACGAGGTACGAGGAGTCATTGAGCAATTTTTTGCACTGCCTACAAACGAAAAGCAAAAATACTTTCGCAAAGGTAATACACTAATAGTTCATAATTTGTAAGATTATTTGTAATAATTTTTGTTTCTTTTTGTTTTGGAGTTTTTATCTATCTCAGCCTAACTTTGCCATTAAATATAGATATTTGATATATATACTTAAATATGTTTATTATTAAGGAGTATACTCTTGGCAGTCGTAGGAAAATTGAGAATGGATAAGGTTAGGTTGAGATGTATTCTTTCTTAAGGTACTTACCAACGACAATTCAATACCCAATGCACTATCAAGAATCCTACCTTTTAAAAAGTATGAGATAACTCTTATAAATAGTGCTTGGATAATTATATCCTCTAAAATGTTTATTTACTTAATTGCCCCCATTTATGTTAATTAGCTCTTTTTTTAAACTCTTAAGAATAGTGTGCGGACATTTATACCCCTAACAATATTTGTACATGTTTTCCTCATTAATGCTACTATACTAACAACTAAATTTGTGATGTAGAGCCAAACCGAAAAAGCTTCCCAAATATTGCTAGCTATGGCGCGCGCATCGCGCGTGTTAGCCATCCTAGTGATTATAAAATACGGAGTATCATATAACACTAGTCCACTTTGACCACTACCATGTCGATCAGAATATGAAATTTTAATGCATAATTCACTCACTTTTAAGGTATCAAAGCGTAAGAGGGGCTAACACTCCGAAAAAACAGAAGAAGTATCATCAGTACACAATAAGATATGAAGTCTATCAAAATGTTTATAGCTTTGTTACAAATAAAGTGTCACAATAAAATTGAGTTGAAATGATTTATACATACCTAAAACTTGTATATATATATGACCAAACATGCATTTTGAGGGCCACAGAAACGTAAATAAATCTTGAGTAACATACGTAATTGATAATTTAGACAAAGGGAGTGTAAATGTTTAATGTAAGATTTGGTTACTAATAATAATTTTTAATTTTATTATGTATAGTATTTGTGTATTTCACTTGTTTTATAATGTGCAGAGGAATCCGGTTCATCTGATGCGCCACTTGAAGGCTATGCGAACGATGATGTATACCAACAAAAGACTTTAAATTGGAATGATAATATGCACCTCCTACTTTTTCCATTGGCTAAGTGCAAATTTGAGCTTTGGCCTCAAAAACCTTCCAATTTCAGGTTTCATTTTGCTTTGTTTGTTTTTACAATCTCTATGTGCAATTTTGATGTAATTAATATCTTTATATAAGTATTTACCAATTAAAATTAACGAAAACTTATTATTTTGAAACTAAAAATTGAGTCGAATATTGATATGTTTTAAGAGAAACAAGATGACCTAACCAGGCAATGCAATATGACCGGATGTGCAACCTTAAAGAGTTTTAATGTCAAGTTGGGTTAGAGCGCGCGTTATAGATTGATTTTTTAACATTGTTTCTATTTTACTTTATTTCTTTTATTGTGAGCAAGAAGTCTACTTGATATTTTTATCTTGCCTCGTCAGATAGGTCTACACTCCATCCAAATGTTTAATATATTTAATTAATGATACTTAGATCTCTACTAAATTAAATTTATACTTCCTATCCAAAAAGTCGGAAAATTAACTCACTAGCATTTGTTTTAAAAAAATCACTTAACATGAATTAAGTTTAAAATAGAATTTGAATCCAATGTTTTTTATACATATGCAGTATATATTTTAAGTTTAATATGCAACGTAATTGAATTGGAACTAATGAATTTGGACTTACAGGACAATTTTAGAGAATTATACGACTAAATCAAAGATGTTATTTGACTCACTCCTAAGAGCTATGGCACGTTCATTGAAACTGGATGAGAACAACTTCTTTGAGCTATGGGGGAATGATGAAGAAGATACAATACTTGGAAGGTTCAATTTTTATCCTCGATGCCCGGCCTCAAATCGAGTCGATGGTTTAAAACCACATGGAGATGGATCTGCCATTACCATTGTCTTACAAGACAATAAGGTTGAAGGGCTACAAATTTTGAAAGATGGTAAGTGGTTTAGGGTTCCTATCATCCCTGAGGCTATCTTACTCTTTATTGGAGATCAAATGGAGGTAATTATTATTCGTCATGCATGTTTAAACATTGTTACTCCATTCGTCTCTTAAAGTTTACACTCCATCTTCGTTTTTCACTTTACTAAAACTTATACTTGTATGTATTTGCAGATTGCAAGTAATGGTATATTCAAGAGCCCAGCCCACAAAGTTGTTGTAAGCCCATATAATGATCGGGTATCTTTAGCCATGTTTTGTATTCCAAACCCAGAAAAAGAGATAGGGCCTCTAAAGGAACTGATAAACGAAGATAGGCCCCAATTATACAAAAGGCTCAAGGACTATGGTAAAATTTTCTTTCAATACTACCCTGAGAATGATGCGGATAGGTTGATCCACACAGTAAAGATCAACTATTAATTTGTATTTGTTCCAATATAGAAACACAAATTCTATTCATGTGGATTTAGACAATAAGCCTATCTGTTGTTGAATAATTGGTCGATTATTAATTGTTTTTCAATGATAATAGCCATATCCTCATTACCGACTTTTATATTGTTGTTTTACAAATCCATAATAATAGAGAAGAAATCATCTAAATGCGACTCAAATGGACTACCTTCTTCTAAATCAAACAAAGATCATGAAGTCTATCTATTTTTGAATAGTAGATAATTTGTCACACACTTAGTCACAAATCCATTGAAGTCATCTCCTTGGCACATCTCTTAAAACTTCATTTGAGAAACAAAGTTGGAATGCCGATAGAGCCTTCAAATCGATTTCCTCCTATGTATCCTTCGTCATGCTCGCATGCCTATGGGATACATCATAACGCCAAGAGCCTTGTGACAACTATTTTGGATCAAGATAACCTTCATATTCAATTGTCATGGGCAAAATTCACTTGCCTATCAAATTTCTCAATATTGAATTTCATTGACTTGGTTGATCAAAATTGCCTGTAAACACCTTAAACCCTAAGCCTTAAAATTCGACACTTGATACCAATTTGTTATAAAATAGACAATGTATTTGATGTTTGCAGAACAATAATCAACGAAATAATAAATAATGAGAAACCAGCAAAATAAATAAATAAATAAAATAAAATAAAATAAACAATACATATAAGGATTTACGTGGTTTAATTCGGTCATCTAAACCTACTCCATGTGTGGGGGATTTGAAAGCTTTTCTTCAAGATAATAGAGCGAACAAGATATACAACAAGTATACTAATGGCAAGAATTTGTTAGAGACAATCTTTTATAACAAGGTATTTGTGAGAAACAACCTTTTTTTGTTTTTTTTGTTTTTTTTTTTTTTTTGGCAACTTTAAAATGTTGATATCAATGGAATAGGAAAAAAAGAACTCATTTGACATGCACATTGGTAAGGTTGTGTCTTGAAAAAAATAATAAGTTTGGTGAATTTGCCAAAAAAATAAATAAATTAAAGGTAGGTTATTTCTCTTCAATATATAAAGTTGTTTTCCGACACTTTTTTTTTTTTTTTTTGAAATCACGTAGGCTAGCATTATAATAAAGAAGCAATGTCCATTAGTACATACGGAGTTATATCTTGTGGAGTACAATTTTCCCACACTTGCTCAACTCCGAAGGGAACTAGCTTTGCTAAGTGATGAGCTACAAAATTTCCATCAAGCCTAACATGAGACCATCTAACAGAGCTAAAGAAAGTACAACGTGAAAGTATCTCACTTAAAACAAGATCAAGATCAGACAAGTACAGGGCACCTCTGTCAAGCCGTTTAGTAAGTGACTCGCAATCAGTCTCAAGGATGATGTCTCGGAGGCCATACTTAACCCCCAACCTAACTTCCATGGCTTTGGCTTTCGCCTTAGCAACTTCAGGGGACCAGTAGGCATGGAAACGCCTTGTTGCTGCAAAAATAACCTTGCCTTCGTGGTCTCTGGCAACCACACCAATTCGAATCCATCCATTG
The DNA here is from genome assembly GCF_001683475.1 of Chenopodium quinoa. Taxonomy (NCBI): domain Eukaryota; kingdom Viridiplantae; phylum Streptophyta; class Magnoliopsida; order Caryophyllales; family Amaranthaceae; genus Chenopodium; species Chenopodium quinoa. The sequence goes on along the minus strand of NW_018742205.1, from coordinate 4,340,313 downwards.
TCACTCACCGAGGCATCGGAGTTAATCTTGAGCATGCCAGCAGGGGGGGCCAGCCAAGATTTTGGGCTGCTGTTTCTCTTCTGTACACTCCTTGAATAGATGCGGGAAGCATACTTGCCTTGTTCTTCTACGAGCCTCGAAACTCTGTCCAGTAGGATAGAATTGGGAGTGTGTTTGCTGTAAAAAACCATATGGTTACGCTCACCCCAGATACACCACATGAAGTAAGCTCCACGCATAACCGACGCTGGGTCCATGTCCTTCCAGCTATCAACCAAATCGCACATAGACTCGGAATTTCTTCTGTTGCGAAGCAAAGAGCAGCCACTATCCTCTCATAGATCCCTGACTCGCGCACAATCGAAAATGGCATAAGCTGCTGATTCACTATCCCCATTACACCCAGGGCACGCAGCAGATTCAATCATATGGCGCTTAAGGAGAAGCTCACGGACTGGCAAGGTGTTGGTACATAACCTCCACAAAAAATGTCGAACCTTGGGGGAGACATCCATTTTCCAGGTAATCACAAAAGCATGATGAAAAGCTTCCAAGTCACACCCCATCCCAAGCATATAAGCAGTCTTGACAATATACTCACCAGTTTTTGAGAAAGCTCAAGTAATCTCATCACCTTGATCATGCTCGCTAAGGGGAATTGATAAAATGCACCTGTTCTCCCTCTCATTAAAATGCCTCTCAATGGCCTCAACATTCCACTCCATACACTCAAAATTAATGAGGTCCTGCACCCTCTCAAACTCGCCATTCTTCTCACTTAACACATATCGACCCTGCTCATCAGCTAGCCAGGGGTCATGCCATATGTTAATCTGAGAACCATTCCCCACTCTCCACAAAATGCCATTTTTAACAAGCTCCATTGAATTCCAGACACTGCGCCAAGAGAAGCTACAGTTCGTCCCCAACGAGGCATCCAAGACAGAGCAATTTGGATAATATTTAGCTTTAAGAACTTTGCTCAAAAGGGACTCCGGATTGGGAATTAGACGCCACCCTTGGCGACCTAGAAGCGCGTCATTGAATACTGTAAGGTCCTTGAAACCTAACACCCTAGAAATTCCTTTCCTTTAAAATACCTATTTTGCCCTTTTAAAAATACGAAAAAGGAAAATCTAAGACATTACCATCAACGTCAAAACGGCTAAGGAAAATATCAAAGACTCACACAGCGGAAGGCTATTTTTAAAACCATTTAAAAACAAATCAACTTGAAAAAGTCAAACTAAACGAAAGTAAAAGTCAAATTAAGTCAAACAAAGTCAACCTACAACTTAGAACCATTATAGGCCCCTAAAACCTAACAATACTAAAAACCTTTGTGTTAGTCTCGTGAGCATAATAATATAAATAATATTTAAAGCAAATAAAACACATCATATTCCTATGGAAACTAAGCATAATTCACTCTTCACTCATGCACTTCATGAATATGCTTCACCACCTGAAAAGATTCTCTCTACTTGTCCCCACTAGTCGCCATTAGAAATGAGTCGTCATAAGGCCAAGGTAAAGACAAGGCCAAACAAACATACAAACACACAATCAGCAAAGTTGAGTACATAAGCGTAATAAAACACACTAACATGCTTTCATCCTAATAACACAACTTACCGTATTGTCCATGTTTACAAGCAACAAAACATTCAACACCTAACTAGACCAATACATTTTTTATTTAATTTTGATTACACATCGAACGAGTTTCCAACCAAATCCCTGCCTCAAATAAATTAAGGTAAACTACACCAGGAGCTAATCGGGTAGGCAAATGTCACATAAAGTGACCGGACGTCCTGCGCATAATAATAATAATAATAATAATAATAATAATAATAATAATAATAATAATAATAATAATAATAATAATAATAATAATAATAATAATAATAATAATAATAATAATAATAATAATAATAATAATAATAATAATAATAATAATAATAATAATAATAATAATAATAATAATAATAATAAGGAAAATACAGCGTCCTGTACTCCCAATAGAAGTCATGGTTAAATATAAAACCCCATAACTCCCCCCTCATATGTGCATACTCAAGGTATATACGTTCCAAGAGTTTTGGTGTGTAATCTCTTTCACTTTACGTTGTTTACATATTAATATTATATTTGGTGATGACTCTCAAACCATAGCACAATCAAATATAATAAATCATTCAAGCAATCAAACATACCAATTTAATTCTTGAATAATTAGTGTCCACATAAATTTTGTAGTTGAACCCTTTTTAATCTACCTCAGTGTCAAAGACACCTTAAACGCATAATGCGCCGCAAATCATATCCCTCGGTGTTAGAAACACCTTAAGTGCACATAAGCACGGCAATACAATTTATTCCTGTGTACTAAGACATTTAATAGCTCAATCCCCATGCTCAAAACATCAATAAAAATTATATGAACCATAATAAATTTCTTTTTCATACTCCAAACAAAATTAAACATTTAGTTTAATTAAACATGCTCTCTAACAAGCCAATAATAAAAGTGTGGTTCATAACCAACATGCCAACATAATTAATTCCAATCACCAATTCATCACAAATCATTCACCAACACCAATCCAAATCAACATTCCAACCAACACCTATCATGATACTACTTGGAATTAAATAAACAAGCCTAGCATGCCCCTACATATCCACATAATTACTAATTACGCGAACGTACCTTGAATATGATCTCAAAATCGTCACGATTAAATAAAATCACTCACTTGAAAGTCTCCTACAAACCAAAATTATAAAGAAGTATTAATACCTCTTCCACATAAATTTCGAGCAATATATACACTCTTTAAATCACTCATGAACCCTCTAAAATAATCTGAAATTTTATTTAAAACCCTTACTTTTTATTCCCAATTAATGGGTAATTAAAAATCCTTTCAAGAAACATAATTATAGCTTGTACATAAAAATTTCAGCATTATTAAAACTTATTAAATTGCTGTAATTTAGTTTAAATACATTAATTTCAATAGTTTTAATCAACCACAACCAAATTCCATCAATATACATTAATTTAGAAACCTAGGGTTTTCAATTTGGGGCTTTTTAATTCAAAACCAAAATCTGAAAATTAATATACAAAATAATTATTATTAAACATCCTAAAATCATCACAAAACCCAAAAACAATAATTAGATTAGGGTAGATTTAAATTAAAAATCAAAAACAAAAAAAAAAAAAAAAAAAAATTAAAATTGGCCTACCTCAAACAAAAATAATCAAAAATCAAAAACCAATCCCATAACCCTACCTCCACCCTTCGAAAACCCCAAAAATTCGCCGAAAAAGTCCGACCGCCCCTTCCCCACACCTCGAAAAGATCAACGCTAGGGTTTCGTGTGTAGGAGGAAGGGCAGCCGGACTTTTCCGGCTTCTTTTAGGGGTTTTCGATTGGTGGGGGTTGGGGTTACCGGATTGGTTAGGGAAGGGGAAGAGAGGGAGATCGGGGTGGCGCCGACGCCGAGGGATGGGATTCTGGGCGCGCCGGCGCCGGGGGAGGGGGGTTAGGGCGCATCGGCTTCGGGGGCAGTGGGTACGGCAGGTGGCGGCTACCGTGGGTGGCTGGCTGGTGGTTTTCTTTTTTTATTTATTTTTTTTTTAATGTTTTAAAAAAAAATTTAATTACTTACACTATGCTTAATTTTTCAAAACCTTGGTACCACTTAAGAGACTTGGAAAAAAGTTTTTCTTCCACGTAGGAAAATGAAATCCTTGAGGCCACCATGTAGAATTTCCCAAAAAAAAAAAAAAAAAAAAAAATCCATTTAGGAGGGAAAATTTTTTAATTAGAAGATGACGCGTATCATCCCAAAGTTCGCATTTAGTATAAAGTTATAGATAATAAAGGTTGATTGAGTGGCGATGTGGCATAATAAGATTTGAATAGGTGATATGGCGTAAGTGAAGTAATCTACGTGGCACATAGACTTTGTTAGAAACCCCTTTTAATATAAAAGTATAGATATCTACAATTTCCCTTCATACAAATTACGGAGTATATTTAAAAGAAAGATACAAAGACCGTACCAAAGGTGCAAAGCAATCACAAATTATCCATTACTATAACAATAGTAAATGATACAAGCTAAAAGCTCATCATGCAATCATGCGTGCTTACAATATTTAAACCTTAAAATCTCCAATCCATGTACAACTTTTCCCAACACAAATATGACTGATTCACATTAATTAGTGATTACACTCAATAACAAGTCTAAATAAAACAACACCAATAAAAGCAAAACCACCGATTACATTTTACATATACATTTCCATTTTCCGAATTCTTGTATTAATGGCTCTTAAGAGCAACGGTAGAGAGAATAACCAGCAATACGAAAATCACTGCAGTGACAAATGATGCCACCACTGCTCCGCTAGACCTCTGGCAAAAATTGTCAAATTGTTGGCAAATTGCAATCCAGTTTGTGTTTGTGTTCCCTTTGTGAGCCAAGGATACTATAGCAGCAGCCGCTGCCGCAGCGGAGATAGTCAAAGTCAACGCGATCTACACATAAATATCAACATCCAAAATTATAATCACAATTATGGTTTACTAAAAAAAAAAAAAAAAAAAAAAAAAAAAAAAAAGAGGGAGCCCCAATTCCTCATTATGAGAAACACTTGTTTCTCCTAATGACATTTTGGAAAATAATGTGATGTTTTTCACTTGTGAAGACCACCTATGTGTAATGAGTGGAACTCTCAAATCTTGACACATATCCCACGAGAAACAAAACCTGTTTCTTACAATGAGAAAGAGGGAATTCTCCGAAAAGGATATATAAATTGATGCAAATATTTACGTAGTATTATATTGTTTCGTTAGATGGTAACAAAATCATTGGATCGGAATGAATTTTAAGCTAGGCTAATCATTTGATATTTATTTTAAGGAAATTTTATAAATTTTATAATAAAAGTACAAGTGTAAGACTTGTGTCATTTGGACGACCCTTATGTTATGTCAATTAATTATTGGAATAATAAAAAAAATTAGACGGAAATTAATTAAAAATAAAAGAAGCTCACGGTGTCAAAGATGACTAGTATAAGCCTTGGTGCCTTAACAAGAGGCCTAACAATTGTGACAATGGAGAAAGGCATTGAAAGAACCAGATATGCTGCTACTATAGCATTAGCTACCACGAAATACCTGCAATCAACAATTTTCGATTAAATTATGGGATAATCGAAAATATTTAGTCGTATAATTATCATAAATTTTATTGTCTAATAAGTATTAGACCTATAACATTACGTGACCACACGTAACGAGTTATTAAATAGAAAAACTTACGTGAACGTAGGGAGATCGTAATATCTAGCACGAAATTGGAAGAATTGGGTGAAGAAAGGGAGAGTTTGATCAGTAGTACCCATAATAATCGTAGCAGCAAGAGCAGCTGTAAGAGCTAACAACCTCACCACAAAATCAATAACACTAACCCCTCTCTTAACCCCGGCGCCACCATCCCTATCGTGTCCAACGTCTTTTCCAATCAATGGAACCTCCATGACGGGATTCTTCCCCTTGGCCTCGCGTGCTCTACTGCTCTCGCCTTCCACCTCGAGGGTCGAGTAGTGCTCTCCGTTCTTTGTCATCTCGTTGTTGTTGGTGGTTGGTTGTTGAAAATGTAAAGAGAAAGGAAGAAGAATAATAGAGAAGATTATGCAAGGTAATTACTAAGAGAGTTGTGAAGGTGTTGGGTGTTGTATGACTGTATGAGACATTAGAGACATATATAGGGTGTTTATTCTATAATTCTTAAATAAAATTGCATGGTGGAGTTGTTACGTAGTTATGAGTTTAGTAGTTTTGTTTGGTCATAATTTATTAAGTATGTTTTATAAGTGTTGGATTAGATGATAAAATGTTACTTTATAGTATAAAATTTTAGGTGAATAATGAATGGATTGGGTAGTAATCTGATATGATTTTATGTGCTTTGACAACCAATTATAAGTCATAGAGTAGGTTGACCTTTGACATATGAATTAAAAGTTGACCTTTTTTAATTAACATTAGAAGTCTTAAAGCTATTGTATATATTACAATTATAAAGTATAATTTCAATACTAAAACGGCAATCATTTTTACTATATGTGTGACTTGTGAATAGCAATGTATACATGCGTGTATTATGTCAAATATATATATGCACATAATTGATCAATCTGTAGTCTGAATGACTTTTTAAGGTCTATTGAAATGGTATAGTCTGGAATATAAGGGTCTAGTATGGTCTAGAATCTTTAATATTGATAACTTTTTACTATCGTATTTATGCATGGGTATTACTAATTATATTCTTGATATGCCGTGATCAGACTCGTTTTATTTATGGAGACCAATTCTCTTTCAACCTTCGCACCACTAAGCCATCAATCCTCGATCTATCAACCTATTTCCAAATTCCAATTACCTAGTATACGTTTACCCATATAAAACCTTCTTCAATCGGCCTCCTTCAGCCTTGTTAAAGGACCAACTCAACTAAAAGTTTAAGTTGGTGGTTGAGGCCCAGGAATATGTTTTATACTCTATTACTCCCCCTCACACGAGAGCCCGTTGGGTATAAAGTGTAGATGTAGCATAGGCCCCACCATACCCAGCGTTTAATATTCCACTTTGAAATGAGGGGTGGATGAAATTCAAACCCGTAACCTTCGTGTCACAGTGGCTCTGATACCATGTCATGGTTGAATTGGTCCTTTAACATGGTATTGGAGTCAGCGTGACACAAAGGTCACGGGTTCGAATCCCATCCACACGCCCTCCCCACTTTCAAGTGGAATATTATGCGTAAGGTATGAGCAGGGCCCATGTTGCATCCACAATTCTAGCCCAACAGGCTCTCGTGTAAGGGGCGTGATAGAGTATAAAACATATTCATGGGCCTCCCATAGTTTAGACTAGTAACGGATCTTGGGGTGTGAGATGGTCCTTTAACAAGCCTAAAAGGGTTGTTTTGGGAATGACCTCCCCCTCCCATAGGTTAGACTAGTGACGGATCTTGTTATTTTTCCTTATTGGGTCAAAGTCACTAAACACATACTTCATATGATAATGAAATCAAATTTCTAATTCAAAATACAAATTACAACTAATAATTCGGGTGAACACATGTTAAAAAAATAATTTAAAAAAAAATACAATTGAAATTGAGAAGTACTCAATATTCAAGTTTTGGAAGCGATTTACATCATCAAATTCATCATCTTAACCAGGGAAAAAAAACATCTTTTGCAATGTGATTAAACTTTCATGGTTAGGTTTTGTTGGTATTTTTGGCAATGGATAATTGGGGCATTAGGAAAGTAAAAGTCCAATAAATAAATAACAAACAAACAAAGAGGGAATGAATGTTGGGTACCTTTGAATGTTGGGCTACGGAGAACCTGTTTATTGTAGCCAGACCAGAATATTCTGAGTCCAGTATGGTTCCTGGGTTAAATAAATCGAACATCAAACTGTAATACAATAGGGTTTTTTTCCAAGACATAATTTAAAAAAAAAAGTTTTATGATATAATTTTATAACAATCTTCATTATATAATTTTATAAAATGCTCCGGTATTTGCGTCAAACATGCAACAAAAGGATTTTATAAAGGATATTATATGTAACTATGTAAGTGATAAATATTCTTTTGTTACAATTATTATGAAATAGGTAGTAAATTACAACTTAAACTAGTTTTTGGTCCGAGTGATGCCCCGAGTCATTATAAATTTATTACTTTAATCGAACTATATATATTTTGGCTTGTTTGTCACTAAGAGTTAAAGTGCTTTTTTTTTTAGCTTAAGTAGTTTGTTGCTTATATGAGCGGGTTTGACTATAAGAATAACTTTTTGCATTAATAAATATAGGGTAAATGATAAATCAATCAGTTGTGAAAAAAAAAATTGATAAATCAAATCTGTATAAATCCGATGTTAATATATATACCTCCATAATGCACAAAATAATACTCCGTATTACTCTATAATTACAATTGTAAAATATATATATATAAATCAAATCTTTTACTTTATAATTACAATTTTATGAATTAATGCAAAAAAAAAATGGAGTAATGTTTAATTTCTTACAAATTTTGTGAACTAAACATTAATACGTGGAGGTTAATGCATGGAGTTTTTCAATCATTAATGGAATGGTATGATCTGATACGGCTTCACATTATACGCCAAATGACAAATTGGTGACACGTGACAAAATATTAATTGTGCTACTAGGAGACCAACGTTTTGACCAAGAATTGGCTTTGTCTAGACATTGCCTTGAGTTAGAGATTTAGTCTTGGTTATTTTCTTGTGAATTGACAATAGTTTATTTTATATTTCTTTCTCTTTTATGGTACCCATATAAATAATAATAAAAATATTCACTCACATAAAGTCCAATTATACTTTTACTGCAATAAATTAACATCCACTTACTACATAGCTTAGTATATATGTATAAACAATTTACAAATATATTGGAAAAAATGAGTAATTAGTAGACAAAAATATTTATTTATTTATTTATTTATTTTTTGAATAGAAGTTCTTGTAAATAGAGGGCTCCTCAAACAATAATAAAAATAACAAATAAAATAATTGCTTCAAAAAGCTAAAAAACTGAAATAAATCAAAAATAAAACTCTAATGCAATAATTTTTGTTATTTGTATATATTATGAGGAAAAACAATTCTAATAAAAAAGTTAAAACTTTAATTAATTAGCAAGATACATTATAATGAGTGTCACAGATGAGTGGAGTAGCGATCATAGTACCCTTCCCCAAACTATATGGTTGTAAAAATTTAACCATAAACAATCTTCATAGGACATCCATGATCACTCCCCGAATCAATATCCCAGTATTCACCTTCGATGACCAAGGCAAAGGGCAAAGGACTACGTGTTACCAAATCCTTAACGAGTAAATCAGTCGCTATGTTTTCAAGTTGTGCATCTTTAACACGAACATTCAATTAAATCTTCCAGTCTTTCTCTTGATAGAAAGGGTCAAGCTTGATAGACGACGAGATGTTCCAATGTCGATACTCCAGTACCATTCGGAGGGACTCGAATACTTTGCTATGTGAGAACCATTGCACCGTCTTCACAGATAGGGTTAGGCTAATATCCGCCGAGTAATTCGTATTGTTATCAATCTTCATTGACGACACATCAAAAGAATCAACCTGGAATCTGAAAGGAGGAAAGCTTGAATATATAAGTGCTAGAAGTAGAGGCTCAACTGAAGGGCTCGTGGTCGTCTTCTTCGAGTTCTGGTTCATATTATTATTGTTGAGAAGCGACAATTTGGATTCACGAACCTTATTATTCTTTTCATCTTGAGAAGATCAGATGTCATGGTGGAAGATCAAAAGAGTTCAATTAGGGCACTATGAGATATCTGATCTTTGATTAATTCTATAGTTTTCAAGGGGTATTTATAGCTTTCATAAAGTTGTAGAGAGTCCTAGATAAGATAAGTTTAAATTTACTTGAAAGATAAATATATTTAGGATTTTTTTGACTTTTATCACCAAAAAAAATCAAAAAATTGTTTTTACCACCAAAACTTCTAAAAGTTTTATTTTACCACAAATAAAAAAAAATAAATTATTTTTTACCACCTACCGTAAAAAAAACCAGTAAACCTAACGGGATTTTTTAAATGCTTCGATTTTCGTGCCAAACACATGGTCTTCAGGGGTTTTGGGGAGCATTTTTCCCTTTGGATCCAATTTGAGGTCATAACTAACAAAAAATTAACGTAAATGGTTCCTTTTTCCTCCTAAAAATACATCGATTTGCGTAAAACACGCAAAATAAGGCATTTCAAATCATTTTTTGTCAATTCTGACCTCAAATTTGATCTATAGGGCCAAAATGCCCCCTTGAACTTGTAAAAAAACATATTTTGTGCACGAAAATCGAAGATTTTTTTTCAAACCATTAGATTTAACGGTTTTCTTGACGGTTGGTGGTAAAAAAACAATTTTTAGAATTTTTTTGGTGGTAAAATAAAAGTTTTAGAAGTTTTGATGGTAAAAAACAATTTTTAGATTTTTTTTTTTTGTGATAAAAGTCAAAAAATCCTTTTATTGCTAGTATAATTTTTTTGTTCGTAAACAAATTTGAGTTAAATCAGGACTACTTTTGGATTCTAGAATATTCCAATGATGATTGAATTAAGGAAAATAAATTATTTTAGGAAACATGAGAATATTTCGGTTTTAGGATGAGATTTAGGTAATTTATGAAGAGACTTGGACATTTGGAAGTGAAAGCAGATTTTTTAATTTTTTTTCTTTTTTAATTTAGGCAATTTATGCTAATCTTTTTCGGTTTTTGAGGGGGGAAAAACAAACTTGTGTGGATCTAAGAATCATATACACAAGGCCAATCGACGTTATGTCTAGTGGTGTCAGTTTGGGTGTTTGGGTCGGATCAGGTCGGATTTATTTTTAAATTTGAGTCATGCTAAATATTGTGTTTAAACTAGTCTATATTTGATTTTTTTTTTTTTAGTCGGATCTGTCATTTTTTGGCACCTCACTAGTGACCCTAGCCTAATTTTAACATAGTGACAACCATTAGTATTTATATTAACCAATATATTAAAACGTTCATTATGCTATGTATTACTCCATCTGTTTTAGAATAACTAAACTTTGCAATTTACACACATGTCGATACAATAGTTAAAACTAATCTAATATAATTAAATAGCAATAAAATTAAAAAATAAATAAATAAATAAAATAAAGCTATATTATGAAACTTTACATTAATATTCATCTAACAACCTATTTGTCATAAATACATTTATAATAATAGATTATGAAGGGATTATATATAAATAGTGAAAAAAAGTCCAACGTGTTAATTATATTAAGACGGAGGGATTATATATTAGTCACTTATGACCTTTATCGTCATTTAATTTTTTTTTTACTTGTTTTTGAAAGAAACCTCTATTTTAACACAAAGATCTAAGATTTTGCTGATGTGGGTAATGTAACTTGTGTAAGAGGTGAGAGAACAATATATATTGATGTGGCAATGAAAGAACCTAATACAAACATGACATGACTTTAACACTCAACACTCAACACTCAATAGATTTCAACGAGCTGCAAAGTTTCTAAAGTTTACTCAAAACCTTCGTAGACTTGTTGAAAATACCTATATCAACTCAAATTGCCACTGAAAATATTTAAGAATCACTAAAAAAAAAACACACACACATAAACATACAAAAAACACAAAAAAAAAAAAAAAAATGGAGAGCATGGAGACATGGAGTAGTAGAGCACAATTAAGGTCATTCATGCGAATGCGATCCTAAAATGAATGAAAGTGCTCAAATCTTGTAACTATATGTCTATATGCACCTTAAAACTCTATATGAACATAATAATGGGATTTTTTTTCAAACTAAGCTTTATTAATAAAATATTTGCAAAGTGGATGCGTGGCAAAACTATTTACCAAACTAAGCTTCTGAAATAAGACATCGTTTTTACTTATTGACTTTTTTTTGTGATTTTCTTAATTTCTGATTTTAAAGAATAAAAAAATAAAATAAAAATTCAAATATACATAAGACATTGTCCGAGACAGCGTTTTATGTACAATTTTTTTTTGTACCTAAAACGCTGTCTCAGACAACGTTTTTCTGCTGGACTGCAAACTAGCAGCCTGCAGCCTCCAAATTCTGCCCCCAACACACCACCCCTAGCCTTCAATCAGCCACCACCCTCAACCACCACCACCACCAACCCCTACCGTCCCACCACCTTTGACCACCACCAACCACCACCTCCCGCCACTTTCGACCACCCTTATGCACTTCAAAACAACCACCCCCACCACCAATCCCAACCTTACCACCACCATCGACCACCACCTCCTCGGACTTTCGTCCACCCTTAAGCACTTCAGAACACTCCAAACACCCCAAACAGCACTACAACCACCATGAACCTCCACATTAACCACCACGGGCTATCGCTTCTACCATGTTTCTCATTATGGAGCCCAAATGTCTGTTGTTTGATATATATCGGCCTAGAAGGATCTATTTTGACTGACATAAGTCCGATTTGGACAAATAAGGAAATTAAAATTCAAACCACACACAGATTCATTCAAAAAACATTTATTATATTAATAATGTAAGTGTTATATACAGCATTCTAGAAAATTAGGCTACAACAAATAAATCAGCTAATATTATCCTGACTCATTTATTCGGTGTAACTGTTCTCTATCTTGTCTGTCGGCCCTCTGTCTGACATTACGCCGCCTGTAATGAGTAATGGTGGTGAATGGGTCTCGGGGCGGTGGGGGAGTCTGCTGGCTAGACGATGGGCCCTCCTGGGTAGGGGTGGGCGCAGAACTGTGGATGATGTAATCCTTTGCATCTCTGGGTGACGTAGGATCACCTCCACCGCTACCCTGGCCGTGCTCGAACTGTGAATGGACAGAGTGGCCATCATGACCGTCCCGCTGGTGGACGAGATAGCCGTGACTATATCTCTGTAAGGTAGCCACGCCCATATCTCGCACCCACTCGACCTGGGGTCTGGTGGGTCCGTCTGCAAGGGCGATTGATAGTGCATCAACCATCGCCACCATATTCGCCGCCTGCAATAATCATCGATCAGTTAGTGTATGATATAGAAATTAAAAAAATTGATGAAAATAAGTAGAATAAAAGAAACTCACATATCCAATAATGTCGTCATATGCTGGATGGTAATGTGTGGATGGTGGTGTGTCTTGGGGTTGATGAAACGCCGTGTAATCCGCCTGTACTAGACCATGTACGGATCGTGAGGATCCATACCGCCCTGCATCGGATCACCTTCAACGACGAACTCCAACCGTCGCTGCCATAGGTCTATGTAAAACTTATGCTCCACTGACCAGTTTGTCTCCCCTTTTCCCCAACGGTCAATGCCGTGCAGGCGGATACTAGTGTCACACTCCATAAGGACAGGCTGGCGTAGTCCAAACTGTCTCATGACTCGGTTGGGTAGGTGACTCTCCACAACTCGAAACAGATAGGGGGGTCCTGGCACGCCACCCTGCTTGATGATCCAGCAGATGAGCATGCATGGCATCAACCAAGTCAGCTACATACGGATCTCATGTCACCTGCAAAAACACATCAAAAGTAATACCGTAAATAGGTTAGTGCACTGACAATAATCATATTAAATAAATGTTTACAAATTCCTTTTAAGTTACCACATGATCCTCGGTGAATCGGTCAAGGGCGTCTCGGTAATACGAAAGACCCCTCGCCGCATGCGCAAGTGTCAATCTGGAGACCACCCACCTAATACCAAAAACTTTTTTAGTTTGTCAACTGGCAAAATAAAACCGTATGAAGTCTACAGTAATGACAACTGTAACAAACTTGTAACTGTACGCCTCGTCAGGTGTAGGGAGCGATGGAGCATCGTACGGCTGGTACTGGTCGTCCCGATCCTGCTGCCCTTGACGATGTACAACATGCCTACCAAGTCTGCCTACATGGATATGCTCCCAAGCCCATAACTATAACACAAAAATACAAAACTAGGTTAAGTATAAATTGGGTAAGTAATAGACAAAATAGATTATTGATAATTAGGTGAGTTACCTGAAGCACAATCAAAGGACCTTCGTTCTCGCCAGAACTGGGGTGGGATGCTCTACACAGCTGGCGATACAACGTCGCCATACAAGCACTACCCCAGCTGTAGCCACAGATATGATCCCAGTCGTGGTCTAATAGTTGTAGGTAAATAAGCTGCAGATGGCTCCCGCTCTTGTTGCCGAACAACATGCCCGAGATGAGCAGGAAAAAGTATGCCCAAGCGTGTCTCTGAACCGTGGCGTCATCAGCGTCCGCACGCAGCACACGGAAAGTCTCGCGTATCCAGCCGGTCCTCAACCCGGAACCCCTGATCTCGCCGAGACCTGGCTGAACCCCGAGAACCCGAGCTACCAAACCAACGAGGTCGACTAACGCATGTCCTGTCACCGCAGTCCCATGTATAGGAAGGCGCGTGAGTATCGCGACGTCCCGCAACGTAACGGACGTTTCCCCAACCGGTAGATGGAAGGAGTGCGTCTCCTGTCTCCACCTCTCCGCGAGCACAGTGATAAGCGCTCGATCGATCTACCCGAACGCCATCCGATGAATACCACCCAAGCCAGCCAACTCAACGTACACAATAACGCGTTGATCGACAACCCATTCCACCATAACCCTGGTAGTGTAGTGCCAGCAAACCAGCATCCTCCCTGGTTCAAGCTGATAAAAAACCGTACGAACGTAATTAATATCATATAGTATATCAATTTAAGATGCATAAGAACATGAACTGACGGATGAAATATTACTAACTGGTCCCATATGTCAACGCTCCGATGTGTGTCCTGTAGTGTCAGGACAGAAGGGTCAACAGGTCTAGGTGTCCTATCTTGCCTGTCCATTTAATCTGTTCATTAACAACTTTATACACCAATTATCAACATAATTACTAGAACATTAATTAAACAAGAGCTGGACGAGTTAAATGCAACGACGAAAAATTTCAAATGACAACATTCAAAATAGAAATCATCCGAATGTTATAAATGTTACAGACATTACAAAATCAAATACAAAATAAATCTACTATTCAACTACATCAAATTACAGATACAAACTTAGGTTCCGGTCAATCTGGACGGACACGTTGTCCAGTTGTGACCCTGCTGGTGACAGCGGCTGCATTTACTCGGGGGCCGGTGAGTCTCATCCATTTCATTGTGTATGCGCTTTGACTTTGGCCGACCTTTTCCACGTACCATGTTGCCGTCCAGAATGAGTTTAGGGCCGACGTACTGTGTCCATGTCGTCTCACAGGGGATAGGCTAGAACTGTGGTGCATAGGTGTTTGTATGGGACTCCAATTGTAGCACAGGTTCCACCCACGACTGCTCTGATAGTGAATACGTTGCACAGACTGCTAGAACATGAGAACATGGGAGATGGAATATCTTTGGTTTGTTGCACGTACACGTTCTCAACTGAAAGTTAACAGTGTGTTTATGACCTCCTTTTCTACCGAGTCGCCCTCCCCTTTCTGTTGTAACTTGGTAAATATGCAATCGA
Organism: Chenopodium quinoa; assembly: GCF_001683475.1. Lineage (NCBI taxonomy): Eukaryota > Viridiplantae > Streptophyta > Magnoliopsida > Caryophyllales > Amaranthaceae > Chenopodium > Chenopodium quinoa. The sequence continues at coordinate 4,325,091 of NW_018742205.1, read as the reverse complement.
CGATTATACGCATCCACTTTATGATATCTGGATTTTGCGGTGTTCTTCTCCAGAATGGTAGTGACCTTTGGGGGGGGGGGGTATGCAAGTCCCTGCTCAGACCTAGCCTCAAAAGACTCTCTTCTTAAAGTGAAATACCTGTTAACTCTGTGGAAAGTTAACTCGACAAGGGACATGATCGGTAGAAACCGAGCTCCCTTCAACACATGGTTAAATGTTTCGGAGAATTTTGTAGTACATATCCCATATCTGCGACCAGTGTCGTGGAAGAGAGACCACATAGGAAACGGGACTTGAACAATATACTCCATGGCCTTGGTACATGCCTCACCGATGAAACACAGATCAGCTTGAATTTTCTTTCTTGCCTTTGGTACGCAACAGCCTTGAACATATCTCTCATGTCGTTGCTTTGCACATGAGTCTTCAAGTTAGAAGCTATGTGGCGAACACAAAATCTGTGATAGGCTCGCGGCTCGGTGAATCCAACGTTAGGATCATTCATTGCTGCAATGATCCCAGGATGTCGATCAGATATAACACAGAGGCCATCTCGTTGCGTGACATGAACCCGAATGCAGCCCAGAAACCAAGACCAGCTAGAAGTGTTTTCCCCTTTAACCAACGCAAATGCTAGCAGAAATACTTGGAAGCTTGCATCCACACTTGTAGCAACCAACAGTGTTCCTTTATACTTCCCGTACAAGTGCGTCACATCGATACAGATAACAGGCATACAATGTTTAAAATCGTCGATACAAGGACCGAAGGCCCAAAACACTCGTTCAAACACTTCCATGTTGTTGTAGTATACACCATCCACCAGAGCTTTGTGTTTCCATACGACAACGGTTCCCGGGTTTGACTGTTGCAATGCTTGCATGAAGTGCGGAAGTCTGCCGTAAGAACTCTCCCAATCCCCAAATATTTCAGCTATAGCTTTCTCCTTGGCATACCATGCTCTTCAATACGGAACTTTGAAATGAAATTGCTTGGAGATAAGTTCCTGTATGAATTCAACTTTCAAGGACGGATCTTTCTGCACAAAGGACTTTACATACTCTGATATTATGGACGAATCCAAGTGTGGGTGATCAGTAGATAGTACTTCAGTGACACAATTCTCCCGGTGCGGGCCTTTGTACGTGACTAGGGTAAAGCCACGCGAGTGCTCACTTGATTTGGTACCCCGTAGCATCCAACCACATTTCTTCTTGCACCGCAGAGGAAGGACACTCTGATTTGATGTCACTGTGGTGTAGAATTGATTCCTCTGTATAGAATACATCTTCACCACTTCTTGAAGCTTTTTCTTACTTTCAAAATACATGCCCTTCTCAAATTCTCCCCTGGGAACAAACAATGTATGGTTACCCGATTCGGCCCAATACTGATCAACTTCATAGTTCTCGTTTACCTGACTGAACCAAGGTACGGGAGTTCTAACCAGGGGCTCGCCAACTTCCATATGTGCAGGTTTAACATCCATGTTCTGAATTCCATCTTCCTCCTCTCCGCTCTCAGCCTCATCATTTGTATACACAGACAATTCTTTATTCGCAATAGTTTCAAGATGATTTGGCACAAGTTGAGACGGTGATGCTTGAACATCATCTTACATAGGCGAATAACCATGCAATTGCATCGGTGAAGGTGTGACGGTGTTTGATGTCGAAGGACCAGGTTGGCCGGTCATTGCTACATATGCCCCCCCATGTACAGGTGAAGCTATATGAGAACTAAACGGCAGGTGAAATTGATCGTCGTGTAGCATTCGACTGAAAGATCCCATCCCATATTCAGTTGATGAAATGTCGTGTAAAGGCACTTGGAAGGACTCTGTGTTGTAACTGGAAATATATGTAGATTGTTGTTCTGGCCGAGTACATTGTTGGGTACATATAGGCACCATTTCTACATATATCTCAGTGGGAACACCCTTCATTGCAACAACGCTCCTCAAAGCTTTCAAATGTTTATTCGTAGAAATAGGTAACACTTGAACCCCATTGCTAGTCTCAAACCTCATTTTAATGTTTAGTTCAACATTCCTTGGGTTTGAACCAATACTATTATGAACCTCGTTCATCAAATCATTGAAAGTCATGTTCGGTTCAAGTGTTAGTGGTTCCATATTTCCTCCACTATACTCGACACGGGGTCCATCAAACAGAATTTCACCTCCCCACCGACATAACAAAACTACATTTTGTGCAGCCATATTCTACATAACAACCAAAACACATTTTAGGATAATTGAAATCTAGAGCGAGGTAAAAAAAAGATGACAAGAACCATATTATTTGTTCATTTGTTGACAAGAGTCTATTATTTGTTCATTTGTTGACAAGAGTCTATTATTTGTTCATTTGTTGACAAGAGCCCACAAACTAAGCATTAACTCCATTTATAAACTCTTAGTTTAGGTTGCAATGCAAAACGATTACTAACGAACTAATAATAATCAACAATTTACCACATTTTCATTAATAATTAGCAACAATTTGATACAATTTACATTAATTAACCACAATTAAGAGCAATTATCAACATTACACTAATTTGAATTTAGAGTTTACCACAAAATTGAGTGAGTGAGTGAGAGAACGAGGGGAAGCAGCAACGGCGACCGGCGGAAGCAGCGGCAGCGGCAAAGCCGGTGGTTAAGTGTGAAAGTTTATGGGTCTTCTACGTTAGTGAGAGAGAGTGAGAGTGAGAATTTGAGGGATGAGTGAAGTGAAAATGCAACAGCTTGCGAAACCGATTGCCTGGAACATAAATACCCAAGAAACGCTGACTGAGGCAATGTTTCATTTAAAAAAAAACACTATAAACGCTGTCTGAGACAGCGTTTTATGTGTAATTGAATTTTTTTCTTTTAATTTTTAAAAATCAGAAATTACAAAATTTTTTTTAAAAAAAAGTCAACAACTAAAAACGCTGTCCGAAACTGCGTTTTATACTTTGAATTTTTTTTTAAAAAAAAAAAACAGGGTATAAAACGTTGTTCAAGACAGTGTTTTACCCCAGAAGCTTAATTTGGTAAATAGTTTTGCCACGCATCCTCTATGCAAAATATTTTGCCAAAAAGGCTTAGTTTGGTAAGTAGTAGAGCACAATTAAGGTCATTCATGCGGATGCGATCCTAAAATGAATGAAAGTGCTCAAATCTTGTAACTATATGTCTATATGCACCTTAAAACCCTATATGAACATAATAATGTGTCCAACTAATGGATATACTCCGTACATAATCTTTTCTAGGATGAAATTCAAAGAGATTATAGCAATTTTACAATTGGTTTCTTTATATTAGTGTGTTTGAAAGGCATATACTCCCTCCATTTTTTTAAAGTGCTCCATAGTGACATGACATGCATGTCGATGAAAAATTTTGACTGATAATATCTTTAATTATTATTAACTATAAATTATAACAATTGAATATTAATTATCTACTAATTGATACAATTCACAAATATTGGTAGAAGTATGTTTAGTAAATAGTGCTAAAATCCCCCAATGAAGCACTTAAAAAAATGTAGGGATTACTCTTCAATGTTAAGTTATTATAAGTAATGATTATTTTGATTGTGGCACCAAGACTTGTCAATCTATGATATTATTAATACAAAATATTGGGTGCTTTAGTTCGCACCCAATGTTTGGGCAGCACACAACTATTTCTCCATTTTCCACTTTCTTCACTTTCCTCCTCTTTGACAATTAGAAAAGTTACAGACTTTTCTCTTTCCTCTTTCTTCTTTCTTCTCTTTTCCCCTCTTTGAAAATTAGAGCAGACTTTTGATCTCTCTCCTCTTTCTTCTTTCTTCTCTTTTCCCCTCTTTGAAAATTAGAGCAGACTTTTGATCTCTCTCCTCTTTCTTCTTTCTTTTTTCTTTCACCTGCAAAAGTTGCGATTGAATCTGGCCGCAGTGGAGTTCAAACTTTAAGGTTCGATTGGTGGTGGCAGTTCGCTGCGGTGGTGTGATTTGGCGGCGATTTGGTGGTGCAATTTGGTGGTGATTTAGTGGCGATTTGGTGGTGTGATTTGGAAGCGATTTGGTGGCCAGTGCGATATGGTGGCGATTTTATGGAGTTCAAACTTTTAGGTTCCAATGGTGGTGGTGGTTCGCTGCTGGTGACGGTTTGCTGCCGGTGGCAGTTCGCTGCTTTGGCGTCCTCGGCTTTACTGTTGACACCCATCTTCTTCGGCATCTTTAAAGGTTTGATTGTGAAATTGGGATTCCGGGTTTTTTTTTTTTATTTTCTAGAGTTTTGATTAATTGATTTGGAGAATTGATGAATAAATTTGGGGTTGAATTTGAGGAGAGAGAAAGCGGTTGAATTGAGTTGACAAGTGTTGGCGTATGTTGTTGGAATTTTCATGGTGGCTTCCATCTCCTCCCTTAGCTTTTTCTTTTCTTTTTTGATGAGTTAAACTTGAAATGTTTAATTATGTGGATCAACCAACAAAATACAAATATCAGCCAATAAAAAGAACATATTAGCCAATTGATGTTTGATATCAGTCAACCTTAAGAACATATCATACATTAATAAAAACGTATCAGCCAGCAAAAGGAACATATCAGCTAAAATATTAAAAAAGAAACAAAAATAAAAACCCAAAAGAAACATATCAGCCAACAAATGAAACATATCAGCCAACAAAAGATACATAACAGCCAACATTAGGAACATATAAGCGAACAAAATAAACATATAAGCCAACAAAATAAAACATATAAGCCAACAAAAAGATAAAATCAACAAACAAAAGCAACATATATATAAGCTAACAAAATAAACACATCAACCAATACAATGAAACATACGAAGTATAAGCCAACAATTAAAATATACATATCAGCCAACAAAATAAAGATTCCAGCTAACTAAACAAACATATTAGCCAACAAAAGGAACATATCAAAAAAAAAAACATATTATTCAACCAACAAAAGAAATATATTAGCCAACACAAAAAATCAGCCAACAAATGAAACATATCAGCCAACACATGAAACATATCAGTCAAGTCTGCCGCACGTAATTATGCAAGTACGGGTGAAAGTTCGGTTTGCTGTGTGGTTTATAGCCCAAATCGAAACCAAACCACATTAATTCGATTTTGGGATTTTTCAAACCACACCGCACCATATTACTATTGAAACTGAACCAAACCACATCGTTTTAAATTCGGTTTTTTAAAAGAAAACTGAACCACACCGAAATTTTTCATCCTCTTCCTTTTTGCTCCATCTAACTGGTCATTCACTCCAACATTGTCCACATTGGTTGACATTTTAGGAAATAAAAAAAAAAAAAAAACACAAGTTTTATTATTTTTTTGTAGGGTAGAAATTAGTATAGGGCTAGGCTATAATTTGGATATAAGCCATAATAATTCGGTTTGGATTCGGTTTTTGGATTTTCAAATCTTAAAACCAAAACCAAACCATATTACTTCGGTTTTGGGATTTCTCAAACCGCACCGAACCATATTAGGAAAAAAACCGCACCACATTTCTAATTCGGTTTGGTTTGCGGTTTGCTTTGATTTTAAACCGCATTAGTTTCACCCCTATATGCATGCATGCGACAGTCCGCACCCATTACTCACCCACGCTAATTAGTTGTAGGATTTTAACTGATTTGAGAATTGATCATCAGTTACAAATTGGTCAAAGCAATTCAATGATAATTTTATTATTATTAATATTCAATTCATCAACTAAGACCAATATAAATAAAATATTACATATTTACATTAGTTACAAACATTGAATTATGAGGGGAAAAAAAAAACCGATTTAAGGAGTGATCTTTTAATTATCTCAACTAAGTTATTACTATATATTCAAATGGTCATTATTTCATTCAAGGCTTAAATCAAGCATTATTAATTGATACAATCGGTTACAATAATTTTATTTTATCGCTAGAACTCTAAAAGATGCCATTTTATAACATAATAACTTTGAGATTTTATTTAACAATTCTTGTATTGGCTTGGTGGTATATTGTTAGTGCTATAAAGTAGGGGTTCAAATCTTATTGAAAACAGTTTTAAACAAAAAAATTTTAATTTCGGGTTTTTAATTTTTTTTTTCCGTAAAATGGTGCATTTAAAAGGTTTTTTTTTTTTTTTTTTTCTAACAATTTTTACTAATAATTATAGACGATTCAAAGTTTACGCCGAATCCTAACTTGGATTGGGCTAGCTCGCCTAGCTCATTGGTAATAAACTAAGAACCCGTACATCAAGTCATCAATTCAATTAGACCATCAAAAGAAACATCTTTTCTCTCTCACAAACACTTTCTTCTCTTAGCTTAAGGTCGTTGTTTACTGTGAGCAGAACAACCGCCGACGATGGGAGCAACCGCCGACGATGGGCCGCCGGAAGTCACGCTGCAGACTTCCATGGGTCCTTTCACCATTGAGGTCTTTTTCTCTCTCATATTACTTCGCTTGTTTTTATTTTTATGCTAATTTTTTTGGATTTTTGTTGTTTTTACAAATTCTTTTCTAAATTGCATAATTTGTATGTTAATTTAGCTGTACAACAAGCATGCCCCAAGAACATGCCGGAATTTTCTGGAACTTTCTCGTCGAGGTTACTATGACAATGTCAAATTCCATCGAATCATCAAAGTATTAAACTTACCCTTATTAATTTTGTTGATTTATGCTGTTAATTTTTGTGGGTGAGATTCTAATTGGGGTGATTTTGGGTGCAGGAGTTTATAGTTCAAGGAGGAGATCCTACTGGAACTGGAAGAGGTGGCGAATCCATTTATGGGTATTGCCCTTTACTCTTCTAATTTCTAAATTTTGTATTACTCATATATGGGTTTGTGTTTGAAGGCAATTTGGTATGTTGTTCTTTGTAAAGCTGCTAATCTAGGGTACTTGTGGGTGGGGGGCCGAGGCTGGGGATGGGCGGGGCGGTTGGTGGCTGGGAAGGGAAGAGTTTGCTAAGTATGGGATTTTGAACCATGTCCTTACATTTGCCTTGATTCAACATGTAATTAATTTTAATGTGTTTTTCAGACCTTGCATATTTTTCTCAAAATCCAATAAGGGTTTAGTTTAACACACTAAAGACTTGTATACAAATATTTGGTATTCAGACACAAGTAGGTTAGCATTACAATCATCTGAATCCAGTGTGTAATTTTGATTTGGTCCAGATCTTCTTGTCTTGTTTCTTTTTTTGCAAACTTGGCTAATTTCTCTGTCTATGTTACTCAAAATCAGCTATATGTGTAGGTCGCAGGCATATCTCCTTGTGTTAGACTGGCACAATTTACAAAAATAAAAATTATAAATTCGGTCCAAATTAAAGTGTCAGTATATCCATACCCATCTTGAAATTTGAGAATTTTGAATGGCATTTAGGTGAAATTGAGAAATTCAAGTAACAATATTCTCATGTAATATCTTGTTTTGATATGTCATGTATAGTGGTTGCCTGGTTGGGTCTATGACAGATGAATTCATTATGTGTAAGACATGTCAGAGAAAGTTCTTTTGGTTTGAGTTCATTGTAACTCATGGAAAATAATCAGAATTTGCACCATGGAGGGAGAGAGAGAGAGAGGGGGGGGGGGAGGGGCAATCTGTAATTTGAGAAGTGGATTTTCACTTGAATGTGTTTCAAACTACTCATATTAATTAAAGGAGTATGTGGTGCTCTTCCTCTCCCCTAGAGGAGGAGTGGATGGGAAAACTCTATGGCGCACATTGAAAAAAAACAAGAAAAAAGAGGATAGCTTAAATCCCACATATTGACATGACTGCTGAATGATCAAGCTGTTATAGTATGTAGATATAAAAGGAAGAGGTCATATTTCAGAATTTTTATTATTTCTTTGGGCAATCTCTCAATTCTGCAGCTCAGTAGTCATTTCTGCAAGTTAAATGGCACTTTTGTTGGAGAATAATATAGTGTCTGTGAGGCTTTAATTAATCGCTACTCTCTTGATCTGAAATGAGGTTGGAGTAGAAATGAATAAAGAAAAAATGTGGTCGTGCACTGGCACTCCTCTTCAGTTTTATGATTACCAATCCACTTTCAGGTTTTGACTAATTTTTTATGTACTGCAGCAAACGCTTTGAAGACGAGATAAATCCGGAATTGAAGCATACTGGCGCTGGCATTTTATCCATGGCAAATGCTGGTCCTAATACAAATGGAAGCCAGTTTTTTATTACTCTAGCTCCTACTCCCTCTCTTGATGGTAATTCAACACCCCATTTCTTCTTCAAAAAAGTATCTTGTGTGTTGTCTTTGGCTTGTATCTAAATTGAGGGTCAAGCCGGTCATATTTGCATTTCAATATATTCAATTTGACCTTCAATGTGCCACATCCTAGTTTAATAGGATTTGTTTTCAAGCCCATTCAAAATGAGTTTCTAGCTGTAAAATGTAGATCCCAAATAACCTCCAGACATAACTCATAGTTCAGATATTTCCATATACGTAGCAACATCCAAGTATGTTTGTTGGTTACTTTACATGGAGCTATTAGGACATATAAATGTGCTTTTCACACTTTATGTGAAATTCTTATTGAGTATTATTTTTTGGGAGAGGGTTTGTTTTCTGTTTGCTGTATTCAGTGGTAAGTTTTTACAGCTTGTTTGTCATTATCTTTTCTCACCTTTTGTTCCTTTTGAATAGCTAATATCGAATCGCCATTCATGTAAACAGTGATATCTACATGTAGTCGTCGTTTTCTAAAAGGGCAGTCTTTGAAAGACTATGTTCCATCTTACATTCGTATTTGTACTTAAAATTTCTTTTTGTAATGATTTTTTTAGGAAAGCACACAATATTTGGAAGGGTTTGTAAGGGAATGGAGATAATTAAGAGGCTTGGCAGTGTCCAGACCGACAATACTGATAGGTTTGTCTTTTATATATTTTTTTGTTTTTCTTTCTTTCAGATTTATCAATAGCCGTGTTACTTAAGGATAAGTTTTTTTAAAGCTGTATGCTTTATGCTTATGCATATTGCGCTAGCCTAGTAGCCTTGACTCAATAATATTGCTTGGAGTTTGTGGATTATTATGGTCGAAGACTTTGCTATATGATTTGAAGTAATTGATATCACTATATTTGGGAAGTTTTCATGTGAAACATGTTAGATCAAAACAAATGGTTTTGTGAGGGTAGAATGAGATGTGAGGAAAAACATGAAGAGGTTGATGAGGTATCTTGTAACCCATATAAGCACTACTAGACCTGGCAATCCTGACGCGATGACCCGACCCGAATGACCCGACCCATTACCCGAAATTGACTCGAAAACAATGACTCGAAATTGACCCGACCTGACCCATACCCAACCCGATGTGTTGTTGACCTGACCTTGACCCGAAACCCGAAGTTGACCCAACCCGATTATACCCGACCCAAAGTTGACCCGATACCCAAAGTGACCCGACCCGAAATTGACCCGATACCCGAAATGACCCAACCTGAAGTGACCCGACCCGAATTTGACCTGATACCGAAATGACTCGACCCGAATGGACCCGATACCTGAATTGACATGACCGATTTTAACCCGAATTAATTGACCCGAACATACCCGGAACCCAAAATGACCCAAACTAGAACTACCTTATACGCAAAATGACCTAAATCGATTTAAACCCGTATTACGTGCGTGACCCGAACATGCCCAAATTGAAATAGCTTGAACCAAACCGACTTGGTTATTAAAACTTTGTTAATAATGTGTAACATAGAAAGTGAATAATTTACATATTTTTTGTATTCCTTTTCTTGGTTCTTTTCACCATTGTGTTTAAACTTATAACAAATTGGAAAAAAACGATTGAAAATTTTTTGTATTCATTTTCTTGGTTCTTTTCACCATTGTGTTTAAACTTATAACAAATTGGAAAAACGATTGAAAATTAATGGCCATACTATAAGATCCATACTCCAAACTTTTGGAGTTTCACCACAAGATTAATAAAAAGTTACTAAAATTTCAGCGAATAATTGTATGCAAAAATAAACATGAAAATCAAGTTCCAAAACATTAGTTCAATAGCAAATTAATGCTAATTAGTCACAACTTTCACAAGTGTTGAAATAAAAGCAGGACAATAATTTCTGCGTCAACATTTACATAACAAAATGTTCAATAATTTACAAGTTCTAATTGACAAAGATAGCAACCAAACTTATATTCTAACTACCGTACTCCAATATTCCACCCTAAAATTGTTGACATCAAGCACGTGTTTCGATTGGAGCACAATCCACATAAGAACCAACAATTCCATCATCTTCATTTGCTACATAAACATAAAAACAAAAATTACTATAAATTTACAAATATAACGTAAAATATATAATTTAAAACCAATTATATAATCAAATACACTATAAGTGCAATAATAAAGGCATACAACAAAGAGCAAGAAATACTTACTTTTATAAGAAAACATCCAACTACAAGTTGTTATTAAAGCCTCCACATTTTCTGGAATGTAAGAACTTTTCCATTTATTCAATATTCGACTTCTTGTGCTAAAAGTTGATTCCGAAGCAACGGTTGTCAAGGGCACAGCCAAAATATCTCAAGCAAGATGGTAAAGCTCTTTATATTGATGTTCATTTTCTTTCCAAAGAGCTAATATGTCAAGCTCCGCCGTTCGATCAAGATTAGGGTCCTCGAGATAAATATCCAATATTGACCTCTCACCTAAAGTAGAAGAGGCCTCTTTATCGTCATATGACTGAAATTAACATTAGAAAAAGCAAAAATTAGAAATTAATTCAAGAAAAAATCAGAAATTGGAGACAAAAAAGATAAACTAAACACAACAAGAACATAATGGCAACAGGAAGAACGCGGAAGAAAAGATAAACTAGTAAACAAATGAAAACCAGAAAAAAGAAGGTAGTTGCATAAAAAAAAAAAAAAAAAAACAGAAGGTACATAGTTGGATAAAAAAAAAATCAAAAAACAGAAGATAGTTCAATAAAAAAAAAAAGCTGAAAACATAATGTAGTTGCATAAAAAACTAGAAGACGGGTAGTTCCAACAAAAAAAAAAAAAAAAAAAAACCAGAATGTATTGCAATAAAAAAAATAGAAGAATAATTACCGTAAAATAGTCAAATTTCCGCTTGCAGTTTCCATATGAAGTACTTGTGGAAGTTTTGGAGCTTGAGGCATTTCCCATGTTAGCGTTGATGTTCCATTTTGGGTATATAGTTTGTAAAACTTTTCCAACTTAAATTGAAGATCACTAGCTCTCGAGGTAGCCTCTACATCTCTAAATATCTTTTCATAACAAAACTTTAATACAGATAATTTGCAACGAGGATCAAGAATCACAGCAAATGCAAATAACATGCTATAGTTATCCTCTTCTGAGTTAAGTTGAACCAATACTTGTCAAACTTGCTCTTCATTTCTATTGCCATTGTTCTTAAAACAACATCATCATCACGCTCCAACTCCATCAAAAGCATAAGAATTTTCCAAACATTCCCGAAATACAAATCTGAGGTAGGATAATCACTTTCCGAAAACAACTCAGTTATCTCATGAAACGGTTCTAAAACATCCCGAATTTAAAGTAAATCCCACTAAGAGTGAATTAGGACAAGAACTTCAGACATTTCCCTAAAAGCCTCACGATATAAAATAGCCCTATCAAGCATCATGTATGTAGACATCAAGCCACAACGATGTTGTTTCTTTTATCTTAGCTAAATTCACACAAAATCGGAAAGTGTTTTTTCTTGTTTCAGAATATTTAACACGCTTCACACAAAGTCTTACTTTCTCAACAATATGTTCAATGACCTTAAGTCCATCTTTAACAATGAGATTCAATACATGTGCAGCACATCGTACATAAAAAAAATCACCATTATACAACAAAGCATCTCTTCAAGTAGAGTTTCTTTCAAATAATCTTGCATTCTATCATTACTAGAGGCATTGTCTAATGTGAAGCAAAAAATCTTATCATCAATACCCCAGTCTTAGAAGCATGGACAACACAGCACTATACATGGTTTATACATGGTTTTTCCGGTGTGGTGAGTCAATATGACTGAAATTCAACACTGTACTAATTAATTTCCATTTATCATCCACATAATGAGCAGTCAAACATAAATTTCCCTCAGCTTAACAAGTTTGACCCAACCCGAACTTGACCCAACCCAATCTTGACCCAACCCAAACATGGCCCGATATATGGACTCGAAAACTAACCCGACTCGAATTGACCCGACCCTAACTAGACCCGACCCAACCCGAACGCGACCTGACACGACAATCTATCGACCCGAAATGACCCGACCCGAACATTTACTGACCCGAATTTGACCCGACCCATACCCGACCCGAATGACCCGTTTGCTAGGTCTAAGCACTACTGATCCTTTTAGGTGAAAAAAAAAACAAAAAAAACCCTTTACTTTACTAACCGCCATGGCTTATCAGATCTTTTTAGGTGGGAAGGAAGATATCTAATTACCGTTTTTTTTTTTCCTGCTAGACGCCTTTAACTCTTCTATAAACTACCTCATGAAATAAGAGATACTGGAATCGCTTTCATCTGATTTACGTTATCCATTCTTAATATCTTTATAGCAAATTGTATGTTGCTCACTAATTTTTGTCTGAGCACACCTATATAAGTTTGACTCCACTTAATTTCACATTCTGCCACTTTTGTTATGTCCTGATGACTCGTCATTTGTTGTTGCCGTTGCAGACCTATTCATGATGTCAAGATACTAAAGGCAACAGTTAAGGATTGATCAAGCAAAAGTTGTCAACAAGATGCATCTCTCTGCTCATTATCTAACATGCTATTAAGTTCTCTTGGCAACCTCTTCATGATGTCAGCTATCTTTTGAGTTTTATACTACTTCTGTTGGCAACACATTATCATATTTGTAACTTAAATACAGAAAAAACTCCATCTCCAATAGATGGCTATATGATGTGTGTACCCCTGAAGTTGCTGGTTTTGCTACTTTAACAGAGATATACAACAGGGCATGTGTATGAGTTGCCTCTTTTGTTCAAATAAATTATTTAGCATTTCATTTATGAGTAAATATTTGATACAGGAGCGTAATTTTAGCAAACTGTCTACATTGTTAACTAAGGGTAAAAAGGTATCATTGTAGGGTTTTTTTTTTTTTTTTTTTTTTTTTTTTTTTTTTTTTTTTTTTAATTTAAATTTTCAAACATGTCATTCAAAAAATTAAAAAAATAGTTTAATTTATAATTTTGAAAACTGAAGAGGAAACCATTTTTACTTGTTTCCTATTTTTGGTTATTTGTTTAAAAAAATCAAAAAATGATCACGAATAGGCCTTGAATATTCGCAGTAGTATACTGTATCTTCTAGCCACAATTGTATACTCCGTATTTCTACAAGATCAGGGGAACACCACGTTGGTGGTTGAAGGCTTGTAAAAAGGAACGGTGAACGAGAATAGGATGGCGAGTATCGTTGAAGGTCCTTGCTAATGTAATCTTCGCAAACTCGTCAATCGTTAGCCCAACATTCTTCCTATTCCCATGTTCTGGAACTGTCTTTGAGCTAGAGTCCAACAAAATTCCTGCCAAGTTGTCGTTGCAACTTGCAAGCTTCTCCCATGCATCTTCGTTTGATTTTGGATTTTACCACCGTAAAAAGCCAGCTCTTTAATCAACCACCTCTTTGAATTTTTTTTTATTTTCATAAATAAAGACAAAAAAAAAAAAAAAAAAAATCTACAATCATCCACCATCACTTGACAGTTTCTGTCAAGAATTTTTTTATATAGTACACAAACCGTGACATTTCCAACAATCTATTTTACCAATTTTGATCACAAATTGGATCCAAAGAGCCAAAATGACCCTATAATCTCTAAGGAACATATTTTTTTGCACGAAAATCAAAGAATTTTGAAAAAATGAAACTTAACTGTTTTCGTCAACTGTGGTGAATTCTTTTTTTTTTTTGGTCTTTTTCTAGGTGATTAAATAAATAAAAACAAAATAATTAAAAGAGGAGGCTATGGGCTTTTTAGGGTGATAATATTCAAAAAATCCTAATAATAATTTTAAATTATCAACCACACAAATGTTCTTGGTTTTGTTGTAGACCGGATCAACATAGGCCCAAGCCAATTTTGGGCGGGCAATGGGCTTGAAATTTTGGCCCAAATCAGATAATTGTTACCTACACCCCCTTTAGGCATCATTGCCTACCCCCCCCCCACCCCCTAAATTACCATAATACCCCATCCCCCACGTGTATGTATACATCTTGAACATTAAAATTAGTTTCCCACATTTTCTCTCTCCTCTTATAAATCAATTTTCTTCATAATTTTACCATCATTTACAATTTCTCTCCCCTCATAATTTTACCACTTTCTCTCTCCTAAACTACCAAAATCTTCCAAATATTTCTTGAAAAATAAATCAAAATGCTCTTAGATCTCTGCTTGTAAAAGAAGAGATCAAGAAATCGAAGAAAATTTCTACAATAGAACGACCAACAATCAAATTGTAAGTTAATGATTTTGTTTATTTTTCGAAAAAAAGTTCAAACCCTAACTTTTTATTTGCCTTATTCTTCAATAATATGAAATTTCAATAGTAGTAGTTCATGATTTCTTATAATTTTACTTGATAATAATGATTTCCAATGATATAGTAGAATGATGTTTTATATACTCTATTTAAGTTGATTTAACTTGTGGTGTGTATTATTAGCTTATAAAATTACTGGATAAAAAATTAAAAATAGAGTTCAATTGCCCTAATATAATGAACAATTGGATTTATTTCGTAGGATTATAGAAATGTAAATTTAGTTCGTAGTGGATTTTTTTATTTTTTTTTATGAATGTTCATTTTTATTTTGGTAAATGTTCATTTATATATTAGTATATGGTCATTTACATATTAATAAATAATCATTAGAATTCTTCACAAATCTAATACGAAATTTCAACTAGAGTTTGTGATTCTCATAGTTTTTAATGGAAGTGATTCTTATTATAATAATTGAATTATGTTATAAGAATTTTTCATAATTATATTATAATTTAATTAAAAATGTTATTCGGTGAATTTTGGCTAGTGCATTTAATCTATCGTAAATGTTCATTTTAGATGGACTTTATGTTTATTTGTAGAAGGATTGATATTCAAATTATAATTACAAAAAAAGATTAAATTATAAATTTATAATAACTAAAATTAAAGACAAATTATCAATTTGATTTATGAAATTGAACCATCAATTATTATTTAATATCACTTATTTTGTCATTAAAAACTATTATTTGACAAATTTTAGCTCGTAAATTTTAATCTATCATAAATGTTGCTTTTAGATGGAAAAAAAATATTATTTTGATGGAATTCATATTCATTTTGATCATTTTCATATTAATATATATTCTTTTAAATTTGATACATGTCCATTCTCTTTGAACTATATGTTCGTTCTCATATGGCAAGATGTTCATTTGCAATCTAATACAATATTTATTTTTATATCTAAGCATATTCATTAGTTTTATACTTGTTCATTCTCATATTAAAAGATATTTGTTTCAATTTTTAACACTTGTTTGTTATTATATTAGAAAATGCTCAATTAAATTTTTATATTTGTTCATTCTCGTATTGAAGATGTTCATTTGACCTTTGGTATATGTTCATTTTTATGTTGAAAGATGTTCATTTAGATATTAATATTTGTTCATTCTCATATTGAACTTGTTTATTTTTTGGCAATGTGTTCAAATTTGTTTTTGTATTTGATTTACTTATCATATTTTGTTTATAATGTATTTTTATTGTTACTAACATTTTCCTTTAAAATATTTTGATCTCTTATTACACAGGACAATGTAATAAAAAAAATTAAAAAAAAAAAGGTTGAAGAAGATTATGTATATATTGAGAAAAAGATATGTACGAAGGAAACCACACTAAAATCATAAGAGTAGAAGGGGTACAACCGTATGATCGACAAGGATAATGATTCTATATACTTTTTACCTATACAAAATGTATTAAATTAAAATGCAATAATCATTTTGTAAGACACAAATATAATATATATATATATATATATATATATATATATATATATATATATATAATATGTATATTTTTTTTTATATTACTTTTTGAAGAAAATGATGTCTATTTTTTATTGCACTTTTTTTTTATTGCTTTTAAAATTAAGCATGCGCACATTTAAAAAGTTAAAAGAGTTCCCTATTATACTTAATAAACAATGAGTATGTATTAATTTAAAATGATATTATAATTGTAATTGAATTAATTTATTTTACATTGAAAGATATATTTTCAAACAAAGCTTATTAGTTTTACTAAATAAAAGACAAATCAATAAGAAAAATAGTCTAAAAATAATAATAGAAAAAATATATGCTAATTCAAATATAACACGTCGTATTAACAAGACTGAACATTTAATGATAAAAAATGAAACATTTATATGTATAAAAATGAACATTTTACATGCAATTCAAAATCCGAAAAATTATAAGATGACGTCATTATGATGGAAGGGGGTGCAAGTAGAGCTACCTACATAGGGGTGTAGGTAAAAAATTGTAGAATTTAGATTGTACCCAGCTTAGCCCAAATTTTTTTTTTTTAAAAAATTGGACAGATCTTGGACATTCATTTTACAGTTTTTTGGTATGGCCCGAAATGGCCGTTAGGCCTGGTCAAAATTTGCATGTTTAGGCAAGCATTTCCGGCTTGAACTTTGGCCCAGCCCAACTTGATGGCCTATTTCTTCTTAAGGCTTAGGCCTTCGGCCTGCACAATGATCACCTCTATTGTGTTGTGGTAGAAAAGTTAGGCATTTCTTACTTTGCCAAATTGGTAATTTCACACAATTAACAAAAGAGTCAAATATGTTTACTTACTACTAAAAATTATTAATTACAAGAATTATCCTTAACTTAATTAACATATTTAATTTCATCATTTTTTATCAAATGCCAAAAAAAACACAAGATTTCAAGATCAAGATGATGAAAAATTGGAAAGCCTAAGGTTCTCATTTCTACCATGGCCCTACTGATACCCATGGTAGAATCAAGAATCTCATGCTTTTTTTTGGCTATAGTCATATCGCCTTTGTTTCTCAATATTGTAATGGACAAGGTAATTTTTTTTTAGTATTGTGACACCGAGAATTTTGCATGATTCCACAGTCAAATTATGACATTATAAAAATAAATATATTGAGAAAAGGGGGCCAATTGACCAGATTGGTAAATAAAAAAAACCCCTAGCGACAATTTAGTAAAAAAACTTACTCCGATGACAATTTGGTAAAAAAAGCTAACCATATGCGACAATTTGGTAAAAATAATAAGTTCCAGCGACATTTAGACCAAAAAATCTATTTTTTTCGGACAAACTCCTTAAAAATCCTTATTTAATTTGTTTTTGTGTTTTAATTTATTTTTCCCATTAAATTTTTTGAATTAATATGTCATCCCTCATTATTTCCAACCTTTTTTTTAAAAAAAAAATCGTTAATAAAGGGTATGAAACTTAAGTGAAAATTGATGCTTAACATTTTTTTTTCCTTCAAATTGTTATTTCCATAAAAAGGGTTGGTAAAAAAAACAAGAAAAACAAACTGAAATAAGCATTCACAAATAATTTATCCGAAATTTTTGTAATTTCTGAGTTAATTGTCACCTGAGATTATTTTATTTACCAAATTGTACTTAAGGTTAGCTTTTTTTACCAAATTGTCGCCGGATTGTTTTTTTACCAAATTGTCGCTAAGGGTCTTTTATTTGTCAATTGGCCGAGAAAAGGGTGAGAATTTTCTCACCTTAAAGTGCCCCTTAGTGAGATTTGATCTTAAACCTCATGTTGTAAATGCAAAAAAAATCCACTAGGTCAAGCCTCAGATTGGTAGTTCAATCCTCATCTTCATCAATTGTACATTACAGAATAATTGAAATGACTTATATACATAATTGCTACAGAGCTAGTGTTGTATTTGTATAAGAAACATTTCAGGGTACAATATCTTGAATGCATTTTCAACTGAAGAAAAATTAACATCGAAACCATTACTCTGCCCTCCATACTGTGCATAGAGGTAGTCTTTTGAAGACATAGGATGCGGAAGAATTTCTGCAAGCTCAGGAAATCCGGAACTGGATGGTTTCACATCTTCCTCCTTCGAAGAGTAATACACATCAGCCAGTTGAAGCCATATGAGATCAGGATCAATCGATGCAAGTCCAGAAAGGGCGTCTATTGAAGCATCCCAGAGCCCAGTCACACCACTACATGCTATTCCTACCACAAGACCACTAACTTTTTTAAGTACTACTTCAAGAGCTGAAGCACTCTTCTTATCCCGCGACAACTCAGCAATCATGCGGAGCACTGCTACTTGGGTTTTCAGATTGGAAGATTCAGAGATGGGATCTTCCAATGTGCGAGAAGTACTTCTATAAGGTAGAAGTGGTGCTTTCTCATCACTTGAAATAGGTTTTCTTTTGAACGGTGATATACTTAAGAGCTTCCAAAAATGGGACCCATCAGTATGGAAACGTCGAGAAAAAAAGTCTCCACCACAAATTTTCACCACATTGCTTATTACTTCTGCACATCTACGAACAGGCTGCAAGAACATGAGAATTATAAGGAAATGCAAGCAAAATGGAGCAACAGTTGCACCCCACACATTCCTTCCATACCCGCACAAAAAGAGGAAAAACTATTAGTAATAGCAGCAGTTAAATCACCTATATAAGTAACAGTTGACAAATTACCTTTTCTCCAAAGATTGTACAACTGTAGGGATGAAACAACTTGCAATGTTTAGTGCCAATTCCCGCTTGTTTATTTTTAGAAGAAAATTCAAAAACAATACCTTGTGAATTATCAGATTTTCTGACACTCTTTCACCCTCTGCCCTTAACCTTCCGAGTCTTGTTTCTATCCCCTTTAAACATTTCTACCTTCCCATAACTAACAGCTTCCCTTCTATTCTATTTCTAAAAATTGTTGCTGGTAGTTTCAGGACGGAGCTGCAAGGAAAGGAACGCCTGAACCCTCATAAAGAAAATTTTCAGGGTATGCTAAGGGAAAGAGAGAGGGAGTTACTAGAAATTCGCACAGGGAACAGGTATAGAATAATGGCAAACAAAAGTTTTTTTTTCCTTTTTTTTTTTTTTTTTTTTTGGGGGGGGGGGGCGGGGGTGGTCGACATACAATAGTGAAATTTGAGCAAGGGACAGGAGTAGATTAATGGCAAAAAAAAGGTTTGTTTTTTCTTTCTTTTTTTGTGGGGAGTGGGCTTGAGAAAAGGCAAACAACCAGGGAAAAAACATAAATAATATCCATTGAAAAATTATAACCAACAATAAGAAAACTAACATAGAAATAAAAAAATAGAAAATAGCACTAAAGAATGAAAAATTTGCTTATGCTAACAGCAAAAGTTACAAGGCTATCAGAATTAGTATTTAACCTACAATTAAAACCTTCCCATCTTAAAAGTTAATTATACAGTACTAGATAAAATACGCAGCATACTGTTGGATTAATGGAAGGCCTTAATTATATTGCTCTTTATGGCTTTATCTGGGATTCTTTTTTGGATTCATGAGCTGTTTATAAGTTCTAACAAATTGTAAGTCGCCTTTTACTAACTAGACACCCAATATCACTAAATCATTTTAGTAATTTCTCTGCTTTACATTTTCCTCGCAGCCTTGTTATACTCCAACACATACAACAGAACCAATCAGCAGAAAACCTCTCCATCTGATACCACTCTCACCATTAAAGAGAACAACAGTCAATCTTATTCATAGGGCCTACAAGAACAAATTTGTGATATATCGCAGATTACACAATAGCAGTTTGTGGCTGAAAGGAGAACCAAAAGATTTACTTCTCCGTTTGCTATTATCTGTTGCACGTCAGGGACGCAAATATACTATGTAATAGGAGTGAGATAAAGAGAGATAACATGGGCAAACCGTGTATCGAGAGAGAAAGAAAACAAATTACCAAATATGGATATGTAGCATTTAATATAAAACTTCTATAATAGGGACATGTAGCAATGCCA
Organism: Chenopodium quinoa; assembly: GCF_001683475.1. NCBI lineage: Eukaryota > Viridiplantae > Streptophyta > Magnoliopsida > Caryophyllales > Amaranthaceae > Chenopodium > Chenopodium quinoa. The sequence continues at coordinate 4,304,927 of NW_018742205.1, read as the reverse complement.
ATGAATAGAAAACGCAGGGAGAAGATGCTTACCGCAGGGATCCTATTTTGTACACAAGCAACCAAATATGGCCATATTGTGTTCATCATTGGAAGTAGTCTAATCTCATCATTCCCCTCCTCAGCAATATCAAGAATGTCTTTAAGATGATAAAAGGAACACAAAGATGCTACTTCTTCAATGCCTCCTTTAGCTTCTCTCTCATGCCTGAACGCTTCCTCCACATTTGCCAGTGTCACAACACCATCCTACAGCGGGGAGGAAAGAATCAGTTAACTAATTACATACTTGATTAGAGAAATGAGCCCAACTAAATTGAGGTCTAGCCAGCATCTTGATACATTCAATTGAAACAGAGCTTTCTGTTATTCTGTAATCCACCAATCTGACAACACTCGCATAAATAACTTTGTAGCCACTCTACATCTTAGATTTGCAACACACACACATGTACTTTAGGACAAGTAAAACCACAGACAAAAAAAAAAGCCTTACATATAGAGGTATTGGGCCATCATATTTCACAGCAAATGATACTGTACTACTTAGAGAATAGAGTAGAGGAGAAGAGTTTTTAAATCAAATGGAAGCAAATTATACATTAATTGAGAAAAACAATTAGCAAGTGCAAATGATGATACTTCTGGATGAAAAATCTAAAGATACCTCAATTACGTTCAATGCAATCAAGCATATTGGTTCCTTTTCAGATCCAAGCAACGGAGTAACAGCTCTCAAACAGGATACTGCAACAGATGCAACGATCCGACGATACCTCTTATTGTCATTTAGTTTAAACAAAATATTCTCCCACTCCTTCACTTTCACAACAATGTCTTGACTAAAGGCAACATCACATAGCTCTGCAAAATGCATAACCAAAAGTAAGAGCATACTTGAAAGGTAGGTAATAGAAAGAGTTTCTAGTATGCACCAAATTTGCTAAAAGCACCAAATTAAAGGAAATTCATCGCATTTAAATGCCAAGAGCACAAATTTTCTACAAACCAGTAAATCACCTAAAGCAGAGATAATCATGATACATAGAATGGCTTGTCCAAGCAGACAAACTAGTCATATTGGCTTGAAAGAGGAGGAGGAGGAGGGTTTGGGGGGGGGGGGGGGGCGAGGAAATGGAATAGTCGTTTAGAAATAGCATTTCTACATTGCCAATGGAACACCTAATATCTACCATTGATCATTTGGCCCTACAATAAAACACTTTGCAAAAGCAAAAAGATTGGACACTAGAAGCTGTATTCCTCTTTGATCAATTAATATAAAAGACTCCATAAATCTGCCTGAACCAAAATTTTGCGTTACACAGGTACAGAGTATGAAACTTGATAGGATGCCCAGAGCAATGGATTTTCAGGGGCAGGGAGAGCATATAGTGTTTCACATACTGATATACCTGGTTCCTCTGCATTAATAGTATCCCGTTCGAGTTCAATTTTCACATCAGATACTTTAGAATTAACAAATGCCAAAAAGGATTCAGCTTGAGCAGGCAACAATTGGGCCTCGTGGTTAGCTGCCTTAACCATCTCTGCTACAGCCTGACAGAAAATTGAAACATCATCACAAACATACCAGTGATACAATTGGTAACATAGCTTTCAACATCAACATTATTAATCAGGTACTGTGGCAAAATTTTCTTTTTGTGTTCTCTGTGTGATGAGGAAGGGGAGCTGATTAACTTTCTATCCAAAATTCTTTGCCAAAAAGGGTTGATAGTCCTTGTCAACCAAACAGAAAATTCTTTAGCCTAGCCGCTCTTTTCCAAGTTCCATTGTCCTGCTAAATTATCTAATAAACAAGCAATGCACAGAGACACCAAAAAACTTCTTACACACGCTGTAAGCCTGTAAGCTAACACTCTAAGGTTTGTGTTTAAAAAAACCACAGCAAGTATAAATGCATAACCTCAGTCACAAGACATTCTAAAGTCTTAGCAACTATTTTGACCACGAAAACAGCCAAAGGATGGCAAACTGGCCAGTTTACACAATGTAAAGTAGGAAATAACACCTAATTAGTGATCTAAACTTCGCTAGTATGGCTTATTCTGACTAGATACCTACCTATGAATCTATCTATTCATTCCTAGGAACAGATAATCACATTAGTATGTGCAAACCAAAAGCCATCAATTTCATAATGTCTGCATGACTCTTGATCACTTTTCATATACTAGCTAATTAAGATTTGAAAATCAGAAGTACAGAGTATAAAATGTATTCACACAATGCACTCAGAAAATTCAATTGCCTGAAAATGCCAATATGGCAATATTTCAATGATAAGATAAGCTAATAACAGTTTAATACCAAGATAGGAAGCAGATGACTAATAATGTACAATCAACAGTGATGAAAATCATCAATAAACATTTCTTAAATAAAAACCTTCAAGAAATGAATAGTCAACTCTGGATGCTGATGCCTTCCCAGGATTTCCAGTTCCATTGAAACAGAGCGCATCTACAAAAAGAACGAGGCATAACAAGTCACATACCATAAATAATGGATGGCAAAGATAGTTGATGTTCTACATAGTTTTAAGAGGACCAAAAAGCCAGGTAGATGTCTCAAACAATACAATTGAAATTTATGGCACCATTTTAGAAGTGTGATGTAAGAATTTGCTTGAAACTTGCCAATTTTGGAAAAAAAATATATACAAAAACCCTAAAGAGAATCAGCCAAGGCAACTCTAGTTGCTTTCAACATTTCTTATCATATTTGCTAGCTCAATGACTAATAACTCAAGTAAATAAAGTTTATAACTAATGATTTACACAAAAAACTGAAAAAAGGCATGAGCTACACTTATTATCACCCATCATAGATTATAGAGTTACTAATTATCAGGGGTTTAGAACAAAAGTACTGGATCCAAAACATAAACCCCAACTTACAAAGAGGGTGCAAAAAAAAAAAAAAAGCCACATTTGTCCCTCTCTCTCTCCATTGCACCCTCGAAGTAAAATAAAACTATATATGCAGGCATGATACTATGATAGGTTAATTAATAACTATTGTACAGGCCTATGTTAGTTTATAGGCAGGCCCTATCATTTGTCATAATACTATTACAAGAATTTCATATACTATTCCAAGATAATTATTGTGCAAAAAAAAAAAGTTATTATCAACATCATATTAGCGCTAAATATATATACATTAATTGATTTACCACCATATAATTTTTTTTTTTTTAAGAAAAAGTTTCAACATATTGATTTATTATCCTACAAAAAAAGGTATATTATGAATCTATAATATGCAGCAAACTAAATTCAACCATATGGCAAGCATTGGTAAACTCATATTATGTTTTGGCAGATGCCAAATAAATTGCTACAAATAAGATGAAGGAAAGTTTGTAAATAAAAATTTAAAAAATTTAAAGCAACCTTTTTTGTCAGAAAAAACCTTCTAAATTTTTTTTGGCAAGTTAAAACCTTAAATGTAGATTTTTTTTGTAAGAGAGCCTAATCCCGTTTTCCAATGTTGACCGACCTATTTCCGGCATTGACTTGGGGTGTGCAGGTCACATGACCTTACTTTTTCCTATTTCCACCCTCTTCCCTTCGTTAAAATCTGCTGCCTCTAACTTCATTCCCATTTGCTCATTTAATCTCAATCGAAGATCGAAATCAGCGCTAAGGTAGTTAGTGTTTGCAATTGAAGACTTTCCCAATTGAATTTGACCAAGGTGATGTTTAAATTACTCTGTAATTTGTGCTTAATTCTTTGAATTGAAGGTTCTTGAAATATTAGGGTTTCTTCCCCAATTTTCAAATTTTATCAATCAGACTGAGAAATGCTGTGAGTGTAACTGATATAAGGGAGTAGCACAGAGGAGTTAATGCAAGGAAGAAGGCAAAGAAACAAACTATCATTGAGAAAGGGGGCCAATAAGATGAAGTTGGTGCATTGCCTGGGGCCTTGGCGGAGTTGGTAAATGATACTCTTCCTATCAATGAATCAGAAGCAACTATTCCTGTTTACAAAAATATTTACCTACTCCCATCATGAAAATTCCTATTTCCAACGTTCACTTAATGCCTTGATACTTTATTATATGTGACATCTAATTATCGTTTTTCACTATATTATTTTCCTTAATAACCACATAAAATTATCTATATGCCTACTTTCCTTTTTTGGGGTTTCAAGACTACATGCCTATTTCTATTTAAAGAATGTACTTTTTGACAATATTCCTTCTTTTGATGAGTTGTCATCAATTTTCTTTTATTTTTTTGTACTTTTGACATCATTTCCCAAAACTTTCTCTCTCTATCACTTCAATAATTACCAACTACCTTTTCTTTCTCTCTATCTCTCTCTAACCCCACATGCACATTTGTATTCCCCAATCATGGGTTTTAAGGAATCTTTAAGTTTCTTAATTCCCGTGAAAAATGGGAAATAGGCATGTAGATAAGGGACAGAGGGAGTAGTAATTAAAAAATGGGAAGCGCATTAATTAATGTTCTTTTTGTACAATTTTCAAGTACATTCATAAATTAATGCTTATGATAGACAAACATTTCCACACATATTGCGACAAATTATGACTAAAGTGTTGTTACTATTGTTAGTTATTACATCTTATTAAAGTCAAGGTATGATTCTTTTGGAGTATATTTGAAACTGTTTGACTCTGACCGCGGTCATTTATAATTACCCCATTAAGATTCCATCCCCAAATTATGGTATTCTTGGATTCTCAATGATACCTTAATTAATTAAACCAATCAAAGACTTTATTACGGGGAAAAAGAGAAATGAATTCCATCAAGAAGACATAGCATTTGTCATTTGACTTTCAAAACCGAGAATCACCCTTTTTTTTCTATAACCAAGCACTTCAAGAACCAGAAACAAAAGGACAGCAAAACAAGTTTTCACAATCAACAAAATTTGGAACATACCGGCTCCTCCAACAATGCCAATATTTTATGAGTCACACCAACACAAGATAGCATTGCGGCAAGCACGTTTGGGACGTGAGGATTCAGATCCAAATGACGCAATTGATGGCATAATGAATCAATAACATAGTCTGAATTTAGCATAACTAGGTGACCAACCTGAGGATTGTTTGGGACAGAAAGTCAGTAAACAAGGAATTGGCAAAAGGCATAAGACACAGTATGACTCTTACCGATGCGCATCCAGATGTGGCAGAAATTAAACGTAGCACAACATCAGATGCATGCCTGACGTCAGAGTTTGAGCACATCAGGTTTTCAAGCAACAGATATAGAGAGGAACAGAGGAATCCACTTGAAGCAAAATGCTCATGAAGTGTAATATTGAAGATCCCAATTCCCTCAATGAGCACCTGTTGGTAATAAATATGAGAAGTTTTAGAGCTAGACAAGATATAAAAACAATAAAAAGCAGCTTAAAATGACAAGTTATGGAAGTGTCATTTCCTGGTGCAGTTTGGCAACATCGTGTAAGAAGTTCTTATCAATACTTTCACCACCAGATTTAAGAAGAGATGTTTCAAGTATAACTGGAAGGTCCCAAATTTCTTGAGTTATGTACTCATGTAAAATGGTACCAACACAATCAATGACATGCTGCCTCATGTTCTCAGCGCCTTTAGTCTGCCAATGTGATCCATCAGCAACATTGCATCGTACTTGGCAAGAATGACCAAAAGCAGAGGCATCACTATTTTGATTCTCTTCAATTCTTACTCCTGACTTCTTAAATATTTTTCCAAAGACATTCATAGCTTGATCTGACATGCCAAATAACATTTCATTAAGGATACATGCAGCAGTTCCAGCTTGCCGCAACAATTGACCTGAATTTGTCCTAGCGTACCAAGATTCCCAGCTTTCACTATTATACCCCTTCCTACGTATCTCAAAGACTAATTTACGCAAATTATCCAAAGGAATCTCAATAATCTTTGATAACGGCACTTCATTTCTATAGTCTGTTTGGCACAGAGAAAACAGAAACAAGATACACATAAGTCAGAATATTGACAAGAACATCAGGATCCAATCAGAAAATTATACAATTGAGGAAAGATACTTTACCAGAAATTAAGGATAAACCCACAAGTCTAAGAATTCCTGCAAGTGCTTGATACAATTTATGACAGCCTACATAGGCAAACCAAGGAGGCATACGTGGAAGTTCATAATTCTCATAAGTTTGTCCTTTGGAATACTCCATTTCTTTGACCAAAGTGTGCACGTTTGACACTTCATATGTATTGGAATTATTGACAGGAAATTGGTCTTCAGAAATCTTACTGCCAATTTTTAACTCTGCAAGAGAATGCAAGTATCCAGTAGAAGAGGGCCTTGATAAGACTATTTTTCCAAGAGAGCCAGCAAAGACAGACTCCTCACTCAGACACAAGGCAAATACATCAAATAACTTAGCAGCCTTAATCTGCATGGTCATATATTTATAATTAGCTGTGATTTTTAGCTCATAATTAAATCAGCAGATAAACTGAAAGGTGCAAATAATTCCACATACAAAAACAGATAAAATACTCTCTCCGCCCATTTTTTTTTTTTTTTTTTTTGTGACAGTGGTTACACTATTAATTAATTCCTAATTTGACAGACATCTATCTCCACATTAATCCTTATATCTCACATACACCACTCTATCTCCTACTTTTTAATGCATCACTCTCTTTCCTACTTTTTCTAACACACACCAAACTTGCTTCCTTCACTCCCCTACCCTTCTGGTTTTTGTAGCTACAATAAATGAAACCAACAAAAAAAAAACAGAGTATAAAGCTTATAGGAAAGGCTTTTTATTTTCACTTCTACAACATCAGATATCTAAAGATTCTTTATATGTTCTGCTCTAGATCAAACAGAAGAATTGATGGCCCATCGGTATTTTATGGATAAAGAAAAAAAGAAAAGACAAATGAAATTAAATTAAGAATTCATTAAGATTCTAAAATGGTGTCTTTTGAATGAGCTAAGAGCCGATAGAATGAACTAAAAAATTCATGATCAGCTAAAAGAGGGAGTAACCCTCTTGGGCTCTTGCCAAATAGTTCCCTTATCTTGCTTGGGGTGTAATTTGAATCTACAGTGGTCAAGTTGGAATGGTTTTCCCTTATTTGAGAATAGTTCCCTCATCTGTCTGCAAACTTAGGTATCCTTCTTTATCATAAAATAACTTCTCTTATTCAAACTTTCAAATACCAGGCAATAACACAGCTACACAAACATATTTCAAGTGATGGAAAGGATAAACATCAATGAAATGAACACTAGATAAGAGGGGTAAAAAGGCATCCTACAAAGACTAGCAGGGACAGTAATCTATAAATTGATGGAACAGCAAAAAGATGACATATCTACAAAGTAGTGTCATAATATTGATGAAAGGACATACAGGAGAACGCAAAAGGTGATCAACAACAAGTTGAGGTCCAGAATAGTAGATCATGGCAAGCATCTGCTGAGCAGAAGCAAGGGCCAAAGATTCCTCACATCCAAGAATTAATTTAGGGAGCTTCTCAAGTAGCCTGTTATTAAGAAAAAAGACAATACAGAAATGAAAGTTTATGCTAAATTCAAGAACAAGTAACCAATAAATTCAGAGCTAGTGAATATGGACCTGCTAAAAATTTCAGCTAAATCATCCTCAACAGTATGTTTTCCATCTGACGAGAACAATAATCCAAGGACATCTTGAGCAGGCATGGAAACATCTTCAGAATCATCACAAGCCAATTTTCCCAAGCATTCCTAAAGCCAAAAACAATTATAAGAATAATCTAGCAAACATGAAACAAAGATCGACTATGATAGTTCAGATATACATCAAATAAACACTTTCCACTTACATTTCAAAAGTGATAGTAAAACCATCTTTAGGGCAACATATAAATAAATAAATAAATAAAGAAGGTAAATAATACTCCCTCCATCATATAGATTTGGCACTAGTTCCATGCAGAAATATGAAATGCAGATGCAACACGAAAAGACACGATAGTGTTAAAAAATCTTTCACATATCACCTAAAAATTGAATAATCTAATATGTTTTTAAGCCACGCTTCGTTATCTCAAAAAGTTCTAATTTTATAAAATTTGTAATTTCCAATGTTTTAGGAAAATAGTTGAGGTGGCAGATAGTTGTGTCGTGTCATGTTCATGTTTGATCTCGTGTTCATTACTTGTTCACAATATCAATAAACTTTGTGAAAAGTAGGGTAATTGCATAATTTGACCAATTATTAATACGGGTTGTGTTTGGGTTGGTTGTGTCGTGCCGTGACTTAGTGTTTTCTTTGAGTATTTTCGAGTTAATGTCGAGTTGCCTAGTCATGTCATGTCAAGCTCTTGATAAAATGGTCTTTAATCCTTCGTCTACACTCTTAGACTCTTAAGCTCTATAATCTCACCTATTTTCAGAACTCCTAATTTTTCAGTAATAATGGAAAAAGCATTGAAATAGATTGAGGTGCATCTTAGTTGACATTCTAGCTAACTCACTTGGGGGGGGGGGGGGGGGGGGGGGGTGAGCGAGAGAGAGAGATGCTATTGAATTATCAGTCTCTTTTATTCAATTTACATTCACATTGCTTTTAAGGGAAAATGAACTTTGATTTCTATTCCTCTAAAGCTCAACCAACATATTACTATCAAGGGCAAGAACTGCAACCTAAGGTGTCTTAAACAATCTACCTTATCTGCTCAATATTTGATTAATGTTTATCAAGATGCCCAATATACATAAAGGTAGTCACAGCTCTCAGAGACTCTCGAGAGGGAAACAATAATATAGTATCAAGAAGTCATCAGATATCATGCATTTTTGTACTACAGATAAATCAAAGAGATTGGAAAAAAGAACAAACCAAAGGTTCCATTCCATCTAAACATTTCCTCAAATACTGGGATGTGTAGGCAGCATTAGACAGTTAGGCAAACATATTGTTGAACCCTAATACTGTTATTTCATAAGATATTTTGGTTCACAACTAGTATTGTTTCATTATTCTAACGTAACAACTTTACTAATCTTGCTATTATGCATTAAATATCAATAGGGGTGAATGTAGTGAAATAATAACAGTCTAATCATGTGTAAATTAAACGCAAGAACATCAGCCCTGCATCAAATATACCAAGTGACAACTAAAAATATGACAGAAACAAAGCTTTTGTTAGGAGTAATAAGCAGTATAAAGTAGGTAAAACCAACACACCTGCAGTATCGAAATCCCCACGTAACATATTAATCGAAAATATGTATTAGAAAGTTAAAACTTCAAAGCTAATCAGATTGTTCACCAAACAGGTTTTCTACATCACAAGACAACTAGCATTTAGGCTAAACTTAAAGTTTGTGCTCAAGCGCAGCATACGACATTAGGAAAGAGCAAGGAAAAGAAGTATCAGTAGCTTAACAACACTCAATTGGTTTACATGGAAGAAAATTACAAAGTATTGAAATTATTAGGAGGTAGATGTTGATCAGGTCTCTATAAGGAAGATAATGGATTTCTAAGCCAGCTTGTGCAGCAAGGCTCATGATGTATTGAAAGTTTTGGTCCAACTGACTGAATGTAATACAAAAGGTTAACATCATAGTTTTGCTAGTCTATAGTCATATTTTTGAAGAATATTTGGAGAGATGATGAGAGACCTCAATTAATTAAAATTGGTCAGTTATCTAGAGAATGTCTAGTCAGTTTTTGGAGGATATGTTGTCCTCAACTATCCTCTTTCTCTTCCTCAATTTCCTATAAATATTTTATTTTGCCTAACAAAAATGTCCACTTCTATTAATGTGTTAGATAGTTAATACAGCAGATATGTAAAACTAAAAGTATATAACAAATAAAAGATAACTTATACCATATCCTGGTTGTTTTTTTATATATGAGTGAAGATTTATATAAACTTAGACCTTGATATTATTATTTCTGAAAATAGACTTCTAGATCTAAAATTAAATTTGGAAAAAAAAAAAAAAAAACACCTTGCAGTTCGAATAGAAGTGTACCAGCAGAAAAATTAACCTCCAGCTCACATATGATGAACTTTAACAGAGTATTATAAGGAAAAAAAAAAAACAAAAACTTTAGTTTTTAAATTAATCAACACTGGTGTAAGCATGAACTCATTACTAGATTCAAAACCCTATAGGTGGGTAGGTAGTTGGTGCATGTGTGGATATAATAGATTTTTGCAACCAGTTACTTAGGGTCTCTAAGTACTGTAGGTACTTCTGAAAGTGAATTGGTGGCATAAATATTAAATGACACAAGAATCAGATTTTACTACTTATATTCAAACAATTCAGAAGCACAAATCAAAACCACTGACTACTACAATTTTATTTTGGCATGTTCAGAATTTGAGATGTTTGGCATCTCCCTGGGTACCTCATAATAAAAGATAATGTTTATCAGAGATAATCAAAGTAAGTGAGAATCAAATTAAAGGAAAATGAAGCAGCAGCAATTATTGTCATCCTACCAAAAGCATCAATCTGCTCCCCTTCGAAATATAACTGCACTTTAATAAGAGTCCTTGTACTGCAGAGACAAGCCCACGCCTTATTCTCTTAGATGGATGCACACATATCTGACAAGAGCATCAAAGACACGGTTTAGCAGGCTGTACATTATAGTTGAGAAAGAAAGAAGATAGCTCTGAACCAGCTTTGGCAATTGAAATTTCTGATATATGGCAATAACAGTGATAAAGCACAGTTCATAGTCGACTCTAATGAAGCAACTTATTCAAGTTAAAGTTTATCAGCTTGTGAAGAATCTTATTCTACAAACTAAATTCAGATAACAAATCAAACCTATTAACATACATGTGGAAATATCTTGCTCAACAAACTGTCAATATTGACTGAAGTTTTTTCAAGCCAGTCTCTCGTACGTTTGACATGCAAAGGCCCTAGTCCCCCACTGATTTTGTGGCTTTGCTTCTCCTGAAGTTCCTCCTTGGTAGTAGGTGCTTTTAGACATAAATTATTTGCAGGAGTTTGAATCCGATCCTGAGCTTTGACATGCATGTGGCGTAGCTCCTTCAGAAAAGATTGCGGAGATTCATTCTCATATGAAAGCAAATCAGGCAAATTGTTGTGGGACACACGAGGGTCAGATATATTGGCATCATCCTGAAGGACTACAATGAGGAATTCCGCCAAGCCTCTAACTGCATGATCAGTAGCTTCAGTACTTCCAGCAGCCCCACTAATCATAGATTTGGAAACATTCAAAATTCCAGCCAATTTACTAACAACTCCAGGCAGAAAGAAAGCCAGGGCATCTGGAGTACCAACCTGCCAAAAGGGGAAATAACATTCACTGAGAAGATATCGAATATTACTCGAAACTTCGTACAAAAATGAGAATAAACACTTTTTTCTACATTTCTACAATTCCAGCAAAATTCTGACTGCAGAACTTACAAGTAACTCATAAGCATTAGAAACATAAAATTGTCAAGATCAACCCAAAGGCTCGGGTTGAACAGATCCTCCAAGCATTAGCATTTCTACCATAGTTTTTTGGGTATAAGCAATAAGACCTCTTCATTTTTACCTTTGCTACAAGTATGCGTAAGGTCAAAAGAGCTTCTATCCGAATCTTTGCACTGCCCCTAAGACCACGTAAGCTTTCGGCTTCTGCAATCTTGGTGCAAGCAAAATGATAAGAGCTAAATTAGCAACGCGTATAAGCATGTGAATAAAAATAATCTTATTATTCAATATGCATAACAAACAAGGTTTCAACATACATTCAGCAGGAGAGAGAGCCAGTGTCCAACAGCAGCTGAAGAACTTTCTGATTGGAGAAATGCAATCAAGCATTCCTTGGTTGGAGAATGACACTCCAAATGTTCAGCAGTTGAGCATCTAAAATCTTCAGTCTCTAGAAGGGGAGGTTGACTAAAACTGTGTTTGCAGGAGCAAGATGCGTCAGAGCAAGGAATTATATTGGAAATCAATGTCCTAAAGCACTTGACTACTCCTTCTCGGAACTCTTCTGCAGCCTCTAATGGTGATAGCATGGCACCATGAGTCAATGTCTTCAGCACAACAGTCATCTACCAAAAAGCAGACTCAAAACTTCAGGCCACATGTAGCATCAATGTTCAAACTTCAACCATGATAAAAATGTAAAGACAACTACGGCTCTGTTAACTTGGTAGAGTCAAACTTTCCAGGAAAATGATATTCAAATTTTCATTTGTTTGGAATATAACAGAGGACAAAAGACGAGAAAAACTCCCTCCAGTACATAATAATTGACACACTTTGACATTCTTCACTATTCATATACTAAGTTTGACTATAGCTTTGAGTAATGTATGAAAATCAACTAGTATCGTATAAAATGTTTTTAAATAGATATTATTGTGAAGTTTAATAATAACTTTTTAATACTTTTTAAATAATGTTTATTTATACATATTGTTGGTCAAACTCACATATTGGTATTGACTGTGTCAATTAGTATAATTCCGAGTGAGTAGAAACTATTTTTTTGGATGAATACTTAATCCCCTCAATTGTGTGCAAGAAGACCAAGGCTATGCAGATCCTCAGTTCAATGGCCCACAGTGGTGTCTAAACATTACTGCCTCATATTGCTTTTGCCTTTGATAATGAACATACATCATGGTGATAATGGACAATTGCACTTAAAACAATGTTCAGCTAATTGAACAAAGAAACAGTGAGGTATTGTTTGGTTGACATAGGAATCAAATTCCCATAGACATTTGTATTTCATTGGAATCTAATCCCACATCAAATTTCCTAGGAAATGGCTAAACTTGTTTGAGTGCTATGAAGGCATTTGCAAATCATGAGAATTTTGAGTTACCAAGAGGGACGCTTGGTAATTTGATTCCCATGAATTTGCACTTTCTACATTTTCACTTTTAAGAATCAACCAAACAAACACCCTGTATCCAAATTCACATGAATTTTCAATTCCCCAACTTGTTTTGGGCAACCAAACAATACTTTACTTTTTCTAATTTGTTACCATGATGTTTGGCATTCGTATTTGCTGGCTTAACATCGAAATCAAACAACAAAAGTGATGAGGATTCATATTCAACTTCAGAAGATGAACCAATCACCTTGGTTCGCAATTTTTCATCTAGTTAAATATTTCATACTTATGTTACATAACTTGCTAGATAGCTTAGTAATCTTGCTTAAAATATCTTAATTTACTTGCTTACTTTAGTAATAAGCCCATGGATTCTCCACGAACCCTTAAGGTGTGAACTTTACATGGTGCAATTTGTAAATTGGGCTTGATCTATTTGTTTGAGTCCAATTCATGTGGCTTAGCAGTATGGACCGAATTACTTAATCAATTCCAGTTCAAATGTTGTTTAAAGTTTATTGCACTCCTGGTTATTATAGTAATACTTAGGCGTGTAACTACAAAAGGATGCAGGAGTAATATCCTAACCCGGGAATGCGTTAGCTTTTTTAATTCATTTGGGAATTAGGAGTCTAGTAGTAATCTAGGTAGTTTCAAATAATCAAGTGTACTTTGCACTTTAAACTTAAATTTTCACAAAAAAAATTTAATTGTCCTAATATATATTGTCTCCCACAGCCACCCAAAGACGACCCGAAACTAAGAACATAAAGACTAAACTAAATCCCAAAAACATTGCTGAAAAGACATGTATAACGAATGCAGTTTACAACAACTCCCTGATGGCATGCAAAACAGATAATACGTTTTTGGCAGGCAAAGGAAAGGTGAAGATATACGGAGTAAAAATGTCACAAGACAGAAGTAAGGTTGCTCTATGGTATGAATAGAAGTGTTAAAAAGGATACACAAACCTGGTTTACAGAACCTAAACGACATTTGGTAAAAAGCTCCTCCAAACATTGAAGCACGCCTTCTGAAACAGCATCACTCACTTTAAGGGTTTGATGGGCAAAGAGTATTTCTGATTTTTCATCACAATTACGTTTTTGAACAGATCTGCAATCTACTGCTGCATCCATTAGAAGCAGCAATGGAAACAAGATATAGCTGAAAGAAAAATAGAGGTTAAAATTAGAATCAAAGTAAACAAAATAATCACAAAAACAAGTATAATTTGTGATGAATACGGCAATACGCCCTCTGCCCCAAATGTTTGCCCTCAAGATTTGATTACTTTGTTAAATTTTGGTTGAGACTCTTTATTATCAAAGATGGAAATGAAACAATCTTTTAGGAATGGCCTTAAAAGAAAAACGGAGCAAACAATAAGGGACATAGTGAAACTGAGTATGAAACTAGCACACAATAGGATATTTGAAGCATTACGAATAAACGTTGAATCATCAATATAACTGTTTAAAATTAATCATCATTTTATTCCTTCGACCTGTATTCAAATAAACCTTTACATAATGAAAGATTGCATTCGTTCGGATTAGCAACAGTAACAGCAACAGCAATATGAAGCCTTAATTCCAATAAACAAAAATGCAACAATAAGAAAGCAGAACATCATACTCAAAAAAAGGTTCGACGTCCTCGGAAGTCAAAGAACAAAGAAGGGCAAGCAATTGAGAAACAGCAGGTGATTGCTTCTTGGGGTTTTGCAGAAGGTCAAGCAACTCCAAACAACAAGATTTTAAATGATAGAAAATGCTACTATTCTGAGCTTCATCACTCAAGAAACCATCTTTATTCAAATCCATGTCGTTTGCCACACCAACCAACAAAATTACATGAAAATGCTGTCAAATGCCGCGATGTTTGAATCTGTCACCTATAAACAACACCCAATTTCTGAGTAAATTAACTTGAAATTGTACACTACGAAAATACAGACACCCAATTTCTGAATAAATTAACTTGAAATTGTACACTACAAAAAAGGGTATTTGATTTTATATAGTATGAATGAAGTATATCTGATACATAAACTAATTTGATTAAACCAAACCTTGCATAAACTAAAATTATAGTTGATTAAACAGAAAAGAAAAAGAGAAGGAGAAGGAGAGAGGCGGCTACGTGGGCGTTGGTTGATGTTTTTACTGAATTTCACAAAACTTTCTCTCTCTTCCACGAAAATGGCACTACAAAGGACGACGCGCTGGTTGCGTACATGCGAAAATGGCGAGCAGAAAGGTTGGAGAAAAATCCCCAAGCTCTAAAGAAGTAAGGAGAGGGAATCAACAGAATTAGAACATGAAAAGGAAGAGCTCAAGAAGGTGAGAAGACTTACCAGCGTTTGGAATGCGGGAACGGGAGTTTGGGGATTAATTGTTAGGAATACATAAAAATATGTCAATACTTTATTTGAATAGTGGGTGAGATTATACAGGGAACAAATTATAATTTTACAAATATACTCTTGCTAGTATTTCTTTTTCATTCTTTTCATTAATGGCAAAAATGTCATTTTATACCTATTTTCATTTCCATTTATTTATTACCTACCTTCTTTAGGTAATAAAATGGTGGGAATTCACTCCTAAATATTCTCATTCCCAAACCCCATTTTATTCCCATTCTCATAAAAAAAAAACAAGGTTTTTTCTTCAATTGGGATTAAAACTCTCAATCCCACCCTCAATTCCCACGTACCAAACACCCTCTAAAGGTAAAAAGAGAGAAGCTAGTTGATGAGGTTGAAGAAATAGGCATTACCGCAACTAAGGCTTTGTTTGGTTTAATATTAGTTAGAGGTGATCAAAAATCGGACCAGGCCGGGTCTTAACATAATTCCTTGTGTCCAAACCCGTAAAAAAGTAATGGGCTTGTCAAGCCAAAGCGAGCTTTTCGGGCTTTTTTCGGGCCAGGTTTGGGTTTTTAACTAAAAATGTGTTTTAAGGCTTGCCCAAACTCGCTCTATTTTCAGGCCGGACTGGTAGCCGGGCCAATATTGATCACCTCTAATATTAGTAAAGGAAAGAAAGCAAAAAGGAAAGGAAGGGAAAAGAAAGGAAAGAAACTACGTAGTATATTATTTGGCTTGATATTAGTAAAGGAGGGGAAAAAAGAAGAATCTACTATTTGGTATGACATTAGGAAAGAAAAAACTAATTTTAAGTTTGATAGATTTAATTTCTTTTTTTCCTCTCAAATTCCTCCAATTTTGAAAGGAAAGGAAAAGGAAAAGGAAGATTTTGTGAAGGGAGCTATCCTTCTATTTCCCTTCATTTCCTATCAAATTTCTTTCAATTTTAAGAACCAAACATAAAAACCATAAATTTCCTTTCTTTTCTTTTCCTTCCATATCTTACCAACCAAAAGGGGACTAAGACAATGTATGAATTGAAGGAGAACAGCTAAGGTCACCTTTGATAAGCCACAATTTGCAGGCATATTAACCCCAACATTTTTGACCAAATAATAAAAGGTTTTCACATTGGCGAATTAAGCAAAATAGATATTGGAGAATGAGGTTATTATTCGGAGACAAAATCATTTGGGATTCAGCTGCCAGCAGAAGTCCAATGAGTCCAAAAAAGAAAAAGATTCTTTTTTTAGATTCTTAGTATTCTGATTTAGTTTAATTTGTTTTGGATTTATTCTGATTTAATTTAATTTGTTTTGGATATTACCATATTTCGAATGATGTCAATGATTAAGCTCTGTCTTAGCATGTACTCTCTCCGTCCCATAATATAATTCCTATTATGTTTTTTTCACGGTACTTAAGAAATGGGAGGAGAAGTGGAAGAAGTACATTAAAGGTGGAAAAAAGCTAGACAAAAGTACAAGACAAGTGGATAATTTAAGGAGAAAAAAAGTAAAAAGTACAATTATAGACAAGAATTAGAGAGAGAAAATGAAAAAAGTACAATGCAAGTGGATAATTTAAGGGTAAATTAGGAAGTTCAATGAATAAAGTTTTAAAAATGAAGGTATAATGGTCTTTATATATTATTCAAAAATAGAAACAAGAACAACATTTTAGGTCTCCAAAATAGGAAAACAAGAACTATATTGTGGGACGGAGGGAGTATAAATTTCTGTAAAAAAAAAAAAATAAAAAAATCTAGAACCTTTAAATCGAAGGTTTTGTTAAGAGGTGACTCTCTCTCTATAGAATGATATTGAAAATAGGGAAGTGAATAAGTAGAGAAATACTGCTACGATTAATTTTTTTTTTTTTATCTTTTCCATAGTTCACAATGGTGAACTTATTTATAGGCAAAATGTTGTCATACAATTATTTGCACAATTGTACTATTATACAATTAAAATACTAAATTTGGTACCAATTATTGTACTCGAGAAGTTCATGTGAACTTCACTTTGCATTATTTTCAACACTTCCCCTTGAATGTTCACATGAAATGGAGTATGGGTTGTCTCGTGAAACTTGCTAGGTAAAACCTTATGGGATAAAACCATAGCTAAAAATTATTATATGCTTTATACTGCCTCATTAAAAACCTTGTTAGGAAAAACCCAGTGGGATAAAAACCTGATCGAAGGGAAAAAGAGTGTTGTGCATATAATACTCCCCCTGATTTCAGCATAGTTCACGAAAATGTCGCATTCCAATTTTGTGAACTAATTGCTCAAATTTCTTGGAAGGAAGTGATTTGGTGAATAGGTCGGCAAAGTTGTCACAAGACTGAATTTGCTGGATATCTATTTCCTCATCCTTTTGCAGATCATGTGTGAAGAATAGTTTTGGGGATATATGTTTTGTTCTATCTCCCTTAATGTATCCTTCAGTTACTTGAGAGATGCATGTTGTATTGTCTTCAAAGATGGTGGTTGGATTTTCTGTTATTGCTTTCATTCCACACTCTTCTTGGATATTACTAATCATCGACCTCAGCCATACACATTCTCGTCCTACTTCATAAAGGGCTATCAACTCTGCATGATTTGAGGATGTCGCAGTCAATGTCTACTTTGTTGATTTCCATGATATTGCAGTGCCACCATAAGTGAACAGATATCCATTTTGTGACTTGGAATTTTGAGGATCTGATAAATATCCAGCGTCAGCATACCCAACGAGGGCAGCATCTTGTTTCGGTTGATAATATAAACCAAGGTCTTGTGTTCCTCGTAGGTATCGGAGTAAGTGTCGGACTCCCTTCCAATGCCTATATGTTGGTGCATTGTTGTGCCTGGCTAACAAGTTCACAACAAAAGCTATGTCGGGTCTAGTGTTGTTAGCTAAGTACATTAAGGCTCCAATTGCACTTAAGTATGGTACTTCTAGACCCAGAATTTTTTTATTTTCTTCTCGTGGTCTGAATGGATCGTTTTTCATACTCAAAGAACGAACAACCATTGGGAAGTTGATTGGAGTTGTTTTGTCCATGAAGAATCTTTTCAAAACTCTTTATGTATAGTTTGATTGATGGACAAAAATACCATGACTCAAGTGCTCGATTTGCAATCCAAGGTAAAATTTAGTTTTTCCAAGGTCTTTCATCTCAAATTCTTTCATCAAGTACTTTGCAGTTTTCTCAATTTCATTTGGGGTTCCGGTGATATTCAAATCATTAACATAAACTGCAATAATAGCGAATCTTGATTGTGATCGCTTTATGAAAACACAGGGACTAATTTGGTTGTTTTTGAACCCTTCTTTTACAAGGTATTCACTGAGACGATTATACTACATCCTTCCAAATTGTTTCAATCCATAAAGTGACCTTTTTAGTTTTATGGAAAGTAATTGTATAGGTTTGTGGTTTTCTGGTAGTTTTAGTCCTTCGGGGACTTTCATGTAAATGTCTGTGTTGAGTGACCCATACAAATACGCAGTCACTACATCCATTAATCGCATTTGCAGTCCTTTTGTGACTGTCAAATTTACCAGAAATCTTAATGTAGTTGCATCAACTACTGGAGAATATGTTTCTTCATAATCAATCCCTGGAATTTGAGAAAATCCTTGGGCTACAAGTCTTGCCTTGTATCTAATTATCTCATTTTCCTCATTAGGTTTTCTCACAAATACCCATTTGTATCCAACGGGTTTTACACCTGCTGGTGTAAGAGTTATTTTTCCGAAAACTTCTCGTTTTTCAAGTGACTTCAACTCAGCCAGCATTGCCTCCTTCCACTGTTCTTGGTTCAACATCATTTTCATCAGACACAATGTCAATTGCGATAAATTTGCAAATATTTCATCCACGATAACATCTTTCCTATTCCAATGAGTCTTGGTAGAGACGTAATTCATTGAAATTTCATTGGTATTGACGCTTTGAACATCTTGTTCATTCCCCGTAGGGTTGTCTTCTTGTTCGTCCCCTTTAGGATTATCATCATTTTCTTTACTTTCATCCACATTTGGTCTTTCTTGACCATCTGACGGGGGAACATCATTAGTCTCATTTTCTATTCCATCCAATCTTTTCAATTTCCTTGGTTTAGAATCTTTTGAACCAAGTGGTCTCCCACGCTTTCTGCGTGCTTGAGATTCATTCTCAATGGCCTTATTATCAGTTGGGATTTCAATACGTGCAGGGGCATTTTCAACTGGTATATGTGATTTTGTCACCTTATTTGTGTCTACAAATGCATCAGGCAATTGATTTGCAACACTTTGTAAATGAACAATTTTCTTGACTTTTTGTTCACACATATTCGTTCGTGGGTCTAACATCAATAGTTGTGCTGCATTCCAAATAAGTTCTATTTCTTTCTTGCATTCCAAATGTTTGGGATGTAAATTCCCCAGCATTGTCGAGTCTTATTTTCTTTATTGTATGATCCGGGAACTGTGCTCTTAATTTGATAATTTGGGCAAGTAATTTTGCAAAGGCCACATTTCTGCTTGAAAGTAGACTAACATGTGACCGTCGTGTAGAAGCATCAATTAAAACCATGAAATATCGAAATGGTCCACATGCCAGATTAATTAGCCCACAAATATCTCCCTGAATTCTTTCCAAGAATTTTGGAGATTCAATAGCAATTTTGTTCATAGATAGTCTTATATTATTTGCGAAGTGAACATGCAGAGCATGTTAATTCATCCGGTCGAGGAATTTTGACATTTCTTATTGAATGTCCAACTGAATTTGCTATTATTCTTTGCATCATCCCAGTTGTTGGATGTCCCAAACGATCATGCCATAAAATAATCAAATATTTGTCATCTAACTTCTGGTTAGATATCATATTGATTTTCACGGGTCGTATGTTTATACGATATAACCCCGAAGAATATGCTGGCAATTTCTCATAAATGTGTTTTGATTAGGGGATTTTTCCCCACCAATCACCATCTGACAAGTGGACCAATCAGGTTCCGCCATGTGTCCGTCACATGGGCCAATAGGAGCCTGCCACGTGTCAAGCAATGATCCGTCCACTATGGACCAATTACGACACGACACGTGTCCTTCCCATGACACCTGGGATAACCGGTCACCTAGGCCCAACTTCCGAGGGAAGCCCAATCAGCCCAAGGTTAACCTAAACCTAGATTGACACGTTTCTCGAGGTTATAAATACCTCCCTTAATCCTCATTAAGGGGGATAACACACTAAAAACGCAGATTACACACATTAAACACTCTCACCTAGAGAGACCCAATCACTTTAATTTCCGCATTAATTACTCCTTAATCAAGTACTAACTTGACCGTCGGAGGCGGATCTCCAATCATCCGGAGCATCCGTTTGTTTTGCAGGTACAGGCGTCCGGTTCCAGTCTCGGAATTGTAACTCTCCCGCAGGACATCAGAAAACCCCGAAACATTTGGCGCCGTCTGTGGGGAGAGTACTTCTGAGATGGCATCCACGTTTGTACCGGCTCCTGAAGTGAGATGTCCCCTGGACGACCCTCTAGTTCAGTCGGACCACGATACTGAGAATGAATTTGAAGTTGAAGCTCACACAGCTTCAGACGGGACCCTAAGGGCCCGACGTACCCGTCATACCGAAAGGAGAGAACGGGAACATCTTCAAACTGGAAGTGAGCCAGCAGGCGCACCGCCTGTTCGGCAGCAGCCGACTGATGGGTCTGCTCCCATCACAAGGAACGAACTCATGACCTTCATGAGGGACTTCAAGGGAGAAATTCAAGAGTTGATCAACAAGAAGCCGCCTGCTCTGGACAAGGAGCAGTCGGCTAAGAAACCCTCCACTTCACTGAAGATGAAACCAGTTCAAGGGCGAGAGGCGACCCCTCATCCTAAATCTAGGAAGTGGGAGCCACCTGCCCTTGATTTCACAAAATACCGTTTTCCTACTCCAGGAAATAGGAAACCTGTTCGTCATATTCAGGCGGACGGGTCGAGGAAAACATACACAGACGCTCGGCTACTGCTAGAGCAGAAGAAGAGTGACCGATTGTCAGAGTCGGCCTCCACTTTAAACTTCAAAGACAGTCTGCGGAATACCTCGATGAGGCATACTCAGTCGTATCATGAGAGTCAGTCAGGCGGCACCTCCCGTCAGTCCGGCTTTCATAGCGACCAGGCGGTACCAAACTTACCGTTTGTACCGCAACAACAGTATTTTTTACAGCCACCTCCGTTTGGTGGACATGCAGCAAAAAATGTCCAACCTATGGACTGGTAGCTACGGTTGCTTAGACTTGGTGAACAGCCGTCGGCCTTCTCCAAGGAAATTACTGAAGCCGCTCAGCCGGCCAAAGTGAAAAATGTATTAGTAGGCGTTTATGACGGCACTACTAACCCAGAAGACCATCTGATGGCATTCACCAACCTGATGTACCTTCAAGGGTTGGATGATCCCACTTGGTGCAAGTGTTTCCCAGCGACTCTCAAAGGAATCGCACAACAATGGTTCGGCAACCTGCCGACTGGTTGTGTAAATAACTTCAGGACGCTTGCTTACTTATTCACCTCCAACTTCGCCATGAACATCCCTGCGAAGAAGACGACCCTTGATTTAGGAACAATTCAGCAGGGTGAGAAGGAGGGGCTTCGTTCTTACATCAGGCGGTTTAACCTGATGAGAATACAGATTCAAGGGTTACCGGATGAAGTAGCCTATACTGACTTTTTCAAAGGTCTCAAGGACGGGTCGACCTTCAAATTTGATTTGGTCCGAAAGAGGGTGGCGACTCTTCAAGAGGCCTTGATTGAAGCGGAAGCCTATATACAGGCGACTGATCTTTGTAGTACGGTAAAACAGTCAGACGGGAAAAGGTCCGACAAAAGAGAAGGACGACAGAAACAGTCGTCAAACAAAGACGAGAAGAGAAAAGAGGTCTGGGCGGCTGATTCCTCTAAACAGCCGACCCAGAAAAAGAAAAAAGAATTCAAACCATACTCCCCAAAGTATGTGTTTAACAAGGATAGCCAATTTATCCTAAAGGAAATCAAGGGACGGATCTCAATTGAGAAGCCGGTCCCCATGAAGGGTTCTACAAACAACCGGAACTAAGAAAAATTTTGTGATTATCATGAAGATGTTGGTCATCACACCAATGAATGCATCAGTCTCATGCGGTATCTGGACCGCCTGGCTGAGCAAGGTGATCTTGACACTTATGTCAAGAAATCTACGGGGAACACTTCCTCAAAAAAGCAGTCGACCAAAAAGAATCAACAGGCCGACAGCTCCGATACAGATGATGCAGTCGTCTACACCATTGCAGGCGGCTTCTCAGGAGGCGGCCCCACTATTAGGGGCAACAAAGACAATATCAGACGGTTAGATGTAAATTCCGTTCACCAAGAACGGCCCTCCAAATATTCATTTCCTGAGATTGTCATCACTGAAGAAGATCTAGGAGGGGTAAGAGGGCCGCATGACGACCCTATCGTTATTGAATGTAAAGTGGCCAACCAGAGAGTTGGCCGAATCCTCATAGATACCGGAAGCTCCTCAGATCTCATCAGTAGCAAATGTCTGTCGAAACTAAAATATCAGACTGATTGCATACATCCGGCATCCCACCCTTTAGTAGGGTTTGGAGGAGGAGTCGTCCACCCAGTGGGACGAGTGGATTTACCCATCCGCCTGGGCGAAAGAGGGGAAGGACGACACATGGTAGTCCGGTTCCTGGTAGTAGAAGAACTCTCGGCCTACAACATGATTCTGGGACGACCAACCCTGAATAATTCCAAGGCTGTTATAATCCCATCTCTTATGTTGCTCAAGTTTGAGAGGGATAATGGAACAGTCGGGTCCCTAAGGGGAGATCAGAGGATGGCCCGAGAGTGCTATCTCTCGGATGTCAAGCCCACTGTTATGGCCACTGGGTCGAGTGGTGGAAAAATAGACCTTGACAATGTCAAGGAAAGTGCGCCTGTTCGAGAAGCAGGCGGCAAGAAGAGAAAGGCATCCCAGACAGGGGCCGCAAGAAAAGACAGAAAATAGCAATCATTGGCAGAGGAGCGGTCGAATGAATTCCGCCCTCAGCCGGCTGGTGAACATACGGACCTGATCTTAGACGACTCGCGTCCTGACCGAACAGTCAAAGTTGGGACGACTGCTCTGAGAGTCCTGAGTGATGACTTTCACAAACTATTGAAAGAATACAAGGACATCTTTGCATTCGAAGTCCATGAAATGCCAGGCATTAGTCCTGATCTGGCGGTACATAAACTGGCCGTGGATCCGAAAAAGAAGCCGGTACGGCAGAAGAAGCGGAACCATGGCGAAGAAAGAAGTCAGGCGGCAGCCGCCAAAGTTAAAAAATTACTTGATGCAGGGTTCATTCGGCAATGTTACTTCCCAGACTGGGTTGCAAATGTGGTGCTTGTTAAAAAGCCGAATGGCACCTGGCGAATGTGTGTAGACTACACAGACTTAAACAAGGCGTGCCCCAAAGACAGTTACCCTCTGCCTAAAATTGATAACCTGGTCGACTCAACAGCCGGCCATGCTTTGATGAGCTTTATGGACGCCTACTCTGGTTTCCATCAAATTCCTTTATAGAAGAAAGATCAGGAGAAGACGGCCTTCGTCACTGATCAGGGGTTATACTGTTACACGGTCATGCCGTTTGGTCTTAAGAATGCCCCGACCACTTTCCAGCGAATGATAAACACTGTGTTCTTTGATCAAATTGGGAGAAATGTCGAGGCATATATTGATGATATGATTGTCAAGTCTAAACTTCAAAAAGATCATCTGTCGGACCTCCGAGAAACTTTCGCCACACTCAGGCGGCACCATGTCATGCTCAATCCCAAGAAATATGTCTTTGGAGTTGAGTCTGGGAAATTTCTCGGATTCCTTATCAATCAGAGAGGAATAGAGGCGAACCCTGAGAAGGTGCAGGCGGTCATTGACATGCAGTCGCCTCGTACCATCCGAGAGGTTCAGAAGTTAACAGGTTGTCTGGCGGCCTTGGGAAGATTTCTAAGCCGATCAGGCGACAAATGCCTATACTTTTTCCAGGCAATTAAGAAAAAGGCAAGGTTTGAATGGGGGCCGGATGCTGAGGCGGC
This sequence comes from Chenopodium quinoa, assembly GCF_001683475.1. Lineage (NCBI taxonomy): Eukaryota > Viridiplantae > Streptophyta > Magnoliopsida > Caryophyllales > Amaranthaceae > Chenopodium > Chenopodium quinoa. The sequence goes on along the minus strand of NW_018742205.1, from coordinate 4,280,533 downwards.
CTTCCAGAAATTGAAAGTTCACTTGCATTCCTTGCCGAGGCTGGTCAGCCCTTTGCCCAAAGAAGTACTCTACATGTACCTGGCCGTCTCTGATCATGCGTTAAGCGCTGTTCTCCTTGCTGAAAGAGACGGCTGTCAGCTCCCGGTCTACTTTGTCAGTCATGTACTGAAAAATGCCGAGTTGAGGTATCCCTTAGTGGAGAAATTTGGTCTTGCACTCTTCATGGCTGTTAAAAAAGAAGAAGCCCTACTTTTTGGCACATGCAGTCGTCGTGTATACAGACCAACCTATCAAGCGGCCACTGACCATCATGGAGTCGTCAGGCCGAATGATCAAATGGGCCATAGAAATACAGAGCCTCGAAGTTACTTTCGAGCCTAGAAGAGCAGTGAAGGGACAAGCCTTTGCTGACTTTATTGTTGAGATGACTCGTCCTCCGGACTCTCAAGTTACAGACCAAGTCTGGAAGGTATATGTGGATGGAAGCTCTACTTCAAATGGTTGTGGAGCAGGAGTCATATGTCAGTCGCCAGAGGGCGACAGGTACGAGTATGCTTTACGCTTCAGTTTTCAGGCCTCAAACAATGAGGCAGAATATGAAGCTTTACTAGCCGGAATCCGCATGTGCAAGGCGGCAGGAGCAAGAAAAATAGACGCCTGTTCCGATTCACAATTGATAGTGAGTCAGTACAATGGAGAATACGAAGCAACCCATCCGGCCATGATCAAGTATTTACAGGCGGTCCGACAAGCAGTCGGCTCCCTTGAGGATCTCCATCTGACCCAAGTGCCGAGATCAGAAAACAACCAGGCGGATGCACTTTCAAAATTAGCATCATCCGCCTCCTGTGATACTCCTCGAACTGTTTTTTGGGAAGTAATGGAGAGGAGAAGCGTTGAGGAAGAACCTATTGGAATCTTAGACAGAAGCTCAACCTGGATGGATCCAATCAGGGCATATCTGACAAAGGGTACCCTGCCGGATGATCATCAATAGGCGGCAGCACTGAAAAAACGAGCAACCAGTTTTGAAATAATAAAGGGAGAACTTCACAAAAGGGGGTACCTTCAACCCTTCTTAAAGTGTGTTACTCCAGAAAAGGGGCGAGAGATACTGGACGATCTTCACTCTGGTTACTATGCTTCCCGTATAGGCGGTAGGACGCTTGCTCAAGGGGCAAGGCGGCAAGGCTACTTTTGGCCTACTTTAGAAGCAGATGCAATGGAGATGGTGAAAAAATGTGACAAGTGCCAAAGGTTTGGCAAGCTAATTCACCGTCCGGCTACTGACCTCACTACCATTCATAGCCCACTACCGTTTGCTAAGTGGGGCATGGATATTCTAGGTCCATATACGCCTGCTACAGGCGGAAGGAGGTACATACTTGTTGTCGTCGACTACTTCACTAAATGGGTAGAGGCGGAGGCTGTAAAGGGAATCAAGACGAAGGATGTAATTTCATTCATTTGGAAAAATGTCATCACTCGGTTCGGGGTTCCCATGTCTATGGTTTTTGATAATGGTCCCCAATTTGAGACGTCTGTTCTCAAAAGCTAGTTGGGTGACCAAGGAATTGCACACTACTTTGCATCTGTCGGCCGTCCACAAGCAAACGGCCAGGTAGAAGCCTTTAATAAAATCATCTCAGACGGTCTCAAGAAAAAAATTGAACGAGCAGGCGGCCTATGGGCGGATGAATTACCACATGTTCTCTGGGCCATTAGGTTAACTGAAAAAGGGGCGACTGGAGAAACTCCATTCCTCCTAACTTATGGTGCGGAAGCTGTTCTTCCAATAGAACACTACGAGCCGACTCTTCGAGTAATGCTATATGACGAAGAGGCAAACTGGGAAGCCATGCGCCTGGCATTAGACTCACTTCCTGAAAGGAGGGGAAATGTTGTCTTGCGCCATGAGATTTACCGCCTGAGAATGACTAGATCATACAACAAAAAAGTACACAGGCGTCCACTCAAAGTGGGGGACTTTGTACTTAGAAAAATGGAAGCAGTTGGAAGGGCTAATGAGTCTGGCAAACTAACTCCCAACTGGGAAGGACCCTACCGAATCTGTGAAGAGGTCAGGGACGGTACCTACCGTCTGGAAACACCAGACGGCCAACCGTTGCCTCGAACTTGGAATGCAGATAATCTTAAGAAATATTTCTTTTGAATGATATAAATAGTCAAGGGCTACTTAATAAAAGTTTGCATACTTAATATTCAATTTTGTACTAAGAGGGGCACGCCTACTAACAAACAGTCGGCTACTCTCCATACTCAGTTTTTATTCTTACTTAAGAGGGGCATGCCTGCTGACAAACAGTCGGCTACTCTCCATGTTTAATTTTTATTCTTACTTAAGAGGGGCAGGCCGCCTATACATTTACAGTCGGCTACTCTCCATTGAGTATTTTACTCTATCTTCAGAGGGGCATGTCGTCTGTACCTTTACAGTCGGCTACTCTCCATTGAGTATTTTACTCTATCTTCAGAGGGGCATGCCGCCTGTACCTTTACAGTCGGCTACTCTCCATTGAATATTTTACTCTATCACCATAGGGGCATGCCGTCTGGACATATAGTCGGCTACTCTCCATAGAAGAGGGCCGACTGGTTCCAAAGCACACAGCCACCCCCCTTATACTTAGCTAAAAATGATCAGGGTCTGGCCGACCCTGTGCCTAAACAGGCGGCTACCCTCCTCTTACTTAGCACCTACGTTCACCAAGAACTAACCAATTCCACAAGCCGAATGATCAGTCCAGGCGCCAAGCCAACTGATCCAATCTTTAAACTAATTTGACCTGTCCCAACATCATAGCAGGCGTCCGGCGGCATCCCTCCGGATGAAATTCGTCGTAGAGAGCAGCTCCCTTTTGGGTGGAACATTGCTCTATAAACTAATTACACGGCACCTATACAACTGTCCCCAAGGGCAACCACGTAGCCGTTTTTGAGACAAGGATAACTCTATCACTAACCAAACCAGTGGTAGCAGTTGACATCTGAGTCAGATGACCGCCTGTATTACTTGGGATAAATGCAGGGGGTACCTCTTAAGTTAATAGCCAACAAACATTGGCGAATCAAAAGGTTCAGCCGGCCTCCGCCACCTGGTACCTTTACTACTCAAGCAGGAGTGACGGCGACTGAGTAACTCCAAAGTTAACTCATAGTCACTCTCTCAAACTTAGTATGGAGCCTAAAAGGTATGAGTCGTTCGCCTGTTTTTAGCAAACAGGGGCTCTCAACCACTACTTCTGCTAGGTTAACAACCTATGAGTTAAAAGCCAACAAACATTGGCGAATAAAGGGGAACAACCGGTACCCACCGCTTGATACCTCTACTACTCAGTTACTTGGCGACTAGGTAACAACCATGTTTACTTGGTCAAACCACTTTCCTACTTGGTTAATTTTATATGACAGAAGCGCCTGCCTAACGGGGATCCAATCTTTAAAATGGTTCGAATACCGATTGGATAAATGGCCGACTGATCGTCTAGCCTGGAAACAGACAACCAGTCGTCCAGGGGCATAGGCGGCGTGACTAACTATCCGTACCTGTCTGCAACTATCGGCCATGTAAAACAGTCGGTATAGTGTACAATTGGATATCAGAATATTCAATACTTAAACAAATTTGAAGCAAAACAAAAAAATTCATTAAAAAGAAGCCGGTCATTAAAGACCGGCAAAATATTCAGAGCCCCGGCCCCCTGGCCGGGTAAATACAAACAAACGGCACGCAGGCCGTGGGAAGAAGACATAAAGCTTAAGAAGGAGGCAGATCTTCAATATTAGCAGCTGCCGCCTGGTCAGCACTCTTCTTGCTGGACTCGGCTTCAGCTGCATCCTTCTTTGATGCATTACCCCCAAGCGGCACAAGCGCCACTACCGACTGCTCCTCCTCCTCCAACGCCTCTTCCTCAGCAGCCGCCAGGATCTCTTGATTATATCTATCAGAACACTGGCGGTACGTTTTTTCCCATGAGGCAAAGTCAGCATTGGGGAAGAGGCGGCCCCAAGTCATGCGCTGGATTTGAGCAGAGTCTTCCATCATCTCCCGGACCAGCTCTTTCTTTTCTTGCTCGGCCTTTTCCGAGAGCTCCTGAGTAAGACTCTTCTCCTGGGTCACCAGGCGTACCTTTACGCTCGCCAAGGATTTCTCCAAGGTTTTGTATGAGGACATCTTTTGGCGAAGAGGTCTCAGCTCGGCCTTGAGGTTGTTGATGGTCGCCTCCAGCTCGCTATTCCTCTTCTGGGCCGCCTCTAACTGAGCCCGGATAGCGGCGGTAGCCTGCGCCTGATAATAAAGAATATCAATGGTCAAAACTTCATTTTGGGCAATTTGAAACATTGCCTTATCACAGTCAGAGGCGGCCATAGCTTTTGCAGCCTTTACCTCTTTGTTCTTCCGGTCAAGCGGCTTGCGAAGGCCGTTCACTCGGAGCAGGGCCTAAGTAAAAAGGGGAACAGGCGTCAGTTTCCAAACAAAAAGAAAACAGGCGTCCTGGAATTCAAATACTCAAAAATATGCTAAGTATACCTCAGCAAGGACCCCTGCAATTCCGTCTAGGTCAAGGGTGCCGACACCCCTGACCGCCTCCCTTTCAGCTGGAGGAACGACCTTGATCATAGACTTGGCCACCTCGACCAAGTCAGGCTCCTGAGGGCCGGCTACATCAAGCATAAACAAACGGATTAGACCTTGTAAAGAAGGGAGCAAGTCTAAAATTTACAAGGACAATTTCATACTTCTAGGTGGCCCAGCTGGAGTTTTAGAAGAAGTGGCCGGCTGTTTCTCAGCCGCCGCATGTTTCCTGGCAGAACCAGGAGAGCTCGCAACAGTCGTCCTCCGGGCCTTGGGGTCCGGCTGTTGGGAAGAAGAAGCTCTTGGAGCGCCCGTCTAAAAAAGAAGAAAAGAGTCAGTATATGCATAAACACAACTCCAAAAAGAGGGTGAAAGGTTCGAAGCCCACCAAGGGTGCCCCCTTGTTGGGGGAGTCGGTTGAAGACTGTTTCATGATGGAGGCCCGCAACATGGCCGCCGCAGTCTTGGAGGCGGTAATTTTGCTCATGGCGTCCGCTGCAAAAACAAATAGCAAAGTTAATTAAAGTCATAACAAGAAATGCACGGAACAGCAGAGTATTCGACAGGCCGGCTACCTCTTGAGCACCGACTGCTGAGGCCACAGGCGACCAAAAAGTACTGGTCGTAGAGCCATTTGAAGCTCGGGACGCAGTGCAGGGGTACTTGCTCTCGTACCCCTGAAGTAGAGTTCACCTTCGACTCTACTTTGAAGAGTCCTTTATCTAGGATCTCTTTCTTAGCCTTGTGGGGAACAGGCGGCATGCTGCGGCCGCCTACAAGAAGGGGCGGATTCCTGTTCCACCTGTTGAAGCGCTTGTTCAGCTTTGTGTCTGAACTCTCAATGATGAGGAAGGTGCTCCGCCAGTCCTTCCATTTGTTTGCTTTACCTCTCGTCATGAGGTAGCCCCTGTGGCTAGACAATTGATACCAGCCGGTACCGCTTGCCTTAGGGGTCCGGCTGAGGTAGTTCATGTGGGCGAAAGCCTCGAAGCTCGGCTCCACCCCGTGCAGTTCGCACCCGGCCACATAGCCGAGTACGTTGACCCAGGAGTTTGGGGCTAACTGCCATAACCCCAACTCATACCCATCCAAGATCCGCTGAACAGCTGGATGTAGTGGGAAGCGCAGCCCAGCCTTGATGGCCGCCTCGTAGCAGCCAAAGCAGGCGCCATCATAACTGGTACCAGCCGGCCATACGACTGTGTCTTCTGGATCCGGCACGAACACTAAAAAGCCGGGACCCATTGTGTGGTTTGCGATAAAGCTCTCCACTTTCTCTTGCATGGCCGTAATCCGGCCCCGAGGTACCGTGCAGTAGTAGGGGGTATTTTGCTCTCGGTGAGAGGCGAATGGCTCCGCCCAATCGTCCCCCTTCTCAACTGCGTGAGAAATCCTCGCCTCTTGTAGGCGACTGTTTTTCTCTTCTGTGTCCAACGAAGCATGGCCAGAATAGCTAGACTCGGAATCGTCCTTTGACGAGTCCGAAGAGGACGACTCCTCCCCTCTCCCGGAGGGGCCCGCCTCCTCTCCTTTAAAAGGAGCAGGAGAGAATGTAGAATTGTCAACTGTAAATTGGGAAGGGGTCACTTTGACTCCTCCCTCAGAACTGCCGGCTTTCAAGCCGCCTTGTTTCACTTCCACATCTGGCGCCTGGTCAGATGTTTCACTAATCGGCACCCTGTGGGAGGAGCCGTCTGAGTTTGAGATCCTGGCAGTCTTTTTTGTTCTGGCCATCATGCTCTGCATAGACACAGATACAGTCGGACTTTGTATAAAGGGCAAAGATGGGTCCAGAAAAGGGCAGGCGGCACTCCTAGTCCTAGATTCAGCCGTCCCCGGTGACTGGCTGATCACTAACCTAGGTCGTGTCGTGTGCTTCCGTGGTGCCATTTCAAAAAAGAATAAAGTAAAGAGAAAATTAAGAGTAAGAGAACCGACGGTTACCTGAATGAGTGACGATTGATGAAGTTCTGAAAATCCTTTGCAGCCGGCTTGTCAGAGCAGGCGGTAGGCAGAAAGGGTCCAAAATGTCAGAGCAAGTTCAGGGGTCCGAATGTTCTCTCACAAAGTTTTCAAGTGTGAAAATGACCGAAGTCAACACTCCTTTATATAGGCGAAGTGAGAAGGCGAAGGTCACTTCCAGAATTCAAAATTTTGGCGGGAGAATCTCTCGGCCTCTCGCCGAATGACACCTGTAGCAGGTCGTCGCCTGTTACAGGGCGATACCTGTCACAGGTAACACGTGACCAGTCACGTGCCACCTGTGAGGGGCAAATGATTAGGGGATTTTTCCCCACCAATCACCATCTGACAAGTGGACCAATCAGGTTCCGCCATGTGTTCGTCACATGGGCCAATAGGAGCCTGCCACGTGTCAAGCAATGATCCGTCCACTATGGACCAATTACGACACGACACGTGTCCTTCCCATGACACCTGGGATAACCGGTCACCTAGGCCCAACTTCCGAGGGAAGCCCAATCAGCCCAAGGTTAACCTAAACCTAGATTGACACGTTTCCCGAGGTTATAAATACCTCCCTTAATCCTCATTAAGGGGGATAACACACTAAAAACGCAGATTACACACATTAAACACTCTCACCTAGAGAGACCCAATCACTTTAATTTCCGCATTAATTACTCCTTAATCAAGTACTAACTTGACCGTCGGAGGCGGATCTCCAATCATCCGGAGCATCCGTTTGTTTTGCAGGTACAGGCGTCCAGTTCCAGTCTCGGAATTGTAACTCTCCCGCAGGACATCAGAAAACCCCGAAACATGTTTCTTGCCATATTTTCCTGCCGAGAGGCATAAATACTCCTTTGGACCCGATGTCATTGTTTCTAAATGATAGCCATTTTGCCGTACATCTTTAAAGCTTATGAGATTTCTTCGAGATTTACTCGAGTATAAAGCATTATTGATTATCAATTTTGTTCCATTTGGAAGCATTATACAAGCCTTTCCAAATCCTTCAATTTATTTTGCTGACCCGAAAATAGCGTTTACATTTGCCTGAAACAACTTTAGTTGTGAAAAATATTTTCTATCCTTCAAGATAGTGTGTGTTGTTTTACTGTCCAAAAGACACTGATATTTGGAACCAACTTCAGGCATATCCATATCTTCATAAAATAAATATGAGATTAGTTTAGAATAATATCATACAAACTTTTATTGATGATAGAAATTAAAAGTACATGACTAGTCATTTAAAGTACAGTTAATGACAGATAATACATTAAAGCATAGTATATGTTACGTTAGTAGATGGGTTATTTAAGCATTGTTATTTTCTCCAAAGATGAAATCATTTCCAATATCAGCATTGTCTATGAAAAAATCGGACACATCATGTAACACCCCCAAAATTCGGGTCTTTGTAAAACGATAAGAGTAACCTTTTTACCTTTCAAAATCAACCATCGAACCTTGGGAGTGTTACTGCTACACTTATTTTCCATAGAAAACAAATGCAAAGCAAAACAAAATATCATTTTATAAACTAAGTGATCTGAGTGACGGCAAAAATAAAATGGTCGTTACATCCAAACAATAAAACATTTAAAAAAGACATTAATTAAAAAGGAAAATAAATAAGTTCGAAATTAAACTAAATTGTCTTAGCTACGTGATTATTCTAGTGTCTCCTAACACGTAACCGAGTACCCTCTTACCAACCTGCAAAATAAATCAGAAACAAAAAATGAGAGAAAACTCCCAAAATCAGATAAATTGAGTAATTCCAACTCCATCCCGTAAAATAAATAATTTTAGTTCGAAAAACATTTTACACAACACAATTTCATCAACATTATAATAATAAGTCAAAATCAAGTTGTCACATAAAATTTATTACTTTAGTTAAGAAAGGGAAAGAGAACGCCAGTAAGCCGGGACTAGTCCCTGTCACCACCTACTTTATAGAGGGTCGCGCGTAACCCCAAATGGCCATAAATTAAACAGAATGTCCTTAGTGTGCACACCCCTCACTAATACCCATTGATTAGGAGGAAGACTAAACAACAATATACGTTAATTTAAAACAACTAGTAGCAACCATAACTACTAGTGGGCAACCTACTCTTCACCCTTTCGGGTTTCATTTCCCTTCTTAATTTAATGTACATTTTAATAGATTAAATTGTCCGATCACATTGCACACGAGTATTGCACAAATCAATTTAATCCCAAGTAACCATGTTTCAATTTCAGTATTATTAGAACATAGCCATTCTACATGATACACTAGTTACGACTTGTTTCCCAATAGGCCTTGGAGACCATCAATCCAGTATAATCAATAATTCAATTCCCAAGTTTTTAATTATATTAAGAACTCATACAATACCAATTAATCAAATTTTCGAAAATACTTTTACTAGTACTCAAAATATAGAAAACTAGTATAAAATATAATTCCATAATATCATACGGTAACACACTCATCACATATAATTACGTAAGCACATAGTTGGCACACAATAATTTAAAATAATTTTCTAACGGGATTCTAAAGATGATGGACATTGTAAATTACCTTGAGTTGCGCGTAAATCCCAAGGTAAGTAACCTCCGAAACGTTCACCTAGTAGCCTCCGTCTACAAATAAGCAAATAATAATACTAAGTTAGTATGACTCATATAGCTAATACAAAATTAGTAGTAGTACACTAGTACGCGGGTAATTAATCAACTACTAACATATTGTACTGATAAGAAAATTTGGAGGAAAAAGAATAAAAGTTTAATTTCAACTATGACTATAAATTTAGTAGTATGCACTACTCCACTACCACTACTCCCTATAACCGGATAAGTATACTCTAATTACGAGTATCTAATTACAAAGGCTTGTTAACACACATTTGCCTGCAACCTACGCACCAACTCCAAAACAAAGCTCCAAAAAAAAAGTACTTCAATGTGTCTTCTTTGGCGGGAAAGAAAACAACCATTTATTTTCTAAAAAAGAAGACTTCCAGTTTGTCAATTACTTATACAATATCTTAGGCAATTTCAGAAGAGGGTGTGCTAATACGGCAACGGTGTTGACGGTAAGGGTTGAAGCTATGGTGGTCTAAGATGGAGACAAGAAAAAGATTCAATTTGGGTGCCAAAACGTCGGGTTCGTCGACGGAGTTACGAGTTTAGCAATGAAAGGTGTTAATTAAAGATTACTAGTCTTTAAATTTAAGCTTAATTGACTAGTTAAAGCCATCTAAATAAAGAAGAGATTATGAGTTAATTGAGGTCTCATACATGTCAATTAATGGAGATGAAGGGTGGAAGAAGAAGAGTAGTTTTTTTGTGCTCCCCTTTTCTCACGGTCAACCAATTTATAATGTGAAAATTTGGGTGAGATTGAGGTTTGGGATAGATTTAAGTAACTAACTATGATAAGATTAAATTTCAAATTTTTTGATAAAATTAGCTTTCAAATGAAATGGGATTGAATTTCATGCTGAAATCAGTTTCTGGAATTTATCCAAAAAAATCAAATTTTTTTTATAAATCCAAAAATAAAAATAATAATTATTAAAATTTTACAATAATATATAAATTTAAAAAATAATTATAAATTTAAAACTTTATACTAGAAAAATCGTTGGTTCAATATAAAAAAAAATTGGGGTATTACACATCAAGAGTAGGACATGGAGCATTTTCTTCATTAACATAATTTGCTTCTGCATTTTTCTCTTTGCCTTTTACAGAAGCCTGGTAAAGGTCTACCAAATGTTTGGCCTTACGACAAGTACGTCCCCAATGCCTTGTCATGCCAAATCTGTAACATGTGTCTTTTCCTTTTGAAGGAGTTTGTTTGTGGCTTCCAGATAACTGTCCCTTCTGTTTTTCAAAATTTTTGAAATTACTGTTTCTTTGAAAATTATTTCTACCATGTCCTCGGCCTCGTCCGCGATAATTTCCACGGCCTCTTCCACGACCATTGTAATTTCCACGTCCACCTCTTCGTGTAGAATTTGCCTCGGGTGGATAAGAACTTGTTGCATTTGCCTCATGATGAGTGGCCAAAGACCCAGTGGTCTAAGATTATGATTTTTCAACAAAAGATCACTATTTTGTTCTGCAACAAGCAATACACTCATTAATTCATTAAACTTTTTAAAACCTCTTTCACGATGTTGTTCTTGCAACAGTATGTTGCTTGCATGAAAGGTAGTGAGTGTTTTTTCAATCATTTCTTCATCGGTGACTGGATGATCACAGTATCTCAATATAGATACTTTCTCATGTATGGTTGAATTGTAATTAATTACGGATTTGAAATACTGGAACCGTAAATTTGTCCAGTCAAATAATGCCTTAGGAAGGAGCACCGTTTTGTGGTGTCCAAATCTTTCATTAAGGCAATCCCATAATTCTTTGGGATCTTCAACTATTTCGTGGTTTTTTGAAGTCCCTCAGGAGAGTTACAATTCTGGGAATGTGCGCCTGACGTCTGTACCTGCAAAACCACGAAACTCCGGTTGGGTGGAGTTCCGCCTCCGACGATCAAGTTAGTATGATTCCGGATGGGTAAAAGTGCGGAAGGTAAATGGGTTTTTCTCCCTGATTTAGAGAGATTCCGCAATTAATATTGCTCGGTTTTTGTGTATGTATTTATGAATGTTTCTGCATCCCTAATAAATGAGGAGTTTCCTCTATTTATAGCAGATGAAGACCTACTCCCCCCATTAGGGTTACAATGCCACATGTCAGCATCCGATTGGATCCCAAGGGCCTTTGAAAGGCTGCCACGTGTCAGCACGGCATTGAGCCACATGGCATAGGGGGGGGGTTTACCCCAAACATTTTCCCCTCACAGGTGTGACGTGGCTTGCCACGTGGTGCCTATGACACGTGTCACATTCCGGGAAGGCGACGGTTCGTCTCCTTCCCTCCATTTTTTTTTTGAATTCGAATTTGAATTGGAGTGGGAAGGTGACGGTTCGCCTTTTACCCCCCTCCTGTAAATTGGAGGCCTCCTCCTCTCATATGCCACTTTACAAATTTTCACAAAAATTACTTGAGAGGAAAAGCTCTGACACCAGTTGCTCAATCGTGAAACTAGCTTCTTCTTTCGAACGCATCCGGTTATCGGCTGAGCACTTTGACCTTTTCTAAGGTACCGTCTGACTTAATCAATTTCTTCTTTATTTTAGTAGAGCCACAGCCGGTCTTACACCGTCTGGGGCACTTTTAAGCAATTTATACTTCACAAATTGCATGCATTAGACCCACAGTCGGTCTTACACCGTCTGGGGCACTTCAAAGCAATTTATTTCACAAATTGCATTCCATAGACCCACAGCCGGAAATATTTCGTCTGGGGGGTCTTCAAACAATTGTCTTCCAAACTTGCATTTCATAGACCCTCAGCCGGAGATATTCTGACTGGGGTATCTTCAAACAATTGTCTTCGAAAACTTGCATTCAACAGACCCATAGCCGGAAATATTCCGTCTGGGGTATCTTCAAGCAATTGTCTTTGAAAACTTACATTTCATAGACCCTCAGCCGGAGATATTCGGTCTGGGATATCTTCAAACAATTGTTCTTCAAAACTTGCATCCAATGGACCCACAGCCGGGAATATTCCGCCTGGGGCATTTCTGAGCAATCTTCATAATTTGCTTTCCATAGACCCACAGCCGACAATATTCCGGTTGGGGCATCTTCAAGCAATTTTTTTTTTATTTTTTTTATTTGCTTTCATAAGGCTCTCAGCCGACCTTGTGCCGCTAGGGTATTTTTGTGTAATTTTCCTCAAATACTGCATCTTATGGATCCTCAGCCGGTCTTATACCGTTTGGGGTATCTTGGAGCAATCTTCACAAAATGCACCTCATAGATACCGTCTGGGGTATCTTAGGGCAATTTTTCAAAAAGCCACTCTACAAATACCATCTGGGGTATCTCTAAGTCATCTTCATAAACTGCTTTCTATAGATACCGCCTGGGGTATCTTTGAGCAATCTTCAAAAATTGCATACTATTTGATACCGTCTGGGGTATCTTTGAGTGATTTTCTACGCAAACGCCTGACTGTTTGCTTTGTATTTCAGCTTTCAAAACACAAGCAACCGGAATCTTCCGCCTGTGGCATCTGCGAGCCACATTTTGAGATAACGGTCTTCTACAAACTTCTTCAACACTTCAAGGTACTGTCTCTGCCCTTCGTAACTTTGAGTTTTTCCCGGTTGCTTAGTTTAGAGAAAAATAGACTCTCCCAACACACACACGACACGACCTAGGGCAAATGTCAACCGTTCACCGGATACGGCCGAGTCTAGGACTGGTGATGCCGTCTGGGGGTGTTTGGACCACCCTAATTCTGCTAGGAATCCGACCGTCTATTCATGTGCATGACAGAATGGCTTGGACAAGGAAAACGGCGGTTGACCCTGAGTACCAATCAGATGATTCAGCCGGAACTCCGGTTGAGGATGTACCTTTTGACCAACCGAGCGTACCTAGCACGCCCGGAGATGAGATATTAGAAGAGTCCGGGAGCTCAGGCGGTGAGGAAACCGTCCAGCAATCCGACTCAAGTGAGACTACAATGACGCCGAATGCCCCTCAAGAGGATGAGGAGGCACATAACTGGCCATCAGCAAATAATCCAACAGAGGCGCACATGAGCGCTCGAGATGTTGTCACTTTAAATGCAACCCTCCCAGCATTCTAGGAGAAGCGCCCTGTAGGGGCCGGATGGGAGGTCGGTGTCCCGCCTGCTGATGCAACCGTCGTCTGGGATGACGACTTACAACATGCCGATAATTACTTCGGCTGCTACGAGGCGGCATTCAAAGCCGGCCTCCGGTTCCCCCTCCACAAAACAATCAAAGCCATTCTAAGGGGTTACGACCTTGGCGTCTGGCAGCTCACACCCAACTCTTGGGTGAATACTTTGGGATATATTGCCGCCTGCGAGATGCAAGACGTGACGCCTAGCTGGGAGGCGTTCGCGCACATGCACTACCTGAGTTGTGCCCTAGGCGGCTGGAATGCGTGGTACACACTGACCACGCATCCGGAATATATGATGACATTGGAGAAGCCCTCCAAATAGACAAGCTGTAAGAGAAAATTTTATTTCGTCTCTTCCTCATCTACGGCTGCAAATCACCGGATGCGCCGTTACAACAAGAACCCGGCTCTACTGGGAAAGAAATGCCCTCCCCAAGATACCGGCTGAATCTTGGGATGCCATAATGGAGCCAGGGTTGTTCAAGAAGACTACAATGCCACTAGATGATGGGACACAAATCATTGTCCCCAAATTCTGGGTCCCTCATCCGGACTGGTTCAGAGACAAGCCGTTCCTTTTCGCCTGCGGTCTTAGCACCTTTTGGGACATACATAGGCTTACTGCTTAACCGGCATATTATGCCGCCTGTATGGTGTTTGAATGCTCTAATCATTTTTCTTTACTATTTTGCAGAGAAAGGACTTGAGATGACTCCACCAGAGAAAACGCCGGCTAAGTCAGCCGCCGAAATAAGGAAGGAGCAACTCGAGCAGAAACGGGCCCAACTTGCGGCCAGAGGCGGTGGGGTAAGCACCGGCTGATCTTATGCCGCCTGTATGTCTTGCAAACAATCTTGATTCTAACTTGTTGCTTTGTTATCTTTTGCAGACGGAGAACCAGAACGTTCCCCACTCTTTGAGGCAGATGGTGAGGAGGCCGGGGGAGGAACTCCCCCAGCCGGCTTCATAGAGGCGGAGGGTCTCAAGCGGCCCCGCGCCAACCTCAGCCGGTAGAACACCAGCTCCTGAAAGGCCCACAACCGCAGGCAAAAGTCTGCAAAGCCTGGGTTTAAGCTCAGGGTCGGCTGAGGCCGGATCTAAGGAGCCTGAGGTTCCTTCTGGCCGGGTGCTTGCTGTTGCATCCGACTCAAATGTGGCTGGGGGTGGTCTCACCCCTCAGCCTGAAAACGAAGGTACGGATTTCCCTTTTGACCCCCCCGGCCGCTTGGGCCTGTTCGAGTCAAGTCCCAAGCTTCTCAGTCGGGGGATTCTTCCGGAAGCCGGCTGAATATAGGAGCTCCTTATGCCCAACACTTAACAAATATCTCTTATGATGCAGATGCTGCTCCTCGTTGGCCGGATATGCAAAATTACGCCAAGAGAATGCTGAGGACCCTCACCCGGTCCGAGAAGGACGCGGAACCGAGTGTCCACCAAGTCAATATTGACTGCATTGCCTCACTACTGGCTTAGGTAATATACCGGTTGGGGTACTTTTGGGCAATTTTGCTATTTGACAGATGGGGTACTTTTGGGAAATTTTTCTCATTGCCGGTTGTTATATAACTGAACTAACTTCTTTTCCGGCTGACATTGTAGGTAATGTTGAGGGTTGAAGGGTTAAAAACCCCCTTGCGGAAGAAGCAAGAGGAGGTGAGGGATGCCCAAAGACAGGCAGCCAAATTACTTGATGTCTGTCAATATAACTCCCTAATGCTTGAAATCCAAAATAAAGCCCGGGAGATGAAACAGGAGGAACTCATTTGGGAGCTGACGGCTGCTGCTGATACAACCAACCAAAATGCTGCCGACTGGAAACTCCAAGTTGACAAACTCAAGGTTGACGTCAAGGCCTTGGGGGAGGCTGACAAGGAGAATGCTGGGCTGAAAGACGAGGTCACCCGGCTGAAGGACGAGCTGGTAAGGACCAAGAAGGAGCATCTGGACTAGCTGTCGGTTGAACAGAACCGGCTGGTCACCGAGAATGAGTGTGACTGCGAAGCACGTATGAAGATGGCATGGTCCTTGATCCACCCAGACACCGACTATGCTTTCTTCGACTTGAGGTACAAATACGCAACAGAGGTATTTAATGCTCAAGTACTCGGGCTTCAGCAGCCGGCGCCCTTCGAGGAATGGGCCGGCATAAGGGATGAACAGGCGAAGATGAGGTGCCGGTTGGGGCAAGAGAAGCCCAACCCCAGCAGACCCAAGATGCCCCTAATGCCGATCAAGGCCAGCAGCCGGAACAACAGCAGCAGTAGCAGTAGCTCAAAATTTTTTAAACTCCTACTTTCATCCGGCCTGTGAGCCGTGTAATCTTGTATCACTTTCTCCGGACAGGGGTCCGGCTAACATTTTAACTTGAAATTTTTAATATATATATATATATATATATATATATACCGACTATGTCGGTTCACTTTGCCATTTTGTTTCAATTTTCAATTTTCTGCAATTTGCCTTGAATGAATTTTTTGTTGCAATTTGAATTGATATTTTCCGGATGCATTAGCCCTGTCTGCCCCTGGATGGTTGTTTTCTTAATAGTTACAAATTTGAAGCAAGCAGCCGTCCATAAGCATCCGGATGAATATATATGCGGTCTGTCACCGTTTCAAATAGAATTGAACCCAAGTCGAATCGCCCGGCTGTGCCAGCTAAAACTTAGGATACGCGCTTAACAGGCTGGGGTTTTACCCCTTAAGTATCCGACAATGTCGTTGGTTGGCATGCAGGCCGCTTGTGGCCGGACGTATGCATTTTAAACAAGTGCAAATTAATGATAATGAAAATGGTAGCCGGCTGTATTGCTTTTTGGCAAAAGCCGGCTGAAGACCAAGATTTAATTCACCGCCTGTATTACGTTGGGGCAATAACCGGGTGTCCCTTGAATTTAACAAGGTTTTGACTTTGTTTATGGAAGCTGGAGCCGGCTGTAGTGCTTATTGGCAAAAGCCGGCTGCAGATTAAGATTTAATTCATCGTTTGTATTACCTTGGGGAAATAACCGGGTGTATCTCAATTTCAATAGGTCATTCAAATGGCCATGGGTTATCTTTAACCTAACCGGTTAAAGTCGTTTGAGTCTATGACCTGTAGAACAATGTACCACCCGAAAGGGAGATGTTCTCTTTGAGGAATTCACCCAAATGGGCGTCGCCGGATGCCTGTTCATGGTTAGAGAAGGAAATTTAAAATATGCTAGCCTTTGGCCTTTTGAATAACTAAGTTAGGTACTTAGCCTTCTACTCAATTTGAGCAAACGGGTGCCCGGATGTGCGTTGCACAGGTGGGACTTGGAAGATGCCCGGGTGTGCGTTGCTTATGGGACTTTATACAAAAAACAATTGAAATAAAGTAACTTTTTCATTAATATACTCTATTTACAAAATATTTACAAATCCTTAGAAGTAGTATTTTTTTTAAGTTGTCTACATTCCAGGTTCTGGCTAGCTGCCTACCGTCTGGTGTTACCAGGCGGTATCTAGGTGCCACCTCTGACTTCTTCAAAAACCCAGTAGGGGCCCTCCCAATTAGGGGTTAGCTTCCCTTGCTCATTTGCCCTACCGGTTGCCTCCATCTTCCGTAGCACAAAGTCCCCCACTTTGAGGGGTCGTTTGTGTACTCTTTTGTTCTAGGCCCTCGTCATTCTCAGACGTTATATCTCATGACGCAAGGCGGCATTGCCCCTGCGCTCCGGGAGTGAGTCCAATGCAAGACGCATGGCTTCCCAATTAGCCTCTTCATCATAGAGCATGACTCGGAGTGTTGGCTCATAAAGTTCAATTGGCAGGACGGCTTCAGTGCCGTATGTCATGAGTAACGGGGTTTCACCGGTTGCCCCCTTTTCAGTTGTTCTGATGGCCCAAAGGACGTGAGGTAACTCATCCGCTCAAAGACCGCCAGCTCTTTCAATCTTCTTTTTTATGCCGTTTGAGATGAGCTTGTTGAAGGCTTCAACTTGACTGTTTTCCTGGGGGCAACCAACGGATGTAAAACAATGTGAGATCCCCTGATCTCCCAACCAACTCTTGAGGTTAAGCGTTTCAAACTGAGGACCGTTGTCAAAGACCATAGACATAGGAACCCCAAACCGGGTGATGACGTTTCTCCAAATGAAGGAGATGACATCCTTTGTCTTAATGCCCTTGACCGCCTCTGCCTTAACCCACTTGGTGAAGTAATCTACAGCCACTAGAATGTATCTTCTTCGCCTGATGCAGGCGTATAAGGACCTAAGATGTCCATGCCCTATTTTGCAAATGGAACCGGACTGTAGATAGCCGTCAGATCTGTTGTCGGACGGTGTATGAGCCGGCCAAACCTCTGGCACTTGTCACATTTCTCACCAATTTCATGGAGTCTGCCTCAAGAATGGGCCAAAAATATCCTTGTCGTCTAGCCCTCTTTGCTAGAGTTCTACCGCCTATATGTGAAGCACAAAAGCCCGCATGCAGATCCTCTAGCACCTCTTTTCCCCTTTCAGGGGTAACACACTTTAGCAACGGCTGGAGGTAGCCCTTCCAGAAGAGCTCCCCCTTGTACATTTCGAAGCTCAGAGCTCGCTTCTTCAATGATGCCGCCTCTGAAGGGGCATCCGGCAGAGTGTCGTCTACCAAATAATCCCGGATGGGGTCCATCCAGGTAGAGCTTTGGTCCAGAATTCCAATGGGATCATGTTCAATGCTTCTTTTTTCCATGACCTCCCAAAAGACTGACCTAGGCGTATCACAAGTGGCGGATGAGGCCAGTTTGGACAATGCATCCGCCTGATTGTTCTCTGACCGAGGCACCTGAATTAGATGCAATTCATCAAGTGTCCCAGCCTCCTCTTTGACGGCATGCAGGTACTTAATCATTGCCGGATGGGTGGCCTCATAGTCACCATTGAATTGGCTAACAATCAGTTGAGAATCTGAGCAGGCGTCAACTTTCATTGCCCCTGCCGCCTTACACATGCGTATATCGGCTAACAGGGCCTTATACTCAACTTCATTGTTTGAAGCTTGAAACTTGAACCGTAGTGCATACTCGTATGTATCCCCTTCCGGAGATTTGCAAATTACGCCTGCACCACAGCCGTTCATTGTAGAACTACCGTCTACGAATAACCTCCAAACCTGGTCAGTATTTTGCGGCTGAGCCGGCCTAGTCATTTCAAAAATGAAGTCGGAAAACGCCTAACCTTTCACTGCTCGCCTAGGTTCGAAAGTTATCTCCAGGCTTTGTATTTCAACAGCCCACTTGATCATTATGCCGGATGACTCTATAGTAGTCATTGGACGTTTGAGTGGCTGATCAGTATAAACAATAACCGGATGAGCCAAAAAGTAGGGTTTCAACCGTTTGACTGCTTTGTAGAGGGCAAGCCCA
Organism: Chenopodium quinoa; assembly: GCF_001683475.1. Lineage (NCBI taxonomy): Eukaryota > Viridiplantae > Streptophyta > Magnoliopsida > Caryophyllales > Amaranthaceae > Chenopodium > Chenopodium quinoa. The sequence continues at coordinate 4,261,802 of NW_018742205.1, read as the reverse complement.
AAATTTTCAATCATTGGGTACCGGGGTGACTGCATGTCAATTACCGCCTGTACTTTTTCCCTGACGGTGCGGGGTGACTGCATGTCAATTACCGCCTGTACTTTTTTCCGGATTAGCCTCTATGCCTCTTTGATCAATTTGAAATCCGAGAAACTTCCCAGACTCAACACCAAAGACACACTTTTGGGGTTAAGCATGACCTTGTGCCGCCTGAGGGTGGCGAAGGTTTCTCGGAGGTCGGCTACGTGATCCGCCTGTAGCTTGGATTTGACTATCATGTCATCAATATACGCCTCTACATTCCTTCTGATTTGATTGATGAAAATTGTATTGATCATTTGTTGGAAAGTAGCAGGCGCATTCTTCAACCCAAACGACATCACCGTGTAGTAATACAACCCCTGATCAGTGACGAAGGCCGTCTTTTCTTGATCTTTTTTCCATAAGGGTATTTGATGGAAGCCTTTGTAAGCGTCCATAAAGCTCATCAAGGCATGACCGGCTGTAGAGTCGACTAGGTTGTCGATCTTTGGAAGTGGGTAGCTATCCTTCAGACATGCCTTGTTCAGATCTGTATAGTCTACACACATCCGCCAGGTACCATTCGGCTTCTTGACAAGAACAACGTTGGCTACCCAATCCGGGTAGTAGCATTGCCGAATGAACCCGGCATCCAGTAGCTTCTTGACCTCAGCGGCTGCCGCCTGAGATCTCTCCTCACCGTGATCCCTCTTCTTTTGCCTAACCGGCTTCTTTTTGGGATCCACGGTGAGTTTGAGGACAGCTAGATCCGGGCTGACGCCTGGCATCCCTTCCACTTCAAAAGAAAAAATATCTTTGAACTCTTTCAGCAGTTGGAGCAAATTTGCTCCGAAATTTTCAAAAGCAACCGTCCCAACTTTGACGGTTCTGTCAGGCCGGCTGTCATCTAGGACGACATCAATGCTCTCACCTGCTGGCTGGGGTCGGAAGTCGTCCGACCTTTTCCCGATCAGTGATTGCTATTGTTTTTCTTTTTTGACGGGGGCCATTTGGTCCGCCTTTCGCTTTTTGCCGGCTGCTTTGGGAGCAGGCGCGGCTTCCTTGTCATCAAGGTCGATGGGCTCCTCAGTATGGCCGGCTGCTATTGCATTCGGCTTGACGTCTGAGAGGTAGCACTCCCTAGCCGTCTTCTGGTCCCCGTTCAAGGCGCCCACTGACCCGTTATCCCTCTCGAACTTAATCAGCATGAGGGATGGGATGATGACCGACTTGGACTCGTTGAGGGTAGGACGGCCCAGAATGAGGTTGTAGGCGGTAAATTCCTCGACCACCAAAAATTTAACGACCATGTGTCGTCCTTCCCCCTTCTCTCCTAGTCGGATGGGTAGGTCAATCCTTCCCACCGGATGCACTACTCCTCCCCCAAAGCCGACTAGGGGGCGATGAGAAGTCTTGTGCATGCTGCTAGGCTTGTACTTGAGCTTTGTCAAACACTGGTAGCTGATCAGGTCAGACGAGCTCCCGGTATCAATTAAGATCCGGCCAACTCGTTGATTGGCAACCTTGTATTCGACGACGATAGGGTCATCATGGGGCCGCCTGACCGTACCCCGATCCTTCTCAGAGATGAAGACCTCAGGGAAGGTGTCTTTCGACGCCTGGCCCTCATCCTCTGGGTTGGATAGTTTCTGGATGTTATCCTTGGTACCTTGAATGGTAGGACCTCCGCCTGCAAAGCCGCCTGCTATGGTGAAGATGTGCTCTTCATCAGTATCAGAACTCACAGCCGGCTTCTTTGAAGGTTGTCTATTGTTGGGTTTGGGGTTACCCTTGGACTTCACCAAGTAGGATGAAAAAGCCCCCTCATCAGCCAGACGGTCCAATAGCCGCCTGAGGCTATAACAACCATTGGTGTCGTGGCCGACATCCACATAGAAGTGACAGTATTTGCTCTTGTCACGGTTCTTGATAGAACTCTTCATAGCAGCTGGTTTTTCAAGAGTTAACCGGTCTTTGATCTCCATGAGGATGGAGGAGCAGTCCTTGTTGAATTCGTACTTAGGAACGTACGGTTCCAACTTTCTCTGTTTCTTCTGGGACGGCTGACCAGAGCGATCTGCCGGCTAGACTTCTTTTCTCTTCTTGCCCACTTCTTTTTTGGCCGGCTGGCAAGGCCGGCTATCTCTCTTGTCGGACCGTCTGGGCTCCGACGAGTGCTTGATGGAACAGAGCTTCGTCGCCTGTATGTAGGCTTCGGCTTCAATCAGTGCCTCTTGGAGGGTGGCAACCCTCTTACGGACCAGGTCAAACTTGAAAGTTGACCTGTCCTTCAGACCCTTGAAGAAGTCTATGTATGCAACTTCGTCAGACAGCCCCTGAATCTGAATTCTCATCAGATTGAACCGCCTGACATAGGACCGTAGTCCATCCTTGTCTCCCTGCTGAATAGCCCCTAGGTCGAGACTTGTCTTTTTGGCAGGGATGTTCATGGAGAAGTTGGACGCAAACAGGTATGCAAGCGTCTTGAAACTGTTGATGCACCCGGCTGGAAGGTTGCCAAACCATTGTTGGGCTATGCCCTTCAATGTAGTCGGGAAGCATCGGCACCAGGCGGCATCATCCAACTCCTGTAGGCACATGAGGTTAATGTATGCCATTAGGTGGTCTTCCGGGTTGGTGGTATCGTCGTAGGTACCAACCAACACATTTTTAACCTTGGCCGGCTGTGCTGCCTCGGTTATCTCCCGGAAGAAAGCCGAAGGCTGTTCCCCAAGGTTAAGCAGACGGAGCTTCCAGTCCATAGGTTGGACCTGATGTGCCGCCTGACCCCCAAAGGGGGACGGCTTCATGTATGGTGATCCATACGGCATGTATGGCTGTTGGGGCACATACGGAACCGGCTGGATGATGTGAGGGCCAGTACGTGCGGACATGCCACGTGACTGACTCCCTTGATGTGTTTCCGAGTGCTTCATTGAAGTATTGCGGAAACTGTCTGGGTAGGTCGACGTTGAAGCTGACCCAGACATTTGCTGACTTCTCTTCTCCTGGATGAACATCCGGGCGTCAGAGAAAGTCTTTTTGGACCCATCCGGCTGAACTTGCCAGATGGCCTTCCTTTGCCCTGATTTAGAGAAATGAAGTTTTGAGAGGTCGATCAGGGGCCCATCCGTCCCCTTGGGTTTGGGGTGAGGAGTAGGCACCCGGTCTTTGATTTGCTTCTTCCCAGAGGGAGAAGGCTTCTTTGCCGACTGACCCTTGTTTGAGCCAGTTGACTTCTTGATTATGTCCTTTCTCCTTTGAAACTCATCATGAATTTCATGAGCTCGTCTCTGGTGACGGGGGCTGTGCCCTCCACCGCCTGGGGTTGCCCAGCATTCTTGCCGCCTGGGTTTCTGGGACCAACTTTGTCTTGGCCTCGTTCCTTCTTTTCTTTGGAAAGGGTGCGCCTTGTTCGAAATGACCCGTCTAGGGCCACATAGGTGTCGACCTCGTAGTCTTCACCATTTTCATGGTCCGTATGGACCTCAGGTTCAGCCGTAGGCCGGCTACCTTCTGCAGGCGGTACGGTATCAGATGCCATCTCAGAAGTACTCTCCCCACAGACGGCGCCAGAGTTACAATTCTGGGAATGCGTGCCTGACGTCCGTACCTGCAAAACCACGAAACTCCGGTTGGGTGGAGTTCCGCCTCCAACGATCAAGTTAGTATGATTCCAGATGGGTAAAAGTGCGGAAGGTAATGGGCTTTTCTCCCTGATTCAAAGAGATTTCGCAATTAATATTGCTCGGTATTTGTGTATGTATTTATGAATGTTTCTGCATCCCCAATAAATGAGGAGTTTCCTCTATTTATAGCAGATGAAGACCTGCTCCCCCATTAGGGTTGCAATGTCACGTGCCAGCATCCGATTGGATCCCAATGGGCCTTTGAAGGGCTGCCACGTGATAGCACGACATTGGGCCACGTGGCATAGGGGTTTTTTACTCCAAACATCAACCATCATGTACTCAGTTTTAAGGCCTTCATGTAAATGATGTCTTAGTAACACTAAGGCTTTTGCCTTTTCTTGTTCAGTAAATGGTTTTTCAACCATCATTGCAGAAGTAAACAAACATGGATTCAGAGAAACAAGACCTGCTTATAAAATAGCAGTTTCTAAACTATCAGCTATAATAATCCACAATGATGTCCAATTGTTCATAGACCATTAACCTTGCTCATGACAAGATCCACATTTATAATTATTGTCGTCGTTTGTCCAAGGCCATGACCTTTGTGCGTGTAGCATGCTATCATCTGCCTAAATAAGCATACGGATCCCAAATTGTAGAGCAATGAATATGTATGGCCTGTGCTAGAAGTTCAAAAGGAGCATTGAGTAGTTGAGATGCTACACAGAGCTAAAACATTGAACCATTCTTTCATACAAGTATATCATTCAGCAATCATGTATTATTTGATACAATAGTGAAAATTATATTTTTGCAAACAATCTGAAAATGATCAAACATCTGGGAAAAAAAAAAAAAAACAACACACGTTTACACTGTTGAATTACATAGTTGTAAATTATATACATGACTATAATGTGAAAGCACAGAGTCTGCACATGATTCTATATTTTCCGTAAGATCATGGGGACGCCGTGTTGAGGTTGAAGGCTGGTAAGAAGGAACGGCGAATGAGAATAAGATGGTGACAGCTCAAACGAGTAATGTTGTAAGATCATTGCAAAAGCCATCTTCACTTCAAGCAGGGCAAAGTTCTGCCCAACACATACCCTTGGACCCCCACTAAAGGGGATGTAAAAAACTTGGCCGTTGGTTACCTTAGCTACACCTTCGGAAAATCTCTCAGGGTTGAATGCAGTGGCATCCTCACCCCATAGCTCAGGATCAGTATGTACAAGCATTGTCGGTACACAGATTTGTACTCCCGGTGGCAGCAAATTGTCCCCGACTTTGGTTGGTTTGTGGATCATACGATACATCAGAATCACAGGCGGGTATAACCTTAGGACCTCATTTATTATCATTGTCATCTGTATCAAAGTAGTCACTCTAAAGTTAGGATGGAATAGAAGCAAATAAGAGTTAGATCAGTATGCTGCTAACAGACTTCTGTACAAATCTAGAAACTAATCAGAAAGCCATCATCTGAATATTAGTACTTACAACTTTCAAGTTGTTCAAGCTGTTGAAATCTGGTTTGTTCTGCCAAAAACGCGTAAAACCTCCTCCCTAGCACGAGCTTGCCAGTCTACATGCTTGCCTAACATAACCATCATCCACACCAGCAAGCAAGAAGTTGTATCCCTCCCTGCTAGGTAAAAATCTTTGCACTCTTCAACTACCTCATCAATTGTTAGCCCGACATTCTTCTTGTTTCCATGTTCTTGAACTGCCTTTGAACTAGAGTCCAACAAAATCCCAAGCAAGTCGTCGTTGCAAGCCTCTCCCATCTCCATTTGATTCTCTCTTTTAGTGATGATATTGTTCATCAAAACTCGCATTTCATTATTGATTTCCTTCATCCTTTTATTCGTCTTAGTTGGCAAAAACCTACAAAGAAGGGCATGAAAATGAACATTTCCATATTCTATGTAGAACTCAGAAAACTGCAGATTAATACCAAGTGGACATACCTCAGTCCAGGAATGTAAACTTGCTGCAGTACTTTCATAGCAATTGCGATCTGCTCTTTTTGTAGAGTGAATATCTTCTTTCCCTCCTTGTAGCTGCTACCAAATGCCGCCCTTGAGATAACATCACCGGACAAGTCATCAAGGTGCGGCCACACATCTAGCTCACACGATCCGGTGGATGACACCATATCTTCCCATTTGTTGACCATTTCATTACAGCTTACATAGAATTCTCCTTGAAGGGCCTTCATCAAATCAAAGAACAAACAGGAAAAAATCAGTATAATTGGAATAGAAGTAAAAAAATAATATACTCCGTATCTTGTTTATTTCAGTTAGTTATAAGAGAAAGATAAGAAAGTAAAATAAACCTTGAGCTTCTCCAAATGAAACGCAGGATTAACGATTTTTCGGTGTTTAGCCCATTTCTGACCCTCTAATGCAACAATCCCCTTGACAATCATTTTGGCAAGAGGGTTTGCATTTGGCTTCTGAAAGTCTTCATATTTCGTCATTACTTCTTTTATCATCTGAAGTTCCATGATATTTATGCATGGTACAGGCCCAAACCATACAAAAGAGTTCTTTCCTGCAAAATTATCAGCATCAGAATCCAACAGTCAGAAATTTTGTGACAGTTAAGCAACAGTAATGGCACCAACTGTTAGTACTTAGAAGCAATACCGAAGTTCTTAACAATCTGATGAGTGAAGGGCTGAACACGAGGCACAATGTCATCAGAGATTCCGATTGGACTTGAAAATGCCTCCTTTGTCATCTTGGAACTCTCCTTCATGTCTCCATACAACAGGCGATAAGGGTTACCGGAAAAGCCTTGCTTCCTTAGTTGCTTTTCCAGCTGCCTTGGCCTTAACCAAAGCCAATTTAGTACCCTCCATGATATCGAAACAAGCAGCAAAGCGAAGGAAGTTGCTAACAAGGCTATTATAGTACTCATCTTCAACTCAATGTGCTCTTAAATGAAGAAATAAAAGTAGAAAAAGATTAACAGAATTGAAAGTTTGCTTGCTGTGTTCAGTGATTCTGCTTGGGAAGAGAAGTTTATATCCCTTTTTATAACAAAAAAAAAAAATGTAATAAGATTGCACAATATATTTGTAAACACAATACAAGATCCTGCTAAAATTTAGTCCAATATTGAATGAATGTACAAAATGAGAACATAAGATTTGATTTATTGTTATTGCTCTGCCAATTATCAGATATTGTTTTATCAAATCATCAAGAAATATATGCATGAGCTCAATATATGTAAACAAAGATTTGGAACGTAAAATCGAGTTGAGTGATGAAATTAAGATTATTCTAAATGGACCTAGAACAAAAGTCACAAAAATCACAATCCGATTGCAAAACAGATTTAGATTTTGTTTAAATTATCTAAACATGATATATACTACGAGTAGATTAATGTACGTAATTAAAAAATATTGTATCATATCTTTGATTATGATAGGTTTGAACAAATTGCAACTAATTCCACAAAGGGGGATGTTTGTTGCTTGGTCAATGGCTAAGTAGTACGGAGCACATGATGACATGAGCAGCAAATATATTAATTTGTCGAAATATATATATGATGGTCAACTGAATGTGACGGACTGACGGGAAACAGATTATATACCGAGGTTGAGGTTGAGGTGGTGGAGTAGTGGTGTCGGTCTCTACCTCATTTTCATATGGTGTAAGGATCAAATTTCATGGGGCTCATATAAGGAATTTTTCTTATTTCCTCCCTCCCTTAGATGAAGTTCTTTAACCTTAAATACCTGTCTAATTAAGGTCGTACAAGAGTAGAAGACTAGAAGTCCTTAAAATTCCTGGAATATTTGAAAATATTATTAGCTGTAAATAGCTTGTCAAAAAAAAAAAAAAAACGTAAATTGTATTAGGCTACAATGAATAAGAGTATAAGACCATGAATGACACAGGGTACTTACCATGTATTTGACATACTTGATTAAGTGGTAACAAAGTTTAGGTTTCACGATAAAAGCCCTGTATAATTTACTCAAAATATTTGACAGATCCAGTATTAGCAACAGCTTGTAAATGCTGCATCAATTAGTCTATTACCCGAAATAAAGGGAAAAAAAACATTGAGATCGAGAAAGTTAAGGTAGCAGCTGAGCAGCTTGAATATGCAGATGAATAAATCACACGTTAAGAATGTTTCATACAAATCTATATCAAGCCAAGAGGTATCCAACGTTTTAAGTGGATATCCAAGAGTAACATCTCAATAAGCAAGCACTACACTGATCTATTGATTTAATGCCTATACATTCTGTAACATTTGCTTACATAAAAACCACTCTATCCTCCAAAAACCTAATCGCCAGTCGACCAATCAATAATACACTAATACAATTCTAGTAACAGGGTAAGGATATTTCTTGATGCACCCCCAAGACACACAATAAGCCAGAAGGGTGGACGAATAATCAGAACCGGACCTATTAACTATCTGTCAACCACCTGTGGGTTGACATAATACTAGGACTTCAGCCATACCACATAAATCATCCTCACAACCCAAGTAAACCCTGATACAAGGTGCAGCCCAGATCGCATCACTTAACTCCAACAGTCCATGATGCTATGATCCTTTGGTCGTTGCATGACTCCCAAAATATTGATCACATATCATTGCCCCATCCACGGGAAGAGAAGATATTCAAAATTACTATATGCCATTGTTCAACTAACAGCTCCATTTTCTTCGGAGGTGGCAAGACTCAATACGGGTGGTGGGGGGACTGGGTTGAAAGCATTTGTCTTGAGAGGAGAATCGTCTTTTGAGGTTATGACTTTCAATGGCACAACACTAGCCTCTTGAGAAACAGTTTCCTGCTGCTGCTGTAACATTTCAAACCGTTTCAAAGATGGAACATCGCCTTTACAGTACCTGCGCCAAATGTTTCGATATACTTCCTCTAAACCAAGAGTGAAATTCGCTCCGTCGCAGACTGGTGACTTGACCATAAGATCCCGCAAAGTCATCCTTAAATTCGAGAGGGCTGTCACATCTGAAGCCAACTGAATTGCCAGCTGAACATACTGATCTTCAGTCTTGGCAACCAGATTACCTAACCCTGCATGAAAAGAGGCAAGCAGTTTTAATTTGAAACACCAAAAGATAACTTTACCTATGTCCATCGAGAGGTTCTTTTTTCCATATAAAATTAATAATTTAGTAGAAAGTGCAACATTTTGGAATGTTATTTTATTCCCCTGAACACTTTCTGGGAAATGGCCTTTACATGCTTTGCTGACACTGTAAAACGTTTACTTCCTAGGTATACATGTAGAAAGAGTGACTTATGTGTGCAGGGAGGGGGAGGCACTTTTGATGTGATTGTTTGGAAATTTCCTATTCTTAAGGAAGTTCCACTTCCCCCATCCACACTAACTATAGTCAACCAAACAACTCAATGAGCAATTGAAGTATAGCTTGAACAGCTCTAAGCACTTTAACCCAAAAATAAAAATAAAAATAAAAAAAGCTCTAAGCACTTCCCAAAAAGTTTAGCTTCATCTGTCAAACACCAATAGCTGAAGCACTTGCTTAAAAGCAATAACAGCAATATACATGTGTGAAATTAAATTGGAACTTCTATACCTTAAAAGAAATAAAATAAAATAAAATAAACCAACAGACCTGTGATCAAGAATTTGATACTGAAACAACAGAACCAATAGAGATGACTCAGATAAGCATAAATTGGTATATAACAATTTGCTGGCTGCAGCTTTGCCCAAAGCCAATATAAGTGTCCATTCTTATGGAAGAGGTATCAATTACCACTTCAGTATTAGAAAAAAATTTTGGAATTGCTGTAATAATTATGAAAATGATGAAATGCAGTAAATTAACCTGTAAAGAGAACAAATATGGAGTACAGGATGTAATATCTTACCGACTTTACTAAGGAGACTAACGCCAACATTATGAGCATGCACACTGCCAGCCATGGTAACACAAGGAACTCCCATGTAGAGTGACTCACACGTCGTGGTTGTTCCAGCATATGGAAAAGTGTCCAAGCTACATAAAGACAAGAGTATCAAGTATTAGATAAATTAAATGTTCCACAAAGGGAAAAAGAGCGTAAAGCCGCATATTATAAACATATAAAGAACAATTATAAGAAAAGCTTTAAAATGCTAGTGATTAACACAGCATGTGAGAGAGAGAATCAATGCAATTCAATTGAAAACGTTTGGGTAACAAACTTGACAAGCAAGAAATGCATTCATAATAAAACAAATCAGATAAAAATCTAATTATGTTTGCAGTGCTTCAATATAGGTGAACAAGAGAGATCAAACAATGAACATTGAATTGCCAAAAGGAAATAACAGGATACACTCAATTTGCAAGGAAAGTTGCCAAAAAGAATCAGAATTTGATTAATCGAATAATATATGGGGAACATTGAGTATAACTGTATGACCAATTTTAAAACATAAACAAAAACTCCATTTTTCATTCATTTCACTTTGGTCCAGAGGTACCTAGAACATAGTTTAGTTCCACTATCGCTACATGTGGGATATACTGCTCAAGTCCGTTAAACTAAGTAAACATAACTGGAAACTCAGGGTGCCTGGTCCAATTCAGTTCAACATATCGTATGCGTTCATTATGTGTTCACAGGGAGAGGGCATGAGCGAATATGGGCAAAGCTGCAGCTTTGCCCATATTCGGAAGCTGTTCAAAATAAATTGGTATATAGCATAACGGAAGCTCTTCTCACCACCCCCTTCACCATGGAGGTATGAACTTAGGGGGACGAGGTAGAAGAAGGGGGTGGTGAGAAGAGCTTCCGTTATGCTAAAAGTTTGAGAATGAGCATGGTTGATTCAGTATGTTGATGAGATGATATCTGAAAATACTTTTGTCTGTTTCAGGAGGAATGGAGCTGATAATGACTTTTATGACTTATGAGTACATTTGCATCCTTGTTCCAGAGGAGTGATCTTTTGAAGGTGAGAGATTTTAAGCAGATTAGCCTGCTCACTTCAAAAAAAATCCTTGCAAACAGAGTTGGTTTTGTTTTGACCTTGTAAGCTCAGCATGCTATTATAGAGGTTGATAAATTCTAGATGAGGCTCTTGTGACTGAGGAGGTGATTGATGATTTGATGGTGTTCAATGGAATGACCAGGAAAATAATGTTGTTGAAGTGGGCCTTGAGCAAGCGTATGACAGGGTACAGGCAAAATTTCCAGGATAAGGTGATGTGTGCAAAGGTTTTGAGCATGAGAGGGGGAGTAGATTCAAGCCTCAGTTTCTGTCTACATTCACTGGAGCAAAAAGGGATTGAAGCAGGTTCCATCTTCCTCTTTCCTTGGTTTTTATAGGTAATGATCCTTCAAATCTACAAGGAAGAGGTTGAGTAACCTTGAGCCCTTTAGGGTCAAAGTGGTAGGTTCAGTCTCTCATTCCCACTTTGCAGATCTCCACAAATCTAAAAATGTTCTTGCTGTTCTTCAAATGTTTAAAGTTGTTCTAAGGCTCAAGATTAATTAAGAGAAACCATCCCTTAGCAACCTTGTTTGCACAATAGATCAAGACCCTGCTCTGCTGGTTCCGTTGCTTCCCCTGCTAATTGTATGACCCAAATATTTTCTAAGCTATTATCTTGGAAACCCATAAGAGAAACCATGAGAGAACCTCTTTTTGGAACTCTGAGTTGAAACGAGTTTCTAAGAAGCCAACCAGATGAGAACGACGTAGTTTACTATTCTTCATAAAGGCACAGAAAGTACATAACTCTCATGCAGTCCTATTTGTCGAAAGTTTCTCTATAACACTTGTCTCTTCTCTATTAAGGGTTTAAGGATCAGGCGATGTTGCTAAAAGTCTTCTGTGTGGTATGTGTTATATTATTAAATCAAGATAGCTATCTAGTTGGATGAAATAAAATTCATAATTCCAAAGAAGGTAAGATAGATCTTGGAATTTGATACCCAAGGATGTTTCCTAGATCTGGGAAATAATAACACTTTAATGCCTGATTATTTAAAGCAAGTTTGGAAAAAAAAAAAAAAAAACTGTCTCCATAGGAATGGCAACAGGCACACATGCCTCTCAGACACCTTTTTTATTCCTTGACAGCTAAACTTGGTAGTTGGTACAGTATAAAGTCCATGGACTCCATTATAGGAATAAGATTTAGACTTTAAGAGTTATCCTGCATCTATAATTTCACCCTCATCTAAATCATCTCTGCACTTTACATAAAACTCTAATCTTTGATTACCAAATAAAAATGATGTATCATAGTGGAATCTATAGTCAAAGCCACAAAATTCTTGGATGTGCTATCTCAGGCTCCCCAAATAAGAGTATTCTGTCAACGTTTGTTTCACAATTTTGACAAATTCCCCATGTAACTTATAATAAGCATATGACAAACATCACTCTTCCTTTCTTCAACCTTTCAACTAAATTTGTAAAACCAAGGTCCCGAAGAAAATTAAGACATCAATAGGACAACATGATCAGAAAGGCTCAACACTAACAACAATCTGCAAAATTGAAGGCATAACAAGGGCTTATCTCCTGATGTTCGAGACTGCGCTCAAAATTCAAATAGTGGGAACATTGCACTCATCTGTTCTTGCATTGTGAATTTGTGATCTAGCTTCCTCTTTTGTGGAACTCATTTTTTGTGATAATGGGAGTTAGATAGAGTTGTTGACATATTTCTTAAAGTAAGACCCTGGGCCCAAAAGCTCCTAAAGAATTGAAACCGGAGAATAAAGCAAAGACAAGAGCATTATCAATCTCGCATTGGCAGGTCCAAAATGCCACTTTTAGGAGGCATGACAATTTCACCATTCCTAAGAAATTGTAGTGGAGAGCCAGCACAATTTCTGGGAATAAAACTTAAAACTGAAAGAGTGATAGTTTTTGTAAAAGAGTTGTAATTTTACGCCTTTATCTTTGGTGTAATAAAATTTTTACTCTTTATGATGACAATATATGGGGACTAGGTTTGACTAACATCTAGTGTGATTGCTTTTAGAGCACTATTGACCCTTTGTTTACATGTGTACTTATATTTTCTTGTATTTATGAATTATTTCACTTTCACCTAAATGCTTGAAGAAAAAAAAAAAAAAAAAAACAAAAAAAACCAAGCATTAAGGAGAAAAAAAAGAGTCTATAGGGTAGGGGATGGAAGTATCCACATTAGGTTGATTAAGAACTGAAATATTTTCAATGCCTCTAATAGCAATTTAACCTAGTGTGAACAGGCAGTCATAAGCTGATGGACATGCTAATATAATTATCTTAACCATAGAGAGTTGGAATCTATCTCTAGTAGGACCATCACCGTACTATCAAACTTACTGTCAATGTCATTACTGTGCAGATGTATTGTCTAAAAGTAGCAGCATTACTCAAAGCCTGTGCTGTCCTAATGGTCCACGAGAATGTACAAGGATCGCAGTTTAACCCCCCTCCCCCCCCCCCCCCCCGAGGTGAATAAGCTCAGCATCACATATGAAAAAAAGGAAAGGAAGCATAATAATAGCTTGAATACTACAGACCACAACAGATAGCATAACTCCCTAATCAATACCAGAGACGCACATATCATGTAGAGAAAAAAAGAACAAGTTGTTTTATACACTGCACATCAATGATATAGAAAACATTATGCAGAGGTTGGAAGATGAGGTAAAAACATGGACACGCTTCATCATGTAAAACATATGCAAGAAAGTCTGGGCCCTTACCTTATGTCCATGAGAGCATATGCTTGCAGGTGATCATGGTTTAGAAGAATCAAGGGTAATAAATCAACACGTACAGGATCCACTCCCAACTGCTCTAAAGTGGAAAGAAATTTATGTCTTATACTGTCGCAACAAAAGGGTTTGCATTTCACCACTAAACGTGAGTTTGGTACATCACACAAAATTCTAGCCCAAACTTGCAAAACTTTAGGTGTAATCTGAAAAGTAGGCAGAGAGAAGCATTACTAATGATGCATTTCAAGATACATGGCTGACAAATTCAAATAGACAGGAATGCACTCATTTCCAAGGATAAGAAAAACATACCTTTGCTAAATTGTTAAAGCTACCAAAAGTGACGAAGCCATTACTTAGTGCTGGAGCCGCAGAAACAGTGCCAGCTTCTGGAGAAGGTGTGTAACATAGAAACGAATCTGGTAGTCGAACTAAATCCTCAACATGCCTGTCATCGACAAGTTAGTAAGTACAGTTCTTAGTAGCAGGCTTTGCCACTACCAAAGGAAAAAGGTAACATGTACAATACAGCACAAATACATCCAGAGAAAAGCGAGTGTTAAGCCAGACATACTTCTGTTTTGTTTCCGGGGGATCAGCCAGTGCATCAGTAATTCTGTAGTCAATAGTAGGTAAGCCAGTGGTATTTGGGTAGCCAATCCAAGTCACCTGTAACCCAGATGGAAAATGAAACAATTGAAGATGAAATCACTATTAACATTAATGTAAATTATGACACTGTAATTTTCGCCTATATAATAAACCCCCAAACATATAGCAGTTACCTACCATAATAGGATCCTTCTATCCCCCAGCCCAAAGTTCTTTAATAATAAACATTATTTAATGCAAACCATTAAGAGCGTGAAATTTAGTTCATTTATTATCTCCAACAATAATAAAGTCATCAATTGATTAGTAAGAAGCTTCAGAAGGTCATAATCATAAGTCCTCGTATAACATAAGAAAATCAAAAACCATCATGGGGAGCATTTAGAGCATGTTTCTCTCAAGCTTACCTGCAACGGAGCAGGTCGACAAGCCATTGTTCCCAATTTATTATTCGCTGTATGCCCAGTCAGTTCTACAAAAATATCAACCTTGTCTTCTCTGACCATTTGAGCAACCTTTTTCTCATCTATTCCATATATATCTCTCCAGACTCCACCCTTTTTAACTACTTTCTCTCGAAATCTCAAAGTTTTGGCATCTGCCTGCAGAAACAACATGAGCAAAGAAATCAGGCAAAACATCAATGGAAACGATTATCAGAATTTGGCCAGGGAAAATGCTTCACCACTAATTCAAGATGTCCTTGCAAATAAAACAGAGCATCACAAGAAGCCAAAGAATATTTTTTTAAGTAAACAACATGAAAACATACCTTCACAACTGCTGAGTAAACAATCACTTTGTAGCTAGAGTAGTCATGGTGTGCTAGCGGTGCTTCGATAAAATATGATACGGAGTGGGTGAAAAAATCAGGGGAAACATAACCGACAACAAGAGGTCTCTCAGGTTCCTTTGGATTGTCCCATGATGTATACTGTGGATACAGCCTCGTGAACCGCCGACCCCAGTCTCTGCAGAAGCATAGCTCAATTCAGATGAAGCAGAACTGAAAGCAAAAGCTTACATATTCTGGCATATGATACTTCCCTACCCTAGTACCTTTCACTTTAAGTGCAAAAAATCCATTGAAACAAGGAGAATTCCGGGGGGGTTAAAAAACTAACTGAAATAAAGCACCCCCAAACTGAATAAAAAAAAAAAAAGGCATGCCAGTGAAAACCTCATGAATGAGCCTGAAGTGATGAATGAGCCTCATGAAAACCACGTGGTCCCACACAGATGCTGAGCAGCTGAGTCAAGTGCTCACTCGCTCGTGTATTTTAAGGTTTTAGAGGCATGTGTTTACTCCAAATCTTGGACGGTTGTCAGATTTCAATTTCTAAGAATCTCCAACTTTGTACTTGACCTCTTCACAATCAGAAGGAAAATATCTTTAAAACTAAGTATCCTTATATCAGTTAGTTATAGTAGCCCCACCTTTAAGCTTAAAAATCACTTAATTTGATGTGCTTTACATTGACCATAGAGGATAGTTATAATTACCATTACACCACTGATAGGTAAGAGGTGATATATTGGAAGTCTAAGCAGATTACTTTTAGCTAGAAGATAGAGTTACTCCAGCCACAATATCTTGGGAAAAATTCCCTTCAATTGGAAATAATGGTGAATGGTCAGTGTCCCTGTTCCCAATACCTAATATGTGGGACGACTTCCTTAAATAACCCTTTAATCCTTTGTAACAGGATTTATATATAGGGTAAATAAAAAATAAAAAATAAAAAAAGGGTAAAGGGTTTCACAATAGTTACATCGTGTCCTGCATTTCCCATCATTCTTTCTAAACAGCCATTTCAGAAATCCCTATTATTTAAGGTGACTACAATTGTGTGTGACTACAATTGCCAGATGGGAGGTAGAAGTAATACAAAAATAAAAGGTACTTAATTCCAAAAGTACAGTGATCATAAACTAATCCTTGTAAGACATAAGAAGATTTTGTATTCAAAATAGTACAGTGATAATTCCAAGACACAGATAAAAGGTTTCTAATAACGAAACAAAAAAAAACTATGTGTCACATATGTAAACAGCATCTTGTCCCACACGAACACACACAAGAGTTCGACCTATTTGTTGTTAAGGAGGCGAGGAGAGTTGAATTTGATCTTTCATAATCACAGTTCTTTTATATTGAAAAAATATATATTGAGGCAATGATGCTTGAGTATCAAACACAACTAATTCAAAAAAAAAGCTAAGAATACTTAGAAATTAGCACAGACCTGTGAGCCTCGTATAGCTTGTCATCATCTCCTTCATTGATGTAGTTCATAGCAAGTAAACGATTCTGTAAGAAAATCAGATTACATTTAAGATGATATTGAATACTAAAGTCATGAAACAGAAGACAACTCATAAGATGCCTCATAACATTCTTAAGAAATTCCTTCCTCTTTGATCTTTTCTCTGGGATGAGTTCTAGAAATCTCATCCTTTCAAAATAGCAAACAAGTTGAAACTAAATGGAAGACAAGGCAGTAGAAGACATGAAACAAGAGCCCTGGATTTTCTAGCACAACTACAATTAGCTGAAAAACTGACTGATATAGCATGTCCACAAAACATAAAAATACACCATAAGCCCCCACAGTTGTACATAATTCACTGAAATAGACTCAACAGCTTCAAATTAAGAACCAGGGACCACATCTTACAACCTTAAGATGGGTACCTGTGCCATCCTGGATTTTTACAATTGGAAAAAAGTAAAATGCCTTCTCTCAATAGAAATACCCTCTATGTTATTCTCCCATAATCCCATGTTTAGCAGTTGGGATAATATGCAATTACAAATTAAAGACTACACCTAATTCTGGCATCTTATATACAAACATATGTGCATATTGTAGATGACGTCATTAATACACAACTAGACTTTTATTGGACCGAAAGAATTAACCTAGTTCTTCCCCACCAGGAGCTACATTATAATAGCTCCAACCCAAGCATTCGATTGTCGAGTTACATTTTCAGACAACTGGAAGAAAGATACCTGGCCTGCATTGCGCGAATCAGGATCTATCTTCAGACATTGCTCATAAGCTTCAATAGCACGAGAAATCTCACCAGCATCTCTGTATAGAACTCCTAAAAGTACCAATGCAGAAGAATATGTAACGTTCCAAAAAAAAAAAAAAATATCTACTAATAATCTAGTGATAGAAAAACAAATGCCAGAATACCTAAAATGAAAAAGATAACCCCCCCCCCCCCCCTCCCAACACACACACACACACAAATCAATTACCAGTTTTACAATACTGATGCAATATTAACTGAATTGCTACTTTAAAGTCCCAATGGAATATTCCTAGTTAGTTTTAAATACTGATTTTATAACTTTAAGGTCTATCAGGCACAATCTTACAAGACACATAAAAAGGAATGGAGGTAGAAAAAAGCACCATGTTTTCTTTACCCACTTTTAGCTTTCTATAATGGAATCTTTTGAAGGTACCATCAAAATCCAACCTAATCAAAATTAAAGAGAACTTCTGCTCTATGTTTTCCCTAAGTTTGAAAGGTAAAAGAATCATTAAAACCCAAAAAACTGTATCAACCCTCTTGTTGGTAATGTACTAACAAAACAGCATAACTCTTAAGCACTCTCAGTAACATTTCAGCAGGGTCTAATGTATAATAATCAAATTTACCTGTTTGTAAATAAATTAAGGTACAGCAATATGAGGCACAAATTTGAGATCTTAAATGGAATGTGAATGCACAACTATTTAACAGCACATACCTAAATTATTATATGCTTCAGCATAAGTGGGATTTGCTATTATGGCTTTTTCAATCATGCTAGCAGCAGCATCCATTTTACCCTGCATTAAGAGGAAAGACTCAATACCAAGTATTTATATGGTAAAATATTTAATATGAATTAAACATAATATATACCTGAACTGTATAAACAACACCAAGATTATTCAGAGACTGGGAGAAGTTTGATTTAATTGACAGAGCCATCTGAAATGCAGTAGAAAAAGATGTTTAATTTTATTGAGGTATTGATCATTGGCACTATGCCAATAATAAAACACAACAATTTTAAATGATGCACTTTATATTGGAGCTACCTGATAGCACTCGACTGCCTTATCAAGATTTTCACGATCTTTGTAGATAACCCCCAAGTTATTGCATGCTTCAGCACATTGAGGATTGAAATGAAAAGCAAGTTCATAGAAAACAATTGCCTGCAAAGAAAAGAGAATAAGTTTCCTCAAAATCAGGAGACTACATTGACAACAAAATCTCTCTAGAGGGAGAGCTACTCCTTCCAATACTGTTAGCACTCTTAGAAGCAACTACTTGCCTTCCAAAGCTACACCACTTCTATACTAATGTCTCCTATACTTTTTGTTGTTCACCTTGACCTTTTTTTTGTCTCGCAACAAGATTCCAAATGGGAAGAACAAAAAGGATCGGAGAGAGTACTATTTAATGACAGGAAAATTGGAAAGAAATAGAATGCCACGTGTCTCCTTATTGTTTTCCCTTTTTACCACGAGTTTTCCAGTTTTCAATTTCAAGCCCCACACTCTTCCAAATCCTTTCCCCTTCAACTCAAATGACCCTAATGCCCCTTCATGTTCTAATTTCACACTACATCATCATATCCCAATTCATTCTCTTTCCCCGTTGAATGATTCACTATCTAAGCACAAATTGGAATATAGAAGATATTTATAATTTCTAATATTATAACAGCTTATAACTTTTTTTTTTTTGAAGAAATAACAGCTTATAACTTTATTACTATCTTCAATGTTTTTCTGCATGGTCATATTACAAAGTTTTTATAAAAAAATAAAAAGTCACTTTAAGAACAAAACAAAAGCTTGTGCACCACATGGGGTTAAAACTAGTTTTATCAAGATGAAGTACATTTTAAGATGGAATAACAATTTCACACACACACACACAGAATGTAACTTACATTGTCAAACTTCAGCATTTCACCATATGCAACGCCAAGGTTGTACATAGCATCAGCATAATGCCAATTGTAGAACAGAGCTTTTTTATAATATGCTACACCTTGTTCAATGTCACCCTCTAGTTTAACCTGAAAGTGAATGTTTTGAGGAACTTAATTAGATAAAAATAAAATAAAAAATAAAAATACAATGCAGAGAAAAGGGAACAATGAATGGGTTTTCAGATACTCATGGAATCAAGTATATACAAATAATAACCAAAAAAACAGATTAGTGAAGATGCATCAATAATTTTTAAACTGAAGGTCAGCTACAGACCTACAGCTGAACAAGAGAGCTGTGAGGAAGAGGTAACAGACAGCATCAATATCCTTTTACCTTTTATGACAAGTAATAAGAAATTAAATTTGAAAGACGAAGACAGAAAAAACTCATCCCCTCAAGCAATTGTGGGGCATATTATCAACAAAATCAACAACAGTGATCCTCGTAAGCTAACACTTGATCTAGCTCTACAACATAAACAGGTAAGCTATTTCTTAACATAGGTTCGGTAAGGAAACCAAAGTTCATATTTCATATTTCAACTGCCTCCAAGGTTCACCAGCCTCTCTCTCCAAAATGTACAACACAAACGTTTTTAAAATATATATATATATATATATATATATATATATATATATATATATATATATATTTATATATATATATATATATATATATATATATATATATATATATATTCCTGTTAGCTGCAAGGTATATACAAAAGAAATAAAACTACATTATACTGAAACCTTTCCAGAATGCTCAAACTTAAGGAAAGCTTAAAGGGGATGATAACATAGTAGACTGAAGAGAAGTGATATAATCTTTGGGACAAAAGGAGTAGAATGTGAAGATCTAATCCAGGACCAGGAATACAATAAGGATCACTTTCAACTGAAACTTAGAGCACCTTATGTAACAAAAATAATGTAAACTAACACTAGAGAGCCCAAATGTCAATAACTACAAGAAATAAAAGCTTCAAGATAAATCACTATATAACATAAGAAACAATGATCAAAAACAATTATAAAACATAAGCTAAATGATGAACCACAACATACCTTTGTTCCCAAATCGGTCAATGCTATTGCCATATTATTCTTAGCAATCTCAAAATTTGGAGACACTGCTAAACACCTGAGTCAGACAAAGTAGTACAACAAATCAAATTATATACAGATTACATTAGGTACAGTTAAAACATTTACACAGTTGCGAAAATATGATCAGAAATACAATTTTGTATCATTATCGTAGTAAAAACCTAACAACATTTAAGTGCAACTCAAAGTTTATTTCCTATCACCACTAGTATTTATCCTGCTTTTGGGAAGCTCAATTGTATGCAGCCTTACCCTAGATCATCTATTTTTAGCAGATTTTGCCAAAGATCAACTACTGCAGAGATGCTACTTCTGTATAACTTCTTAAATCACTAAAACTTGTAGAGGAAAGAATCCTCGTGAATGCATGTCTTCTCGCAAGTTAAAAAGTGAAGATAAAACACAAAGACAGCCAAGCACATAGAGTCAGAGGAAGGCTACCTCTCATAACATGTAATAGCAGACTCCAGATCCCCTCGGTTCTTGTATATGACACCCATGTTGCAGAACGCTTCAGCATACATAGGCCTTTCTAGTGCTGCCTTTTCATAACATGTGAGGGCAGTGTCATATTGCATCATTTCGGAATAGACAACACCAAGGTTATAGTATGCTGGCTGCATATATAGCATATAAATGCTTAAACCAGTATCATTTGAAAATTGCATATGCTTTAAGAAAATAAATAAGGTACCCTTACAGCATAATGTGGATCTATTTTAAGAGCTTCATAGTATTTCTGAATCCCTTCTTGAGTGTTTCCAGCAAGCTTTAAGCTGGTCCCAATATCAGTCAGAACAATTGCTAAGCATTCTGCCGCTGGCTTATATGTTGGATCAGCTCTCAGAGCCTTTTGATAAGACTGTAAAAAGCACAAAATAAACATCTCAACGATAAATTAGAGCAAAGATAAGACCCAGATCTACTTTACGACAATCGCAACAAAATGCACTTGTTTTTCACATTTCATTGTTTACTATATCCAGTTAATGCAACACATAAGAATGTACCATATAAAGAGGATATATTATCCCCCCCCACCCTCCCTTACTTTAGGTATTAGAAAGGGTAGACTTACAACCCACATCATCTTGTGACACAATGCAAACGAGAATGACTTATTCAACTGATAGTTAGTAGTGGTAGTTGAGTGGAAAAACCTTTAACTAGGTTTATAAGAATATGCAGCAGTACTACACTACTACCCAAAAAAAAAGTACACACCTTTGGCCAAGTTGAACCAATTTGGAAATGCTACATCCAGAAAAGATGGTGACAGAGGAGATTATGCACTAAAGACGACTCCATACATTGTGTACCAGCACAGCCCAATAAAGATTCTAAACTTAAACGAGAATGACCGAGAGGGCAAACCAAAGCTCAACAAATTTTTTAATGTTAAAAGACTATAAACATAGTAAAACTGTCTAAGTTACACCCTCCACAGTGTTTGGCCTTTCACAGGCTACAACCTCTATAACAATAATCTACCATGCCTTTTAAAGAATAAACTTCTTCTATTTCTTTGAAGTTGAAAACAAGTGAGGTGGCACAATTTTAATATAAAAGAGAGAAAAAAGGAAAAGGTGTGAGAAGATTAAGATCGCAATTAATTATGAAAATAAAGTTTGGTAAGTTGATTCATTGAAGGGGCATTGGCGCATTGCGACAGTTATACAGCTTCAAAATTAATTAAAACTGATTGGTTGCAATGTATATGACATTTCCGAAAAATGGAAGTGATGCAGCTATAAATTTGAAGCTACATGTAAGACTCAGATTTGATTATCATAATAAAAAGTACATTTTAGGGCTTCTAAAACAATTTGTCTCAATTCAAAAACATTTTGAAGATAAGAGAGAAATCTAAGGCACCCAAGAATCATTCCTAGTAAACAAGCAAGAGATCTAGTAATGTGGAACTGTAGATACCTGTAGAGAAGCATAATCTAGGAGTGATATTCTTGTTAGTGGAACCAGTGGATTCACTAATTCACACTACAAATGTATATTTCATCCATGATAGTCCAACTGAATCAATTTTAAAAATACAAAGAATTCTGGATTAATTGACGAGAAATAAATTTTAATTCTGCATGTTTTTTGTCGCAATTTCCTAAAGTCACCACTACTCATCAGTTAACTGGACTCCACGAGTATCATAGCTCCAAAATGAAAGAGATAAGACTGTCATATAACCAGGTATATGTATGAAATCTTTCTAAATTATTGTTAAGCTCATACAAGTCTTACAAGACTAAAGTGATCTATTAGCTTACAATTAGAATCTAGCAAAAAGTAATGCTAGAATAAATATATCAAAATAAATTTTGGACAAAAGGTCATGCCAAATAGAATATGCCAGCATTGAAATAGTGCATACTACATAGTTACGTGGTAAAACTATTAGACAATGAAAATAATTACTACGTAGTATATGTTAAGCATCATTGGGTTAAAAAAAATTATTAAAAAAAAAATAAAAAAATAAAAAAATAAATATCAGTGTCACAACATGAAAATATAAGAAAACGAACCAGATTTACTACTAGTCTCCTCAGATTCTATTCTCTAAATTGGTTGCTTCTATCAATCCTTGCAATTGCAAAAAAGATCCTTATGGAAAATAAAATAGAAACAAAAAAGAGATAAACCTAGTAAGAGATGAATGAAGTGTCAAATTGAGAAACAACAAAAGTAGTCCTCAACTAACTAAACAATCACAACTACTAGTAAAACCCGACCACAAAGGGGTTCCTAAGTTCCTAAAATTCCAAGTAGCATCACCACGAAATCCCCCCTCCCAATAAAGAAAAGAAATAAAAATAGGAGTCAACAAACAATCACTATCCTGCAGCATCTAGGTCCTTGGCATCCTTCAGATAGATGCTTAGGTAGGACCACTCCTAGTGTTTCATTCCGAGTGTTTTGCCATATCAACGTAGAAAAGACTCTATTCTAATGGTTCGAAAATCTCACAGCCAATAGACATTGGGGATAACTAGAACATAACAATCAACCACTAATGTTTCCCCATTCTAGCAAGTAATATGGAGTAGAAATGTAAACAATAAGATTTACACCATATTACATCCTTCTCGTGCTATTTCGCCCACTCCATTGGACAATTAAAAATGTCAGGTTCTCATAATGAAATTTCAATATTCTCCAAAAGAGAATTCACTTGTAATTGCTTGCTTTTCATTTGAATACAACTTCATTTAGTAAATGCCAAAAATGACATACATTTGTAAGTAGGGCATTCATATCCAAGTATCATACTCATATGAATTCTAATTCTTCTAGCCTGTAACAACTAAGCAACATGCAAATGCTGATTTTTGTCAATTGCCATTCACCTATCTACAATCTACCAGACGATGGTCAAAATTTTAGTAGCAATTAACATATTAAACATACGGATAACAAATGTTTATAAAAGCAGATTCTAATACAACAAATAATCCCTTGACATAGCCAGGGTCTCAGGAATCCAAAAACAGACAAAAAAAATATATACAGGAGGAACCATTTCTTTGGATACATAACAAAGAGATAGGTAGAAAAGAAACTAATTTATGTCACCCGTGAAAAAAAAGAGTGCAGGATGTCACCCATGAAATAAAAAAAAGGAATGCAGGAGAATGTCTCAATTTATTTTTCATAGTTCATTAGGTCAGGAAAAATGCAAAAGGTATACAAGGATAGATGTGTCTTGATTCCAAAAGCACTCGTGAGGAGTAGAATCATTTATGGTTGACCTATGGGCTCAGAAAGCTTCAAAATTCATATTGTTGGTTTATGCAACATCACTAAAGATTGGAGGCAGGAGCCGACATCTTATTCTCCACGTCAATGCTCAACAATTTGCTATCCCATAACTTCAAGTCCCTTACTTTTTTGAGGTCCTCTTAGCATTTCAGAGTACTAATTTACATAGTTTGGCCTGTTCATGTTTATAAAGACTTCTAAAGTAGCCAAAATAAAGAAGACTAACCAATTATGCTCCCTCAACCATAAATAATTAATGATGCATTTATCTGATCCTACACCTTGTATTATAAGCTATGCTACACACAGTTATATCATTGCTATACAACCAACAAGCCACCCAATACATGAGCATAATCCACCCTACTATATCATAGATTCATAGCTATAATACAGCTCAACTGTTCAGAGTGAAGCAACATAAGAAGCATACCTCAGCAGCATCTACCAATCGACTGTCATCCTTGTACAAAATACCACAATGCGTAAGGGCGCAAGCATTGTTAGGATCAAGTCTTATTGCTTCGGAGAAACTCTCAAAAGCAAGCCTTCCCTGGTTTTGCATTTGCAAGCATATCCCTTTTCCTATAAAAGCTTCTACATTCTCCTTGTCCTTGTCTAGTAATATTCCTTCATATATTGCCAAAGCCTCCGCGAATTTATTTCGGGTACGAAGAATGTTTGCATAAGAGAGACTATCCTTCACATCAAGTTCCTTTTTCAAACTACCATTACAAATTGGAGACCCTGACCCGTTTTCCGTTGTTGGACAAGATGCTTTCAGAAAACCATTCTCACATGGTGGTGATTGCTTCTCAGAACTGTTATCAACCAGCTTTTCCATCCAAGCCATACAAATAATCCTGATTTCTGGAAAGAACTAACAACGTCGATTATTCGAAACGACTTTGCTGCATTATGTATATACAATCAATCAAACCCAAACAATAAACTAAATAATCCTTAAATAGAATAAATACGTAGTACTTCAGAATCAGCTACATTTCACAATAATTCACAGAATTGAGAAAAAACACTATAAACCCATTATAGTGAAAGCAGAACCAGCGCTTAAGAAAGAGTTTGAAAAGCTGGCACGTCTTAACTTGGCTACGAAACTCTGCCATACTGGTAAACCTTATCCTTATGCTCGTTCCACTCGTTAGCTTCGGTAACAGGAGTTTGATCGAGGTCGGATTTAGGAATAGCAACGGGAGATAGTAACCAAAATCACTTCACAAAACACAAAAACCCTACTTTCGTAACATACTGAATCACAAAACAGCTAAAATTTGTCAAAATAGTAATAAAACCCCAAAACCCATCAATGGCAAAAACAAAAACATCAAAAGGGGTTATTTTTCCCGCTTAAATTATCAAAAAAAAAAAAATGAATACAATTTAGGAAACAATCACTGCTAAATAGAATTGAAAGAAAGACTTACATGAGGAAGAAAGGGGAAATTAGGGATTTGAAAACCACATTCGAAGCAACCCAACCAAGTGTAAGTAGTATTATTGATGATGAGATAGAAAGAGAAAGAGGTGGTAAAAATAGGAGAGAAATTGATGGGAAAAGAGTGGGTCCCACCTCTCTGTTTTCTCTCTCTTGTTCAAAGAACACTCCCAGAAACTGGAAAAGTATCAGAGAAGGGAGTATTTTGGAAGGGGGAAATGGCAATAAAAGTCAGTTGGGGAAGAAAAAGCTTCGCAAACGGCAACGAAGCGTGTAAATTGTGCGATGACATGTTGGTGGGAATGGTTCTTGACCCAAACCCACTTAAATTTCAGGCTCGATTTCTTGTGAGCGGGTTTGGAACAAAACAACGATTCAATCATAGTTAGATCATTATAATTGGGCGTCAAATTATTGGGGTTACAATGTGGGATTTGAGTCAATCCTAATCGAGTTTAAGTCGTGCTAAAATATTCTAGATCAGGTCACTTTCAGGTTACCACCATACTTAAAAACCCTAAAATTTTCTTTGTTCTCTCTCTTTAAACCTAGCCACCATAATAAAACTTAGGGGCTGCCATCGATTTTTATCGATGGTAAGCTCCAAATTCTTCTTTAATTTAATATTTTTAGCAAATAAAGATCACCAACAGTATGGTGATTATAGTCAGTCCCTCCATGTAGGGTTTAGTATTGTTTGTTTGTTTGTTTTAGTGTGTGCAGGGATACAAATTTGGAATATTCGTCTTGCAAATTTGTGGAATCGCGAGTCTGTTGGTATAGTGGTACATATTTAGAAGATTCGTCTTGCAAATTTGCAGATCTTGATGACCAATCAAGTTTTATCAATTTTGCGACTATACATCAATGGAGCTCTGACAAGAATGATGCAAAGATATCTAAAATTATCCAGGAGTAGTTCAGAAGCGATGCTATTAGTTTAGGGGTGTTTAATTCTTGTATTGAAAAAATTTAGATCTTTTAAGGGATGATTGTAAGTGTTGAATGACTATTTTTATTTAATGAAATCCCCCCTTCCTATTCCATTCAAAAAAAGAAAAAAAAAAGTCACTTCCAGGTTAAGTTGGGTCTATTCATATCGAGTTATTTTTAATCTCTACACCTACAAACCCTCTAATTTTGTTGTAGTAGTGTCATCTCAATCTGCCAAATCATAAAACGTTGTTCACCCTAGCATGTTTTGATCAATGGCAAGCATTTCAATTGCACAATTACTTGTGTTCCTAAGATGTGGCACACTCTCTTTGTTGATTTTTATTACATAAATAATATCATCATAAAAAAATGAAAGCATGTTTATTTAAAGGGATAAAAAAAAGGAGAGATAGCGTCATAGGGATGGAGGGGTGGGGTTTTGATAAATATTTTAATATGTATAAGGGGTTAGGGATTATGAAGGGAAGGGGGATGGGATAAAATTGGCTCTTATTCTTCTATTTCAGTGCTAAGGGGGTGTTATAAGAGGGAGGGATAAGGTCATAGGGATAAGGCATAAAAAAACCCTTTTACCTTACTAAGGAGAAAAAACATTTGGAAGGAAGAAAATAATGGAGGTATTTTAGTAAGTTTATTCAATATTCTAATCATATTCTCTACCCATTCCAGACAAGGGATAATAAATATATTATTCTTATCTCTCATATTTATTCCTTATACCCTTATCCCTACCTCTTATTCTACTTATCCCTATCCTTCTTGTCAAACGCCCCGTGAGAGATTAAAAATACTTTTATACACACATGGTTAGAATAAGTATGCCTAATTTTTAGGTGCTCTTTGTTCTTGTAATTTCTTTTCCTCCTAAAGATTGAAGAACTTTGGGATGAAAGGAAAAACCGAAAAAGTAAACCAAAATTTCATTTGTTTGATTTGATTTTATAAGCTATACTCTACGAATTTCAAAATGATGTATTGTAATATTGATTAAAAAGCTCAAAATTTGACTACAAATTTTCACTAACATGCAAGGACAAACGTAATCAAGTGTAGTCTTGTTAAATTGTCTCAATATGTAGTTCCAAAAAGTACAGTTGTCCTATATATTAGGTTTTACACTTTTCATTTATAGTTGTCCCAAATTAGTTCTTAAAATTCCTTTTTAGAAAAGGTCTCATTATTATTTTAATACATCTCTCTTTCCATTAAAAAAAGTCAAGTCCCACCCCTCTCTTACACATTTATTAAAAAACATCCTACTATCTAACTATCTTCTATCAAAATATAGGGATGTCAGCGTGGCGGGTCAAGTAGAAGACCAGCCCCAATGAATCTACGTTTTCATTATTTTAATTCATCTACGTTTTGTTACAAAAAATGAAAATTATGAAACAATTTATAGGGAATGCATTTGATTTTGTAAAACTTGGGATAGACCTAATAAAATAACAACAAAAGATAAGATATTAGTATAAATTTATAGATTTATGGCTTTCAAAATCATAAAATCAAAAACTAAAGACCAATAGTATATCAAACAAGTCCGATTTCCCTAAGCGACCTAGTTACTCAAATTGAGTAACAAGATCCGCATTTCAAATAGCATTTTGAAATTTATGAGCAACTTGCTAAAAACCTTTTACTATTTTTACATGTCGACTCATATCCTTTCTCCTATCTCCTTCCGTCTTCTTCAACCTGTCTTAGCTTCTTTCTTTCTCATCAACAATGGCGGACGAATTTTGACACCACAACAAACACCATGCCACCACTAACACCATAACATACCTCTACCCCAACGCCACCTTCTCCGCCAAGGACGGATCTAGGGTGTGGCCAACTAGACCATGGCCCGCCCCATGATTCAAAATAATATAATAAATTTAAGTTGCATATGTATAGAATGGAAATAACTTGGTTTAGTTGGTTGGATCACTGTCCATATAACTCTTGAGTTTATAGATTGAAGCTTATTGCCATCAAATGTAGGTTTTTTTTTTTTTTCAATTTTTAATTTTGTTACATTGCTATTTCCATTTATTACCAAATCTTCGGCCTTTTTCTTTTTTCAATACTAGAGTGGTTAACGCACGCGACGCAATGTACGTGCATAGCTAGCCATGTCCGGGAGTCTCTTTCATTTTTTTTTATTTTTTATTTTTTTTTATGTTACACCATTAGTAGTTGGTAACATTAATGAGGGAAAATATGTAAATGAAAATTTTTAGGGGTATTAATATATGCACACCATTATTAAGAGTTCAATAAAAGAGTCAACTACCATTAAGAGCACTCTCACTCATGGGCATTTTTTTGCCCTTGAGGAGAATTTTACAAAAAAAAAAATGGATTTATTGCTTCCCACTCATGAGCACAAAAAAAAAAAATTGCCCATAAGGAAGTAATGAAATGCCCATAGCAATGGCTAATGAAATTGCTACAGAAATAGTTGATTGGTGGGCCATGTAAATAAAATAAAATTAAAAAAAAAAAGGAAAAGCTGGGTCAGCAAAATAAAGTGTCATGAGTGTGTAGAGAGAGAATTATCTAGAGTAAAAAATTAGATAATGATAATGGGTAGGAGAAAGAGAAAGTAAAAGAGAGAGTGGTGTGAGTTATTTTTCTTAGCCCATGAATGTGTGAGAAGTTATAAAAATAAAATGCCCATGAGGTAAAATGGGAAGGAGGAGTGAGAAAGTGGGTAGAGTGAGAATGACATTTTCTTAACTCATGAATGAAAGTGGTCTAATAAGAACAAATAAGCAAATAAACAATTTTAAGGGTATAATTGTCCAAACATTATTTTTAAGAGTTATCTTAAACTTTTTAAAAGGTAGGAAAGAAAGGTAAAAAAAAAACAAGCTAAAAAGCTAGGTTACACATGTGGTAAAAAAAAAAAGGAAAAATGGCACACATGTGTTTGTATGCATAAATGAGAGTATATAACATTATTTATAAGCGTATAATTAAACTTTTAAAAAGGTAGAGATATTTGAATTTTTTTTGCTCAAGGATTTATAAATATGAACTTAGTATAATATTCTTTCTTAGTCTTTGTGGTAGAAATCTAAAACTAGATTATCTTATGAATATACTTTAGGGGTGTTTGGTTCATCAAGTTAGTTTAGATTAGTATGCAATCTCATACTAGAAAATTATGGATTCTAAAACACATTATAGTCCAAAGTTGTTTGGTTTTATTGTTGGAATGGATTCTATCCTAGATTAATAGAATGAATTGTGAATTTTAAGGGAAGAGGTGGGTATGAGATTCCATGGGTATAGAAGAGAGTTAGAACCCCTTGAGTATGAGATTCCATTACTAAAAGCCTTAACAATTATTTAGAGTATTAAAAAAAAAATGAATATAATTTAGAGACCCAACCCGGTCCATATTCAATTTCTAAATCCGTCCTTGATCTCCGCCGCCTAATAAATGCAAAACCTTAAAAAAAAAATGGTATGGTTCACTCCCAAATGGTAGGTGTTTGTTTGCCAACCTTCCCTTTTCCAACAATGAGTTAACATTGTCAATCTTTTGTCTTACTGAAACGACAGAAATAACCCCAATTGTTTGACAAAAAGACGAAAATAACCCCTTTGAGAAACCTACAATGTTATAGTTGTACGGAGTATTTTCTCGATTTTCTCTTTTTTTTTTTTTTTTCCCCAACCCATTCCTTTCTTCACTAAAATTGAACCAAACAAGGCTTAAGAGTCCTACGACGACCATCAAATTCTCTCTACACATTTTGCTGCTGGGGTGACTTTCCCTTTCCATGCACTCTTCACTCCACAACAATTTCCCAATTACAATCTTCAAACAATTTGATCTTTCAATTCACAGAATTTACCAAATCACAAGTTGATAATTTAATCAAATTCTTTCAATCATGGCGATGACAGTAGAAGGTTCAATTCTTTTTACTTATAATCGTTTTCTCTCTCCTAAATTCCTGTTTAATCTTTTGAATTTGATCCTTTTTTTTTGCATGATTAATTCAAAGTTTCGGTTATATATGCTTGCTATTTCGTTTCTGAATTGCGTCGAGGTTGAATCATAATGTTGAGTTGTGAATTGTTCATAATTTGATGGTAAAGAAAGTTAGGGTTTCTCTTTCTTCATTGAATTTCAAGAGTTTTTATGTTTAATAAATTGGGGTAGATTTTGAAATTTTCTTTTCCTGATTGTTTCGATTGAAATTGGTGAAGTATTGTACTGTATTACTGTAGTACGTTATGATGATGATATTTCCCCAAAAAATATGATTATTGTGCTGACTGTTTCTTGTTTGGTGCATTATTGTGGGCTTGCTGGCTATTGATTATTGCGTCCTCTTGCAGTGTAAGTACCGATATATTAGGGCTTGTTTGACATCGTTTTTTTGTTTTAGTTTTCTGTTTTTATGAAAACAAAAAACCAAAAACAGGAAACAAGAAACAAGAAAAAGGTGTTTCGACTATTCTGTTGTCAGTTTTGAAAATTATCATGATTTTAATAAGTTTGACTAATTTTAAATTCATTATATGACATATATCATATGATTTTAAGAAACAAAAAACCAAAAAACAGAAAACCACAGTGATGCCAAACGAACCTTAGGAGCTTGTTTTGTATTATCCGTATTTGTTTAAAGCGGAGATTTTGACTTAGTTTGCTTAAATTTGCAGGCTTTGTGGGCTTGCCTTTACGTTTTCAGTCAGTATCATGTTGCAGATACTGGTATGTCTTCATATTAGTTTCTATTTAGTTGTGTTTTGGGTTTAGACGCGTGCTTTGTGGACATTACTTAGTTGTTCTCGCTTCTTGCTCCACATTGAAGCTTGTCTTAATCTGAAGTATTCGTTTTCTAATTTTGCTTTATCACTTCTAGTTTTGGGTGATCAATTTTCAGTTTGGATGGATATTTTGTTTCTTAGATTCATGCGTTGTTCAATGTATCCTTTGGTGCATATGGCATAGCTTTTTAACTAATATGAGAGTGCAATTTTAAGAGTTGCTCATCCTAGCAAGATATTGTAAGCAAATATTATGTGACCATATAAGTTCAACACATTACACCATATAAGTTTGTATCCATATTAATAAAATTTTGCTTGTTTTTGGTCACCAGAGGGGAGTGTCGAGGGTTCTTGGGTTAAAATGTAGAGTTGGAAGTAACATAGATCTCCACTGTCATTTCCACATAGTTATACTTTCGTACTTTTCTTTTTTGGTTTGGTATTATGAAGATGCCACTGAGTGTTGAGAGCTATTATTTGGTGCTTTGAAGATCCACTTGATTAGTTTGTACAAATATGCGGGATACGGATGTACCATTTTTAACTATGTTATCATGCAACCCTATCAGAAAAACAAGAAAAAATGGAAAATAAAAAGAGAAAAGCATGTGCTTCCAGGATTTGGAAATTGGGTTTTGAGTTATGACACCAATTTTGTGAGTTGAAATGATGTCAAAGGTGGGTTAAGTAGGCAAGCCAAGGGGAGATCCGTGACTTTTAAATGGGAATGTAAATCAACTTCAAATTGACAATGTTTTACTTTTACAGGTCGTCCCTTTAAAAGTAATCTTTAATATGGGAGTTCATTATTTAAAGAATGTTTTTGCATTTAAAATGTATTTCCTCTATTCCACAAAGCCTCTTCTCACCCTCTATGATCCAGATACCTCAGAAAAAGAAATATAAATTAATACTTGTAAATTGTAACTTCTTTTTGAGGAAAGACATAGAACTTAATAATAAATCTGCCCGCACAAGGTTGGCAAAGTCGGCGTAAAATAATAGTTTATCTCTATTAAAAAAGAAATGAAGTAAACACGGGAAGAGCTTTATGGATTGGTCCGAAAAGAAAAGTGGGAAGTACTCCATCGAACAAAAGGAATTTATGAACTTGGCCTAATTTTTGTTATAACGGGCGATATGTTTTCTCCTTTTATGGGTTATATATGTCCACCCTTATGCAAGCTTCTCCATACCGGAGGAAATTGTTGGCAAGCAAAAGCATGGTTGAAGGACTATATAGATAGGGAAGTGTGTAGGGAAGGGAGGAAATCTCTTGTGACTTTGAGAACACCAGAATTATCATAGGGAATAAAGCATAAGGAGTATGAAATATTAAAGGAGATTGTAGGCATTTCTTTTTAATAAAAAGCAACTCCTATCCTAAGGAAATCTCTTGGTGACATGTAGAAGAGTATTTGGAATTTGGACTCATTTTTTAGTGCAATATGGATAAATAGTTAGTGACATTGACGAGGAAACTAAAATGTTAATTTTGGAAATGGTAAAAAACAAATGTCCTTTGATGACAATAATTTTAGTCAGGATAGTTGCAATTGTTGAGATCTTATCATGGAATAGAGTAATTGTGAAAGGGCTGTGAGGAATTTTATGGTTTAAATATAATTTCTTATCCTTGGGAGATTTCCGTTTCAAGTTACGAATCTGAGTTAGGCTGTATACCTTTTTCATATAGTTTTCCAAAAATTAAATAAACTACTATGCATCACTAGATTGTTATACTATGTAAAACACTATTGTGCTATATTTAACATTCACTTCACTGTCCAATTAGTCAAAAGTGCTCCCTCTTGAATGTCCTTCCTTAATAAGGTACTAATAGTGTGATAGATTCAACATTCACAACACAAACACACGAGTATAAGAGAGAACAAAGAGATTCAGCTAGCAAAAGATAATAGTTTGATTGAATGGTTTTAGTAATTTTAGGTTACAACTCTCCAATTAAGTATGAGGATACAAATCTTAAATACACAAGCCTAATTACATGCCTTTTTTACTACCCAACATTCATTATATATCCAATGCAAAACTACCAAAAGCAATTGACATTTAATTGTTTTTGTCTCATTCAACATTGATGCTACTACACTGCTCCACTACTTGTTGTGTGCATCCTCCTGTTACTGCTTGTGATGTGGCTGATTGAAAAACTTGCTTGCCATGCTTTCCCTTTCTCTGATATTGGAAGCGTATTGGCGGCTTAGGTGATCCAACCATTGGGTCCATTACAACTAGTTGCTCATTGAAATCCTTGCTAGGTAAAACCCTATGAGATAAAAAACCATAGCAAGGAAAAATGTGCAACTATCATCTATTTTATGCTCTTGTGTATCGCCTAAATTCTGTCGGGAAAAAGGGAAAGAGTTTAGTGAGTATAAAATACGTATAACATTTCCTTTGAATTCAACATAGGTCATGATGACGACACATCCCAATTTTGTGTACCAACACTTAGTTTGATGAAATGGATCTAATCAACTAGATTCACTTGATTGAATATATTGGAAATATATCTTCCGTGAAATTCATGTGTGAATAAGAGTTTTCGTGATAGGTTTTTGGTTTTATCCCTTTGATATACCCTTTATTTACTTGATACAACCAATATCATCTCCATAGATGATGGTTTAGATGTTCAATTACTTTGTTTATTCCTTAATCTTCATGTATATTTTTTTTATTGACTTGAGACATACACACTCTTGTCCAGCTTCATAAAGGGCTCATTTTTGCATGATTGTTGATGTAGCGGAATCTGTTTAATATTTTAGTATTTTTATAAATGAACAAATATCACTTTGACTTGCCTCGATTGATAAATTATACATCTTGTGTTCCTTGAAGATAACAAAAATAATTTTTTTTTTATCATGTTCTAATATTTCTTTATTTGTTGAATTGCTAAGAAGTTAAGAAGTTCACAATAAAGTTTAAAAATGTCAGGTCTAACATTGTTTGCCAAATACATTAAGATGCTAAACACACTTAGGTATGATACATCGTGACTAAGAAAAATAAGTATTACTTCTTCATGAGGTCGAAATGGGTCATCTTTCACCTTCAAAGATCAATAGTACGTTTTCCTCAAAAAAAAAAAAATAAAAAAAAAAGAAGATCAATAGTACGTCCCCAATTCTCACCTCTCACCTAAGACATATTTTCTCTTGTGGGGGGGGGGGGGGTGCTGCTTTTGGATTCATTGTTGATGCCCCTTTGATTATTTTTTAAGGAAAAATGATTTTGCCACGTTTACAGCATACAACGATTATATCTTCTACGTTCAAATTTGGGAGCAACATTTCCATATAAGTGAATATGAGCTGTCTATTGCATTCATTTTATTGAATGCCACAGATTGATCTAAGAATACGATTCTTCTACTTACCATTATTCTTGTAAATAATAAAAAATAAAATGGTCAATTTAGAATATTTTGCAAAGCCTCTTTAGCTATATTATTGTAATTGTATAATATTATCAACTTAAAATTTTGAGAGTGATTTCTTTATCATTTGATTTTCAGCGATCTGGATGTTTACAATGTCTCAACAGTGATACAATTCTAAAAAGTGTTCAAAATCTTATCATTAGATTTGTCCATCCATATTTTGCTCTAGGGATGCCCTTTTGTGGTATCTGTACCATTTCATTAAGGTATCCCATAATCTTTGGGATTTTCTATTGGGAGTTTATTTGACCCTCGGTTGAAAAGGTCACTTCTTCACAAGATGAATTGTAAGATTAGTGGGGTGTTTGGTCTGGTCCATTGTATTATAAATTGAGAGGATGCTGATCAGCTTCTATATCAGTTCCACTGATAATAATTATGTTTTGATAAGCTTTTTAATTTTGACTGGATGGCTCTATTCTGCTAGTTTTTACAGGTTTCCACTTTCCAGATCTATCTTGAGCAACTGCACTTTGTCCAGTCTCTGTTTGATGATTTAAAATTCTTTGACTTCTGTTTGTTTGTTGCAGGCTTGTGCAATTTACAGTAACTGGTGGCCTTTGTTGTCAGGTATGTTCTGGTGTCTGTACATTAGAGAACAGAATTTGATTATACTTGCATTGCATTTTGATGACTAGGTTGTTATGTTTCTTGTAGCTCTAATGTATGTGGTAGTTCCTATGCCATGCATGTTCTTTGGAGGTGGCTCCACGCAATTCTTAGTAAGTCGAGATGGTGGAGGGTAAGACTATCACTTTATATTACATCAAATCATCAATTAGCATTTTGCAGTAATGGTGTCCAACATATGCCTGCTCAGATAGTTAGTGGTGGTTTGGGATACCTGTATTTGTGTTAGGTATGTGGGAAAGTATGGCAAGCCTAGAAAATCTGGTGAATTGACTAAATTCAGCTCATGTAGCATATTATATTTGATAGCTTAATATGTTATTGATGATATATAGATATTTTACCAAAAGCCTTGTAGCCTGTAGACATTGGTTTCATGGTGTGCAAGATGACTTTTACAGAACTTTTGAATGTCTACATCTCATAATGAAAGAGTAACTTGAGTCTGCTGTTTTTATAATGAGCTGTCTATCTGTTCCCTTTTCAGAATGAAATTGATAACGGATATTATCCTTTTAAGTCCTATTTGGTATACACTGTATGAAAAAACCTGGATTGATTACAGTTATTCATTTACTTACATATGTAAACCAATGGGCAAAGTAGTAAATCATGTCAGATACTTTGTAAAAAAAAAAAAGAATTAACCATGTGGGTGTTAGAGAAAGGAAGAGAGAGAAGAGAGAAAAAAAATGGGACTCATCGGCGGAAGGAAAGGCATAGGGGAAGATAGAGATAGAGAGAAAATCAATTGACGGCAAGGTACAAGAGAAGAGAGAGATAGAGGGAAACTTATTTTTTGACTTCTTAATGGTATTATTTCCAATTTCACAATTTTTAGGAATAATGTCATGTTACACACTTCGGTAATTGTATCACTATAATCTGCTAGAACACCTTTGCACTGTAAATAGAAGAATTGGAAACAATAAGATTCGACGCTTTTCAATTACGTATGGAGAGTAATTAAGATGATGGGGGTGAATAATGTGTATTTTTAGTTTTGATTAGAAGAGACTAAGCAAGTGCCCTATTCTTTAAGGTGTCGATATTTAGGTTTAAGTGAGGGAATAGCTTTGTAATATATTACTGCAATTATGTTGAAGCCAATGTTATTGTCCTTTAGCCTTTCTTGTTCTCTGAATGAAATTTATAGCTAGGCTTAAATATGACAGGTAAATGCTTTTGTGAGCATTATGCATATTTCATGAATTGTTGGTAATTCAGTCGGCTACGTTTTCACTATTTGTGGGTACATGCTAGATGTCTGACAGCATATTGCATATTTTTCGACTCTTTGCTTAGAGTTTCATTTTGTTCTCTGTGTGTTTATTTGCAGTTGGATAGATGCTGCTAAGTTCTTGACGGGAGCTTCTGCCGTGGGAAGCATTGCAATTCCTATGATTCTTAGACATGCATATCTGATAGAGACAGGAGCTATGCTCATTGAATTAGCATCTTTCTTCTTATTTGTCTGTACTGTCTTGTGCTTTCACCGTGCTAGCCTTGATGATGAATGGTAGGGAGCAATTAAATATTGAGCTATCTGGAGTTGATAGAAACAGAAGGCTTTCAGTATCTGTTGTTGGTAGCCGCTGGAAGAAAGCGGTGTGATATGAACTGTACACTGGTACATAAAGAAGCTTTAGTAATTTACATTCTCGTGTCCAGCAAATGTATATTTTGGGTTGTGGTGTTTATTGAAGCAACATACTAATTCTTGTATTATCTTATTTCCTGGATCCGTTGTTGAGTTCATTCTTGAAGCTAATGTATCAATTCAAGGCTGTGGTGTTTATGTGAAGCAAGATTTCTCATTTTACCAAAGCTGAACTTAATTCCTGAAGTTCTTACATGTTTTCTAGTAGTTTCCAAAAGTTTGAATTGAATGGGGTTAAATTCTGTTTAAGATTTGGGAAGGTAACTTTGTGAAATTACCGAATACGTCATTCAAACTATTGTAAATGTTTTTATTTATTTTTTTTTTTTTTTTTTTTTGTGATGGGAAACTGAGCTCAAACTTTATTAATTAGTCAAAGGGCTTAAATAAGCCATTACAAACTCAGAAATACAATGAGGAACTTCCTCCAACCAAACTCTAAGAGAATCAAAAGAAGAAGAAAGTTTAGCAAGTTCATGAGTAACACGGTTTCCATTTCTTTTGACAAAAGAAAAAGAGAAGGAAAGACATCCACTAGCAAGTTGGAGAACCATTCACAAGCATACCAAAAGCAGTAGGAGGAGCTAGACGCTTGGAAAGATGGCTATGCAACTTGAGGCAATCGGTTTCCATACAAACTCTACTAAAGCCCGATTCCATAGTGATTGCTAATGCGTGTCTCATAGCTAATGCTTCTGCAATATCAGCATCAAATTTGCCCTGTAAACACAAGCACGTCGCAGCTACAACATCTTCAGCATCACGCATTCCACCACCCAACCCCACGCCATTTGAGCTAAAAATCGCAGCATTGAAGTTAATTTTTATGACACCTTGCGAGGGATATCGCCACTTGCTCTCCAATTTGGGCTGAGTAATACTCTGGGATAGCGATTCCTGAGCTTGCAAATAGTCCCCAACAAGACCAACAACTTTGTGAATAACATCATTCACCTCCTTCTTCCACCCTTCAAAGATCCAAGCTTTCCTGCGAAGCCAGATCCCCAATACCAAACTCCAGAACACATTCCACTACATAGTGTCTTTATGAGACTTACGAACACTGGCACACCAGTCGCCAAAAGAATCCCCTTCAAATCTCTCCACCTCTAGCCTCAATGAAGAGAGATACCAGAGGCGCTTAGCCTCCTCACAACGAAAAAGCATATGCAAAATGCTTTCTTCCTCAACACCACACATTGGACATATGGGGTCAGTAATCATACCTCGATGGATCAAGCTTTGCCACGCAAAGAGTTTAATCTTGGGTAGAACAATAGCATTCCAGACTACATTCCACTCAAAATTGCAGCTTGATTTGGAAGTGGAAGGTCTATCATTTTTTTGCTCCATTGTGGTCAAGTTGTACGCACTCCGAACTGAATAGCGCCCATCCTCGGTGAAATTCCAAACCATTACCCATAGATTTTCTAGCCCCTTTCACAAGCACCTCCCGAGCCCCATTATTGACCTCCAAGTGTAACTTGAAATTGGACTCACTTTTGCCTCCAGAAAACCCGAATGAGGGAAGTATTTCCCCTTTAGCACTCTCGCCACAAGAGAATCCGCATTTGACAAAATTCGCCAACCTTGTTTCGTAAGAATAGCTTTATTGAAATTTCTCGTATTTCTAAAGCCGAGCCCCCCTTCTTTCTTTGGAGTATACAACTTGTCCCATGCCACCAAACACATTTTCCTTTCCTCTCCTTTTTGCCCCCAAAAATTGATGATACAACTTTTCAATCACATTTAGAATGCTAACTGGTATCGAGAAACACTGCATAGTGCATTGCATAAGTTGGAAATTGGAATTGCTTGCGCTATTGCCTTAATTACCCACTTGAGACAAAAAAATTTCTATCCACCCCTTGAATTTTTTCCAGACACGATCAATATTTTGAAACACTTGTTTCTTCAAACCACCAATGTAAGTCGGTAAGCCAGATACTTGTTATGTCCTTCGACAACCTTAAATGATAACTTCATCTAAAGCATATTTTTCCGTTCTTGATCAATGTTTCGGCAAAAGGATACTTCCGACTTATCCATATTCAGTTTCTGTCCTGAGGCCACTTCATAAGTAGAAAGAATGTTAAGCACATTGTCCACTTCCTCTTCCGTTGCTCTTACAAAAAGAAGACTATCATCCGCAAAAAAATATATGAGAGATAGGATTCACATGCCTACCAATTTTTATACCATGGATGAGCTTCTTACTCTCGGCATCACGAAGCAGTCGATAAACCTTCCACACACATAATAAACAGGAAAGGTGAGAGTGGATCACCTTGCCTAAGACCCCTGCTAGGCTTGAAACATCGCGACGGTTTCCCATTCACCAGTACATAGAACTCTGCAGAGCTAACACATTTCATAATCAAACTCAAAAAAATTCCGACAAACCCAATTTAATAATTATTTTCTCTAGAAACGCTCACTCCACTCTATCATAGGCTTTACTCATATCGAGTTCGAGCCCCAGGAAGCCTTTTTTCCATGTCCTTTTCTTCCGGAGATAATGGGAACATTCATACGTAACCAAGACATTATATATGATCAACCTCCCAGGCACAAATCTACTCTATGACTCATGGATAATAAAAGGTAGAACTAACTTTAATCTATTATCAAGTACCTTGGTGACAATTTTATACAACACATTACATAAGCTTATAGATCTATAATCAACAGGAGACTCGCATATTTTTTTTTTTTTTCAGAATTAACACTATTTGAGTCTGATTAATAGAACCTACATCACCATTATTATTTAAGATATCTAGCACTTTAGTAATTACACACTCCGACAATATCCCAGAATTTTTGAAAAAAAAATGGCAAACATACCATCGGGCCCAGGGGCCTTTGTTGGATGCATCTGAAACAGTGCTACACGTACCTCCTCGACAGTGAAAGGTACATTAAGATTGCTGCGTTGCCCACTGCTAACAATAAGCTCTACCTTCTCGATCACAGGCTCGGGTTCAATGTGGCTATTCCCAGCGAAGAGGTCAGTGAAGTAGTTCACAAAAATTTCAGTGATCTGCTCTTCTTCATTAAAGATGTTCCCAGCTTCATTTTTAATTTCTTTTATATTGTTCCTTTCAACTCTTTGCTTCGCCTTCATATGAAAAAATGTTGTATTTTTGTCACCATGTTTTAACCACTCCTGCCTACTCCTTTGCTTCCAATACATTTCCTCCCTCCTCTCAAGCTCATCCATTGTATCATCAATAACTCTCATTTGGGCAATAACCTCCTCCGTTTGCTCCTCCCCCATAAGTCTCTCTGTTTGTGTTTTACAGTCTTGCGATTCCTTCACAAATTCACCAAATTTCTCTCTACTCCAAGCACTTAAACTTGTGGAAGTGAAATCAATTTTCGAGCACAAATCTCCACCCCTTTCCCACGCATTAGGCATTTCAACACAATTTTCATCACGGAGCCACATTTCTTCGAAACAGTACACCTTTTTTTCTTTTAAGGCTTCTTTTATGCACAAGAGGATTGGGAGGTGATCAGATTTTCTTTTAGTGAGATGTGAGACAAGCGAGCCCGGGATACATTCTCTCCATTCACGATTTGCAAGATATCTATCAAGGCATTCTTGAATATTTAAAATAACCTCTATGAAAATGTCAGCTTCATCATAGTTAAAAACACGCCCTCCTGCTTTCTCACTTGACTGCAACATAAAATTTAGATCCCCTCCACAAAGCCAAGGCTTCCCATCAGCAGCCCACAAACTTTTTAATAGCAGCCCAGTTTTGTATTTGAGCTCATCCTCCGGAAAACCGTAAAGACCTAAAAATGTCCACTCCCCAAGCATGGTAGAATGAACCCCTACATCAATGTGATTTTGGGAATAAGATTTTACCATTACATCCTCCGAACTCTACCACATTAAGGCCAAACTCCCCTTCCTTCTCCTGCCTTCTCCTTCACATTCTACAACAAAAGCATTTTCAAATTTGGTTTTGTTGTTTAACCTTCTCAAACTCAAAAGCTTTCAACTTTATCTCACAAAGAAAAACCATCTTGGGACATTCAAGAAACACAATCCGTTTCAAAGCGTTAATTGCAGGAATGCCCCCTAATCCCCTACAATTCCATGAAATGATGTAACTCATTGGTCACCGAGAGCCCTATGGGTGGGGCTCGCCACACGATCAGCTGAATTAATCACCATCCTCTTCTTATTACTCTCCACATTATCCAAAACCAGCAGATTGCCTATACTCTCCTCTCCCTCCATGCACTTCCTTTTTTCCCCTGACACCAGCACATTACTTTCCATACTGTGATCTATATCCCTCATATTTCTTCTCCACATTTTATTATTATTTTTTTTGCTCCCTCTCTTCCCTGTTAACTCCACCTCAACCTGCTGCCCACTCATATCCCCATCTCCTCCCTACTTTTAAAAGTAAAGCACTCATTTCCAGAGGAACAAATGGTATTTTTGCTCCCCTCCTTAATACTCAAGTCAACTCCTCCCATTTTATCCAACACCTCTGACATTTGGTTGGGATCCACAACCTTCACTTCACTCTTTTTTTTTTTGGTTTTGTAACAAACATAACCTTCACACAACTCCCACCTCTTACTCCTGCATCATCCCATCCCCCAACATTATATTTCCATGGTGAAGCTTCTAACCAAACTCCATAAGCTAAATTCGGCTCCTCGGCATCTTTGATCTCCTCGTAATCCTTGAAGCCATGCCCCATCAGACCACAAAAAAAGCAGAAAAAGGGAGGTTTTTCATATTTAACTTCAAAGTCTTCTTCAGTTTCCGTTCTCAGTTTCAATCGAACATGTTTAAACAAGGGTTTACGCACATCGACCAAAACCCGGAGACGAATAGATTTATCAATCCCAACCTTTGTGCAGTTTCCATTTTAATAAAGACTCCCAATTTAATTTATTCCCAATCTTCTCAACATTTGAAAGATTTAATCTTCCTTTTAAAGGAAGATTATACACCCTAATCCACATTGGCAAATAAACTAACTCTATATCCGAGGGCTTCACCGAATCAGTGGTCTCTCCAAGAATCAATGCATGTCTATCAAAATGCCAAGGTTGCTCATCAAGTACACGTTGTTTGTCTTTCCAATGGTAAAATTGGAACATAAAACGATTTTTCCCAATATTAGAGATATCCACCCCATGCTTAGGTTGGCATACCCCTTTCATTGTCGAAATAAAAGCATTAACATTTACATTACGGTTCGTCTAGAGTTTTCCTACTAATGCGAGTTCAATACGGGGATCATCATCTTCTTCTCCTGAATCGTCCCATTCAATTGCTTCATTGGGGTCCTCCTTGGTCAGAGGATCCTTATTATTGTCAATGCTTGTTTCCTTCTCCTTTAATGCTAGGGTTGAAAGTTCATTCTCCGCCATTAGGGTCAGAAAACACAGTAAGAACGAAAATTGCAGAAAGAAACCAGTAAAAAACTCGATAATCAACCGAGAAAAACCTTGAGAAAAGGAAACCATAGCCAAAGAAAAACCTAGAGGGAAACCCTAGCAAGGAAAACCTAGAGGGAACTTTTCATACAGTGATTATTAAAAGTTTCAGACAATCTCCTTGTATACATATGGAAAATACATAATTTTTTTTTTGAACTCTAACTATCTTTCTTTCTTATAATGGCTGATAGCTGAGTAGCCGACTCCTAAATAAAATATGAACAATATTTATCTCGTTCGTAATCTTTGATAAGATTAGAAATTGTTGCACTTCTTCATATAATTCATACACAATCATATAGAAAAAAAAAAGTTAACTACTCCTTCTATCCCTATTTTTTTTTTCTCCATTGGACTTTACACGTACGGTCTTTAAGACGCATCTTTCAACGTATATAACTTCATTTCTTTACGTGTAAAAATTATAAAAACTTGATATTAATATAATATGCAATAAGATGAATCGAACAAGACCCCATATGAATATTTTATCTCTTATTTTCAACGGGAATTTAAGGTCAAAGTCTTTGAAATTTGACCCAAATTTTTGCAATAGATCAAAAAAATGGATGATTTACAAAAGTATTGGTAATTTAAAACTTATTTATATTTTTGCGTCGAAATGAAACTTTATTACGAAACTACTGTCCACGTAGGCTCGGATAAGTTTTTTTTTTTTTTTTTTTTTTTTTTTTTTTTTTTTTTTTTTTTTTCTTTTTTCAAAGTAAAACCGCTACCTCAAGTAGCGGTTTATGTACTAAAACCGCTACTTGAGGTAGCGGTTTTACCCTTTATAAATTGTTACTCCATATCTTTACTTGGAGTACTAAAGACAAATCGCTACCTTAAGTAGCGATTTTAGACTATAACGCTACTTAAGGTAGCGGTTTGTCTCTAAAGAAAAAATTACCCCAAATAATGTATTATCGAGCCTACGTGGACTGTATTTTCGTTAATAAGTTTCATTCCAACGCAAAACCGTAAATAAGTTTTTTAAAAGCTATATTTTTGTAAATCAAAGGAAATTTGCCAATTGTAGCCATTTAAAAAAATTGCAAATTGCTGCCCAAAAGTACTACTCCCTCCGTACGTCCCTACATGTTTGTCACTTTTGCTATTTTGGGTGCCCCTAAATGTTTGTCACATTTCATATTTTCATAATTATTAAGATACATAAAAAGACTTTTATACCCTCATTTTTTGTCGTTATTAAGTCATCTTCCTATTTTACTCTAACATTTGTCATAAAAATCATGTCAACTATTGACTAATTTAATTTTTTGCACTTTTGAATCTCTCAATTATATTTCTCTTTCTCATATACTTTAACTACTTTTTTAATTGAAAATTTCTCTTTCCCATGCATATTTATTACTTCATTGGTTAGGAATTTTACTTTCCCATTTACTTTCATTACTCCTGTTTCGGGGTTTTTTGAGTGTCCTGCGGGAGAGTTACAACACCAAAACTGACCTCTGGCTGCCTGTACCTGCAAAACAACGGAGACTCCCGGGGGTGAGAGTTTCGCCTCCGACGATCA
The DNA here is from genome assembly GCF_001683475.1 of Chenopodium quinoa. Lineage (NCBI taxonomy): Eukaryota > Viridiplantae > Streptophyta > Magnoliopsida > Caryophyllales > Amaranthaceae > Chenopodium > Chenopodium quinoa. The sequence goes on along the minus strand of NW_018742205.1, from coordinate 4,217,901 downwards.
AGTTAGAACGTGTTTGAGGAGTAAAGTGCGGAATGTAAATGTAATCAGACTCCTCTTAGGAAAGGAGTGTCCCGGGGGTGGGAGTTCCGCCTCCGACGATCAAGTTAGAACATGTTTGAGGAGTAAAGTGCGGAATGTAAATGTGATCAGACTCCTCTTAAGAGAAGAGTGATATTCCGGCTGTCTGAGACAGCCTCAGAATCTGAGTGTTTCACTCTCTGATTTGTGTGGATTGAATGTGTATTCAATATGAATCCCCCCTCAACTGATGCAAATAATTAGTATTTATAGAGTTTTTGGGAAAGGTGCCTCTTAGGTTATTTAACCTAGTTTGATGGGCTTCCACCGTTTTACGGTTTCTAGTGTTATGGGCTTAAAGCCCGTTTTTCCCTTTGATTGACACGTGTTATGCTCTAATTGGCTCATTGAGCGCTGAGCTGACGGACACGTGTTGCATTAGCATAGGTCCATTTTTCAGGGGTATTTTTACCCCCAAAAATTAGCCCCTCGGAAGGAGTAATCTCTCTTTTAAGAGGGATTGTTCCTTTCGAATATGAGACCCCTTGAGCCTCTTGGGTCGGCATTTGTCTAGTTCAATTAAGGAGGGATTTGATTGACTTGGAAAATTTTGATACCTTGAACGGTATGACATTTTCCAAGTTAATCAAATCATAATAATGATTGCCGCTGAACTAGACAGATGTTGACTCTTATTGCTTTTAGCCCCACTATGCTGATAGCCCCAGGTTAGGCGGACTGTCGACCATCGAGTAGGGGTAAGTGCGCAATATTATTTGGCCATTGGCCTCAATTTGATCATCCGGCCATTGGCCTTCGCTTGATCGTTCCGGCCATTGGCCTCAATTTGACCATCCGGCCATTGGCCTTCGCTTGATCGTAGAGCAATGTACCACCCAAATGGGAGATGCTCTCTGCGACGAATTCACCCAAATGGGCGTCGCCGGACGCCTCCTCCTGCTGGAGCAGACGGATTGTTTATTTTAATAAGATCATCCGGCCATTGGCCTTCGTTTGATCATTTCGGCCATTGGCCTCAATTTGGTTGTTCTACAAGAAACAACACAACCACTAAGTTGTTTAGACTTAGCTTATATCCACTCATGTTAGTGTAGATGGTTGATTTAAATTTTGCCGCCTGTGGTTCTACAAGCCAATTCAACATACTTATAGACCTTTTTCGGTCAGTATGCTGCCCTTAAAGGAGACTTGAACCAATATTAAATGTTTCTAAAAAATCAAGTAGGATGCGGTATTGAAAACCAATCATAATAATAAGGAAGCACACAATGCTTATACTGAGTTTATTAGAATGGTACCTTCCGATGGAGGATTTGTCAATATGTTGGACGCCATTGAAATGCCTCCTGCTGATTCATGATACCAAGCTCTTCAAATGGTGACATGCGGCTATGGGACGCCGAATAATTGAGCTCGAGAAACGAATTTTCTCTCTGCTTATATAGGCGGCTCTCTATTGAGATGCCCCTTGCCTTACATCGGGCGGTTGATTCTACCATGTCGCTTGGTTTCATATTCAAATTCAAGTGCTCGGGGGTTGTCAACCTATATACATGCGGCAAGACTTCAAGCAACATACACACGGAAATAAATGAAGAAATTGCTGAGGTACCCAGGCGACACCATTTCTAGACCTTTTTCTTGAAGATGCTTTAGAAATGAAAGAGGTTGGCTAGTCGCATCAGCAGGCGGAAGTCAATCAGTTGCTTGCTAGGTGCCCAGGCGTTTCCCTGAAGCCTTAGCTTGCTTGATGATACCCCAAACGGTTGATTCGGGCGGCAAGACCTTAACCCAATTTGGCTAGGCTTCAAGCCATATACATACAACCGACTTTAATGGAGTAAAATATACGTAGTTAGAGCTGATCATGACGTTGTTGAGTACGCAACCACAACCGGTTTTAATGGTGCAACACATGCGCCACCCACCCAGTTGGTTTTTTTTTTTTCTCTTTTTCAGGCAAAATAGTTGCTGCTTGAATAGGATTGAAGTGCCGCCTCTCGAGGCTCAAGTGACTGAGCTTCTTACCGCTTGGGACACTTCCCACTTAAATTTAATGGTCACATGCAAGTGACACTTATATTTTCGAACATAGGCTCATGGTATTTAAATATACCCATAATGATAATTTTCTTTTTTGAATCATAATAATGATGAGCACTTGAGGTAGCAACCCACATACATGAGACAACACTTCATGCAATACACAGGCGCTAAAACATGTGTTCACAGCCGGTTTGAGTGGCGTAACGTATGCTCTCAATGTTAAACTCAATCAAGAGGGATGCCGCCTGTGCTTTGATCTCACAAGAGACCGCTTGGTAGCAGTGCACCACAGCCGATTTCAACATATATACGGCTGGCTTAGCAAAGGCGCACCCACAGCCGGCTGTTCGGTTATTAGCTGGCCGGTGCTTGATGATTAAAGGGTTGTCGGATGCTCAATGAGTAACACGCTAGACGCATAACATAGACACTCGCAGCCGGCTTCCTTGGTTTTGCTTGGTTCACAGGCGGCTTATTTGCCATTTGCTTACAATTACGAACATTTTGCTTGATTGCTGGACATCCGTTCATGAAACACCGAATGACCCGCTCGATAACCACCATATAAAGACCGTCACACTCATAGACGACAATGCCGGTTGCTCCCTGCTCAACCCGTATAAACACAGCCGGATTAGTCATGACGGATGAGTGGTTTTAGTTTGGCGTTGATACTTACACCCATAGCCGATTTTATACATAGCCGGAGGTGGTTGCTAGCTCCTGTGTGCAGTGGCTGGAATTTAGCCAGTTGCCGCCTGGCCAGCTGCTGGGTGGCTACGGCCTTGTTAGACACCATACAACTCAAGCACTTCAAAGCCGACTTTTTTTTTTTTTTTTATTTTTTTTATAAATCATTATTTTTATCAAATCATTATATAAATCATAATAATGATTTGATAATTCATTATTTTAATCAAATCATTATTTTAAGGGAAATTATCAATGATACCCCCCAGGTTCGGGCTTTTCTCAATGATACACTTCATTAAACTTTCATTATCACCGGTACACCTAAACTTTTCCCTAAATACCTACCGTACCCTTTCCGTTAAAAAAAACGTTAGTTTTTGCTTTTTTTCAATTTTTTTTAACTTTAAAAAAATTAATTAACTTTTTTAACTTATTTCTAAAAAAAAAACATTCTTTCTCCCTCATCTGATCTCCCTCCATGGCCTTCCTCCAACCCCTTCCACCAACTAGGCCAACAACACTGTGGCGCCACCCCCACCATCACCACCACCACCACCACCACAAACCTCAAAACCCCCACAACTTGACAACCAACCTATAACTCAACCCCCCAACCACGACCCTACCTCGAATCCACTTCAGCCACCACCGTTGAAAAACCACCACCGCCACACCAATTCAGCCACCACCATCCCCACCACCACCCAAACCCAAACCCAAACCCAAACCCTAGAACCACCATCCCACCAAACCCAAACCACCAGTCATTTCAACCCCAAAACCCCATTAACCCAAACCCAGCCAACCTCAAAACCATTCGAAAACCCACCAAACCGAACCCGACATTGGGTTCGACGCGAAATCAGGGCAGGGAGTTCGACGCGTCTTGATAGGGGAGGTCAGCGACGCCGGAATTGGGGGATGGGGTTCATCAGCAAGGTCGAAATTTGGGGGGGGGGTTTGGATTAATGGGGGAGGTTAGTGCTTATTTTTCTTTGGAATAATCATCCAAATGTTCCATCTTTTTTTCTCACTTTCTCTCTCTAATTGATGTTGACGGTGGTTGGAGATGGTGGTAGCGGTTGCAAAGGGGAATTGCGAAGCTAGAGGTGTTGCTCTGGGCAGTGACGGTGCTGTAATTAATTGAGGTTGATGTAGGGGATGCGTGGCTGTTGCTGTTGTAGTTGTTGCGGTGGTGATTGGAGGTGGTCTGGGTGTGGGAATGCGTGGGAGTTGGAGCTGGTGATGCGGTGAGGTGGCGAGCTGCTGGTTGTGTTTGGTGGATGGTGGTTGAAATGGTGGTGGCGCTGTGGGGGCGTGAAGTGGTGATGCGTGGGTAATTGAGAGGAGCGGGGAGGTATATTGGTGTGAATGGTGGAACAGGGGATTAGCAGGGAAGGTGAGTTTCGTTGGTTTCGACCATAATTAACGTTTAGTTAATGTTAAGGTTACTGTAGGTATTTAGGGAAAAGTTTAGGTGTACCGGTGATAATGAAAGTTTAATGAAGTGTATCATTGAGAAAAGCCTGAACCTGAGGGGTATCATTGATAATTTCCCTTATTTTAATAATAATAATAATGATTCTCATGATTATGCTAATACTTGCTCACTGGATGCTTGTTGAGAATTATAATCACGAGACTTCTCATGCATATACAGCCGGGTACTTAGCGAGTAGCCATCCGGATTGATCCTGATTTTACTTGCCTACACACAGCCGGTTTCGATTGGTGAAGCGTAGAGCGGCAGCAGCTACTACACTCACAGCCGGACCTCTTCGTGCCAGATGCGTGGTGGCTGGGATGGTGCCGCTTGTATCACCATCTTGCTGCGTTTTTCTTGCGACTGCTCTATGATGCCGCCTGCTAGCTTGAGGACCAACATGGAGGTTGTCTGTGATCATGCACAACCTTGTACTCACAACCGGCTTCAATGGCAACCTCCTCCATGCGTTAAAATGCCGGATGCATAGTTAGAGCTGGTCATGGCATTATAACACGTACTTGCAGCCGGTTTCTATGCGGGTGCTTAGTGGCTGGGATAATGCCGGTTGGGCCTATTGATAACATCGCAACGATCGCAAAGCTCATGCAAGATAATGTAGGTTGTAGCTTGTATTTCTAGCTGGATGCCGTGTTGCTAGCTGGGAATGGTATTGGAACATGCACCCACAGCCGACATTAATGGCACTTAAGTAGCCGGTTGTATCTTGTATGAGGCTCTTAGCAGCCCCTGTAAACACACTTAGTCATTTGACTCGGCATTAGAGCCGTTTGTGTATGCTACTTCAAGGAGAGCTAGGCATGGATGGTGCCGGATGACACCATTGATTTAGCCAAGGAACTCGGCTGGCTTCCTATTCTCAAATCAAGCCCCTGCTTATGCATGAGAGCTGGTTGTTTATTTTGCCTCACAACCACTTCTGCCGCCTACTACAATCATACGGCTGCCGTCTATTCTCAAGCAACTAGCTCGGGTTTGTAGGCGTTCATTATGCCACTTGTACTCATGGAAAGGCAAAGTGTTGGATGGCATTGCATATTGCCGCCAGCTTATTCTCAAACACACTATCAATGCCCAACATCGAGGCGTCCAAGCTTCAATGGCCGCTTGAATATGTGGGGTTGGAGGCTAACATTATCACAAGATGATAATAATGTTTCTTATTATTATAAAAGTAAGACTTTTATAATGATAATATTATAATGGTGGAGCATTAGCTTCTTATGGTTTTGAGCACTCACACCGCCTTTTTTTTTTTCAATATTAAAATCATAATAATGATTAAATATCAAAATTATAATAATGATTAAATATCAAAATCATAAAAATGATCAGCTTATAATAATGCCGCTTGTATGCTTATTGAGGGGATCTGTTTCGGGGTTTTCTGATGTCCTGCGGGAGAGTTACAATTCCGAGACTGGAACCGGACGCCTGTACCTGCAAAACAACGAAGACTCCTGGTGGTGGGAGCTCCGCCTCCGACGGTCAAGTTAGTACTTGATTAAGGAGTAATTAATGCGGAAATTAAAGTGATTGGGTCTCTCTAGGTGAGAGTGTTTAATGTGTGTAATCTGCGTTTTTAGCGTGTAGTCTCTCTTAATGAGGATTAAGGGAGGTATTTATAACCTTGGGAAACGTGCCAATCCTAGGTTTAGGTTAACCTAGGGCTGATTGGGCTTCCCTCGGAAGTTGGGCCTGGGTGGCCGGTTTCTCCATTAGGCATGGAGTATGCCACGTGTCATGACATAATAGGTCCAAGGTGGACGAATAAGTGTGTGCCACGTGGCAAGCCCTGACAGTTCCAACTGGGGGACACTTGGCAGGACCTGATTGGCCCACGTGGCGCATTCCGATTGGTGGGAGCAAAATCCCCTAATCATTTGCCCCTCACAGGTGGCACGTGACTGGTCACGTGTTACCTGTGACAGGTGTCGCACTGTAACAGGCGACGGCCTGCTACAGGTGTCACTCGGCGAAAGGCCGAGAGATTCTCCCGCCCAAATTATGAATTCTGGAAGTGACCCTTCGCCTTCTCACTTCGCCTATATAAGGGAGTGTTGACTTCAGTCATTTTCACACGAGAACTTTTTGAGAGAACATTCGGACCCCTGAACTTGCTCTGACATTTTGGACCCTTTCTGCCTACCGCCTGCTCTGACAAGCCGACTGCACAGGATTTTCAGAACTCCATCAACGTCACTCGTTCAGGTAACCGTCGGTTCTCTTACTCTTAATTTTCTCTTTATTTTATTGTTTTTTGAAATGGCACCACGGAAGCACACGACACGACCTAGGTTAGTGATCAGCCGGTCACCGGGGACGGCTGAATCTAGGACTAGGAGTGCCGCCTGCCCTTTTCCGGACCCATCTTTGCCCTTTATACAAAGTCCAACTGTATCTGTGTCTATGCAGAGCATGATGGCCAGAACAAAAAAGACTGCCAGGATCTCAAACTCAGACGACTCCTCCCACAGGGTGCCGATTAGTGAAACATCTGACCAGGCGCCAGATGTGGAAGTGAAACAAAGCGGCTTGAAGCCCGGCAGTTCTGAGGGAGGAGTCAAAGTGACCCCTTCCCATTTTACAGTTGACAATTCTACATTCTCTCCTGCTCCTTTTAAAGGAGAGGAGGCGGGCCCCTCCGGGAGAGGGGAGGAGTCGTCCTCTTCAGACTCGTCATAGGACGATTCCGAGTCTAGCTCTTCTGGCCATGCTTCCCTGGACACAGAAGAGAAAAACAGTCGCCTACAAGAGGCGAGGCTTTCTCACGCAGTTGAGAAGGGGGACGATTGGGCGGAGCCATCCGCCTCTCACCGAGAGCAAAATACCCCCCTACTACTGCACGGTACCTCGGGGCCGGATCACGGCCATGCAAGAGAAAGTGGAGAGCTTTATCGCAAACCACACAATGGGCCCCGACTTTTTAGTGTTCGTGCCGGATCCAGGAGACACAGTCGTCTGGCCGGCTGGTACCAGTTATGATGGCGCCTGCTTTGGCTGCTACGAGGCGGCCATCAAGGCTGGGCTGCGCTTCCCACTACATCCGGCTGTTCAACGGATCTTGGATGGGTATGAGTTGGGGTTATGGCAGTTAGCCCCGAACTCCTGGGTCAACGTACGCGGCTATGTGGCCGGGTGCGAACTGCACGGGGTGGAGCCGAGCTTCGAGGCTTTCGCCCACATGAACTATCTCAGCCGGACCCCTAAGGCAGGCGGTACCGGCTGGTATCAATTGACGAGCCACAGGGGCTACCTCATGACGAGAGGTAAAGCAAACAAATGGAAGGACTGGCGGAGCACCTTCCTCATCATTGAGAGTTCAGACACAGAGCTGAACAAGCGCTTCAACAGGTGGAACAGGAATCCGCTCCTTCTTGCAGGCGGCCGCAGCATGCCGCCTGTTCCCCCCAAGGCTAAGAAAGAGATCCTAGATAAAGGACTCTTCAAAGTAGAGTCGAAGGTGAACTCTACTTCAGGGGTACGAGAGCAAGTACCCCTGCACTGCGTCCCGAGCTTCAAATGGCTCTACGACGAGTACTTTTTGGCCGCCTGTGGCCTCAGCAGTCGGTGCTCAAGAGGTAGCCGGCCTGTCGAATACTCTGGTGTTCCGTGCATTTCTTGTTATGACTTTTATTAACTTTGCTATTTGTTTTTGCAGCGGACGCCATGAGCAAAATTACCGCCTCCAAGACTGCGGCGGCCATGTTGCGGGCCTCCATCATGCAACAGTCTTCAACCGACTCCCCCAACAAGGGGGCACCCTTGGTGGGCTTCGAACCTTTCACCCTCTTTTTGGAGTTGTGTTTATGCATATACTGACTCTTTTCTTCTTTTTTAGACGGGCGCTCCAAGAGCTTCTTCTTCCCAACAGCCGGACCCCAAGGCCCGGAGGATGACTGTTGCGAGCTCTCCTGGTTCTTCCAGGAAACATGCGGCGGCTGAGAAACAGCCGACCACTTCTTCTAAAACTCCAGCTGGGCCACCTAGAAGTATGAAATTGTCCTTGTAAATTTTAGACTTGCTCCCTTCTTTACTAGGTCTAATCCGTTTGTTTATGCTTGATGCAGCCGGCCCTCAGGAGCCTGACTTGGTCGAGGTGGCCAAGTCTATGATCAAGGCCGTTCCTCCAGCTGAAAGGGAGGCGGTCAGGGGTGTCGGCACCCTTGACCTAGACGGGATTGCAAGGGTCCTTGCTGAGGTATACTTAGCATATTTTTGAGTATTTGAATTCCAGGACGCCTGTTTTCTTTTTTGTTTGGAAACTGACGCCTGTTCCCCTTTTTACTTAGGCCCTGATCCGAGTGAACGGCCTTCGCAAGCCGCTTGACCGGAAGAACAAAGAGGTAAAGGCTGCAAAAGCTATGGCCGCCTCTGACTGTGATAAGGCAATGTTTCAAATTGCCCAAAATGAAGTTCTGACCATTGATATTCTTTATTATCAGGCGCAGGCTACCGCCGCTATCCGGGCTCAGTTAGAGGCGGCCCAGAAGAGGAATAGCGAGCTGGAGGCGACCATCAACAACCTCAAGGCCGAGCTGAGACCTCTTCGCCAAAAGATGTCCTCATACGAAACCTTGGAGAAATCCTTGGCGAGCGTAAAGGTACGCCTGGTGACCCAGGAGAAGAGTCTTACTCAGGAGCTCTCGGAAAAGGCCGAGCAAGAAAAGAAAGAGCTGGTCCGGGAGATGATGGAAGACTCTGCTCAAATCCAGCGCATGACTTGGGGCCGCCTCTTCCCCAATGCCGACTTTGCCTCATGGGAAAAAACGTACCGCCAGTGTTCTGATAGATATAATCAAGAGATCCTGGCGGCTGCTGAGGAAGAGGCGTTGGAGGAGGCGTTGGAGGAGGAGGAGCAGCCGGTAGTGGCGCTTGTGCCGCTTGGGGGTAATGCATCAAAGAAGGATGCAGCTGAAGCCGAGTCCAGCAAGAAGAGTGCTGACCAGGCGGCAGCTGTTGATATTGAAGATCTGCCCTTTTCTTAAGCTTTATGTCTTCTTCCCACGGCCTGCGTGCCGTTTGTTTGTATTTACCCGGCCAGGGGGCCGGGGCTCTGAATATTTTGCCGGTCTTTAATGACCGGCTTCTTTTTAATGAATTTTTTTTTGTTTTGCTTCAAATTTGTTTAAGTATTGAATATTCTGATATCCAATTGTACACTATACCGACTGTTTTACATGGCCGATAGTTGCAGACAGGTACGGATAGTTAGTCACGTCGCCTATGCCCCTGGACGACTGGTTGTCTGTTTCCAGGCTAGACGATCACTCGGCCATTTATCCAATCGGTATTCGAACCATTTTAAAGACTGGATCCCCGTTAGGCAGGCGCTTCTGTCATATAAAATTAATCAAGTAGGAAAGTGGTTTCCTACTTGTCATGTTTTTAGGCTAGAGACTTTAGGCCGTCTAGGCCGAGTGTTCCCCGCCATATTTAATCTAGTGTGAACAGGTGCTGTATGAACACCTTTTTAGTTTCATACTAAAATTTTTAAGGAGTGACCAAGTAAACATGATTGTTACCTAGTCGCCAAGTAACTGAGTAGTAGAGGTATCAAGCGGTGGATACCGGTTGTTCCCCTTTATTCGCCAATGTTTGTTGGCTTTTAACTCATAAGTTGTTAACCTAGCAGGAGTAGTGGTTGAGAGCCCCTGTTTGCTAAAAACAGGCGGACGACTCATACCTTTTAGGCTCCATACTAAGTTTGAGAGAGTGACTATGAGTTAACTTTGGAGTTACTCAGTCGCCGTCACTCCTGCTTGAGTAGTAAAGGTACCAGGCGGCGGAGGCCGGCTGAACCTTTTGATTCGCCAATGTTTGTTGGCTATTAACTCAAGAGGTACCCCCTGCATTTATCCCAAGTAATACAGGCGGTCATCTGACTCAGATGTCAACTGCTACCATTGGTTTGGTTAGTGATAGAGTTATCCTTGTCTCAAAAACGGCTACGTGGTTGCCCTTAGGGACAGTCGTATAGGTGCCGTGTAATTAGTTTATAGAGCAATGTTCCACCCAAAAGGGAGCTGCTCTCTGCGACGAATTTCATCCGGAGGGATGCCGCCGGACGCCTGCTATGATGTTGGGACAGGTCGTATTAGTTTTGAAGATTGGATCAGTTGGCTTAGCGCCTGGTCTGATCATTCGGCCTGTGGCCTTGGTTAGTTCTTGGTGAACGTAGGTGCTAAGTAAAAGGAGGGTAGCCGCCTGTTTAGGCATAGGGTCGGCCAGGCCCTGATCATTTTTAGTTAAGTATAAGGGGGGTGGCTGTGTGTTTGGAACCAGTCGACCCTCTTCTATGGAGACTAGCCGACTATATGTCCAGACGGCATGCCCCTATGGTGATAAGAGTAAAATATTCAATGGAGAGTAGCCGACTGTAAAGGTACAGGCGGCATGCCCTTCTGAAGATAGAGTAAAATACTCAACGGAGAGTAGCCGACTGTAAAGGTACAGACGACATGCCCCTCTGAAGGTAGAGTAAAATACTCAATGGAGGGTAGCCGACTGTAAAGGTACAGGCGACATGCCCCTCTGAAGATCGAGTAAAATACTCAATGGAGAGTAGCCGACTGTAAAGGTACAGACGGCATGCCCCTCTGAAGGTAGAGTAAAATACTCAATGGAGAGTAGCCGACTGTAAATGTATAGGCGGCCTGCCCCTCTTAAGTAAGAATAAAAATTAAACATGGAGAGTAGCCGACTGTTTGTCAGCAGGCATGCCCCTCTTAGTACAAAATTGAATATTAAGAATGCAAACTTTTATTAAGTAGCCCTTGACTATTTACATCATTCAAAAGAAATATTTCTTAAGATTATCTACATTCCAAGTTCGAGGCAACGGTTGTCCGTCTGGTGTTCCCAGACGGTAGGTACCGTCCCTGACCTCTTCACAGATTCGGTAGGGTCCTTCCCAGTTGGGAGTTAGTTTGCCAGACTCATTAGCCCTACCAATTGCTTCCATTTTTCTAAGTACAAAGTCCCCCACTTTGAGTGGACGCCTGTGTACTTTTTTGTTGTATGATCTAGTCATTCTCAGGCGGTAAATTTCATGGCGCAAGACAGCATTGCCCCTCCTTTCAGGAAGTGAGTCTAATGCCAGGCGCATGGCTTCCCAGTTTGCCTCTTCGTCATATAGCATTACTCGAAGAGTCGGCTCGTAGTGTTCTATTGGAAGAACAGCTTCCGCACCATAAGTTAGGAGGAATGGAGTTTCTCCAGTCGCCCCTTTTTCAGTCGTCCTAATGGCCCAGAGAACATGTGGTAATTCATCCGCCCATAGGCTGCCTGCTCGTTCAATCTTTTTCTTGAGACCGTCTGAGATGATTTTATTAAAGGCTTCTACCTGGCCGTTTGCTTGTGGACGGCCGACAGATGCAAAGTAGTGTGCAATTCCTTGGTCACCCAACCAGCTTTTGAGAACAGGCGTCTCAAATTGGGGACCATTATCAAAAACCATAGACATGGGAACCCCGAACCGAGTGATGACATTTTTCCAAATGAATGAAATTACATCCTTCGTCTTGATTCCCTTTACAGCCTCCGCCTCTACCCATTTAGTGAAGTAGTCGACGGCAACAAGTATGTACCTCCTTCCGCCTGTAGCAGGCGTATATGGACCCAGAATATCCATACCCCACTTAGCAAACGGTAGCGGGCTATGAATGGTAGTGAGGTCAGTAGCCGGATGGTGAATTAGTTTGCCAAACCTTTGGCACTTGTCACATTTTTTCACCATCTCCATCGCATCTGCTTCTAAAGTAGGCCAAAAGTAGCCCTGCCGCCTTGCCCGTTGAGCAAGCGTCCTACCGCCTATATGGGAAGCACAGTAACCAGAGTGAAGATCGTCTAGAATCTCTCGTCCCTTTTCTGGAGTAACACACTTTAAGAAGGGTTGAAGGTACCCCCTTTTGTGAAGTTCTCCCTTTATTATTTCAAAACTGGTTGCTCATTTTTTCAGTGCTGCCACCTGTTGATGATCATCCGGCAGGGTATCGTTTGTCAGATATGCCCTGATTGGATCCATCCAGGTTGAGCTTCTGTCTAGGATTCCAATAGGGTCTTCCTCGATGCTTCTCTTCTCCATTACTTCCCAAAAAAAAGTTCGAGGAGTATCACAGGAGGCGGATGATGCTAATTTTGAAAGTGCATCCGCCTGGTTGTTTTCTGATCTCGGTACTTGGGTCAGATGGAAATCCTCAAGGGAGTCGACTTCTTGTCGGACCGCCTGTAAATACTTGATCATGGCCGAATGGGTTGCTTCGTATTCGCCATTGTACAGACTCACTATCAATTGTGAATCGGAACAAGCGTCTATTTTTCTTGCTCCTGCCGCCTTGCACATGCGGATTCCGGCTAGTAAAGCTTCATATTCTGCCTCATTGTTTGAGGCCTGAAAACTGAAGCGTAGAGCATACTCGTACCTGTCGCCCTCTGGCGATTGACATATGACGCCTGCTCCACAACCATTTGAAGTAGAGCTTCCGTCCACATATACCTTCCAGACTTGGTCTGTAACTTGAGAGTCAGGAGGACGAGTCATCTCAACAATAAAGTCAGCAAAGGCTTGCCCCTTCACTGCTTTTCTAGGCTCGAAAGTAACTTCGAGGCTCTGTATTTCTATGGCCCATTTGATCATTCGGCCTGACGACTCCATGATGGTCAGTGGCCGCTTGATAGGTTGGTCTGTATACACGACGACTGCATGTGCCAAAAAGTAGGGCTTCAATTTTTTAACAGCCATGAAGAGTGCAAGACCAAATTTCTCCACTAAGGGATACCTCAACTCGGCATTTTTCAGTACATGACTGACAAAGTAGACCGGGAGCTGACAGCCGTCTCTTTCAGCAAGGAGAACAGCGCTTAACGCATGATCAGAGACGGCCAGGTACATGTAGAGTACTTCTTTGGGCAAAGGGTTGACCAGCCTCGGCAAGGAATGCAAGTGAACTTTCAATTTCTGGAAGGCCGCCTCAGCATCCGGCCCCCATTCAAACCTTGCCTTTTTCTTAATTGCCTGGAAAAAGTATAGGCATTTGTCGCCTGATCGGCTTAGAAATCTTCCCAAGGCCGCCAAACAACCTGTTAACTTCTGAACCTCTCGGATGGAACGAGGCGACTGCATGTCAATGACCGCCTGCACCTTCTCAGGGTTCGCCTCTATTCCTCTCTGATTGATAAGGAATCCGAGAAATTTCCCAGACTCAACTCCAAAGACACATTTCTTGGGATTGAGCATGACATGGTGCCGCCTGAGTGTGGCGAAAGTTTCTCGGAGGTCCGACAGATGATCTTTCTGAAGTTTAGACTTGACAATCATATCATCAATATATGCCTCGACATTTCTCCCAATTTGATCAAAGAACACAGTGTATATCATTCGCTGGAAAGTGGCCGGGGCATTCTTAAGACCAAACGGCATGACCGTGTAACAGTATAACCCCTGATCAGTGACGAAGGCCGTCTTCTCCTAATCTTTCTTCCATAAAGGAATTTGATGGAAACCAGAGGAGGCGTCCATAAAGCTCATCAAAGCATGGCCGGCTGTTGAGTCGACCAGGTTATCAATTTTAGGCAGAGGGTAACTGTCTTTGGGGCACGCCTTGTTTAAGTCTGTGTAGTCTACACACATTGCCGAATGAACCATGCATCAAGTAATTTTTTAACTTCGGCGGCTGCCGCCTGACTTCTTTCTTCGCCATGGTTCCGCTTCTTCTGCCGTACCGGCTTCTTTTTCGGATCCACGGCCAGTTTATGTACCGCCAGATCAGGACTAATGCCTGACATTTCATGGACTTCGAATGCAAAGATGTCCTTGTATTCTTTCAATAGTTTGTGAAAGTCGTCACCTAGGTCCCTTAGAGCAGTCGTCCCAACTTTGACTGTTCGGTCAGGAAGCGAGTCGTCTAAGATTAGGTCCGTATGCTCACCAGCCGGCTGAGGGCGGAATTCATCCGACCGCTCCTCTGCCAATGATTGCTATTTTCTGTCTTTTCTTGCGGCCCCTGTCTGGGATTCCTTTCTCTTCTTGCCGCCTGCTTCTTGAACATACGCACTCTCCTTGACATTGTCAAGGTCTATTTTTCCACCACTCGACCCAGTGGTCATAACAGTGGGCTTGACATCCGAGAGATAGCACTCTCGGGCCATCCTCTGATCTCCCCTTAGGGACCCGACTGTTCCATTATCCCTCTCAAACTTGAGCAACATAAGAGATGGGATTATAACAGCCGTGGAATTATTCAGGGTTGGTCGTCCCAGAATCATGTTGTAGGCCGAGAGTTCTTCTACTACCAGGAACCGGACTACCATGTGTCGTCCTTCCCCTTTTTCGCCCAGGCGGATGGGTAAATCCACTCGTCCCACTGGGTGGACGACTCCTCCTCCAAACCCTACTAAAGGGTGGGATGCCGGATGTATGCAATCAGTCTGATATTTTAGTTTCGACAGAAATTTTCTACTGATGAGATCTGAGGAGCTTCCGGTATCTATGAGGATTCGGCCAACTCTCTGGTTGGCCACTTTACATTCAATAACGATAGGGTCGTCATGCGGCCCTCTTACCCCTCCTAGATCTTCTTCAGTGATGACAATCTCAGGAAATGAATATTTGGAGGGCCGTTCTTGGTGAACGGAATTTACATTTAACTGTCTGATATTGTCTTTGTTGCCCCTAATAGTGGGGCCGCCTCCTGAGAAGCCGCCTGCAATGGTGTAGACGACTGCATCATCTGTATCGGAGCTGTCGGCCTGTTGATTCTTTTTGGTCGACTGCTTTTTTGAGGAAGTGTTCCCCGTAGATTTCTTGACATAAGTGTCAAGATCACCTTGCTCAGCCAGGCGGTCCAGATACCGCATGAGACTGATGCAATCATTGGTGTGATGACCAACATCTTCATGATAATCACAGAATTTTTCTTGGTTCCGATAGTTTGCAGAACCCTCCATGGGGACCGGCTTCTCAATTGAGATCCGTCCCTTGATTTCCTTTAGGATAAATTGGCTATCCTTGTTAAACGCATACTTTGGGGAGTATGGTTTGAATTCTTTTTTCTTTTTCTGGGCCGGCTGTTTAGAGGAATCAGCCGCCCAGACCTCTTTTCTCTTCTCGTCTTTGTTTGACGACTGTTTCTGTCGTCCTTCTCTTTTGTCGGACCTTCTCCCGTCTGACTGTTTTATCGTACTACAAAGATCAGTCGCCTGTATATAGGCTTCCGCTTCAATCAAGGCCTCTTGAAGAGTCGCCACCCTCTTTCGGACCAAATCAAATTTGAAGGTCGACCCGTCCTTGAGACCTCTGAAAAAGTCAGTATAGGCTACTTCATCCGGTAACCCTTAAATCTGTATTCTCATCAGGTTAAACCGCCTGATGTAAGAACGAAGCCCCTCCTTCTCGCCCTGCTGAATTGTTCCTAAATCAAGGGTCGTCTTCTTCGCAGGGATGTTCATGGCGAAGTTGGAGGTGAATAAGTAAGCAAGCGTCTTGAAGTTATTTACACAACCAGTCGGCAGGTTGCCGAACCATTGTTGTGCGATTCCTTTGAGAGTCCCTGGGAAACACTTGCACCAAGTGGGATCTTCCAACCCTTGAAGGTACATCAGGTTGGTGAATGCCATCAGATGGTCTTCTGGGTTAGTAGTGCCGTCATAGGCGCCTACTAATACATTTTTCACTTTGGCCGGCTGAGCGGCTTCAGTAATTTCCTTGGAGAAGGCCGACGGCTGTTCACCAAGTCTAAGCAACCGTAGCTGCCAGTCCATAGGTTGGACATTTTTTGCTGCATGTCCACCAAACGGAGGTGGCTGTAAAAAATACTGTTGTTGCGGTACAAACGGTAAGTTTGGTACCGCCTGGTCGCTATGAAAGCCGGACTGACGGGAGGTGCCGCCTGACTGACTCTCATGATACGACTGAGTATGCCTCATCGAGGTATTTTGCAGACTGTCTTGGAAGTTTGAAGTAGAGGCCGACTCGGACAATCGGTCACTCTTCTTTAGCAGTAGCCGAGCGTCTGTGTATGATTTCCTCGACCCGTCCGCCTGAATATGACGAACAGGTTTCCTATTTCCTGGAGTAGGAAAACGGTATTTTGTGAAATCAAGGGCAGGTGGCTCCCGCTTCCTAGATTTAGGATGAGGAGTCGCCTCTCGCCCTTGAACTGGCTTCCTCTTCTGTGAAGTGGAGGGTTTCTTAGCCGACTGCTCCTTGTCCAGAGCAGGCGGCTTCTTGTTGATAAACTCTTGAATTTCTCCCTTGAAGTCCCTCATGAAGGTCATGAGTTCACTCCTTGTGATGGGAGCAGACCCATCAGTCGGCTGTTGCCGAACAGGCGGTGCGCCTGCTGGCTCGCTTCCTGTATGAAGATGTTCCCGTTCCCTCCTTTCGGTATGACGGGTACGTCGGGCCCTTAGGGTCCCGTCTGAAGCTGTGTGAGCTTCAACTTCAAATTCATTCTCAGTATCGTGGTCCGACTGAACTAGAGGGTCGTCCAGGGGACGTCTCTCTTCAGGAGCCGGTACAAACGTGGATGCCATCTCAGAAGTACTCTCCCCACAGACGGCGCCAAAATGTTTCGGGGTTTTCTGATGTCCTGCGGGAGAGTTACAATTCCGAGACTGGAACCGGACGCCTGTACCTGCAAAACAACGGAGACTCCTGGTGGTGGGAGCTCCGCCTCCGACGGTCAAGTTAGTACTTGATTAAGGAGTAATTAATGCGGAAATTAAAGTGATTGGGTCTCTCTAGGTGAGAGTGTTTAATGTGTGTAATCTGCGTTTTTAGCGTGTAGTCTCTCTTAATGAGGATTAAGGGAGGTATTTATAACCTTGGGAAACGTGCCAATCCTAGGTTTAGGTTAACCTAGGGCTGATTGGGCTTCCCTCGGAAGTTGGGCCTGGGTGGCCGGTTTCTCCATTAGGCATGGAGTATGCCACGTGTCATGACATAATAGGTCCAAGGTGGACGAATAAGTGTGTGCCACGTGGCAAGCCCTGACAGTTCCAACTGGGGGACACTTGGCAGGACCTGATTGGCCCACGTGGCGCATTCCGATTGGTGGGAGCAAAATCCCCTAATCAGGATCCATGCTCAGTGATTGGGTTGCTACATGCATCCCATAACTTACATTTATACAAGCGTACATTTTTTAGCAACACTCATGTCGTGATCTACCCCAGGCGACACTATACTTGGCCGGCTGTATTGAGTAGAAGACCGGCTATGCTACTAGAGTGGTAAACCGGCTGCTGCCTGGTCACAGACTAGGCATAGCCGGACACTCAAAGGTTGGCTTTGTTTGACGTATAATAACACAGCCGACCACCTTTTAAGTGCCAACTGGAGCAAGGTGCCGGCTGACCCCATTGGCTTAACCAAAGTGCTTGACCGGCTCTTATAGTCATGAGGCCGGCTGCTCTTTATAATATACCACATTATGCCTAGCGTGTGATGCCGCTTGTTGCTGACATTTAAGCTTGGGCATGTATTATGCCGGCTGCCCCTATTGAGTGCAATTGCCTGCTCTTGTTAGGGAGTGCCGGTTGTATGGTATGCTTGCAAGGGATCTTGTGGACGACTGTATATTAAGCAGCCCTTGCTCACACGCATGGACGAACCCATGATCAGCATTGAGGCCGCCTGTATATAGCTAGGCTTAAAAGTATTTGAACTTCCTTTAGCCGGCTTTGCTACCGCTTGTATGCCAACATGCCTGAGCATGCCGGCTGACTGAGAGACTGTTTGGTGGCATGATGCCGCCTGTCTAATCATGAGACAAGTATAACCTCATGATGCCTGTAGCACTGGACCTTTGGCCTCATGGTGCCTGCTGTGCTTGACAGTTGGCTTGATGACGCCTATATTTCTTGGCGGTCTAGTGCTTTCGCACCAGAAGGTTATATCTTTGAGAACACAAAAGGTTGTTCAGCAAGTTTTTGCAGACGGAGCTGCCTGTCCAGAGGTTGGACGCTTTGTGCCGCCTGACCCCAGAAGAGGGCCGGCTACACGCTTGGTTGTCCATACAGCATGTATGGCTGCAAAGGCGCATACTGTGCCGGATGGACTATCTGAGGGCCAGAGTGAACGGACAAGCCGCCTGACTGTCCCCCTCGGTTTAAATGTGAACGCCTCATTGAGGTATTCTGGAAGCTGTCTGGGTAGGTTGACGTTGAAGCCGACTCAGACATTTAGAATGGGGAGGGGGTGCCTGGTCCTTGACCTCGACCGTAGGCCGCCTCTTAGCTTGTTAACAGGCGGTACAGACTGCTGTGAAGCCATCTTAGTGGTATTCTCCCCACATACGGCGCCAAATGTTTCGGGGTTTTTTGAGTGTCCTGCGGGAGAGTTACAACACAAAAACTGACCTCCGGCTGCCTGTACCTGCAAAACAACGGAGACTCCCGAGGGTGGGAGTTCCGCCTCCGACGATCAAGTTAGAACGTGTTTGAGGAGTAAAGTGCGGAATGTAAATATGATCAGACTCCTCTTAGGAAAGGAGTGATCTTCCGGCTGTCTGAGACAGCCTAAGAATCTGAGTGTTTCACTCTCTGATTTGTGTGGATTGAATGTGTATTCAATATGAATCCCCCCTCAACTGATGCAGATGATCAGTATTTATAGAGTTTTTGGGAGAGGTGCCTCTTAGGTTATTTAACCTAGTTTGATGGGCTTCCACCGTTTTACGGTTTCTAGGGTTATGGGCTTAAAGCCCGTTTTTCCCTTTGATTGACACGTGTCATGCTCTAATTGGCTCATTGAGCGCTGAGTTGACGGACACGTGTTGCATTAGCATAGGTCCATTTGTCAGGGGTATTTTTACCCCAAACAACTCCCATTCTTCACCTTAATTTCCGTGAATTTTCATCAAAAGTAACAAACATTTGGGAATAGAGGGAGTAATAAATTGTAAATTGCAACCCAATGTAATTTTTTCATCGATTTGCGTGTCGAAAAATGTCCCGTTAAGGTTTAAGGGGTCATTTTAGTCCATAAGGGTCCAAATTGAGCTCGGAATTGATAAATGATTAAAAATCAATTAATCATGATTATTAAATAAATAAGAGACAAATCAATGTTCACTTGATTCATTATTTTCACGTACAAGTTTGAATCTTTAATATGGAGCAATTAAGTTATTAGACGTTCTAGAAGATATCCACACCAATGACACATGAAGAGAGCACACTAAAAAAATGGAACTAATTTTCTCGTCCAGAAAATAAATTCCACGATAGAATGAAAAAAAAAGGAAGATATACCAAGCATCTATGATACAGGCGAGTCAAATATCTATCAAGACTAAGTACATTTTGAAGAGTGAATTTTCATTCTTACAATTCGTGTACCATATGCGTGCCACTTCTTTTCCATGGATTATTACTCGTATATAATGGTATTTGATCCATCATTTAAAATTTAAAACTTGAAATTATGATTAAGTCAGCCAATAAAACAAGTGGTACGCATACAAATTGTAGAATAGAAAATTTGGATTGCATTTTGAATCAACAATTTGAGCAGAATCAATCCCACGTGGCTACAATGTAGTATAAACAACTAAACAAGTACGAGTATATCGCTTTGAAGGGTTAAAGTAATAATTATGGACTAAACTTTTCTATTTTTTACCTTTTGGACATAAACTTTTTTCTTTCACCTTTTAGGACCTAGGAAAGAATCTTAGGTGGGATAAATTAACTATATATGGTCAAGCGGTGGGCCCCACCAATTATTTTAGGTTCTAAATTATTTACAAAAGAGAATTTTATTTGTTATTTTTCAAAAAAAATAATGCGTGTTATCCCAAAAAAATAAAATTTAAAAAATAAGGTGTCATTTTAACTTCCACTCCTCATCATCAACCTCCCTTTGTTTGTGCTCCCTTTCAAAAGGTGATTTTGGTGCAAATTATTAGCGACTTTTCAAGCATTATAGCATAAGTAAATTGAGAATTTTTTTTTCCAAGTATATATAAACTTAAGGCTGAGCGTTGAATTGGGATAAATTGAGAATTATTTTCCCAAGTATTTTAATTTTGAATCTTTAAGCAATTCCCTTGTGTCAGCTTCCTGCAATTTGATAGAAATTTTTTGTTTTGGATTTTGGATTGCGGTTTGCTATTTTAGTTTTAGGAAGAAAATTGGAAAATAAGATGTTACTTTTTGAAGTTTATGCTTTTTTTTTAATTTTTTTTTTTTTTTTATGTTCACGATCTTATTTTGATTTGGAAATACTGGATTTTTTTTAAACTCTAATTAATTAATGCTTAGGTTGGTTAGTAAGGTTCTTTAGATGGATTAAATTGCTTTATAGTTAACCACATGTCCCAAAAGGTGAAAGAAAAAAAGTTTAAGTCTCAATAAGTGAAAAATAAAAAAGTTTAGTCCTTAATTATTACCTTAACTCTCTTTTTGACATAACGATATTTAACTTATTGATCTATCCAAATTCTACCTGTTCATACAAGGAGTTCACGTTTAATATTACTCATAGATTCTATATTCATAAAGACTAAGCTTTAGAATAATAAAATACAGTAGGGGAAAAAATAAAATAAAAACTGTCTAGCATTAGTGAAGTAAAGTGATGATGTTGACAATTACTCAATGCAAGTATCCAAAATGTAAGTTTGAAACATCAGCATACAAAAGTTCCCATAAAGGCAAAAACCAACACACAGGACGTAAAATGAAGTTAATTAGAACGTTTGCAATTTTAGTTAAATGTAGAAAATAACAGGCTGTACCTGACTAGCAGCACTCAATGAAAAGGGATAGAAAATAAGTGAAATTGTCGTTGGTCTCAATTTTAAGTACATGCATAATCCCTTGAAATCTTGAATGAGATGTGTTATACTCTTGAATATTTACTAGAACTAGAATTTAGTTAGATTTCCTCGATTACATTGTTGACTATTCTTTTCCCATTTTATTATTGAAGATTTCAATATTGGTCTTTTGAGTGATAGATGGTTTAAGACTCCAAGTTTTCATTTTCACATGCATGAAGATATACTTAGATTCCTAAATAATCTATCCTATATTCTTCTGTAGTGTTACATTTTTTTTTTTTTTGGAATACCTTCAAGAACACCCTTATGACCAAGGACAACCAACTTACATTTCTTAAATGAATGCGTGGTTGAGAATGCATGCAATGAAGAAGATAGGGGGAGTGCTGGATATTTAGCTTATACAGTACTCCGTATTTCCTTTATTTTTAAGTTGAATAGTTGATACTGTAGGATTTTTTAAATTATGTTTGCAAACAAGTAATTTTTTTTTTAAAAAAAAAATTGATTTTATGAAGATTTATTTTGAAACGATTCTAACAAGATCTCAACGAGTATGTTTTACTATAACAAATAATCATAAAATAAAGCTAGTCGATCAAAGTAAAGTTTATGAATAGTGTCAAAATTTTAAACTCATCAATTATTAAAAAGGGATGAAGGAAGTATATGTAAAGGTATAAGAATATAGAAAAAGGATATATATATATATATATATATATATATATATATATATATATATATATATATATATATATATATATATGTTGATAAGTATATTAGGTGACTCGTACTTCGTAGCTTTGTCCGCCCGATCGGGCGGACATTGCCCGGTCTGACCGGGCGGAAGAAGAAGAGGTGCCTGGCAAATTCGTTGAAGAAGCTGCTCTCGCGCCCGACCGGGCGAGCCTTCGCCCGACCGGGCGAGCCTTCGCCCGACCGGGCGAGCCTTCGCCCGATCGGGCAGACCTTGCCCGGTCTGACCGGGCGGTGGGGGTTGGATACGTTGAAGCATTCGTATGGAGTTTTCTTCTCGCGCCCGATCGGGCAGACCTTGCCCGGTCTGACCGGGCGGAGAAGGAAAAATACGGAACGCGGATTTTGCGGTTTTAGGTTATCTTATTTTATTATCTTTTTGCCCAAGTATCTTTTAATTAGGGATTAATATAAAACCTCCCTAATATCAGTATTAGGGTTAAGAGAGACAGAGTGAAAGCCGTTCTTGAGAAATACAAGAATCATCTTTGTAATCTTTGCAGTTTATAGTGAAATCATTCGATCTCGGTGCCCGTGGACGTAGCTATCACATCGATAGTGAACCACGTAAATTCTTGGTGTTGTTCTTATTGTTTGCATTGAATTTCTTTATTGTTTTCTTGTTTGTTTACGACCTTTGCTTCCGCTGTCGCACAACAATTGGTATCAAGAGCTCAGGTTCAATCCTTGGAGAGTTTCTTGAAGATAACAATGGCAGGAGATTCAACAATAAGAATTGAGAAGTTTACCGGGAAAAATAGTTTCGGGCTATGGCAAATTAAGATGAAGGCTCTGTTAAAACAACAGCAGATATGGCGTCCGTTGGCTCCAAAGAGTACTACTTCGGAGTCAGGAGACGGACCGACTGACTCGCAGTTAGAAGTTATGGAAGAGAAGGCACACTCTACCATATTACTTAGTCTTGATGATCAAATCATCACGGAGGTGGCTGATCAGGAAACGGCGGCTGGATTGTGGCTGAAGCTGGAGTCATTGTATATGACTAAGTCGTTGACCAACAAATTATTACTGAAACAGCGGTTGTTTAGCCTCCGGATGCAGTCAGGTACTTCCTTACGGGAACATCTAGAAAAACTTAACTCTATTTTGCTTGATTTACGTAATTTAGATGTTAAAATTGATGATGAGGATGCTGCGTTGATTTTACTTGTATCTCTACCGTCTAGCTTTGAGAATTTTGTAGAGTCTTTTGTTGTTGGTAAGGATTCTATAACCTTAGAAGAAGTGAAGGCAGCACTTCATACTAGGGAACTCAGAATGAAAGCTACGAGTGATAATGGGGATAATGGTAGTGGGTTGTTTGTTAAGTCCGGAAAGTCTAAAAAGAATAAGGGGTTTAACAAGGGGAACAATGCTGGGTCGGGTGCTGGAAACGGCAAGGATGGATCTAGTAAAACTACTACTAAAACATGTTATTACTGTAAAGAACCGGGTCACTTTAGGAATAATTGTCCGGTGAGGAAAAACAAGTCCCAGGCTGCTGTAGTTGAAGAGAAACCGAATGAGAGCTATAATTCAGAGGAAGATTTAGCATTAGTCAGTTCTGCTAGGTCTGATGATTTATCTGATAACTGGGTTCTAGATTCGGGGTGTTCGTTCCATATGTGTCCACGTCGAGATTGGTTTGATACATATGAACCTCGCAATGGGGGTATGGTTATAGTCGGTAACAATGCTCCATGTAAGGTCACAGGTATTGGTTCCATGAGGTTGAGGACTGTTGATGGGCGGAGGTTAACTTTGACTAATGTACGGCATGTTCCTGCTTTAGGAAAGAATCTGATTTCATTGGGTACCCTGGATGACTTGGGGTACAATGGTGTGTTTTCAGATGGGGAGTTGTGTATTTTCAGAGGTTCTGAGTTGGTACTTAAGGGTATCAAAAGGAACACCCTCTATGTTTTTGAGGGTGTTACACTGCCTAGTTCTGCGGTTTGCGCATCTGTATCTCACCAGGAGATGACTAAGATTTGGCACATGAGGCTTGGTCATATGGGGGAGAAGGGGATGCAGCTATTGTCCAAGAGGGGTCTTCTATCCGGGGTCAAGGTTGCCAACCTTGAATTTTGTGAGCATTGTGTGTTTGGAAAGAAACACAGGTCAAAGTTCAGCAAGGGTGCTCACATTACTGATGCAGTGCTCGATTACATCCATTCAGATTGCTGGGGTCCATCTAGAGTTGAAGGTATGGGAGGTTACCACTATTTTGTGTCATTTGTTGACGACAAGTCCCGATACACATGGCTTAGGTTGCTTAAGTCAAAGGATGAGGCCTTCAAAGTTTTCAAGCAATGGAAAGCTTTGGTGGAAAATCGACAAGGAAGGAAGATCAAGAAGCTACGAACGGACAATGGGCTAGAGTTTTGCAAAGACGAGTTTAATCAGTTCTGTGCAGATGAGGGTATAGGTCGGCATCATACTGTCAGGAAGACACCACAGCAGAACGGTGTAGCAGAACGGGTTAATCAGACACTGCTAGAGAGAGTTCGATGCATGCTCTCTAATGCAGGGCTTGGGAGGAGGTACTGGAGTGAAGCTGTGTTAACAGCTTGTTATGTCATTAATAGGGGTCCTCATTCTGGAATTGATTCCAAAATTCCGTTTGAGATCTGGAGTGGTAAGTTGCCTAATTTTTCGAATTTGAAGATTTTTGGTTGTGTTGCTTATTATCATGTTATTGAGGGTAAGCTGGATCCACGAGCCAAGAAGGGGTGTTTTGTTGGGTACGGGGATGGTGTGAAGGGGTTTAGAATTTTTTCACCTTCGGAGGGTCGGGTCATTCTTAGTAGGGATGTTACTTTCGATGAAAACACCATGTATTCAATTAAAAATGCAGAGATTTCAGATTTGAGAAGGGAAGGAGACAATTTATTACAGACAGATGGGGTACTTGAGGTACATCAGTCTACCATTGCTGATTTACCTCGGGTACAATATATTGATGATGATGCTGATGTTCCAGTGCCGGGTACTCCTGAACCTGAGATTACTCCTACTCATTCTAACTCTGGGGATGAGGTGGAGCAATCTAATCAGGGGTCATCTAGTCAACCTGACACCATTCTTGAGATGCCTAAACGAGTTATCAAGAAGCCTGTTAGATTGATTGAAGAGATGGAGGGAAGAAATTGCTGTGTTGATGCGATGACAGGTTATGCATTGAGTGTAGCTGATGATGTAGAGTCATTTGAACCTGCCACATATAAACAAGCAATTAGTTGTAGTGAGTCTGCGCAATGGCTTGCCGCAATGGGTGAAGAGATGCAGTCTCTTTACAAGAACAGAGTGTGGGAACTGGTAAAGGTACCGGAAGGGAGGAAGCTTGTGGGTTGTAAATGGATTTACAAGAAGAAAGAAGGGTTGTCGGAAACTGAGCAAATACGTTTTAAGGCTAGGCTAGTTGCTAAGGGGTTCAGTCAGGTAGAAGGGGTTGATTTTGTTGAGATATTCTCACCTGTGGTTCGACATACTTCTATCCGTGTGTTATTGTCAATTGTAGCACATTTTGATCTTGAGCTGGAGCAGTTGGATGTTAAAACGGCTTTCCTTCATGGCGATTTGGAGGAGGAGATTCTGATGAAGCAGCCCGAAGGATTCGAAGTTCCTGGAAAGGAACACTATGCCTGCAGATTGCTAAAGTCATTGTATGGACTTAAGCAATCCCCCCGACAGTGGTACAAAAGGTTTGATTCTTTTATGGTTTCACAAGGTTTTGACAGGAATTCATATGATTGCTGTGTGTATCATAGTAAGCTGGATAATGGTTCCATGATTTATCTTTTGTTATATGTTGATGACATGTTGGTTGCCACAAAGAATAAATCTGATATTGCTAGATTAAAGGAGATGCTTAACTCGGAGTTTGACATGAAAGACTTGGGTGCAGCTAGGAAGATTTTGGGTATGGAGATCTACAGGGATCGGGCTAGAGGTAAGCTTTTCTTGACTCAGAAAAGCTACATTGAAAAGATTTTGTCTCGTTTTGGGATGGAAAAATCGAAGCCTATAAGTACGCCAACTACTGTTAGTTGTAAGTTGTCTTTGTCTATGTCACCTCAATCAGAGGAGGAGTTGTCTTATATGTCTAGAGTTCCATATGCAAACGCGGTTGGTTGTTTGATGTATGCTATGGTCTGTACTAGGCCGGATATTGCGCATGCTGTTAGTGTTGTAAGCAGGTTTATGGCTCGACCTGGGAGGGAACACTGGCAAGGGGTGAAAAGGATTTTTCGCTACCTGAGAGGGACAACTGATATTGGTCTTGTGTACGGGAATGGTAGGGAATGCTTGGTCACTGGGTACAGTGATTCTGATTATGCAGCTGATGTGGATACCAGGAGGTCTGTGACTGGTTATGTGTTCACTTTGGGTGGTTCTGTGGTTAGTTGGAAGTCTACATTGCAGTCATCAGTTACGTTGTCAACTACTGAAGCTGAGTATATGGCTTTAACTTCTGCAGCTAAGGAGTCTATTTGGCTCAAAGGCCTAGTAGGTGAACTGGGTATTGCACAGGATTTTGCTACAGTATATTGTGATAGTCTAAGTGCGATTTGCTTAGCTAAAGATCAAGTACACCATGATCGGACGAAGCACATTGATGTCAGGTATCATTTCTTGCGTACTGACAAGAGGATTAAGGTGAAGAAGATTGGGACTGCTGACAACCCGGCTGATTTCTTCACTAAGCCTGTTCCGTTTAGCAAGTTTAAACATTGCTTAGACTTGTTAAATATTGATTACTACGTGATGTAGTAGGCCCTGAGGGGCGAAGTTGGGGAGCTCCTGGTGTAGGTGTGTTGGCCTTAAGGTGGAGCTTGCCCGGGGCTTGTGATGCAGGTGGAGCATTATGAGTTGTTATACTTGGAGACGAGTATGTGATGGGTCTTGGTTGAAGACTTATCGGGATGTATGGCTTATGCATGAGTCCTGCATCGGGTTTGGCTTGAGATGTTTTTTCACTATGTCTTGATGGGGTCGTTTGCTGACTACGAGTTCTCGTCAAGGTGGAGATTGTTGATAAGTATATTAGGTGACTCGTACTTCGTAGCTTTGTCCGCCCGATCGGGCGGACATTGCCCGGTCTGACCGGGCGGAAGAAGAAGAGGTGCCTGGCAAATTCGTTGAAGAAGCTGCTCTCGCGCCCGACCGGGCGAGCCTTCGCCCGACCGGGCGAGCCTTCGCCCGATCGGGCAGACCTTGCCCGGTCTGACCGGGCGGTGGGGGTTGGATACGTTGAAGCATTCGTATGGAGTTTTCTTCTCGCGCCCGATCGGGCAGACCTTGCCCGGTCTGACCGGGCGGAGAAGGAAAAATACGGAACGCGGATTTTGCGGTTTTAGGTTATCTTATTTTATTATCTTTTTTCCCAAGTATCTTTTAATTAGGGATTAATATAAAACCTCCCTAATATCAGTATTAGGGTTAAGAGAGACAGAGTGAAAGCCGTTCTTGAGAAATACAAGAATCATCTTTGTAATCTTTGCAGTTTATAGTGAAATCATTCGATCTCGGTGCCCGTGGACGTAGCTATCACATCGATAGTGAACCACGTAAATTCTTGGTGTTGTTCTTATTGTTTGCATTGAATTTCTTTATTGTTTTCTTGTTTGTTTACGACCTTTGCTTCCGCTGTCGCACAACAATATATATATATATATATATATATATATGAAGAAGCTTTCAATAAGTTTCAATTCATTCAACTAGGGTTATGTTCTTTTTACCCTGAAAATACAAATTTTTGAAGGAACAAAAAATTTCAATAAAGACTAATGAAGTCATGTTCTCTCCATCTTAATTACAAAAATATTAATTAAAATAATTTCAAATCGTAAAAATAATCAGTAAGTCTTGTACTTCCTCCGTTTTAGTAATATTGTAACAAATGGACTTTTGCATTATTCATCACGCTTGTTTAACCACATATTATGATTTATACATAAAGTAAAATATAGTTATGTGGGGTCCTGTTAGATTCGTAAAATACTTTCACAATATCAACTTTTTATAATTTTTACTCTTATATAATTATGGATATTTAACATATAAAATGTGCTTTAGGATGTGTAATTTCATCCTTATTGCAATATTTGTGGAACAGAGGAAGTATGTGGCTAGCCACACGGTATGGCCATATTGAGTTATAAGAGTAATCTTCATTTGTATGTATGACTAACCCTATTTATTCATAAAAGTAACCCCATTTTGTCCATAAAAGTAACCAAAATTCATTACATGACTAATATAAAGTAATTTAAAAATAAGTAACCCGCCTATTTGTTCATTCAAGTAACCCTTAATGTTTTATTTCAAATAAATAAAAGAATGATTCCTCTCATTTAAGAGACTATCCCTCTTTTCTCATTAAGTAACCCACATACGTCAAGGTAACCCCATTTTTTCATCACTGTGACCCCTATTACTTAATTAATTGTCTTATATGTGAAGTGGTCATACCACGTAGCTAGATACATATAAGAATTTGTGAAAAATAATAATTAAATCTAGCTTAGGGCGTGTTCAGCAAAATATAGCTGTGAAGGTAGTTGTTAGCTGTGTAGGTATTTGTTAGTTGTCAACAAGCTGTTAGCTATGAAGATAAATAATTTAGGTATGAGTGTTTGGTAAAGTAACGGTTGACTAGCTGTTACATATAAAAATTAATATTTTATTTTTAAAACTATAGATTAAATTTTCAAAAGCTACCTCTAATTTCAAAGCTAATATTTCTAACTTTTGATAAAAACTACCTCCACTACTGAAAATTATCTCAACCACTACATTGCCAAACACTAATATTTTTTATTAAGTAGTGGTTTGACTTGGTCAAACCACTAAAGCTACTCAAAAGCTAGCGTCGAACACACCAGAACGATGTAATAATAAAACAATAAGTTCATAGGATATACAAAGAGAGAACAACTTTAAAAATGCAATGTTGAAAAAATTCTACGTGGATATATATTGTATCGCTATTTTGGCTCGAATAATATTTCGATAACATACATCTTAATTAAGTTGGAATTTTTCGAAATGATGGTACAATTTTGTTAGGGTTGGTACATAACAGCTAACCTGAACCAATAATCCGACTTAATTTCAATCCGATCGAATTTTTCTTAAAATAATAATTAATTAAGACCAACTAGTGAATTGAATTCTTTGACATTGCTAATAGCCTACTAGTTAAAATCTTAGGTTAAAAACAATCCACATCTTTCTCATCCACCATAATATAATGTGAGAAAAAGTAATTAATTCTCAATGTTCTCAAATCAAATGCAACGTAGTAACTTCAATTCAAAAGTTGTTCATCCAAGAATCATCCCATTCCCATAGAAGCTCTTGCTGATCATATACTTCCATGTCCATTAAAATGTTTAATTGATCATTATTATTATAATTTGTTCCTCGAGAAGGATCATTAGTATTGTTGTTATTATTAGCTGCAGCTTGATGATGACCCCCTGAGGATGAGGAACTCTCACTTGATCTCCACCTTCTAGTCTCGACCCTCGATCGAGCTTGTTCAGATGAACTTGGTTGATCATTATCAACTTGATGAACTAGTACTGGTCTGTTCATGGGTGGTGGTGGTGGTGCAGCCGGCCGCCTATCGAATGCTCGTAAGCTCTTTGATTTTATGTAAACTCTGCATACTGTAAACTCTCCCTTTTGCTGTATACATCAAATCGTTTGTCAAAAGACAATTTTTTTGCACATTACGATTGTAATCTCAAAGATGAGCATGCAAGATGCATGTTTTTATGAGAAATGTTACATAAAATATTTCGCAAACAAATGTCAACAAATAGGCAATTATTTTGTTTAAAAATGTTAAAATGTAGGAAAAAATCACTTTGATAAGCTTGTGTCATCTTTGAAGCGGTCATTTGAATATGACTATCATATTATTTTAATGATAAACAATATGATCGGTTCCATTTCCACATTGAATATGGAGACAATTATTTTTTTAATATCTATAATGTAAATAAAATTTTTGAAAATTTTAATCCAACATAAAATAAATATTTTTTGAGAAACTATAAAATAAGAATAAAAGTTACATAAATAAAACTAAAAATTTGATAAATAAAAAAAATGTTGATGATGCTATTTTATACACTAAAAATAAAGTAATACAGTATAATTTATAATTTTGAGAAAAATATGTCAATTAAAAAAATGTTGATAATGCTATTTTATACACTAAAAATAAAGTAATATAATTTATTATTTTGAGAAACATATGTCAATTATGAACTTCATAATCATTAAAACAGATTTTTTTTGTCTTCTCAAATTCCTTTATTATACAAATATTTCAGTAAAAATTACGAAATAAAGAGTGAAAACTACTCTTTTTCCAAAAAGAATTAAATTATATGAGGCTAATCTAGAAAGTTGACAAAAGAAGCCAAAAAAATATTCGGAATTTTGGAGTAATAAAAAATTGGCAAAAGCTAACGAGTGTCCCTGGGGCGTTAGATAAGAGAGCTAAACGTAGAAATATTATACGAGTAGTAAATTAACATTAATTACATTGATCGACTCGTAATTTTGTTATGCATTCCTAATTTAATACTATTTTAAGTAATATATTAATCCCTAATCTAATATCCCGGGACGCTCGTTAGCTATCTTGAATAAATTTGGGTTATTGCTAAATGACGAATAAAAACAAAACGCCCCCGACCAAAATTCAATAGAATTTCCATAATCTATCTTGACTAATTTTCAAGTTTCGTTCAAAAAAAATTGTGCTTTGTAGCGGTCATGCTGAAAGTAGGCAAATTTGTTTTTGCTTGTCTTGGTATACAATTAGTACTTTTAAACAATTATTTATTTTTATCTTATGACATGCAATTTTAAATTCAATTTATAAATTGTCACGTTTTATGTGTCGTCTCCTTAAGAAAATTCTCTCTTTTTTTAAACCAAAAAAATTCTCTTTAATGTAGGTAATTACTAAATTGATTTACATAGATTCCGACCACTATTTCAAAAGTATCACTAAAATATTCAAATTAATATATAACAAGATCTTAAAACTTTGAAAATTAGGCATGTTCAATTCACCTGATTTTTACTAAACTGAAACTATTTTTACTAAATTAAAATTACTTTTGTAGAATTTAAATTATTTCTACTGAATTTAAATTAATTTTACTGAACTGAAATTAATTTTGGTGAACTAAAATTGTTTTAATTTATTCTCTATTATAATTCATCTTTAAAGTTACTGATTTTTAACGAACTGATATTATTTATATATTATTTTTACTGAATATTATGTTTTAAAGGTGAAGTGAACATGGCATGACCTTCATTCTATATTATACTTCAATTGATTAAAAAAACATTAAAGTAACCTGTTCACTTCACCTTAAAATAATATTATTCAGTAAAAATAATTTCAATTCAGCAAAAATAATTTTATTTCAGTAAAAATAATTTCAGTTCAGTAAAAATCAGTAAGTTTAAAGAAGAAATATAAAAGAGAATCAGTAAAATTAATTTCAGTTCAGCAAAAAAAATTCAGTTAAGTAAAAATAATTTAAGTTTAGCAAAAATAATTTCAGTTCAGTAAAAATAATTTCAGTTCAGCAAAAATAAGGTAAAATGAACGGGGCTTAACAGCCTTAATATAGGTAATTACTTTTTTTTTTTTTTAGTTTTTTTTCTTTTGTTGTTCATATTATACAATCTTATATAATGTATTAATTTTACCACTAATTAATGTATGACATACATAATTATGGAGTGCACATGTTAGGTAAAATTATTAAAATTTGAAACTATATATTGTGAATAATCTAACAAAATTTCATATGAATACATTATTCTATACATGAATTGGTGATTTATGGTTAAATTAAAGTTAGTGACATTTTTTATTTTAATATTTAAAAAAACAATTGTTTAGTCTTAAAAACTGTAACATTTTCATTACATCAATCAATTCAATGAAATTATTCATTGAAGATTTTAAGCTAAGGATGTCGTCAAAAGGGATATTAATTAACTTATATTTAAGGAGTATTACATGTGTAAAATTGGAATTTTAAATTACTGAATTTAGAAAATAATCAACTTCGTATTTTTCTTTCACGTCAAAGATTTTTTGTGGAGCTAATAATGGCGTGATAAATCCCTAGTGAGGGGAAATCTAAATGACATATGTATGTTAATTACTATACAATATGACAAGATAACTCCTCCGCATATTAATTTGCACCAAAAAAAAAATATAATACGAAGATTTGCCACTTGTCTATTATGAAGTAGTAATTTCTATTAACACTTCCTTTACATATTATGCGCGATACCATGTTAAATATGGGTCAGTTCACTTCAAAAGTCCAAAAAAAAATTTCATCTCAAAACCATATAAAGTGTTTACCTCTCTCTTCTTTTCTCAATGTGGGACATACACTAACATGTGCTATTCGAGAAAGTTATATTTCAACAATTTGTGAGGGATAAAAAATTCAAAAGTTGCACATACTATGAGACAGAGGTAGTATTAAGTTACAAAAATGCTTACAGATGGAGCAGGATTAGTAGAAGATGAGGATTGATCATCAATGGCTATGTACTCATTCATCTTCCAGTCAGTCTTAGAGCCTGATCGACTACGAGCTCGGCCACGGTAGAAAACCATTGTCCTCTTAATACCTATGACTTTATTCGAGGAGTAGACGTTACTAGGAGACCCGGTGGCCTTCCAGTAACCGAGGGTGGTGAGGCGGTTCGGACGTCCTCCATTAGCTTCTCTCTCTTGCTTTGGTATGAAGAAGAACCATTCTTGCAGCTGTGGATCATTCCTACATCGCTTCCCTGATAATTCTGCAATGCATGCGTAATATTATTTTTTTAGAGAGAGGATATTTATGCGACAAAAACAAACGAAAAAAAAAAAAAAACTAGGGAAGAAATAAATTAGGTTTTATACAATTTTAAATATTTTAAATAGGAAAAAAAAAGACCTAAGTTTTGTTACTTTATTGTACATGAAGTATATATTAACTTCCGTTCAAAAAAATTAAAATTTTCTTATTTTTTTTTAATTGTTATGGTAGAAATTAAAGAAAACACTCGTTAAGAAAGGTATCTAGACACCACAATATAATTGGTCCGATTTTGTATTTATGCCGGACAAAGGGAATATATACGTTGTCACTTGATGAGATAGCTTATTACTAAGCTAGCTAGCTACTTTAACATTTTATTTTTAGTTATGGTTTTTATCCATTTCGTTTTACTTGCAAAGTTGATCTTCCAACTTATTGGTATGCAATGCTCATATATATTATGTAAGAAATTAAAACTTAGTAATGTGATTTGACTAAATCTCAATTATAATGTGACTAATAATTCTAAATGATTGAAGTAAAAACCAGAGTTGAGTGACTCGAAAGAAAGATGTACGAAGTATATATATTTCTTGATGAAGATGCATGGTGATCAAAGATTAAAATGGAAGAATCGAGATCGAAAATAACATACGTGGAAGATCCCATGGATTATAATCATAAATATAAACCACAGGTATAACACCATCGATATCTTGTGTTCCTCGTCCTTGAAGCTTTTGTTGAAGATAAAACGATATTAACTCTTCTTCTGTAGGATAAAATCGAAACCCTGGTGCTTCCATTATTGTAATTATTATTTCATCAACGTAACTTCAACTGTTTTTTTTCTTTTTTCTTTCTTTTTTTTCTTTTTTTTAAACACAAACAATAAATGACAAAAATAAAAGCAAATAAAAAAAGACAAATCAAGTAACGATGATGATAAGAATGAATAAATAATGGAATACAATAAGGGGCAACTAAGAACAAGTGGGGAACTTTCTTAGAAAAGTTATGATGTGCTAAAAAACACGTCACTGTACTCTTAATGACACGGTTTTGTTGAAGAATAATATTCAAGCTATAGCGTGTGTAACTGTCAAGTAAAGCAAGACTATTATTGAATGAAATGGTGAGTCAAGCTTATAAACAATATGTTGTGAAGATATATGATTTTTTTATTTTTTTTTTATTTTTGAAAGGCTGTGAAGATATATGATTAAGATACTATTTCTTTTGTTTCTAACAATAACTATTCCCTACCAATTGGGTGTTGATGCAGTGGTGATTGAGAATTCACTTGGTAGAGAGAACTGCGTGTTCGATTCCCCACAACAACAATTGAAGGGGGATTGGAACCTAACAACCTAGAACTGATCCCCGAATTTGGATTACCTTAAAGGGTGAACCGAGCGTGGAACACCAAAAAAAAAACAAAAAAAAAAAATCCTACGTTACTAAAAAATTGATACATTTGACTTTTTTTTCTTCTCAACTTGACCATTTTAGACATGAAGCTTATTTTTAATTAGAAAAAATTTACTTTTACCACCTAAAAAAACAAAAAAAATGTCTTTTACAAGCCAATCTTCTAATTTTTTAATTTTAACACCAAAAATAAATTAAGAGTTGGATTTCACTACCACTTAACGGATACCGTACGTGAATCCATTAATTCATGTTTAAAAAAGTAGGGCTACTGAGCTTATTAGGTTCAGTTAGTCTAGAGAATAGTCCCTTGATTGAAAACACTAGGGTTGTTAAAAATATATGTTGTATTCATTTGCTTTCCAAAATAAACTAATTAATAACAATATGTCCAATCTAATTGATTAAATCCAAATCAAAGATCTAACACCAATAGATTGATTAAAAAATAATTGAATTGTGTACCCGGGTGCATAATGCGCATCATGCACCTGTTTAAAAATGACACTCAATAAAACATAAAACACGCGTCCCTCAACAATACCTACCCCAAAGAACATGAGGGTAAATTCAAAGAACATGATCACTATGATCATAGAAGCTTAACGAAATAAACATGAACTCCAAAGTGCATAAGGGCTAAAAGAATATAATATATGAACCCCAAAAGAATATACGATTAAAGCAAATGAACATGAACCCAAAAGAATATATATTATGTATTCAAGTAAAATGAACATAATATTTAGACCTAAAAAACATTTTAAACCCGCCTACCTATCTTAAAGAACATAATTTGTAATTAAAGAGCAAATTCACTTGTTTTTTTTTTATAAAAAAGAATATAGATCAGAGTATGAAGTACATATGATGACAAGAACATACGAAGTATATTATAATCCAATGAATATAATATTCAATCTCATAAGATAACACAAAAATATACAACACTATATAAATAAATTAAATTTAATATTTTCTTTCACTAACGAATTCGCAGTCTCTCTATTACTAGATTTATTGAAACGACAAAATTGACTTCACAATACTTTTGAAACTCACTAATTGCTATATTAATTTCTATATGATAAGTTTTCTCTCCCTACTACAACCCCTAAAGTTGCATTTTCTCTCTTAATTTACAAAAATAAATGCTACCGTACAATTTAGAATTGGAAATTTATAATGTAATATCCCGTATTTTTGAAACGTATTTTCTAAATTAATTAATTATTATTTTTTAAAAAGCGTATTTTAGTAATTTATTTTACTATTTGAATTTTGGAGCCAAAATGATATTTGAATATAGGTGCCAATTATTTTAAAACCTAATTATTATTTTTGGATTTATTTTATTTTTTAAAAACCAAATTATTTATATATAGTTCGGATATTTTAATTAAGCAAAATTATATTTTATTATTGAGGTGTCCAAAAATTCCTAGTGATTGGATATGATTTTCGGATTTTCCTAGTGTGGAAAATCTAATTTTCTTAGCTAAATTATTTAGTGAATAATTGGTATTCTCTTAATTAATTATTTTATACAAAATATATAATTTACACAATTATTTTTTATCCCTTAAATCTAGCAAAATATTCCCTAAATACTACTTAGGGTGTCCGAAATTTTGAGCTATGGAAGCTCAAAAATTCGGCCACCAAGGTTGGATTTTGGGTGAATTATTTTGGTAAATTGTATATTTAATTATCTCCTTTAAATCTATTATTTTCCTTAATTCTTATTTCCCACCTTCTAAATATTTGATCATCTTATTTCCCTACCTTATTTCATCCTTGATTATTCCCGAAGCAAACTCCTTTTTCCATATTATTTTTCATGACAACATACTTTCCTTATTTTTATTATTCTTAATCACCTTAATATTAAAATATTCCATAAATCTTTAATTCTCTTCCCCAAATAATTCCTTAATTATTTTTACCATAATTCTTCCTACATTCTCCTACCATAATTCATGCATGAGCTAACCTATAAATACCCATTGATTCATGGCTAAACACTCACACTAAATTCTCTAATTCTCTCTTAATTTCTCTAATTCTCTTCTCCTTTTCTTCTACTTGTTCTTGCGCCAACCACCACCAAACACCACAATCACCACCTCCGGCTGCCACCAGCCGCCGCCACCAGTCACGGTAGCTACCAGCTGCCGCCCTTGCACTACAAGAAAACAACTAGATTCCGACGGAATTTTTCCGTCGGAAACATGGGAAAATCCATCGGAAAACGGCCTTTCGACGGAATTCCGTCGGAATCCGTTCGTCGCAAAACCCTACGTAGGAAATTGGACGTTTTCCGACGGAAATTCCGTCGAAAAGCCGTTTTCCGACGGAATCCATTCTGTTGGAGCTGGTTTTGACTTTAAACGGGAGTCCGTCGCAATTGTCCGACGAAAACGTTTTCATCGGAAAAGGACATGTTCCGACGGAATTATTCGTCGGAATCTTCCCTATTCCGACGGAAAAAATTCCGTCAGAACATCTCCTCTTCCGACGGAGAATTCTGTCGGAACATGTCCTTTTCCGACGGAAAATTCCGTCAGAAGAGGGAAGATTCCGATGAATTATTCCGTCGGAAACGGAGAAGATTCCGATGAATAATTCCTTCGGAAAGTAAGAGCTTTCGACGAATTTTTCCGTCGAAATTAGCCCTGTTTATTTAGCAAATTAAACGATTTAATTTGGATTTTGTCACCTATATATCCTGCATCTAATTTAAGATAAATTTGAATTTATGATTTAATTACGAAAATATTTTTATATATTTATTTATAATAATGTATACATTGTGTGCAACTATACAACATAATCTAAATCTAAATACATGTACATACTATATACACAAATTCTAAGTTATAGCCTGCACCTTGCCCTGCACCGTCGCTACCCGGGTCGTTCGTGGGGTCTCGACGCTGATGTGGAATGTTGGAACATGGGTCGTTGCTAGAGAATTGACGCATCATATCTTCATACCTCTCTTGGTTTCTCCTTTCTATTTCGGCCAATCGAGCCTCCACCTCGACTTCCATTTTACTCCGCATAGCTTGCACCCTCTGCTCCACCCTCTGTTCAACCTGATCCTGCATCTGGGAAAGAAAGGAAGGCGTGTACGTCTGGAAAGACATGGAACCTGAACCCTTCCTGTTGCCATAATACAGATCTGCACCGTGGCCAAGTCCCTTCACACGACCCTTCTTGTTCTGACCACCTACTGTTTCCCAATACAACTTATTTAGACTCTTTCGAATCCCTTGGGTGCTTGCTTCTTCAACTTTCTTCTGGTAGGCCTCCTACAAAATACACATGTGAAAAGGTGCACACAGATGTAAGTTAAAATCAGCTTTCTAAACAAAATAGAACCAACTAAGGCCTATATGACCTATTCTTTGCCTATTTTCTACATTTCTTACCAAATGAACCATTTCTTTCTCATAACATGTCTAATATAGGTAGTTTTAGGTGTAAATGCCTTGAAATCACAAAAAAAAAAAAAACCAACTCCCTAAGTTTTGGGAACGATTTGAACCAAAATAGAACCAACTAAGGCCTATATGACATATTCTTTGCCTATTTTCTACATTTCTTACTAAATGAACCACTTCTTTCTCATAACATGTCTATTATAGGTAGTTTTAAGTGTAAATTCCATGAAATCACAGGAAAAAAAAAACCAACTCCCTAAGTTTTGGGAACGATTTGGACCAAATTCAACCAATAGACCCCTATATGACCTATTCTTTGCCTATTTTCTACATTTCTTACCAAATGAACAATTTCTTTCTCATAACATGCATATGATAGGTATTTTTAGGTATACATTCATTGAAATCACAAAAAAAACCAACTCCCTAAGTTTTGGGAACGATTTGGACCAAAATTCAACCAATAGACCCTTATATGACCTATTATTTGCCTATATTCTACATTTCTTACTAAATGAACCATTTCTTTCTCATAAAATTCATATTATAGGATGTTTTAGGTGTACATGCCTTTAAATCACAAAAAAAACCCAACTCCCAAAGTTTTGGGAACGATTTGGACCAAAATAGTTACAACTGAGGCCTATATGACCTATTCTTTGCCTAATTTCTAAATTTCTTACCAAATGAACAATTTATTTATCATAACATGTCTATTACAGGTAGATTTAGATGTAAATTCCTTGAAATCACAAAAAAAAAACCAAATCCCTAAGTTTTGGGAACGATTCGGATCAAAATAGAACCAACTGAGGCTTATATGACCTATTCTTTGCCTATTTTCTACATTTCTTATCAAATGAACCATTTATTTATCATAACATGTATATTTTAGGTAAATTTAGGTGTAATTTCCTTGAAATCACAAAAAAAAAAACCAACTCCCTAAGTTCTGGGAACGATTTGGACCAAAATTCAACCAATAGACCCCTATATGACCTATTCTTTGCCTATTTTTTTCATTTCTTACCAAATGAACCATTTATTTCTCATGAAATGCATATTATAGGTAGTTTTAGGTGTACATGCCTTGAAATCATAAAAAAAACCAACTCCCTAAGTATTGGGAACGATTTGGACCAAAATTCAACCAATAAACCCCTATATGACCTATTCTTAGCCTATTTTCTACATTTCTTACCAAATGAACCATTTCTTTATCATAAAATGCATATTATAGGTAGTTTTAGGTTTAAATTCCTTGAAATCACAAAAAATAAAACCAACTCCCTAAGTTTTGGGAACGATTTGAACCAAAATAGAACCAACTAAGGCCTATATGACATATTCTTTGCCTATTTTCTACATTTCTTACTAAATGAACCACTTCTTTCTCATAACATGTCTATTATAGGTAGTTTTAAGTGTAAATTCCATGAAATCACAGAAAAAAAAACCAACTCCCTAAGTTTTGGGAACGATTTGGACCAAATTCAACCAATAGACCCCTATATGACCTATTCTTTGCCTATTTTCTACATTTCTTATCAAATGAACAATTTCTTTCTCATAACATGCATATGATAGGTATTTTTAGGTATACATTCATTGAAATCACAAAAAAAACCAACTCCCTAAGTTTTGGGAACGATTTGGACCAAAATTCAACCAATAGACCCTTATATGACCTATTATTTGCCTATATTCTACATTTCTTACTAAATGAACCATTTC
Organism: Chenopodium quinoa; assembly: GCF_001683475.1. Lineage (NCBI taxonomy): Eukaryota > Viridiplantae > Streptophyta > Magnoliopsida > Caryophyllales > Amaranthaceae > Chenopodium > Chenopodium quinoa. The sequence goes on along the minus strand of NW_018742205.1, from coordinate 4,178,588 downwards.
TTTCTCATAAAATTCATATTATAGGATGTTTTAGGTGTACATGCCTTTAAATCACAAAAAAACCCAACTCCCAAAGTTTTGGGAACGATTTGGACCAAAATAGTTACAACTGAGGCCTATATGACCTATTCTTTGCCTAATTTCTAAATTTCTTACCAAATGAACAATTTATTTATCATAACATGTCTATTACAGGTAAATTTAGATGTAAATTCCTTGAAATCACAAAAAAAAAAAACCAAATCCCTAAGTTTTGGGAACGATTCGGACCAAAATAGAACCAACTGAGGCTTATATGACCTATTCTTTGCCTATTTTCTACATTTCTTATCAAATGAACCATTTCTTTATCATAACATGTATATTTTAGGTAAATTTAGGTGTAATTTCCTTGAAATCACAAAAAAAAAAAAAAAAAAAAAACCAACTCCCTAAGTTCTGGGAACGATTTGGACCAAAATTCAACCAATAGACCCCTATATGACCTATTCTTTGCCTATTTTTTTCATTTCTTACCAAATGAACCATTTATTTCTCATGACATGCATATTATAGGTAGTTTTAGGTGTACATGCCTTGAAATCATAAAAAAAACCAACTCCCTAAGTATTGGGAACGATTTGGACCAAAATTCAACCAATAAACCCCTATATGACCTATTCTAAGCCTATTTTCTACATTTTTTACCAAATGAACCATTTCTTTATCATAACATGCATATTATAGGTAGTTTTAGGTTTAAATTCCTTGAAATCACAAAAAATAAAACCAACTCCCTAAGTTTTGGGAACGATTTGAACCAAAATAGAACCAACTAAGGCCTATATGACATATTCTTTGCCTATTTTCTACATTTCTTACTAAATGAACCACTTCTTTCTCATAACATGTCTATTATAGGTAGTTTTAAGTGTAAATTCCATGAAATCACAGAAAAAAAAAACCAACTCCCTAAGTTTTGGGAACGATTTGGACCAAATTCAACCAATAGACCCCTATATGACCTATTCTTTGCCTATTTTCTACATTTCTTACCAAATGAACAATTTCTTTCTCATAACATGCATATGATAGGTATTTTTAGGTATACATTCATTGAAATCACAAAAAAAACCAACTCCCTAAGTTTTGGGAACGATTTGGACCAAAATTCAACCAATAGACCCTTATATGACCTATTATTTGCCTATATTCTACATTTCTTACTAAATGAACCATTTCTTTCTCATAAAATTCATATTATAGGATGTTTTAGGTGTACATGCCTTTAAATCACAAAAAAAACCCAACTCCCAAAGTTTTGGGAACGATTTGGACCAAAATAGTTACAACTGAGGCTTATATGACCTATTCTTTGCCTAATTTCTAAATTTCTTACCAAATGAACAATTTATTTATCATAACATGTCTATTACAGGTAGATTTAGATGTAAATTCCTTGAAATCACAAAAAAAAAAACCAAATCCCTAAGTTTTGGGAACGATTCGGACCAAAATAGAACCAACTGAGGCTTATATGACCTATTCTTTGCCTATTTTCTACATTTCTTATCAAATGAACCATTTCTTTATCATAAAATGTATATTTTAGGTAAATTTAGGTGTAATTTCCTTGAAATCACAAAAAAAAAAACCAACTCCCTAAGTTCTGGGAACGATTTGGACCAAAATTCAACCAATAGACCCCTATATGACCTATTCTTTGCCTATTTTTTTCATTTCTTACCAAATGAACCATTTATTTCTCATGACATGCATATTATAGGTAGTTTTAGGTGTACATGCCTTGAAATCATAAAAAAAACCAACTCCCTAAGTATTGGGAACGATTTGGACCAAAATTCAACCAATAAACCCCTATATGACCTATTCTTAGCCTATTTTCTACATTTCTTACCAAATGAACCATTTCTTTATCATAACATGCATATTATAGGTAGTTTTAGGTTTAAATTCCTTGAAATCACAAAAAAAAAAAACCAACTCCCTAAGTTTTGGGAACGATTTGAACCAAAATAGAACCAACTAAGGCCTATATGACATATTCTTTGCCTATTTTCTACATTTCTTACTAAATGAACCACTTCTTTCTCATAACATGTCTATTATAGGTAGTTTTAAGTGTAAATTCCATGAAATCACAGGAAAAAAAAACCAACTCCCTAAGTTTTGGGAACGATTTGGACCAAATTCAACCAATAGACCCCTATATGACCTATTCTTTGCCTATTTTCTACATTTCTTACCAAATGAACAATTTCTTTCTCATAACATGCATATGATAGGTATTTTTAGGTATACATTCATTGAAATCACAAAAAAAACCAACTCCCTAAGTTTTGGGAACGATTTGGACCAAAATTCAACCAATAGACCCTTATATGACCTATTATTTGCCTATATTCTACATTTCTTACTAAATGAACCATTTCTTTCTCATAAAATTCATATTATAGGATGTTTTAGGTGTACATGCCTTTAAATCACAAAAAAACCCAACTCCCAAAGTTTTGGGAACGATTTGGACCAAAATAGTTACAACTGAGGCTTATATGACCTATTCTTTGCCTAATTTCTAAATTTCTTACCAAATGAACAATTTATTTATCATAACATGTCTATTACAGGTAGATTTAGATGTAAATTCCTTGAAATCACAAAAAAAAAAACCAAATCCCTAAGTTTTGGGAACGATTCGGACCAAAATAGAACCAACTGAGGCTTATATGACCTATTCTTTGCCTATTTTCTACATTTCTTATCAAATGAACCATTTCTTTATCATAAAATGTATATTTTAGGTAAATTTAGGTGTAATTTCCTTGAAATCACAAAAAAAAAAAACCAACTCCCTAAGTTCTGGGAACGATTTGGACCAAAATTCAACCAATAGACCCCTATATGACCTATTCTTTGCCTATTTTTTTCATTTCTTACCAAATGAACCATTTATTTCTCATGACATGCATATTATAGGTAGTTTTAGGTGTACATGCCTTGAAATCATAAAAAAAACCAACTCCCTAAGTATTGGGAACGATTTGGACCAAAATTCAACCAATAAACCCCTATATGACCTATTCTTAGCCTATTTTCTACATTTCTTACCAAATGAACCATTTCTTTATCATAACATGCATATTATAGGTAGTTTTAGGTTTAAATTCCTTGAAATCACAAAAAAAAAAAACCAACTCCCTAAGTTTTGGGAACGATTTGAACCAAAATAGAACCAACTAAGGCCTATATGACATATTCTTTGCCTATTTTCTACATTTCTTACTAAATGAACCACTTCTTTCTCATAACATGTCTATTATAGGTAGTTTTAAGTGTAAATTCCATGAAATCACAGGAAAAAAAAACCAACTCCCTAAGTTTTGGGAACGATTTGGACCAAATTCAACCAATAGACCCCTATATGACCTATTCTTTGCCTATTTTCTACATTTCTTACCAAATGAACAATTTCTTTCTCATAACATGCATATGATAGGTATTTTTAGGTATACATTCATTGAAATCACAAAAAAAACCAACTCCCTAAGTTTTGGGAACGATTTGGACCAAAATTCAACCAATAGACCCTTATATGACCTATTATTTGCCTATATTCTACATTTCTTACTAAATGAACCATTTCTTTCTCATAAAATTCATATTATAGGATGTTTTAGGTGTACATGCCTTTAAATCACAAAAAAACCCAACTCCCAAAGTTTTGGGAACGATTTGGACCAAAATTAAACCAATAGACCCCTATGTGACCTATTCTTTGCCTATTTTCTACATTTCTTACCAAATGAACCATTTCTTTCTCATAATACGCAAATTATAGGTAGTTTTAGGTGTACTTGTCTTAAATTCACAAAAACAAAACAACTCCCTATGTTTTGGGAACGATTTGGAAAGTAATTCATGAAATCAATCAAATAAGTTCAAATCCTAAGTGTTAATGAAGTTATTACCGCAATATGTTGTGCTCTGGTGTTGGCTGGTACTGTGCCTTTCCTAGGCACTTCCTTGAAGTGCGTCTTCAGAAAAAGCTCATGAGCTGTTGGGAGCTGGCCTTTATTCTTCGCCGCCTTTGATTATACATGCAGAAAATGATAAACTTTAAATGTTAGAGCACATTTACACAGTAATACATAATTCTCTTCTATTTTACCTGCCTATTCAACAAACTTACCATCTGTTTAGCATGTTGTACAGTTGACATCGAACCCTAGTAGTGGGTAGCTTCAACCGCATTTTCCATTGAACCACCCCTCCTGTTCTTCTTGTTTTGGGCCGACCTCTTCTTGTAAGTTGGATCATTAGCAACAACATCCATCATTTTCTTGTGGACGTCCTCATTGAGCCAGCCTGGCTGGGTGCCTCTCATCTTGTGTGTGACTGTGTAGAACATGTCACGTAGCCGAGTAGCAAACTTCTTTTCAAAAGTGTGATTCACATCCTCGGTCAATTGAGGTGCCCATGTGAATTCTTTCTGCAAATGATAAACTTTATAAGTCATATACTCAACTTCATCTCATACTTTTCATAAAAAATTTATTAATTAAGTTTAAAATAGCTTACGTTGAATAAGTTCCACCGGTGTTGCTTCGTCTTCATCCACCTCTGCGTAATTCCTCCAAGGCTCTCGATAGTACCCGATTAGCGTCCGGGAGATCGCATTCCTCACCTTGTTGTCATCAAACCTACAGTTAAAGACGAAACCACAAAGTTAGATGATCATCAACAAAAAGTATTATAAAACTTGTTAGAAGTTATAAATAGGTTAATTTCTCAAAATTAAGAATATAAAACCAATTCGTTGAATGTATGTACGTACCAGAGCACAGTAGGGTCTAATACTGGCAACTGTGAATGCTCCTGTGTCTGATCTCGTGATGAGCTGGAAGTGGGCTCCTGAGTAGCACCCAAATCATGTGCATCTGCACCTTCCATGTCCTCATCGGAGGAGTCGATCTCCATTGTCCATTTACCTTTATCTTTACCGCCCGCCATGATCACCTAAAATAGTTGTTAATAACATGACAACATATTATAAGTTACAAGTGTAGTACAATGTAATAAAAATTCAGCGTAAAAGTAATGATTTATTATAAGACCAAGTCAATTGTCTTTTTTACAATAACAAGCAAATTCAACGAAGGAGAATAACATATTCTCCTATTCATTAATGTCATCACTACTATCACTACTGGAATCATCACTACTATCATCTAATAATACATCGATGCCATCATCCTCATCACTATCACTAGAGTCGATACTAGATTCATCATCTTCATCGCTTGAGATAACAAAGCCATCATCATCATCTTCCTCATCATCATCTATGGCATAGTCCAGAATGTCATTCGGTGGGCAAAGCGTTGCATGTACTTGTGGGGATGGTGCCTGCAAAAACTCTAAGTCCACCGAAGCATCAACTACTGACCTTGCTTGTGTTTTAAACACAGCCCACCATTTAACTCGATCCCGTTTCAGGCTAGGGTATGATGCGTAGTACACTTGAGTCACTTAGTAAGATAAGACAAATGGATCATACTTGGGGTATTTCTTAGTATGATTTAGTTCGAAAAGCTTGTACTGTTCATGTATGTTCATTCCCCTACCACAATCCATCCAACTACACTTAAACAAAATAGTCTTGTACTCTTTTTCGGGACCAGTGTAGACCAGTTCAATAATGTCGTCTAATATGCCGAAGTACTCTCCACCATCCTCACTTGATACACACACGCCATAGTTTTTTGTAGATTTGTGCTTGCCATGGGCATGTGTATGAAAATTAAAGCCACCGACAAAAATCTTCTTCCAAGTTCGAACATGCTTGAAAGGGCGCATGCACAACGCTCGCAGCACATCCGAATTTGGTTCCTCCTCAACAACCTATCCACGTTTAGAATATAACCGTCACACTTCCCTAATTGAGTAAATTGAATAGCAAGGAATACTAAATCATAATTATGTCACGTTTAGACAGTTTATATCACCTTGCGATGAAACCAGTCAGAGAATTCAGCTTCGCATTTCTCCATTACTTCTTCTCTACACAGATAAGGTCGAGTACTAAGAATGTAGTCCTCGAACTTCCTACGAGGCCAAAAATAATGTAAATCAACATTGTAATCATTTTAGTTGTTCATAGCTTTGAACACACTTCATTCCTAAACATATTATACCTTTCGTATTCATCAAGAATGCTGGTGTTTCGTAACACGAACAAATGAGCGCACTCAAGTTCTTTTTCATCTAAAAACCAAGTTTTGCCCTCATGTGACACACGACCTCTATCCTCCGTGAACAACTCTGGAATTTCAGCGTCGTCCATTATGGAGTCCACGTCGGCATTCACAATTTGACTGAGATCTCGTGTTTTAGTGTCAACCATCGCCTGAAAGTAGTTACTGCAGAATTTTGCTATCTCTTCGGTGAGATAAGCATTGCAAATGGATCCTTCAACTCGAGCCTTGTTACCAATGTTTTTGTTTCAAATGATTGAGGAACCTGCAATCATAGTTATGTAAATGTATAAACACTACATGACATTGAATCTGATGTAAGAAATAGGATGTGCATGGGTCTTTGATTTACCTTTCGAATAGATACATCCATCTATATTGAACAGGACCACATAACTTCCCCTCATATGGAAAATGAATTGGTAAATGCTCCATGGAGTTAAAGAATGCAGGGGGGAAGACCTTCTCAAGCTTACACAGGATCTCGGCTATGTTTTTCTCCAATCGCTCCATGTCACTAAATGATGTTGTATAGCAACACAAATCGCGAAAGAATTGGCTGATGTATGTTATTGCATTCCAAATATGGCAAGGCAGCAATTCCCTCAGAGCAGTAGGCAACAACCTCTCCATGAACACGTGATAGTCATGGATTTTCATTCTGTGTAGCTTACATGCTTGCATATCTACACATCTGCTCAAATTGGAGGCGTAACCATCGGGAAATCACAACTGTTTAACCCACTCACACAAAACTTTTCTTTGAGCCTTGTCAAGAGCGAATGGAGCCCTTGGCATGAACTCTTTTCTCTAACACGTATGCTTTTTCACATCAATTACAGTGTGAATTAACTGATCAAAGAAGTTATTTTCAATGTGCATGACATCTAAGTTGTGACGAATAAGCAAATTCTTCCAATATGGAAGCTTCCACAGTATGCTTTGCTTAAACCACCCCTTCTTTTCTTTTTTGAGGCGTTGAAGTGATTCGGGCCCATCTGTAGCCTTTGGAAGGTCTTTCACACATTCCCACAGCTCCTCTCCTGACATAATGTGTGGAGGTGCAACCCTTTTCGACTTTGTTTTTTGCAGAATGCAGTTCTACTATTCCGAAAAGGGTGATCTGTTGAAAGGAACTAGCGGTGGCAATCAAACCAAGAAACCTTACAACCATGTTCGAGCCAAAATACTTTTCTTTTCTCAAATGCAATATGGACAAGCTTTCTTACTAGATGTGGCCCAACCGAAAAACATACCATAAGCCGGGAAGTCACTAACGGTCCATGGGATGGCTGCTCGAAGATTGAAATTCTGTTTCATGGAAATATCGTACGTATCTACGCCAACTTCCCATAACTGTTTCAACTCCTCTATCAACGGTTGCATGTACACATCCAAGTTGCCCTTAGGGTTTTTAGGACCAGGAACGAGCAACGAAAGGAACATAAATTGTCTTTTCATACATATTGAGGGAGGTAGCTTGTAAGGGGTCAAAATGACAGGCCACCAAGAATATTATCCCCCAAACTTGCCATGAGGAGCAAAACCATCTGTACACAAGCCAAGCCGAACATTACGAGGCTCGGAGGCAAACTCTGGAAAGCAACTATCGAGGTGTTTCCAAGCTTCACTATCACTAGGGTGTGCCATTGTGCCTTGAACTCGAGGATTTTTTGAATGCCATGTCATTTCCTCCGAAATGTTCTTGGTTGTAAAGAGCCTTTGCAACCTGGGTGTGATCGGGAAATAAAACAAAACGTTCAAAGGCACTAGGCTACCCTTGGAAGTCTGCTTGTATCGGTCGCTGCCACACGCCCTACATGTAGACAGCTGAGCATCATCCTTCCAAAACAACATACATCCTTTCGAGCAAGCGTGAATCCTTTCATGAGGCAGTTCCAAGCCCTTCACAATCTTCTTCACCTCATAGAATGTGTCGGCCATATGGCTGTTGTTAGGAATTGCTTCACTGAGAAAAGAAACAAACCCATCAACACATCTGTGGGGCAGATTATACTCGCACTTTAGACTAATGATTCTAGCGGCCATCTCTAACACAAACAACGAACTCCCTTCGTATAATGGCCTTTCAAAAGCCTTCAACAAATCCAGAAAATGCTTAGCTTGTGCATTAGGCTCCTCCTCTAATGAAACACTAGCCTGCTCGGAATGCCCTTGATCTTGACTATGACTAAAAGCATCGAAAACCATTTCACAATATTCATTGGACCGCCGTTCAGGAACTCTCGGAAACCCTTCCCCGTGACACATCCACTCATTGTAATTAGGTATAAAACCCGTGCGAAACAGATGAATTTTAACCGTTTCTGGATCCCAGAGTCGTTTGTTCTTACATTTAGCACATGGACACCTAACTTCATTCGGGTTACTACTATTGGGATTATCTTTGACGTATTGAATGAATTCATCAACCCCTTTCACGAACTCTGGATTAATGCTTTGTCCAACCTTCCTTTCATACATCCAGCTACGTTCTGTTCGTTTCATGATTACAACTTCTACACAACTCACGCATATGTATAATCACATTAGTCATAAAACGTATTTCCTAGTCATTATATCCTTTAAAGTGTTATGGAAATGCAAATGAGATTTGAAATGCTTCCAAAGGGTCCTTATCACTCCAACCTAACCCATCCTTGTACGTTTAATCTCAGTAGTGAATGTAAGCCAGGTTTTCAATTCTATGGAAAATCCGCCAGCATTTCCCTACAGTTTCCAAGTACACGATGTAGGCGATTAAACACACCTACATATGTACCCAGAAAACATTGTAGAGAAATGAAAAGGCAGGATTTTCCCTAGAATCAATAACAAGGCATACATTCACCACCTAAGTGAGAATAAGCGTACAAGGACAGTCCCAACCAGGGACTATTCAAGACATACTCCTAATGTGTATGCCTTGAACGGGTATCTAGGCAAATGATTATTCAAATGATTCATTTACAAAATATATAAAGTAAAGGACGCATGCATTATATTAAATAAATATATATCATAATTAAACTAAACTAAACAAATAAATGAGCACAATTATTAAATATTATATTAAACATTATATCAAACAAAAATATTAAACTAAATAAACTAACATACACTATATTAAACTAAACTAACATACATTATTATATTAAACTAAACCAAACTAAACTAACATATTATAATACAACAATAAACAACTAAACTTAAATAAACTAAACTAAACTAACATATCATAATACAACAAATTCATTTCAAATATTTCAACATATTAAAATAAATGTAAATACAACAAATTGTATACACTAGACTAAAAACAATTGTAAACTAACATATATCTAAATTCAATTAGTCACTAACATGGTATGCCAAGTATAAACTAAACTAAGAATTTTAGGGTTTATATAGTCTCTAACATGTAGATCTGCACTTGTTACTGACTATCAAACCAAGTTACTTTACAAATCCTACAAAGAATTCAAATAAAAAACTTAATTCAAATAAAGGGGGGGGGGGAGAGACTGACTGGGGCTGCAGACCGAGCGGCGGCGTTGGAGTCACAAGACGACGGCGGAGTCACGGTTGGTGGTGCTAGTGAAATCCGGTGGCTGTTGACATGGTGGTGGTTAGGATTTCACGAAGAAAAAAAAATGGCAAAGAAACTTACCAGACGACGGCGTTGGAGCAGCAGGGGACAGAGGCTTCACGGCTGGTGGTTGTGGTGAAACCCGTGGTGGGTTGACATGGTGGTAGTTATGGTTTTGCCGAAAAAGTTTGATTTTAAAAAAAAAATTAACTACACTAACCAATGTCGGCGGCGTAGTTGAGGCGGCTCGGTGGTGGTCGGCGGAACGGCAATTGCCGGCAGGATCTCCACCTATCTCTTTCTTCCTCTTTCTCTTTCTCTTCCTTTTTCTCTTTTCGTGTTTCTGAATCTGGGCAAAGAAGGAGCTTTGACTTTTTTTTTTTTTTATTAGTTCCGACAGAATTATTTTCCTTGAAATTTACAGCTTCCGACGGAATATTTTTTTTCTTAATTAATTTATGATATAATATAAAAATAAGGCAACTCATGTGGAATAAACAAATGTAATGTATATAAGAAAGATGACATAATAAGGCAAAAATGATTTAAACTACAATTGAGAAAAAAAATATATATTATTTTTGATAAGTTGTGCTGAAAATATTTAAAAATAGTATACATTATATTACATTAATGATGCATGTTATTCCCAATAAAACTATACAATGTAGATGTTGTTTGGCATTTTATTAATGAATTAATTTAGTTAAAAAAAAACTATACAACGTTCTTCTAAAAAATAAGCTAAGTAAAATAATTTTAAAAAAAAAAACTTAATAAAGATGATATCATATATTTGTATTGGCGGAAATTTTTTAATGATAGCATTATATATGTCCCAAATGATTGATAAAATTAGCATGACCTATTTTAGTAATAGTTAATAAATTATTTGAAGGAAAAAAAAAAAGTTATAAGTTGGTAAATTATTATTATTTCATAAGATTTCAAATCAACACCATGGATAAAAATGTTTTTTTTTTATTCCATTGAACCCCACTATTGTACAACTATATATATAATGGTAATTTAAATGTTAATATTGTATTTTTGGCTCCATTATTTTATACTTTCCACCATATTCTAACATTCTAAATTATAGGTTATTCTGCCTTAATTAAAAGGTCTCAAAATATAATGTAACTATTTAAAGTAAATAGAACACAAAATAAAAAGGAATACAATTATTATAAAGATAATATATAATATTATGAATAACATATTATTATAGTTGTATTAAACAAATATTCCAAAAATAAAAGATTTTTTTCTAAAAAGGGAGGGGGAGTTTTGGAGGGAAAATATAGCACCAGAAAATGACACGTGTCATTCCTGATATTTGTTTTAGTATTACGTTATTGATACGGATTGGATTGAATAAGTAACCCAAGCCAAACTCAATTCAAAATACATGTTTATCACCGCCATTGTTATAAAAATCTCGATTTAAATCTTAGAATCTTACGATTTTACGATTCATGTATGTCATACGATTCGATTTACAATTCTACCCAATTTTACATATTTCTCTTAACTAATGAAATCCTTACAAGTTTCAAACATGTCTGCATAGTTATTTATAAATATATATTGTCAATTATTGGTTGCTTAATTGGTAAAAAACTATTTCCTATTAATAATTAGGTTTCAAACTCGTAATTTAAATATATTTAATTAAATTTAGATATGATGTCTTGATTATGCATGTCGGTAGAATCTTACGATTCTACGATTCGATTTTACGATTGATTCTAAGAGCCCTTTCCGATTCAAGGTATAATCTCGATTTTAATAACTTTGATCACTGCTAAAATCATCATATGCCAAGTATTTCTTAATACATTTTAGTAAACAAAATAAAATATCCTCTACTTTATGTGTAGATTGTGTACTCCCTCCATTTTATATTAAATGCAACACTTTCAATTTTCGGTCGTTCCATAATAATTGCAACACTACTATTTTTTACCGGACCCACCATTATTTTATAGATTCTCTCTCCCACTAATCCTACTTTCACAAATATATTATTATTTTTCTTTTTTACCAACCCCACTTATACTACTTTCTCATTATTTTTCTCTCCTGCCAACAATACTTTATATTATAAAAAATCCTCTTTTGGACTCCACCTTATAAATATCTTTAACTTTTGTGAACATCGTAGTGTTACATTTAATATGAAATGGAGGGAGTAATTCACTAATTTGTACTCCGTATTATCCGCATCCCCTTTAATTTGCATTTGCATTTCGTAGCTATTGTATAACCTAATTAAATCCGCCAAAAATATGTTGGGTGTTGTACTTATTCTACAACACCTAATGGCCTAACCCTTTAAAAGAAACCAACAAGAATTAAGTTGAAACCATGTTGAAACACAACAGTACACCCCACATAATCTAAATTAAATGAACACTAAAGACACCATATCATCTCATTAGCACCATTATGAAAAGACGCACTCCTGGCTAACCTATAAACACATGATAAAGATTCCTAAAAATCCAACTAAAATAAGAATTAAGTAACCAAATCAAACCATGGACACACAATTAAAGATTTATAATTCCTCATCCTTTTTTATTTGCCCTATTATGTTTTATTGTCTTAATCAATTCTTGTTTAAGTAGAGTACAATTGATGAGAGACAAAATTAGTAACAGTCTCTCGTCTCCTTTTATTTGCCCCATAAAGTTTTACTGTCCTTTTTCATATTATATATAGACAAAATCCTATAAATGAGAGACAAAATTATTGAAATCAGGGTGTGTGAAAGTAAGCAATGATTTAACGTAATAACTTATTAAATAGGTAAACTCAAAAGTTAAACCTTAAAGAAAAGTACAATAAATAATACTAAAAGACAGAGGAAATAAATGTATTTTAGATGGAAGAAGCAAACGTGTATTATATAGTTGTTATTCCTAATAGGGACAATGAAATGGAGAGGTAAGCATATTCTCGTACCATTTGATTTCACAAGAATTTGAGAATAAAAGAAATTTTACCTTAAAAAGATAGCACATCGATTATCATAAAAAAAAAAAAAAAAAAAAAAAAAGATAGCACAAACATTTAAATGTCATTTAATATAGAGTCAATGTTGACTTGTTGACAGATTAGTCAATTCCCTTGTTGTTTTCTACAACACATTCATTTACATAGCAACTTCTACATGCCTTCCAAAATATGCACCCCCAATTATTGCAGCAAAAATGTCATTTTCTATAGGCCAAGAAGTAATAAATAATAAGTTTTAGTGGCAGACAAGAAAAAACAGCATACCATGAGCAAACATTTATTCGTGAATGTGTCTTGTAACAAATATAGGTCATATCCTCATTAGAGATGGCAATGGATCGGAGGATCGGGTGGAGCTTCACCCGTATCCATCCATTACTTTAATCGCTCCATCCATATCCATCCATCATCCGCTTCACCTATCATCCATATCCGTCCGTCCATCCATCATCCGCGGATGAAACGGATAGAGCGGATGATTAATGGATAAGTATTAAAATGGAAAAAAACTCACATAAACTCTAAATTCGGTTATTTGTACAATAATTTTTTTTATTTTATTAATTAAAAATGAAACAATAACAATATATGTTTGAAAAATTAATTTGCAACATAAAAAATAAGTAATTTTCTTCCACATTTCATATTTTATTATTAAAATTCTTAAATTAAAAAATCTAATATATGTTAAATGGGTGGGTGGATGGTTAGCGGATGAAAAAAGTATCATCCACATCCGATCCGATCCATCACCCGCTTCATCCGTCACCCGCTTTTCATCCATTTAATTCGGGTTTTCGTCCATATATTTATAGCGGGTGGAGCGGGTTTGTGGATATCCACTTAATATTGCCATCCCTAATCCTCATAGGTGTGACTTGCGACTGTTGTGAGTAGTTTTTGGCTGAAGATGTAAAATGTTTATTAGGCAAAGCTTGAGTATATTCATTGATTGGCAAAAGTATATATAGCGTACAAAGCATTCTCAACTAAGGAAACTATGTTAGCTATCTTATGCCAACTATGCAAATCAAATCATATCTTTACATAATTATCATATTTCCCATAATTCTATCTTAACACCCCCCTCTCAAGTTGGAGCACAATGCGAATCGAAGATACCCAACTTGACAAGAGGAAATCAAACTGTCGTTTACCAAGTGCCTTGATAAAAATATCGGCTAACTGAGAAGTAGTATAGAAACATGAGAGGGCGCAATAATACCTTCCGAAATAGCATCCCTCACAAAAGGACAATCAACCTCGATATGTTTGGTGCGCTCATGAAACACCGGATTGTTGGCAATATGTAATGCCAATTGACAATCACCAAATAATGGAATAGCCTTGGATGTTGAATGCCAAGACTAAGCAATAACCATTTCAATTTACAAGTGATAGCGGCCATAGAGCGATACTCTGCCTTTGAGGAAGATGTGGAAACTGTGTGCTGCTTCTTTGTTTTCCATGAAATAGGTGACTGACCCAAGGAAACCAGCCATCTTGTCAAGGAATGACGAATGAGTGGACAAGCTGCCCAATCTGAGTCACACCACCCTTGCAAAGACAAATTAATATCAGCTCGAAGCAGAATCCCTTGCCCTAGGGTTCCCTTCAAATATCTAACAACCCGTGGAGCTACTTCCCAATGTTCCACTCGAAGTTGTTGCATAAACTAAGATAAAATGTGCACTGAATATGTAAGATCATGACGAGTCACAACAAGGTACACAAGCCGGCCAATTAGATGACGATACATTTCTAGGTCCGAAAGTATGGCACCCTATGCATGACCCAAACGATGATTCTGCTCAATAGGAAATCCCGACGGTTTTGCACCAGTCAAACCGGCCACTGAAATAATGTCAAGAGTATATTTTCGCTGGCATAGAAACAATCTAGTCGAACTTCGAGCAACCTCAATACCAAGAAAATATTTCAAAGCACCTAGGTCTTTCATCTTAAAGCAATTAGACAAATAAGCTTTAAACACAAGCAATGCACCAAAACATTAATCTGAACTGACTCCTTAGTAAAGGTAAACAGTGAATAATCAGAGTAGGATTGAAGAAAATCATACCCTTTCAACGCCGCGACTAATTTCGCAAACCAACATCGTGGGGCCTATTTCAATCCTTATAATGACTTTCGTAATCGACACATCAAATTCGGATTCGGATTCTCAAAACCAGGAGGCAATTTCATATATACCTCCTCATCAAGATCACCATGAAGAAAATCGTTGTGCACGTCCATCTGGTGAAGCTCCCAGTTTTTCGATGCAGCTATGGCCAAGAAAGCTCTAACAATAGTCATTTTTGCAACTGGAGCAAAAGTTTCATTATAGTCGATGCCCGGCGTTTGATGATTTCCGAACACCACTGATCTTGACTTGAGACGCTCAACATCCCCATTTGAGAGATACTTTGTTTTATAAACCCACTGACTACTAAGTGCACGTTTACCGGGAGGCAATTCCTCTAAAGTCCATGTCCCATTGTCTTCCAATGCTCTTATTTCTTCTTGCATTGACTTCCTCCACCCTTCATGCTTCACTGCTTCTCTAAATGATTTCGGATCTTGTCCCGAAATAATGGCTGCCAAAAAATTACGATAATTTGTAGAAAAGTTGTCACAATTAATATAGTGTGCTATAGGGTAGGGAGTATCTGAGGATTGCTGCGAAAAAGGAGTAGATGTTTATGGATATGGACTTTTTCCGACGATGGTATGAGTCACATAATCTCTGAGCTTGACGGAAGGAATTTTCTCACACTTACCCCTACCCAACTACTGCTCGCTTTGCTCAGTGCGATGCTCAACAGGCTACTGCTCACTCGGCACACTATGGTGGTGCTGCTGCCCCATATCAGAGTACTCCGCGCCCCCCTTGCGGTTGTCTACTGTGTGCCGCGGGGTGGTTGCGGAGCAGCCTGCCTACTGTTGTTCATTTGCGGCATCCGCAGCCCCCCTGTGGTTAGTGGCCTGCTGTCGTGGGGTGCCTATGGAGCCCTCTGCCTGGTTGCGTGTAGGCTGCTGCTGTTGCGTGGTCTGTCGTGGCTGGACAGCAGTGCTAGCAGCCTCATCCCGGGTGGAGTCACTCTCCTCCCCCGTGTGATGATCACCTTCAACCCTCTCTTCATCATCTCGGTACTCAAAATATTCGTCAAAATCCGGATCAACCGTGAAATCATCATCCATATAGACTTTATTTGTCGGCTCAATGTTTACCTCCTTTGTATCAACGAACGAGAACATATCTTCGAAAAACTTCACATCCCTAGAAACAAAGAATTCCTTTATATCAAGATCAAACAACCTCCAACCTTTCTTGCCAAAGGGATACCCTAAAAATATACATTTACGACTTTGACTCTCGAATTTATCACCCATGCTTTAAAGATTATGAGCGAAACATAAGCATCCCAAAGTTTGAAGAGCATCATATGATGGAGGATTGCCAAAAAGAACCTCAAAAGGAGTTTTGTCTTCTAATAAAGGAGTCGGTGTACGATTAATCAAATGTGCAGTAGTTAAGACACACTCCCCCCAGAAATAAATCGGTAGTTTTGCTTGAAACCTCAATGCCCGAGCAACATTCAAAATATGCTTATGTTTCCGTTCTACCCAACCATTTTATTGGGGTGTCCCAACACAAGAAGTATAGAACAAAATTCCAGTTGCAGCAAAATAATCACATAAGCAATTAAATTATGTACTAATATTACTCTGAACAATCTTAATTGTCTGGGAAAATTGGCGATCAATCATAGCATTAAAAATCATAAAAACAAGGAAAACCTCTGTTTTATCATCCAACATATAAATCCAAACAGCTCGGGAAAAATCATCTACTAAAGTCAAAAAATAATGAGCTCCACAAGTAGAAGCATGTCTATACAAGCCCCATAAATCACAATGAATTTTTTCAAATATGCGACTCGCTTTATTATCACTAGAAGGAAATTTGTCTCTGGGTTGTTGAGCACGGAAACAAAACTCACAATTTTTATCTAAACTACCCTTAATGCTATCAAAGGGAAGTAACTTCACTACTTTCTCCGAAGGGTGTCCAAGTTGCTTGTTCCATAACTCTAGCTGAGATGTTGCACCATTGACCGAAACATGTTGCACAGAATCACCTCCAAAGTAATAAAGTCCATCTCGTCTAACTCCCGTTCCAATCAGCGTCCTCGTTTGGTCCTATATAGCACACATAGAGGAATTAAATTGACAACACAATGCAAATCATCATTTAATTGAGAAACCGAAATCAAGTTGTAACTCAATTTGGGAACATATAAGACATGATTAAGCACAATCGAATCCGATAATCGAACCGATCCCTCCTTTTCTGCAAGAACAGTTTCACCGTTTGGCAAGCCAACCGGACAATCAAATATGAGCGTCGTATCAAACATCCAAGAAGCAGTACCCGTAACATGATATGTGGCTCCCGTATCAACAATTCACATACAAGTATTGAACTTACCATTCAAACGATTATCGGACACCTTAGTATTACCAACTACGGCTGCAATTGCCTTCCATTGATCCGCAGTGAAGACTTGTGAAGCTGATGAGGTCCTATTGGTGTTGCCCGTTCCAGCAACTCCTATGCCATTGCTATGAGTTGCATTGGCTCGAGGTGTGCCCCGACCTCAACCAACGCTATTGCCACGACCTCTCCCTGCACCATCCGAACGTGGCTGCTCAAACCACCCCTCCGGATAGCCTATAATCTAATAACACTTGCTCAATGGATGTCCACGCTTCTTACAAAGCGTACAAATAATCGTCCAACACCTCGAAGCCTCGTGTCCCACCTTATTGCAATTGGTACGGTTCGGTCTATCACCATGCCCACGACCTGCACCTGGATAGGCAGCACGTCGCAAAGCCTGCAACCTCGATTGGCTGAGCATCAAAGGGGTTTGACTTGGCAAGTCTGACCCTCTCGTCCTGTACAGCGAGCTGATATGCTCGATCAAGGGAAGGCAGAGGGTCTTGAGAAAGTATATTAGCTTGCAATTGAGCAGAAAATTCAGAGTTAAAACCCATCAAAAAATCATGTAATTTTGTCGTCTCTCGCCGTTGAGCATGTAACTCTCTAGCCTTGTAATTCGAATAGCAAGAACAAGAAATAATGGGTTCATGATGAAATAATTCCTCCCACAAAGCGTTTAATTTATCAAAATAGGTGGAGACAGACATAGGCTTCGATTATTCACATCGACCAATCGCGGATTTTAGTTGTTGAATTTGAGGGCCATTAACAAGGGCAAACCGTTGTCTGAGATGGTCCCAAAGTTTCTTCGCATCTTTATACTTCGTCAAAGTGCTCTTGACCTCGGGATCAATAGTGTTTGTAATCCAAGAAACAAGCATAGCGTTAATTTTATTCCAATCCGACTGTGTACAAGGCGGAATTGGACCAGTGATGGTGCCATCGAGAAAATCAAACTTCCAGCGTGCCTCCAACGCCATTTGTATATCTGCAGTCCAATCATCATAATTATCTCCAAAAAGACGATTAGGAGTAATGAAATCACCGGATCAATCTTGCGACTTGAGATAAAAGGGTGAATTTGGTTCAATTTTTGATGGTGGTGGTGTGCCTCCAGCCATAGTTTAGAGTTTTTAAAACCTCGGCTCTGATACCATGTAAAATGTTTATTAGGCAAAAGCTTGAGTATATTCATTGATTGGCAAAAGTATATATAGCGTACAAAGCATTCTCAACTTTGGAAACTATCTTAGCTATCTTATGCCAACTATGCAAATCAAATCATATCTTTACATAATTATCATATTTCCCATAATTCTATCTTAACGGAAGATTATGGTTAATCTCTATTTAGGGGTTGTTTGGTTGAACTTCTTGGAATGGGTTAGAATGGATTTAGAATCCATTCCATGGTTTTATTTGTTTGGTTGAGCTATTTAAGTATAGAATCTCATACCTGGGATTTTAACTCCACCCCATTCCACTGAAATCTCATACCCACCTCCCCCCTAAGGATTCATAATCCATACTACTACTCAAGTATGAGAATCCTTTCCATGGTTAAACCAAACAACTTTAGATTGGTATGGGATATAGAATCCATACCACCCAAGTATGAGAATCCATACCAATCCATTCCCGCTTAGTGAACCAAACGACCCCTTAGTTGTTTTGACAAAACTATAGGTAACATTGATAATCATTATCAAATAGGTCAAAGTAGGAATATATTGCGCCTAACTCGTCTTATTCGTTCCTAAGTAGGAATACATTGATAATGACTATAATTAATATATGTTCATAAGTTGTCTAACGATTTAAATTTCGTAGGATCACATTTTCTTGAACTTTGTTGTTTGTTCTATCCTCGAATGATCTTTCCTAGTGTTCTTGTTAAATTGTGACATGGTTGTTGCCTTATGATTTTGATGATGACTCGGCCTAACTTATCTACTTACTAATAAGTGTTTGATTGTTTAAGTGTGTGATCAGAAGCTTTGACTAGGAGAATTGAGATGTCTTGCGAAGATACCATGAGGAACAAGAAAGTACAGGACAGAGTAATCCAAAAGAGAAGAGTTCTCTCACTAGTGCTTCAGAGTTGGAGGCTAGAGAAGAGAAGTTCCTTTGAAGGAACAGAAGCTTCGGAGTAGAAGCTTCACCAGAGAAGAGAAGTTCCCTAACACAAATAGAAGTGTCGGAGTAGATGCTTCATCAGAGAAACACGAAGTCTTTTTTTTATTTTATTCATTTATTTTTATTTTTTATGTTTTAGGATTTATGTAAGTATGGGGACTAAGTTCACATTCTAAATAGTTGTGTGTAATAAGTCTAAAAGATATTTTTACGAGTAGCTTATTTTAGGAAAAAATTTAAGTTTAATTCAAAGCAAAAAGGATTTATTTTAAAAAAAAAAAAAAATAATAAAAAAAAAACCTGTTTTATGCTTGCCTATTCTTGCGGACTACTTTCCATGACTTATTCCATCCCATACTATTGCGCATTAGGGAGGATCATGTCCTAGTTTTTAGGACATGACTTGCTTAGTGGGTATAGAGTAGTGGCGTCAAGTTGAAGCAGCATAAAGCGTTTTTCCTAAGCTAAGTGAGTCTATAAATAGCAAGTTATTTCAGTTGGAAAAACTCACGTTTGCTCAAATATAACTTTACCTTTATTTTCTTAAATCGAGTTAAGAGTTTTATTCCACACAAGTGAAAAAGAGTGTTCTTATGTTCTTATACTAGAATTAATCTTTTCGAGTTGTAATTTGGGAATTGGGGAGTTTGAGTGAACTCTATTTTAGCTTTGAGTGAAGCTAGAAGAAGAGAAGAGAGAAAGAGAAAAAGAAGAGCATCTAGTAGGGACTTGTTGCTTGGGGCTTTGAGTTTATTGAGGAACTTGAAATAAGAGTCTTTAGTTTGTAATAGGTCATTGCCCTATTCTTGTAAAGAGTCTTTTCCTAAAATCCCTTGTGATAGTGGTTTTTCTTCTTGTTTAAGGCCAAGAAATTTTCTTGTGAAAATGACTATTTTAACTCTTGATAAACATGTAATTGCTCCAACTAAGGGTGTTCACGGTGCGGTTTGGATCCTAAACCGCAAAATTGCAGTTTGTATTTTTTTTTTTCAAACCGCACCGTAAAATGCGGTTTAGTGCGGTGCTATTTGCTATTTAACCGTAAAAAAATATAATTTTTTTTTAAACAAAAATTTTATTTTATTTTGTAATTATTAATTATAATTCAAATATTAACTTTTTTTTAATCTTTAATTAGCTAATAATCAAAGATTAGCTCATATATTTTAGTTCTTTTATATTTTTTTTTAGTAAAAATATAGTATAAAAATCGCAAACCACACTTTAATGCGGATTGGTCTAATTTTTTTTAGAAACCGCACCAAACCACAAATTACAGTTTAGTCATTTTTAAAAACCGGACCGTAATTTTCAAACTGCAAACCGCACCTTGTACAGCCCCAGCTTCAACCAATCCGGCCTATAAGCTCGCTCTAATATCAAAAACGGGTCTGACCTATTATCCAAGATCCAGGCCCAAAAGTTTCAACGGGCCAGCCCCATAGAATTACTCAACTCTAAGCCTAATCTAATCATCACTCAACCCATAAGCCCAATCCATATCAACATACAGCCGTCAATCCAAATTTTAATAAACCCTAGCATTCTTCAATTTAAAACCCTATTACAAAAACCCCATCTTCGTCTCCTCAATTAACCTATCTCTCTTTCTCTCTCTTCTGCAAATTCATCTTCTTCTTCAGCTTTCTGAGGTGAGTTTTTCTTTCTCCTAAATTCAATTCCTTTGAAATTAAAATTCAGTTTTAATAAAGCGAAATAAGGTTTTTAATTTTTTTTTTTTTCTACATTTCTGGGGTTTGAATGTTCGATTGAAATTAAGCGCGGCCCTTAAGATCGCCTTCCAATTATATAACAATGGAAGCGTCTCGAGTCATAGCTGCGCAAAATTAATCCTTTTTTCTGGGTTTTTCTCTCTAGGGTTTTCCTTTTGAGTTAATTCCCATTTTACCCTTCCCTAATTTTCTTAGCCGTTTTTCCCCTTTTAATCATTTGGGTATTTTAAATTTCCTTTAATTAGTGTTTAAAATATCCAAATATGGGTTGTAAATGGCTTGATTTTAGGTGGGGAAACATTTTTTAATTTTTTTGGGTTTGATAATAATGTTAAACATGTTATTGGCAAGAATGATGAACTTATGATCTTTTAAGAAGAATTTATTTTTCTCGTGATTTATATATTTATTTTAAGGGATTTATCTGACTTGCCAATATAATTATGTTGATTAATTTTTTGATAATTAGATTTTATTAAAATTAGTGTTAATTGGTGTTTTTTTTTAATTTAAAAATGGAGCTCAGGTGATGATGTTGGATTAATATCTCACGACGGTCGTCTGAGGCACTAATTAGTGTCAATTTTGATGTATTATAATCCAATATTCTGATGAAACTCTATAAAATTGTTAAGTTTTTGTTAATTTTTGTTGTAAATGAGCATGATGATGATGAACTTATATACAACCGACCAAGTTCGTGAATTGGATAAAAACCTCCTACTCATACTGAATGCTCTTTACTTCATATTTATACTCCATTAAAGTTTGTATCTTTATTTGACATTTATCTCTTAGTCCTAGGTAATGTTAGGAACTTTATAATAGAGCTGGCAATCGCTGACATGACAAGATAATGATGCTGATTTGATTGTCATTGGGTTAATGTACCATTGGGATAGTCTAGTCTTAGCCATAGGCATTGTGAAGCTTATAATTTGGTGGAACTATGGAAGTTTATAGTTAGTTAGGATTAGCATAGATGGTCTTATAATTTGGTGAAGATGATGGCAAGAATGATGATTCAATTAGATGTGTGAAGAATGCAATTTCTCATGAACTTAATTTATTTGAGGCATAATGATTTCTGACTTGCCAAAATTCTTTATTAGGATGTCTTTTAAACAGTATTACAGTAACATAACTGGTTTGATTTTGAGGGGATGTTATGATCGAGATTTCAGTGGAAAACCACCTGGGTTGAGATTATTTTGTTGATTTATTTACCAAAATTAGACAGCAAATGGGCAAACTAGTACACAATACTTCAACCTACATGCAAAATAGGATGGTGAGAAAACAAGAATTAAAAGAGCTATGTCACTTCAAGTGCCTTGGATTTACAGCTTCGGCAAGCTGCCATTCACTGGAGAATTCAAGTGACAGAGTCTTCTCAAGTTTTCTGATTTTTGGTTGATTAGTAGTAACCTTAAACGTTCAAAGAAAATAGCTGTAGCTAATATAAGATATTATCAAGGATAATTTTTTATTAATTATTTACGAAGGATATACAGCGGTATATATAGAAGTACAGAAGATATGTATAAGGGTGTAACAAACCCAAAACAGAAGACTAAACAAAAGCCTAAAGACTAGGAGTCAAGAATACAACAACTATTCAAAGATAAACTAACAGCTCCTATAAACTAGGATATTGTTAACTTAATCCGTAATAGCTAAGACAAAGTATTTATACTTTTTGTAGAAGTTTGATAACAAAGGAAGAACATTCAATAATTAAAGATTTTTAACTTTAAAACAATATCAACAAGTTTGATGTTGTATGCAAAATACTCTTTGCTACAAGTATGTTTTTGTTTCTTACTCTGTATTTCATAAAAAAAAAATGAGGTTGTCTCGGTTTTTCTAGTTGAAGAAGGGAAATTGTACTATTTTTGGGTAAAAATAGATAAACTTGCTAATGGTACATGCAGAATTATCTCATTAATTCAAAAATTTGTCACATGCATAAAATTGCTAATGTTACATGCAAACTTATCTCATTAATTCAAAATTTGTCCCTTGATAAGCAAAGGTTGTTTATCAATAATAGGATTACTAGGGGTGTTCGCGGTGCGATTTACAATTTTTTTAAACCGCATCAAATCGTACTTATAACCAAACCGCACCGTATGGTTTATCCACATTTTTTTAAAATTATAAATTTTTTTTTTAAAAAAGACTCTTTATTTTATTTTGTGATTATTAATTTATAATTTAAATATTAAACTCTTTTTCAATTTTTAATTAGCCAATAGTAAAAAAATTACATCATATTTTAAAGCTATTTTATATATTTTTTGAATAGAAATAGTATAAAGTTGGTTAACGGTTTGCGGTTTGATGGTCTAAACCGCATACCGCATCAAAGTGCAAATGGCGGTGCGGTTTAGTCTAAAATATTTCACAAACCTCACCAAACCGTAAAAGTGCGGTTTGGTCATTTTCGGAAACCGCACCGCAATTTTCAAACCGCAAACCGCACCAAATCGCAAAATTACGATTTGGTTTGTAGTTTGTGTGGCCTAGACCGCACTCTAAACAACCCTAATCAAGAATGAACTTGTATTAATTATCTCATAATAAATTATGATGAAGCATAAAATATACTTCGTAGTTCTAGAAATCTAGAATGGTATTGCAAAGATCAACAAAACCATTCAATTTGTATTTTTTTACTTCAAGAATTATACTTCCTTTTCTCCTATAAATCTATCCATGACTATATTTTTTCTAACTTTTAAATCACCAAATCTAATCAAAGTGATATATGTGAATAGTGTAAAAGTCAAATTGTTACAGGTAAAAAAAACGGAGGAAGTATTATTAAGAAGTATAAAAGGTTAATAAAATGAAAATATGCTAGAAGGCTAATCCAAAAATATTTTACATGACAACATATGTTTTTTTTTTTATATATATATATATATTAGTAAAAAATATAGTCAAAGTAAGCCTTTTGTTGTTGTTGTTTAGAGAGCCACAAGGGCGGGGGTGAGAATCGATCTCAGGATCTCCTGGAATCGGAAAAAAAGCTCTAACCACTTGAGCTATCTCTCACTCTCTCAATCAAAGTAAGCATATGAATCAATATTAGTGTGCGTTCAAAGTAAGTATATGAATCAATATTAGGGAAAACTAGTGTGCGGTCAGGGCGTTACACCAGTTTACCGCTTTGATTACTTGTTTTCTTTATGATTTTTTTTTTTTCAAATATGTATTATAATTGTGGTATTATGATTTATGAATTGATAAAACATAGGTTGTTTGAGTATCTTGTGCATAAATGTTAAACATAATGTTACTAATTAACATTGTTAAAAAAAAATGCTATTAATTAACAAAAAGTATGGGAAGACAATCTTGAAATCTCCGTTATTTGGGAAATGTTGATTACATTCCTCTTAATTATTTTCCCAAGTTGCACATCTAGTTTTTCTTTTTTATTTTGCGCCTGTCAATGATAGTTGTATTTATTTATAAAGATGACATGAGTTATTATTGGCTGAGATGGTAAGGAGGTTGATGCTTGTTAAGGAGGAAATGAGGTGGCATATAAACGATTTTAGGAACACTTTTTAATATATAAGTATAGATTAATGTTTTTTTAAAAGTTAATTTAATTCTTTCATTTGTAACAATGAAACAATTAATTCTTTGATTTGTAACAATGAAACAATGTAATCGGAGCTATCACTATCTCTATTAAACGTTCACGTTTTCAAGTCCTAATCACCCTATCAATTGCAATTTAAAGAAATATATATGAGACATGTCATCGAAAATATAATAATACAAATTATATGAGGCTATTAAGATAAGATTATACGAGTACTAATATGGAGTAGAAAATTATACTCCATGTTAAGCAAAAGTTGCATTGCTTAACACCTAAAAAATACATGAGGCCATGATTTGACTTAAAGCTATTTTAGTTACAACTTTATCCTTCCAACCACCCTAAGTCCCTAATTAGGCTCTTTTAAAAATACAAGGATAAAGATAAAGTCAAAACAAAATATGATAAAAGATTCTAGGTATTACTACAAAAGATTAAGGACGATTTGTCTCAGCGTTTGCTCCAAACTTTGGAGTATGCTCAGCCTTTAAAGCAGAAGTCAGGGCTCTCACAAGGGGTCTGGAATTAGCTAAGAATCTGCAAATCTCAAAATTGGAGGTTCAGCTAGATAATTTGGCCTGCGTACAAGTGTTATAGAAGCATGAAGTGCCACAAGGAGAAAACATACAGGCGATCCAATATTGTCAGCAACTATTCAAGGAAACGGGATGGCAAATCAAGGTGGCACATGTGTATCGTGAGGGAAATAGAGCGGCGGATTGGTTGGCCAACCGCGGAGTCACTTTGGACTCTCAATTGATTATCATTACTGTTGTTCCGTCAGAGTTAGGTCGTATTTTAGAGGAGGATGCTAGGGGTGTGGCTTTACCACGACTAGTCCCTCCGTAGATTACGTCTTTTTGTTTAAGTTTATTTTTTGCTTTCTTGTTTGTTTTTTGGTTTTAGCCTCTCTTTGGTTTATTAGCCTCAGTTGAATAAAAAAAAAAAAAATTAATGTACTAGAGAAAAAATAAAATAAAAGAGATTCTAGGGTATTATTAAAACAATTGAGGAACTAAGGAAGAATTTGGGAAATGAGAAACATTAAATTAATAGTTATTAATAATTAGCTGACCCTCATATTTATCAACCTTTTTTTTTAATTTTTAATTTTTTATATATATATTTGACAAATTTATCAACCTTTTATAGGTGAAGAAATAGTGGTTATACGAGTATATAACAAAAAGGTATTAGTAAATTCCGTGGTTCATGCAATCAGGAAGAAGGTGGAGGGTGCCGCACCTATTTTTATGTTCTTCGATGAAATTCGCAACATTGCTAGTTCTTTTAATTTATTATCTTGTTCTCATGTTAAGTGTGGAGGGAATGTGCCCATTGTGTTGCTAGATGGTAGGGGTGAGCATAACAGTTACACTGTAAAAATTCCTGGAACCGGAACCGAAACTGAAATCGAAACCGATTGCAACAGGTTCCTCAAAATGGGATTGGAACCGGAACCAGAACCTACATGTTCCGATTTTGATTCAGGTACCCTGTCTTGTTATATATTTACCAACTTTTTACAGATTTTTTTTATATAAAAAAACTGGTTGGTCACTAATTTATAATGTTTACAACTCGCAAAATAAATAAACTAATAGTAGTTGTTTTGGGGTCTTTTTTGTGTCCTTCGGAACAGTTACAAATCCAAGACTGGTTTCCGGTTGCTTGTACCTGCAAAACAACGGAGACTCCGGTGGTTGGGAGTTCCGCCTCCGACGATCAAGTTAGAACGTGTTCGAATGTAAAGGGTGCGGAATGTAAATGGGATCAGACTCCTCTTAGGAGAGAAGTGATCATCCGGCTATCATAGATAGCCTCAATATCTGAGTATTTACTCTCGTAACTTGTGTGGATTGAATGTATTTCATCCCCCCTCCCTAGGTGGGAATGTCCCTCTATTTATAGAGTCTTGGGATTCGTGCCCGTCCTAGGTTAAGGAAACCTAGGACTGATGGGCTGCCTAGGAGTTTGGGCCTTGAAGGCCGCCAATCCTACGTGGGATATCTGCCTGCCACGTGTCGAGCCTGGGTAGGTCCACTTTGGGCTCTCCTTTGGCTGACACGTGTCATACTCTAGTTGGTCCACGTGGAGGGAGTAAAAATCCCCAAAACATTTGCCCCTCACAGGGGTCACGTGGCGTGCCACGTGGCGCCTGTGAAAAGTGTCACATGCAGTCGGGTGGACGGAATGTTACCGTTTTCCTTCTGGAGTAAAGGTTAGGGATGCCCCTGAATTTTCTACCCCTCTTCATCCGGCCATTGGCCTCATCATCCGACCATTGGCCTTAGCATCCGACCATTAGCCTCATTAGGTTGTTCCAAAATGAACAACGCTTAGCTGCTAAGTTTTTGGACTTAGCTTATGTTTGTTCATGTTGGAGCAGACGGGTTTAAATACCATCCGGGTAGTGGCCTCAGCATCCGGCCATTGGCCTTATTAGGTTGTTCCAAAATGTACAACGCTTAGCTACTAAGTTTTTGGACTTAGCATATGTCTGCTCATGTTGGAGCAAACGGGTTTAAATACCATCCGACGAGTGGCCTCAGCATCCGACCATTGGTCTTAGCATCAGGCCATTAGCCTTAGCATTCGACCATTGGCCTTAGCATCCGGCCATTGGCCTTATTAGGTTGTTCCAAAAGGAACAACGCTTAGCTGCTAAGTTTTTGGACTTAGCTTATGTCTGCTCATGTTGGAGCAGACGGGTTTAAATACCATCCGGCCAGTGGCCTCAGCATCTAGCCATTAGCCTTAGCATTCGGCCATTGGCCTTATTAGGTTGTTCCAAAAGGAACAACGCTTAGCTACTAAGTTTTAAGACTTAGCTTATGTCTGCTCATGTTGGAGCAGACGTGTTTAGATACCATCCGACCGGTGGCCTTAGCATCCGGCCATTGGCCTCATTAGGTTGTTCCAAAAGGAACAACGCTTAGCTGCTAAGTTTTTGGACTTAGCTTATATCCTCAAATTTATCCGTCTGTATTGCCCCTAAGCAACATCAGTCGGTATTTGACCTAGATATTACAGATAACCGCTTGTATTAGAATAGTCGGTAGTCTTTCTTATCCTAGTCTCATTTAATCAACTCAAATGGCTGTGAACTAGACAGTCGGTAGGGTCGTTTGTTTTTAAGTTTATAGAGAAATGTGCCACCCAAATGGGAGATGCTCTCTGCAACGAATTCACCCGGATGGATGTCGTCGGACGCCTGCTCATTTTGGAACAGACGTATTTTTTAATACATTAGGATCATCCGGCTATAGGCCTCACTTTGATCATCCGACCATAGGCCTGACTTAGCTCATCCGGCCATAAGCCTCATTAGGTTGTTCTAAAAGGAACAACACATAGCTACTAAGTTTTTGGACTTAGCTTATGTATGCTCATGTTGGAGCAGACGTTTTTAAATACCATCTGGCTATTGGCCTCAGCATCCTACCATTGGCCTTAGCATTTGGCCATTGGTCCGGCTTAGCTTTTTTTTTTTTTTTACTATATCGCCTGTTTTTGCCCCTGGACAGCTGTGCGCCTGTTTTCACAGGTAAATTGATTGACTTGGAAATTTTTGATACTTTAGAGAGTATGATCGGTTTCCAAGTCAATCAATCACTATGGTGATTGCCCTAAACCAGGCGGACAGTCGGCCATCGAGCAGGCGTATCTCAACCCAGAATGTCCATACCCCATTTGGCGAATGGTACTGGGCTATGAATGGCCGTCAAACCAATATCCGGACGGTGTATGAGTTTGGTCAGCCGGCTTTCTTGATATTGGTTTTCAAGTTGGCACACCAAATCACCATTTCCGGATGCTTATAACTCAACAACCACTTTTGAACAAGAATTTGAGGGAGTATGCTTTCAACAAGCTATAATGATCATTCGGCTCCACTTATTCTCAAGCGAAGAGTGGCTCGATTTTGTTGTATAAATGTGAACGCTTGGCACAATGCTCAACATCTTGGCCGGATGCCTTGCTCAACATCTCGACCTCTCGACTTTTAAGCTAAGAGTCAATGCCGCCTGTATTGGAGATGGCTTGGATCATAGTTGTCACTTGTATAGATGGAGTCAAGTTCTCTAAGGGTGAGCATTTGAATGTCACTCGGCATTCACTCCGTCTCAATTGCTGCCTTCAACTTGCCGTTGCATTTCAAGCCGTTTGCATTGGCGGAGTTAGGGCTTCAATTCCTCATATCGACCCCGCCACATAGTTGCCGCTTGTGATTGCGGAGTTAGGGGCATGTTGAATGCTCTTGAAAAACATACTCAGACATCCTTTTAACCGGCAGTTGTCCAACCATGATCACATGGTAAGTAAGCTCTCGTGATCACACTCGGCACCATGGTCTGATACCTTGCTCACATCTCGACTTCTTGGCTTTTTAAGAGCCGCTTGTGTCTTATGCTTACAATGGAGTTGTTGGACGAAAATGGGTACCAAGCAGCCCTGGTCAGATAATTTTCTTGACCGTCTAGCTCTTGACATTCGTCCTCATGATGCCTGTAGTACTTGACATTTGGCTTTGTGACGCCTGTTGTGCTTGACAGTTGGCCTTAGGACGCCTGGCGTACTTGGCTGTCTAACTCTTTCGCACCAGGATGATAAGATAATATTGTCTGCAGAAGGTTATTTCCTTAGAGAACACAGAAGGTTGTTCCCCAAGTTTTAGCTGACGGAGCTGCCAGTCCAAAGGTTGGACATTTTGTGCCGCCTGTTGCCTACTGCCTGCCTCCCAAAGAGGGCCGGCTACACGTATGGTTGCCCATACGGCATGTATGGCTGGTGAGGCACATACGGAGCCGAATGGATCATTTGAGGGCTAGAGTGGACGAACAAGCCGCCTGTCTGCCCCTCTCGGTTTGATGACGAGTACCTCATAGAGGTATTCTGAAAGCTGTCTGTGAAATTCGACGTTGAAGCCGACACAGACATTTGTTGACTCTTCTTCTGCCGGATTAACATCCGGGCATCAGAATACATCTTTTTTATACCATCCGGCTGAGTATGCAGGATGGGTTTCCTCTTCTCCGTTTCAAGGAAGTGGATCCTGGAAAAGTCAATCAAGGGTTGGTTCCCCTCCTTTGATTTAGGATGGGGAGTAGGTACTCTGTCCTTGACTGGTTTCTTCTTCTTTGAAGAAGAAGGGTTCTTGGCCGACTGTTCCCTACCGGAGACATTAGTCTGCTTGTGGATCAAGTCTTTAATCTCCCCTTTAAAACTGGTCATGAGCTCCATGAGCTCATTTCTGGTAACTAGGGTTGCTCCTTCGACCGCCTGGTTTTTTCCAGTCGGCTGTTCAGTTAGGTCACTTGGAACAGTTTGATCAATGCCCCATTCCTTTATTTCCAAAGGACAGGTACGCCTGGTTCTGAGTGAACCATCAGCAGCTACGTAGGTGTCGACGTCAAAGTCTTCACCACTACTAGAAAACAGCCAATCAACGACGGAAAAAATCCGTCTGAAAACCCTGAAATTCCGTCGGAAAGCATTGTCGGAAGACCCTTTGTAGGTATTTTGCGATATTCCGTCGGAAAGGTCCATTCCGACGGATTATAAATTGTCGGAGCGTATGTTTAACCTAAATGGGTAGTCCGTCGCAAGCTTTCGACGGAAAATTTCGTCGGAGTTGGAGAGGTTTCCGACGGAATTTTCCGTCGGAAGAGGTACATTCCGACGGAATATTCCGTTGGAACTGTCAATAAAAAAAAAAAAAAAAAAAAAAAAAACAGGCCACCCACACCACACCACACCTGCCCAGACCCCCACCCACACCCAACACCACCAGCCCACCCCCTGCCCCCATACCCATCCCCTGCCCCATACCCCTTAACCGCCACCACTCCTTGCCCCATACCCCTTAACCGCCACCACTCCCCACCCAGACCCACTTTCCCCAGCCAGATTCTAATCGCCACCCACTCCACCTTGCCACCCCCACAACACCAAGCCCTTCCCACCACCACCACAATAAACCAAATCGAAAAC
This sequence comes from Chenopodium quinoa, assembly GCF_001683475.1. Taxonomy (NCBI): domain Eukaryota; kingdom Viridiplantae; phylum Streptophyta; class Magnoliopsida; order Caryophyllales; family Amaranthaceae; genus Chenopodium; species Chenopodium quinoa. The sequence goes on along the minus strand of NW_018742205.1, from coordinate 4,147,732 downwards.
AAACAAAAAAAATCCAAAAAATAAACAGAAAAAATTCGAAACAATAACCAAAAAATCGAAATAAACCATTTATAAACATACATTACAATTTCATTACAAAATTACCAAAAAATCGAAAAATTGAAAAAACAATTTATAAACTTACATTACCAAAAAAATCGAAAAATCAGATCTAAAAACGTACATTACAAATTTATAAACTTACATTACAATTTCATCAAAAATATAATTATAATCATAAATTTTGTGAAAATTAAACCTAGATCTACAAACTAACCAATATTCCACCTATATGGAAAGGAGGGAAGTAGAGAAAGGGGAAAAAGAAGAGGCGGTGAGGGAGCTCCAGCAACCATGGCCGTACTGGGTGATATGGTGAAGAAGCTTCTCGTCTTCTTCAGGAGACCATAGGCCTTTCCAAAGCTTTTGCTTGTAGCAGCAAGAATGTCTTCCCATATTATGTATTTGTACTTTAAATTAATAAGAAAAAGTATATATCAATCAGAAAGGGGAAATAGAAAGGGGGAAAAGAAGTGGAGCAGAGAAAGGGGGAAAGAGAAAGAAGAGGAAATAGAGAAAGGGGGAAACAGAAAGACGAGGAAAGAGAAAGAAAACAGAAAATTAAAAGAAGAGGAAAGAGGCGGAATTTACAAGGGGGTGGGAGTTCATTAGGGTTTTTTTTTAAATAAGATTCCGTCGGAAATTCCGTCGAAATTCCGTCGGAAATCCGTCGAAAATTAATTTTAATCCGTCGGAAATTTCCGACGGAATTTTAATCCGTTGGAATGATTGATATTTCCGAGGGAATATTCCGTCGGAAATTTTCGACGGAATTAAATTTCGTCGATAACTTGAAGTTCCGACGGAATTTTCCGTCGGAACACCATTTTTCCGAGGGAATTAATTTCCGTCGCAAATATTCCGACGGAATTTCCGTCGGAATATACCTTTTCCAACGGAATTTTCTAACAGATTCTAATTCCGTTGGAAAGTACAACTTTTCCGACGGAATATAAGTCCGTCGGAATGATTCCGTCGGAAAACGGCCTATTTCTAGTAGTGGTCCTGGTCTGAGTAGACCTGGACCTCGGCCGAGGGCTGCTTCTCATTAAGAGGCGATACAGACTCATGTGACGCCATCTCAGAAGTACTCTCCCCACAGACGGTGACAAATGTTTCGCGGTCTTTTCTGTGTCCTTCGGGAGAGTTACAATTCGAAGACTGGTTTCCAGGCGCCTGTACCTGTAAAACAACGGAGACTCCGGTGGGTGGGAGTTCCGCCTCCGACGATTAAGTTAGAACGTTTTCGGATGTAAAGGGTGCGGAATGTAAATGGGATCAGGCTCCTCTTAGGAGAGAAGTGATCATCCGGCTATCATAGACAACCTCAATATCTAAGTATTTACTCTCGTGTGTGGATTGAATGTATTCCATCCCCCCTCCCTAGGTGGGAATGTACCTCTATTTATAGAGTCTTGGGATTCGTGCCCGTCCTACGTTAAGGAAACCTAGGACTGATGGGATGCCTAGGTGTTTGGGCCTTGAAGGCCGCCAATCCTATGTGGGATATCTGTCTGCCACATGTCGAGCCCGGGTAGGTCCACTTTGGACTCTCCCTTGGCTGACACGTGTCAGACTCTAGTTGGTCCACGTGGAGGGAGTAAAAATCCCCAAAACAGTAGTTGTCTTACAAATTTATTACGTATATTTATAATTGTGATTTTGATATTATTATTTAAAAAATAAGTTAGAATTGGTGTATAATTTAAAATTAAGTGATACTTTTAACAGGTACAGGTTCCAAAAAATTGGGAACCTGAACCGAAACTTGTTGCAATAGGTTCTCCATTTTGTTACCCGGAACCGGAACCTCTTACCTCTTACAGGTTTCAATTCCAGAACCTGCAGTTCCTAACAGGTTTCGATTCCGATTCAGGGTACCCTAATTTTTTGCTCACCCCTACTAGATGGGAAACTACGTACTCGGTTAAGCGTGTTTGTATTAGTAAATCATAGTGTGAGAATTGTTAGTAATTAACATCAATTACATGTTACTTTATTCTTATGATCATGTCATTTGAACTTTAAATTTGACTGAGCTTTTATTATTAAACAATTTTTTGACTCTATAATAAGCCTTAAATTTTTTTCATCAAGCATTTAATGCTAAATATTTTGTAAAAGGCGTTTCTAACAACGTTCATGTATCATGTAAACTTCCCTCACTATGTCACGTCACCCACTCAATCGCTCATAACGCCACGTGGCTCCCGGTCCCTTCCATTTGTTTTCATTATATGTCATGTACTTATAATTAAAAAAAAATTCTCCACGAAATTTGAACTCAACCTTCAATTGTAAAACTAAGTGTCTTACCACCAAGCTATGTGATTTTTGTATACAATCTTTTGAATACAAAATATTAATATGTAGCAAATGACAATATGAACAACAAATTTAATTTCAAGAAAAATGAATCATAAATTACAACGTATATTAATGATCAGTTTCATGTAATAATTCGAGACATCGCCCGGGCCCAAAAACTAGTTTCAATTATAAATCGTTACTCCATACCATTAATAGAAAAAATCAAAATTACTCCAAAATAGATTCAAACAACAAATGTGTGACTATATTAAATTTCACTCTGGTGTAAAAAATATTAAATTTCACTCATATTTAATTGATATTTTGATAAATTGAATTGCTTTTGCAATTGTATTTTGTATTTGAACTTTTAAATTGACATCCATTAAGAAATCTCATGGCAACAGACTGCCAACAGCTTTGCATGCTAATAACAAGTCCACATCTCCATCGAACCGTTACAGTTAGTGCCTTTCTATTGAGGAAATTAAAGCTGGTAAAACAATGTCAATCACCATTATTAATCTCATCAATGCAAAGATTTCTAAATTGCTGCCATGCATGGTAGAAAACTACAGTAGAATTTAGTACACCTTAATCCTTGTATTGGCTTAGTGTTGTAGTACATAAATGGTATTCCTATCGGCCCTTTAAATTTCCCGACTTTCTTTTTGAGTTGCCTCTTTTAGTTTGTTCAGTATTATGTAGAATATATATGTATGGAGTATTATATTGATCATGAGAATCCACCAAATTGATCAAATCAAAATTTTTCACCTACATGGCTACGTACAAAAGGGGTTGAAAGGAGTAATTTTATCCACCAAAATTTTCGACCTACATACAAAAAGAGTTGAAGGGAGTAATCTTATTAATGTTTTCAACGTACATACAAAAGGGGTCAAAGGAAGTACATGACAAGAAGTATTACTGTAATTCAAAACCAAGAGAGTGAATCTGTGACAAGAAGTATGTGAGTATGAGTACACAACAATTTTGTGTGGGAAGAAAGAAAGTTGCTCGGAAGTTGGAATAGAGAGAATATTGAGGTCACATACTTCCAGAACTCATGATCCCCACTAAATTCATGATATTTTGTCCACTAGTGCACAACTATTCTCAAAATTCACACAAAAAAGGATCTTCCCAAGTTTACACCATGCAAATCAACATTTCCATTTGTATCCTAGATTGTTGTCCACTTTTGCAACACAACTTATATTCTGTGAAGCAACCACCTACACCACATTAAAACAACACATTTTTCATTTTATTGATACCCATACTTAGTCCACAAAATAAAATTCCAATATTTCAAGAAGTATTACACACGAGTCGATTGCTCCAATTTATACACCTAGATGTATACCTTCCATACGAGCACATGAGACGCGCATAGTGTAACACGCTAAACCTTGATCTTATACATTCATTTAGATACATTCAGATATATAATAAACATCCATACAAATATACAATCTTATACCTTCATTTAGATACATCCAGCTATATAATAAACATTCATACAAGCACGTGAGATGCGCATAGTGTAACGCACAAAACCTTGATCTTAAACATTCATTTAAATACATCTGGACATATAATAAACATCCATACAATCTTATACTTTCATTTAGATACATCCGGCTATTGCGCATAGTGTAACACGCAAAACCTTAATCTTATACATTCATTTAAATACATCCGAATACATAATAAACACTCATACAAGCCATGAGATGCGCATAGTGTAACACGCAAAACCTTGTACATTCGAATATATAATAAACCGCAGATGTAAAATCCATTTTAAAAAAATTTACATCTTCATAGCATTACGCAATAACAAAAAAGACTAAAATACCCTTGCCTCTTTTCCGTACCAAAACACAACCAAAAAAAATTCCAACCTTAGCAAGTTACCAATTCATACGTCATCTTCAACCAGAATTACTAATGTCTACGGTCTACCTATATATACTCCCTTTTTTTTTCTACTTTTTCCCATTTTTTCTAATTTTTTTTTTCCTTTTAATTAATTTTACAGTGATAATGAAAGAAGTAACCAAAAACAAACAACTTCCATTCACATTCACCTACCCCAACCCCCCTTCAAAAAAAAAAAAACATGAAAAATTTAGCCAACATTTTCTTCAGAAATTAGTCGAGAAAACCAGTTTGGCGCCACACGGCATTGCGAACCTGCCTCAGATCTCTACCTTTCAGCGTCCTTCCGACGCCTTCGAGCACCGACGACGTCGATTTCAGCTTCATCGCAACGATCTCATGAGGCGGAAGCATCTCCTCATCTTCTTCATTTTCTCTCTCCTCCCAAAACCCGTCCAATTGACCGAACCTCTTCGGTTTCCGCACCATCGCCGGCACATTCACCGGAGCAGAGTGCTGAAACTTCCTACACGGCGCTGACTGAGTCATCTCCCCGCCGACTCGGTTCGGCGCCTTAGGGATCAACCGAAACTGAGTCGGAATCGTCCGGTTGTCGCAGTCGTCGGGAAGAGCGGCGAGGATTCCGGATTGACGGCGGAACCCTAGGGTACGACGGCGAGAGTCGGGAGATGAAGAGGAGTGAGTTGAATCGGAGGAGTCGCCGGTCCAGAAGAGGTCAGCTTCGGTGAGCTCGTCGCCGGAGATGTCGCCGGAGGAGGCGGAGGTGATGGAGAAGACGCCGAGGAAGTGATCGGAGGAAGGTGTTTTCCGGTAACGGTAGTAGGAGACGCCATTGATTTCCATTTTTGAGGAGAGAGGAGAGAGAAAGAGGAGGAGTGAGAAGGGAAAGTGAGAGAGAGGAATGGGTTATATAGAAAATGGTGAGGGAGAAAGACGTGGCGGAAAGACGCAGTGTACATGAGAAGGAAAAGGAAGTCGTCATCTATTTTGAAATATAGGTCCGTGTTTGGTATAGTACAAGAAAGGAATATCCGAAAGTGGATCGTGGTTTAACATCATAAATATTATGCTATGGTCTAATGCAGTTATTATAATCACATTTTTTCATCATGGTTTAAATCAAATGTTGTTTTAATGTTGTCATACTTAATTAAACATTAACACATTATAGCCCACATGGCCACATTTTTATTTTATTTTTTTTATTTTTTTTTTGTGACAAAGATTTTATATAACGAAATAAAAGTACAATCTGAGAGCAAACTAAAGCAAGAATACACAAAACAACATAGAAAACTAAAAATAAGAAAACCAAAACAAGTAACAATCAAAACGACCAGAAAAGAAAATGGCGTTGACGAGCCCGAACAGCCAATCAATGCGCTGGAGCAACCCAGAGACGAGGAACCTTACGAATCCAATGGGAATCAAATTGTAATAAAATATCTCGATCAGGTAGCCTCCAACAACCAAACACAAGAAATATCATCCGAGCACAAACGACATAACATGGAAACCAGAACTGTGTTGTCCGTAAAGAGTAGAGGACTAAAAAAACCTTTTCGTCTAGTAGCCTGAAGAGCCCATAAGCAAGCCTGTAGTTCCGATTGTAAAGCTAATGAAGACCGACAAGCTCGAGCACACCCACCCAAAACAGTAGGGGATAACTCCTCTCTGAAAATCCAACCTGCCCCTGCAGTCTGATCACGACTATTCCAAGCACCATCAAAGACTATACAACAATCTGCAATACCTTAATACGAGCCATGTAAACACCCAGATGTAACGGGAGGAGGACATGGAAACTGACGTCGCCAGAAGGACGAAACAGAGCTAGAAATCGTAGCAGCCTCGGAACTACGCGAAACCCATTATGTAGAAATATGAAGAACTGAAGCATGCAGGAGACCAGACCGCCTGTCTAAAAATAATTTGATTACGAGTAAGCCAAATAGCCCACAAAAGAGAGACCAAAGTGGCTAGACTATGCCAATTTCGAGACTTCCCATAACCAAAAACCAGCTTTGTTAACCAGTGAGTAAACGAGTTTACATTTAAAGAAGTACTCTGGAGTCCCAAAGGACCAGTGGTCAAGAGATGAGAAACAAATGAACAATCCCGAAATAAATGCGAAGTCGTTTCCAAGTGATCATGATAAAGAACACAAACGGGGTTAATCGGAAATCCCCGGGAATGCAAAGTAACAGAAAGAGGTCTTATCATGAATCAATTTCCAGGAAAACATCCTCAACTTGGACATAATTGTCATTCCCCAAAAGCGTTCCACCACGAAGCTGGAACCGGATCACTGGCCACTGACACCATGGACTGGCGAATCAGCAATGCATAAGCTGATTTAGTGGAAAACTGACCATCACGTGTAAATTTCCAATAAACAAAATCATCCGTCAGTTTCTGAGGGCGGTCACCAGACAATACGTGAAGCCGTTATATTGTCGAAAAACCGATGGACCTTAGAAGTATCCCACGCGTATGAACGCAGATCAATAATAGAAGAAACATGAGTCGGAACATCCGACTCACCCAGACCAGATTTGAAGGAAACTGGCCCCCAGGGGTCCAAATATCCTCGAGGAGTCGAACCTATTCCCTGAACCTACTTTCCACGCAATCCCCTAAGCCAGAGTGGACATACCATCCAGAAGACCTCAACAGCCCCACGAAGACCGAGAAACCCGACTAGGCTGGAAAGACTGAAGGGAAGAATACTTTGCCGATAACACACGTGAAACTAGGAGTTGAGGATACCGATATATACGCTAACTCTGCTTGGCAAGTAGGGCAGAATTAAAGCTCTGCAAACTACGGAGCCCTAGTCCGCCCAAGCCCTTAGGAAGATGAATCAGAGAAGAAGAGCGAAGGGTCATCCCCCAAGATGAAGATGCGGAACGCCACCAGAAACGAGCAAGCATTCGATCAACATGTTGACAGATCGAGGAGGGGATCTGATACACAGACAAAATATGGTTGAACGAAGCAAAAAGAACTGAATTGATATTCATCAACGTAGCAGCTGAAGAAAGCCGAAGAGAAGCGAAATAAGCAAGACGCTTTGACACTTTATCCACCAGGAAACGAAACTCCGAAACTTTACTCCTCCCTAAATCAACCGGCAATCCCAAATAAGAATCCAAAGAATCCCTACATTGAAGCCGCAAACTACGAGTCAAATAATCCCGATAATCTGAAGGAGCCAAATCGAACCTACTTTAGCCACATTTTTATTTTGAATGTTGTAAAATGATGCCTATAATTTTTTCGCCTAAAATGGTTATGGAATCTAAAAGAGATCTTGATTCTCGATTATTTAAGTAGCTTATTCTGTACTCTTTTTCGCATACCAATCCCAACTCTATTTTCGGATTAATAACTATGAGCACGTATGACGTATTACCTCTTAATTTGTTTCGCAAACAACACGAAACAATAGTTGATAACGTACACGTCCTGAAATCACCATCATTCACTAACTTTATTAGAATAACGTACAATTGTAACATTTGCATCATCCTTCCATGCTAAAGGCTTGTTTAGTTCACCTTATTTTTGCTTATCAGATTTGGTTTGATAAGATTGTTAGATTTGACCAAAATTTGACCTTAAGTGTACGATAATCTATAAAAAATTATATATATCAAGTGGGATCTTGTTAAATTAATAATATTGTGTATTTTATTAATATGTAATTTTCATAATTTTTTTCATTTTGAAATTAAAGATATTTAGCGATAAAAAACTGCACATATGAACTTATTTTTCTGATATGATTTGAACTTAATTTTCTAATCAGAACTTATTTTTTTTTGAAGTAAGTATAAATATGTTGAACTAAACAAGCCTTAAGTTGGCAAAACTAGCGTTATCAAATAGTTTTAGTGGTCGAGTTGTGGGTAACTACTAGAGTAGTGGATAGATGTCAACTAGTAGATGGTACATGTTATTAATTAGCTATCAATATAGCGGTTAATAGTATGAGTGTTTGGCAAGAATAGCGGTTAAATTATTAAAATACAATAAAAATCCATACTTAATGTTTAAAAGGTAATCAAAATTTGTCAAACGCTACTCGATATTTTCAAACGCTAACAATTTTAACGTTTGAGAAAAATAACCAAAACACTAAGGGCGTGTTTGACAGTAGCTTTTAAGTACCTTTTAGAGGTTTGACCAAGCCAAACCACTGCTTAACAAAAAAAAAAGAGTGTTTGGTAGTGATTGGGGTAGTTTTTATCGGTGGAAGTAGCTTAATTCTATCAAAAATTAGAAATATTAGCTTTTGAAGTTAGAGGTTGCTATTAGAATCTTAATCTATAGTTTTAGGACAAAATATTGATTTTCTATGTAACAGCTAGTGAACCATTACTTTATCAAACACTCATGCTTAAAATTATCTATCTTCATAGCTAACTGTTTATTGACAGCTAACAACTACGTACATAGCTAACAATTACTACTACAACTAATCGCTACCTTTACATCTATATTTTGTCGGACACGCCCCAACTCTACCACTAATTGCTACATGAAATGCTCTAAGTCTCTAACGCTCTTATTTTTTCCTACTAGTGTTTTGACTTGGTCCATATGTTGACTGCTACCACCAAACAAGGCCTAACTGAGAATTTTTTTTTGTTAATGTTAGGCCTTGTTCCATTCACCTTAAAAAAAAATCAGTAAAAATATTTGCACTTCAGTAAAATACTTTCAATTTAGTAAAATTAATTCCAGTTCAGTAAAAATCAGTAACTTTAAAAAACAAAATATAATACAAGAATAGTAAAATTAATTTAAGTTCACAAAAATATTAAGTTCAGTAAAAATAAGGTGAAATGAATAGGGGCTCAGTTCAGAAAAAATAATTCTGTTTAGTAGAAATAATTTCAGTTAAGTATAATTGTATAAATAAGGTGAAGTGAACATGACCTTAAAATATACTCTCTGTCCCTAATTTTTTTTGCCTAATTTGACTGTACACGGTCCCCAAGACGCATCTTAAAACCTCTATATATTTATTTCCATAAACGTAAAAATTATAAAAATGTGATATTAATAAAATATACAATGAGACGAATCTAATAAGACCACATATGACTATATTATCTTAAATAGATTAACGGTAATTTATGGTCAAAATTTTCAAAGTTTGACCCAAAAAATGATAATAAGGCAAAAATGAAGAGACAGAAATATCGAGTTAATTTGGTTTTAAACTTTTAATTGTCACAAGCCGTTGGATCAATTTTTGACATCTCAGTTTCAAGTCTCAGGGCATCCAACCCAAGAGGCCAAGACCCATATAGGCCAAATGGATAATGGATTGATCAACAAATCGGGTCACTCTATTTCTTTCCCCAACAGAAAAACGAACGACTGATTTTCCACTTTTCTACTCTCCTTTTCCATTTCCAATTACTCGTATTCCACAAAAAAACTTCATTTTTGTTGCGAAAAAATAATTAAACTCTCATCAAATTCCCAAAAAAAATGCAGCAAAATCAGAGAAGTTCATCATCAGGTTCATCGCAAAGCCCTAGATCTCCTCAATCTCAGCCATTTCTATCAGTTTCAGTCTCTGATCCTGTCAAATTAGGCAATGGCGTCCAAGCTTACATCTCTTACAGAGTCTTTACTAAGGTAATTTTTTCAATTTTTTCTCAATTAGGTTTTTTTTTTTTTTTTTTTTTGTTTTTTTTTTTTGTTTTTTGTTTTCCTGTTTTAATTTCGTAATTATTCAATATAGTTTTGTTGTTGTCAATTTCATAAATTGGATTAGTTTCAATTTTTGATGACTATCTGAAGATTTGTTGTGAATTGGGGTAATGTTGTTGCTTAAGTGAGTCATTTTGACCAATTTCAGAATTGTTTTTGTTCAATTTGAGGTCTTTTTGTGGAAATAGATGTAGAAGGGGTTTCGATTTTGGAAGATTGATGTAGGACTACTGAGTGATTGCGTGGAATAATGTCGAATTTTGGGTATATATGTGTATATTTGCATAATAGGTATATAAGATGTGATATAGAGTTGAATTGATTTGTGTATATTTTGGTGAGCAATGGTTTGTTTGGTTTGTGGTGTCTTATGCCGAAACCCTGGATGTTGGTACAGTAAAGATCTCGAGCTGTAGTTTTTCCACGTGCATTATGATGAGTAGATTACTAGATTTGAGCTGTTATTATGGGATCTGAGGAGATTATTTGAGCTGTTATATGTGGTAATTCTAGTCATTTGGGCGAAGGACTTCAAAAGAAGTTTCGAAGTTTGTTGCTGTGTCTAAATGCTTTCACTATATAGAATTAGCTCCAATCTTTTATTTGCTGGAAACGAAGAATCTTAGTGCACAATATCTGCAGTGAAAGTTTATTGCCATAGGGATATATTAGGATTGCAAGCCCAAGTAGTCAAACGTGTTGTTTGGACCCGATGAGTTGAATCACATATTGTGAGATTGTGGATGAGTTTAGTGTTGTGAGAGGTGCAGGCAAGGCTTATATAGTGTTTTAGGTTGCAGGGCAAGTTATTCCTAGATTTTTTTTCCCTTTGCTATCTTTCTTAACAATTCCTAGATACTTTCTTGCCTCAATTAGTTACCTTCCCACATCATTGTGCTTGTATAACCAACCTGAGTTGCATTGTTTGATGTGCCCTGTTGGCTGTTGTGCACTTGCGCTTCATGCAGGTGAAGTGTATAGGAGGCTTAGCCAGATTCATCACAATTTTCATGTATTGTTGGGAAGATTTATCATACTATGACTAGAACTCTACTCAAGTAGGAGATGTAAAGCCACTCTCCATTCATTTGATTAACCGCCCTACTCTAATGAGTAATGACAAAGACTATTACTAGTATTTAACAAGCCGACACCTTGCTTCAGAATCTGTTTTCGCTAAGTTTTTGTTCTGTTGAAGGATTGAATTTGTAATAGACTAGATTTTTTTTTAATTGCTTTTATTTTTGAATGGGCATATTTGCCTCCTTCCCTCATTCTGAACCTTAAAAGTTGTATGTACTTATATATATTAGCTTCTAAATAATCTTAATGATGCTGAAACTGTTTAAAAGTTTGAGGGGTAGTGGAGTACTCTTATACCGTCTTCTCCCCTGCTGGATCTTTGAACGTGTTGACTGTTGGGAGCTAGAGATTTGCATATGTACATGTGTATGTGTAAGTTGGATTCATCTGAACTAGAAGCTTATATAATGCTGCCTTGGGAAATTTGAAAGTGTTGAAAATTATATGGAAAAATATAAATTTAGAATTTGGTTAAGGTTGTAGTAGCAATTAAATGAACTATATAGATGTTAAGGTAACCAACAAGAGTTGGCTCAAGTGGTAAGCAGCTTGATGTCGCTTAAGGGAGGTCTCGAGTTCGAGCCTCGTCGAATGCAGAAAATTCTAGTTGGGAGACTCACTCACCATATGCCAAGGTGTGCAACCCGGGTCAGATCCGGATGTAGTGAACCGGGTGGGGCAAACTAAAAAATATAGATGTTAAGGTTTCCTCTTGACATCTATGTTTTTTTTCTATTTATTTTTTAGTTGTGTTTTGAATATGTAACATATTGTAGGATAATGAAATTGCTACCTTATGACCCAAATACCTATATTGAGATGTGCGAAGTTAGTATGTACCAAAGAGAACATGAATCATACACGTAAAAAGTTATTGACCCTACATTATTGATATCTTGGTAATCAGGTTACATGTTTAAATGTTCTCGGACATGACAGGAGTGTGTTTGTGATTGAAATTATCCTTCCTGGCTTTATGACATCATATTTTTAGTAATCAAATGATTTTTCCCACAATTGGTTTGGGTGTATATTGGTTACTTTTGCTGCTTATACTTTGTATATCTATTGAAGAAGTTTACAAATCGGATCCTCCTAGATTTATTTATCTCACTGCTATTTGCTATCTGAAATTTTGATTCATTTTCTTGGTGATTTAAAGTTCTAAACATTCTGAGAGGATGAGCTCAGACATACAGAGAAAAGCCTTCTGACTTTCTGAGAGATGCAAAATCTATTCATTGCATATTATGTTCTATTTTATCCATTGCTGATATTGGATGATTAAAGTTTATGCAGTTTCTAGCTAATATTTGCTTAAGTTATATAACCTGAAGGTAGCTTGATATTCTAGTTTTCATCTTCATGTTTGGCAGACAAACTTACCAGATTATCAAGGGCCTGAAAAAATTGTCATTCGACGATACAATGACTTTGTTTGGTTACGTGATCGCCTTTTTGAGAGATACAAAGGCATCTTTATACCCCCTCTTCCAGAGAAAAGTGCTGTTGGTGAGGTTTTACTTATTGTGTATGGTGTTACACTTAAACTTCACTTGTGAAAGCTAATGATGTTGATGCTAATGTGCTTTGTGTCCATCATGATGTGTGCTTTGCTACATCTGTTCATCAAAATTTTGGTTATGGTGACTAAAGTAGTCAAAGCAGCTTAATCTTGTTTCTTTGAGTGGTAAAAACTTCGTTGCATTGTTAATACATTTCTGTGTTTAGGAAGTGTATATAGAAATTCTGTACAACTATAATCACAATGAATTGAAAACCATAGTGAATATCACTGTTGATGGAGTGTATGTGCTCATGTAAATATTAGGGCAGTGTTTTTGTGTTAAAGTTCTAGAAAGGGCTTTCCTTCATTTTTTTTAGGAAAGGGCTGCTGAAGCAATCTCATAATTGTGGTGATTTCAATCCTTAATTTACGAAGACATTGACTGTTTTTGAGTGAGTGCGTTTTTATTTTTAGCAGTGGAACTTGGTCATGAGCCTTCTAGTGATAGAACCTTGTTTTTGCTATATAGCACTCAAATTATGGCTTACTATCATTTATTATGGGAAAAGATTTAAAGGATAGGCTCCATACAAATCAAATTGAGGATCTAAATTTTGATGGCCATTGTGTAATGGACATTATTAAACCTTTCAAATACTTGTAGCTAATAAATGAACTGTTAGGGCTTTATACAGCTACATAAGCTAAAATATTTTCCTTTTAGAGAAATTCATCCGCAGTACTTGATTTGTTGGTAGATTTAATTTTTGTTTTAAAAACTTTTTTGAACTCGTTAAATCGTTAACCTATTAAAAAACTGTTGGACTTTTTGACAGAGCTGCTAAATGCTAATACTTGCAGTGTTGGACTGATTAGCTTAACTATTGGTTTCAAATGCTTGATATGATTTTGTTTACTCTTTGTAGAGAAATTTCGCTTCAGTGCTGAATTCATTGAAATGAGGCGTCAAGGTTTGGATTTATTTGTTAACCGGATAGCTTCACATCCTGAACTTCGCCTAAGTGATGATCTGAGGTTATTTTTGCAGGCAGATGAAGAGGTCAGTTGCTTGATTATGCCATAAATGCCATTTATTATTGCGTTTGTTAATCTTCTTGAAAGAGTAGTATGGCTGGATATCCATTAGGCAATTAATAATGAGGAACTTATTGTTTTTACTATATCCGTCTACAGTAGTGCTTTCATAGCTGCTGAAGTGGTGTTACATATTTCACATGTGTCATTTCTGCCGATCTTTATGATTTCTGTGTTGATTCATTGTGTGGTAAAATAGTCCAGTCTTTGATCATGGCCGTCATGTTGTACCCTCAATTTCTCAATGTTTTTCTTCTGACTATGCCCCTTTGTCAACAGGCTGCAGCTAGCCAAAAGCTCTAATTAGTATTTTTAGGGCTAGTCTATGCATGTCTTCTCCTCCAATAAGTGCCTCCTGTAAATTTGTAATACATCCTTATATCAAAGCTTAGATAATCAGTTGAAGATCTGCAGAACTGCTCATGTATTTATTTCATTAAGTCAATTTTCTTTTTGGTGGCTAATGTATGGGTCAATGAGAGTAGCATCCAAGCTATAGAGTTGGAAAATCTAAATACAGGCAAGCTCAAGATCTCACATAATTTTTTTTCCTGTTAGAAATATGTTTTTTGATTTCCTGCAAGACCTTGATCTTTTATAGGTGAAGTCCATATGTAACATATACCATATCTTAGCTATAGGACAGGATTCCTTTAGCTAATACATAGCAGGATAAGGTTTGATATTTGAAGGCTGAAGAGAAAATAAAGTCACTATACTGTCTTTATCTGGGGTATTAATAGAGAAAGTGCAAACAAACTCGATCCTTTTTTACTAGAGCCATCAGCCATGTAACCTATTTAGATATCTTATAGGTGGTTGCCTATGCAGCACGGAAACATTGATGGGAAAACCTCACTTTTCCAGAAGTTCAATATGAGGACATTTCACTCAAATAAAAGAAGAAAGGAAAATTAAAAATCGTCTATGCACCAAGTAGCAAAGACAGTAGTAGGCAACAGCAATGTCAAATATATCAACAAATTATAACTTAGCCACTAAATTCCAAATTTACAAAATGTCCTAACAAGACGGCAGTGTGGTTGTAGGGAGGGAAGCAAAGAGAGAAAGGCTTTGGAGATCAACTTAAGTCATCAATTCAGTTTGGAGATTTGAGATAGTTTCAATGATCAAATTTTAGGCCTCCCATTCGAATTTTAATACTGGAGATAGAGCTAGATCCTGAGAGCTTCTCTTCCTTCATATATATATATATATATATATATATATATATATATATATAAGTTGGGACATGATGTTCCCAAACATGTTCATACCTGATAGGCACTATTCTAGCGAGATGATGGGCTACAAAATTACCCTCTCGTTTGACATACGACCAATAAACATAATTAAAAGAATAGCTTAAAACAAAAATATACTCAATGATGTTATCTAAATCAGAGAAGTAGAACGAAGCTCTTCTTTTAATTATGTTCCAATTTGATTGAGAGGTTTGACTCAGACAGTGACAAAAAATTGCCGGCAAAGCTCCAAATGTTGGGGGAAAGCAGTGAGCTTCATGTGGTCTCTTTGATGAGCCTCAATCAATTTTTGTGGGAGCCTGAGAGTGTGAAAGCTGAGAGATAGGATCTTACAAAGTGCACTGGCTAGTAAGTGAACTTGAGTTGACTGCAGAGTGCAGACCAACCCAGCAAAGGTTGATGCGGGTCTGAGTAACTAAGTGAGAGTTCTGAGAGATTGAGAACATGAGATCAGAGTCACCTGTCAAGAGCACAGTGAAAGAGATTAAGAAACCTTAGTTTACTGTAGTCAAAGCTTGAATGGTAAGTCATTCAGTTGTATTCCCTTTATTTGGTGGATGTGTTTGAGCGGAAACGTTTTTTATTCTTTCCCATTTGGGCCTTAATTCCCGTTTCTCAGCATTTCGAAATGATTCTTGTTCTAGGATAGCAAAATAAAGGGGGTAGATGGTTTCCATGTTTCATGGGTGATTACCACTGTCAAAATTTGCTAGAAAGAGTAGTATCCTTTGCTTGGCCAATTAGGGAGTACAATGGTTCGAGATTGTAGTTGTTGACACTATTGCTGCTGAGTGGGGCTTCATATGTATAGTAACATGTTATATTGCCTTTTCATCTTTGTGCTGGATTTATCATTCTTATGTTTTTCGTTGATTTTTAAGACTTCAGATATTCGAAGGATTGGTGAAGATAAATGTTGCTTGTAATATGTACTGATGGCAGCTTCTTTTTTCTTTGAACTATGCTATGCCTATAAAGACCTGTCTTTAATAGTACTTTATTCATTGGTTAAAGCAATTGCTGTCTGGGAGACTGGGATTGTGTACTGCTACTATTATCTGACAACTATTCTACATGTAATCCTGAAAACTGATATATGATCTTGTTGGGTTTCGTGTTTGTCAGACAATGGAGAGAGTGAGGGCTCAAGATCTTGGTATTTTCAAGAAGCCTTCTGATCTAATGCAAATCTTCAAGGTATTGTCGATCAACAAAACAAAGCCTGCTTGTCAAAAACTGCTTAATTAAATAAATGCATTTATGGTCTTGGTAATTTGGAAACCCAATGTTTGATCAAGTATCTAATGTAATGCTTATTGGCTGAATATTATTTATTTGAGAGAAAGATATTGGTAAAATTTTGTATACCTTTCATCTTTTAAATGCTATGTACAATTTGCTCTACATTTTTTACAGGACATGCAATCCAAAGTAAGTGATGTTGTTTTAGGGAAGGAGAAGCCTGTTGAAGAATCAACTCCTGAGTATGAGAAGATGAAACGTTATATCTTTGAGCTTGAAGAGCACTTGGGGGAAGCACAGAAGCATGCTTTTCGCCTTGTTAAGAGGCAAAGAGGTGAGAAAAGGGCTTTATGCAATCTTACTGTATCTGATACTATACCTGTTGGCATATAGCAATCATTGTGACATTATAAACAATATCCAATATTCAATTCCAGAGCTGGGACAATCACTGTCAGATTTTGGAAAGGCAGTCAAGCTCTTAGGTGCCTGTGAGGGAGATTCTCTTGGAAAGGCATTTGCTGAGCTTGGCACAAAGTCAGAAGAGTTGTCAATCAAGCTACAAGCAGAGGCATGGTTTTCTCGTTATAACCTTAGTAGTATACCCATTATGAGCTTTTAGTCATCAGCTAAAATTTTCTGTTTGGTGGCTAATTAGTTGGGGATCTGAGTAAGCTATACATTAATGTGCAGGCCCACCATCTACTAATGAGTTTTGAAGAACCTCTGAAAGATTATGTTCGTGCTGTGCAGTCTATCAAGGTTTTCTTTTGGCTCATTCAAAGCATAAAGCACTTTTCTTTTTATTTTATTACTTTTTTTTTTTTAATAAAAAAGTGACAAAACATGAAATATTAGCGTGAATGTTCAGATATATTTGTTGGAAACATTGCAAATAATTTCTGGTACTTGCTGAACAGGCCACTATAGCAGAGAGAGCTACCGCCTTTAAGCAACATTGTGAGCTGTCTGAAACAGTGAAGCTGAAGGAAATAAATCTGTGTGATTCTTGAATCCTTTTTTCTAAAATTTTAAGCATCATGCACCAGTCGCCCTTTATTTTGTTTACTTTAAGAAGTATGTTACTTTGGAAGGTCCAGACTTGGGATCCTTGCATATTGCTTGTAATGCAAATTTCTGTTTTACTTAATGAGTCACATATTACTATGTCTTAACTGGAATTGCTGTTTGATAATGTAGCCATTGCTTGAATCCCACTAATATTTTGATTAACCTCCAGAGATAAGCTCATGCTCACAAGGTCAGACAAGTATGGAGATGCTGAGGCTGAATATCGGGAGGTAAATTTAGCATAAAATTTGGTGTTGATTGAATTTCTTTGTAATATCCCCAGTATCTCAGAGCGCTTTTTGTCACTGCAGCTAAAAGCAGAAAGTGAGGAAGCAACTAGAAGGTTTGAGACTATTGTTCGATTAATGAATGAAGAGATGGTACGTTTTCAAGAACAGAAAACAGCAGATATGGGGGTAGCATTTCATGAATTTGCCAAAGGACAAGCACACTTGGCCAACAGCTTTGCTGGAGCCTGGAGAGGCTTGCTTCCAAAGCTTGAAGCCTGCTCCTCTTGATTATCGAGGAAAAAGGTAATAAAAGAGCCCAAAAGGAATGGGGTGGGTGGTCCGCAGGAATGCCAAGAGCATCTGTTTCTCTTGTAAAGGATTTTCGATATTTTTTTTAGGGGTGAACATTATTCCTCTGTTGTAGCAACATCACAGAATCTATAAAACCTTAAGTCTAATTTGTAAAACACCCAGATGAGTTGCGAAAGTTGGGATTCGTGGATTATGTGTAATGTTGTACACATAAAGAATATAATTCACTTGTATTTGTATCTTTAAGAACATTTGTGAAAACTGTGTAGTGGTTGAATTGATGCATCATAAATTTAGGATTGGACATTGATCTTATGCTTCAGTGATAAGCTGAAGCTTTGTTTTTAAGTTAACATTAGACTGTTTTTCAAATTTAATGCTTCTCAACATGTGCACATTATATTCGACTACTTAGTATTTTGTTTCACCTTTATTTTATCAAATCGCACTGTTTATTTTATCTAAAAATATGTGTAAAGACAAATAAGACTTTTAATTATGGAATTATGGATGGGTAGAATACTGTAGAGTAATTGAAATTACCCAAAATGATAATAAAATAATACTTCCTCCGTTTTTTTTTATTTGCATCACTTTTCTTTTATGGATGTTTTAAATACATCACTTCTATATTTAGTAACTTTATATTAAATTTTATCATCTCTCTCTTACTTTAAACCCCACTCAAATTATTTTATAATTTCTCTAAAATTTTGTGCATTTTCAAGTAATGCAAATAAAAAAAAAACGGAGGGAGTACTAAAAACACATAAGGTACAAAACCGATTTTTTTTTTTTTTTTTTTTTTTTTTTTTTTTTGACCTTGAGGCAAAAATACGAGGGTAATACATTACCCATTCCCCTCCCTCCCCCCCCCCCCAAAGGTTACACTTTCTCTTCATCAGCTATCCCTTTGCCACCATTCGTGGTTGCAACTATTGCAAAACGGTGAAGATGGTAGAGGCTAGTGGTGGGGACAATCGGAGTCTGTGTACAATGGACAGTAAGCAAGGCTGCAAGGGAATGGATTAGGATGGTATTAAATACCCATATGCCAAATCTCAACTGAAATTACCCCTTAAAAATCATTTCCGTATAATAGTTCACCTCTTAATATTTACTCATAAAATTATTATTACGGAGTATACCTTTTTTAGGCAACGCCTTAAAATCTAATTCTTTTCATAAGACTGTCCAACTGTCCACCAAAATCCTATCTCTTCAGCCATCAACTTCTCATCCTTCCATAAAATTTTCCATCCAATAAAAAAAAGAAAAAATTATATTGAATTCAGTGAAGAGGCCAATGGCTTCAGCAACTGCTAGACAAGTACTCAACCCACAGATTTTACAGTCTAATAACTGTCTGTCTTCAGGTCATCATCCCATTTCAACTTCACTTTCTTTCACTTGTAATTCTAATCCCAATCACATTCTCCCTCCTAATTCTTCCTTATTTTTCTCCGGCCACCGGCATATGCCGGTTGTGGTGAAATCATCACCTGGGAAAGATGGCGGCGTTGGCGGTGATGATGATGAGGGTGTTTCTCTTGGAACCATGAGATTGCCTTCAGACACTGATGTTCCCAGGTTTGAGACTTTACTCTTTCAGGTAATCTCTTTTTGTTCTTTTTTAATAACAACGTTTTGACTTAGTACACTATTATTCGCACATTCTCTCAGGGACAAATATAGTTACAGGATATCTTGTTAAATTTGTTTCAATATATCTTGTTAATTGTACAAGTGTCATAACATTTTATCATTATTAGTGGTAAATTATAAGATAAAAGTTTGGACTAATTGAAGACATTTAATGATTAATAAGCAGTGGGCAAACAGTCTGAACCAAGGAGCTCAGTTGCCACTTCCTGTTCCACTAAAGGTTAGTTGTGTTAGTCCCTCTATTTACTCCTTGTATTATTATTAGCGTTTTATTATGTAATAATAGTACTTGAATTTGGTTCTTGGAATAGCTGGAAAATTATATTTTTTTAGTGTCTTGAATTTAAACTTCTTAAATTACTTATTCATTAGTTTTATAATTGAATCATCTCTTACCTTTGAAGTGTTTGAAATCACAGTGATATAGAGGTGTAATGATCGCTTGGTGCGACAATATATTAAGGGTGTTTCCGCGTAAGTGGTAATAGAAATATTATGCCATGTTGTGATAGTGTAATACTACTAATACGGTGTATAAAGTCATAGATAATGTGGTGGTCTGATTTGTATAATACGAAGGGGAGGGACTAGATGGCCAGACCTTACAAGTCCGGAACCTTTAGGTACCTGTCCTGTTTCCCCAATATTGTACAACATACATAACTTTTGGAGTATGAAAGTATGTTAAAGAAAATGTGCACCTTTTGTAAATCATACAAGAAGAATTGGAAATAGAGTTCGAAAACAGAATTATTCATCCTCAGCCTATCTCTATCAAGCTGGGATGCTTTCTTCCCCATATTACCTGATAACCGAAGAAATGGTAGGCACTTTCATGTTCACAAGAGCTTCACTTCTTGCCCACCCAGATCTTGTACACTACAGCTGCCACTGCTGCTATCTCGACTCTCTTCCCAAACTGAGATTTCTTAGTTCTTCTGTCATATCATCTTAGAAGCATTCACATATCAGTAATTTTGGCACCTCTGTTGGCTCTGTATGCACTGGTTACTGAACTCGGAGTTATAAATAAGTGATTGTGGGATTCACATACCTAATGGCGCAATTTTCAGTTCCACATGTCTTCAATTTGACTAGGCTTTGGCCCTTTTCCTTGTTTGCAATCTACCTAGTATGGCTCAACTAGCACTACTTGTAGCTTAGTATTCCTTCCAATCCCTTTTATATAGACAGTGTGTACCCATCTCACCCACGATTTGTCAGCCTTCCTAGCAATGTTCTAGAATTGCTTTCCAACTGCTGCTCTATTCCACACTAATATGTTTCTAATACTCCAACGACCACACTTAGACCAAAACAAACTGTTCCAGGCAATAGAGCCCGGATTATTACTGTCATCTTGTCCAGGCCACAAGGATCTATAGATGGTTTTTATTCTCTTCAAGATATCCTTGGGAGAATAAAGATTGGCCCTCAATAGAAGTTGATGCTCATAAACACAAAATACACTAACTGTAGGCGACCAGCAAAGGCAAGATGCCTTGAACTCCATACCTTGAATCTTGCTATCATCTTCTCGATCATACTATCACAATCATTAGCAGTTAATGTTTTGGCCTGACCAGTGACCAGAACACCTGAATACTTAAATGCAAGTGCTCCAATCCCAAAACTAGACATCTCAGCAATTAAGTCAACTACACACTGGTTCATACCACAAGAGAAAAGTGAAGACTTCTATTTATTAGCCATCACAGCAGTAGTAGAAGAGAATGAATAACTTGAGGCCATAAAGCATCATTTTCATAGAACGAAAGTGAAATACCTTTACCCTGATGCGGATTGTTATGCATTCGCCTGCTATGAGTGTGACGTATATGCACTAACCACAAACATACATGAAACGCGTGACCATGTAGTGTGTAATAACTTGGCAGAGGGAAGGATATAGGAGCTATAGTTCTTCAAATTAAACTTGTCTAATATGAAATGTTTAACAGGTTGACAAGATTGAAGGAGGGGTAAGGCTAGGCTTTGTGGAAATCGACGATGGGAAGACACAAGTTCGAGTGTACATTGATTGTCAAGTAATAACAGGCAGCAATGACTCTGGCCCTTTAACTTTCAGAGCAACCAGAAAAGGAGCCCTCAAAAACAAGGTGCCGCTTGGCGAGCCCAGAATCATGAAGAGCCTTCTTGCAGCTCTCAAGACATCTGTCGAAATTGCCAGAGTTTGATGAATTTGTCTATTTTTAACACAGTTTATAAGGTTGATACATGATCTAAATATATTCAGAAAGAGAAATTTCTTGTCAGATTTCTACTCTATACTAATGTCACATTTACAAACTTTCTCTATTTAGTCCTATATTCTCATCCAGTTTTGACCCTTAAATTCCTTGAATTTTAAACTCATACAGTATTACAGTATGAATCATTCTCTAGGACTTGAGCTAGCCTAGACCTAAGTAATATAATGTACTACGGAGTACACGAGTCTTCAAAATAAGCATGTCTCGTATCTAACACGTATAACGGGCACATATGAATACCGATATCACCTATGTAAATTGTAAGGTTTCTCAATTTTCATCCCAGAAATAAAAAAGGGGAAGTTTTTTTTTTTTTTTTTTTTTTTTTTTTTTTTTTTTTTTTTTTTTTTTTTTTTTTTTACAATATGGCTAGTATCACATCATATCATATATTACTAATATATAAAGCCGGTCTCGCAGCCAGCCCACGAGACATCGACACTTGGCATTTCAGTTTTCCGCCAAGTGTCGAGCCACGTAGGCGACAAATAGGTGTTATTGCGACACATAGGATGCTAAGTAAGCGAATTTTTGATAGATTTTTGTAAGATATAAATATTGTATAGTGTTTTATTATCGATATACTTCTAATATTTCATATATACAAAATTAATTATAACTTTTAATAAATATTTTATAACTCATTACTATTTCCATCATAAAATTCGTTTTAAAAAGTTCTTTAAAATGAGATCAATTTATAATATCACCTCTGTTTCTGAAAGTTCGACTCACTTACTATTCATGTGGTCAAACTAAAATAATTTTGACCGTATTTTATGATTTATACAATAGAAATAAATAAACATGTGAGATCTTATTAGATTCTCCTTATTATAATTTTTTTAAATATCAACTTTTTATAATTTTCACTTATACATAACCGGAGATATTCATATTCAAAAATGTTCATTGGAGACCGCGCAAATGCCAAGTGAGTCGAACTTTCAGGAACGGAGGGAGTATATTTTAATAAAAACATAGAAAATCAGTAAAAATAACTTTTAATTAGAAAAATTAATTTTAGTTTGGTAAAAATATTTTCAGTTCATTAGAAATAATTTAAATGCAATAAAAAATATCAAGTTACTAATAACATAGATATCTATATACAAATTAGTTGGAATAATGTGAGATTCAAGTGGTGGGTCGGAGAGATCTCCATGGTGGTTGTTAGACTTATAGTATAACTTTATTTGTTCTACTGTGGAAACTTTGAGCACTTTGGTTAACACGAGGATTCTATTATTTTAATTTCTATCATTAACAATTACAAATTTATTTATTTTTTTTTTTTTAAAAAAATTCATGTTAGTTTATGGAAATTTTGTTAAAATCCACTTTATATATAAACCTCACGAATAGATAATTTATTTTTGTTAAAAATTCCATGTTAGTTTATGGAAATTTTGTTAAAATCCACTTAATATCATATCCTAATAAATAAAGCCAGTCTCGCAGGCAGGCCACGAGACAGCGACACTTGACATTTCAGTTTTTCGCCAAGTATTGCGCTACGTAGGTGATAAATAGGTATTATTGTAAAACGTATGATGCTAAGTAAACGATTTTTTGATATACTTTTTAAGATAAAATTGTTGTATAGAGTTTTATTATCAATAAAATTCTAATATTTCATATATATAAAGTTAATCATAACTTTTTATAAATATCCTATAACAAAATCCTATTTCCATCATCAAATTCGTTTTAAAAAGTTCTTTAAAATAAGATGCATTTATAATATATTTAATCACAAACTTTTATATGTAGCTGGTCAAACCGTGTCACCAACTATTATAAGAGTTACTCCGTGAGTGCTATAGGGGTTATTTGGTCAGTGTTATAGTGGTTACTCAATAGTGTTATAGATAGGGGTTACTTAGTCAGTGTTAGAGGTTACACAGTTAGTATTACAAGGGTTACTCGGTCAGTTTTATAGGGGCTACTTTGTCCGGCCAGATGGTGTGGCTAGCCGCATACAAAATGCATTGTTATTTAATTTATTTTTAAAAAAATAATAGAGAATCAATAAAAATAAGTTTTAATCTGTAAAAATAATTTTAGTTTGGTAAAAATACTTTATGTTCAGTGAAAATAATTTAAGCTCAATATAAGTAATTTCAAGTCAATAATAACATAGATATCTATTTTCAAACAAAACTACAAAAAGTACACTATTATATAAATATAAGCCATATAATATCGTATTTCTAAATATCCTACATTATCATAACGGATTATATGACCGTATTTATTGACATTCAAGTAAAAATGTTATTTTAAAATTTTATCAACCATCTTACAGGGGTTACTCGGTCATTTTTATAGGAGTTACTTTGTCCAGCCAGATGGTGTGGCTAAACACATACAAAATGCATTGTTATTTAATTTATTTAAAAAATATATTAGCGAATCAATAAAAATAAGTTTTAATCAGTAAAAATAATTTTAGTTTGGTAAAAATACTTTCACTTCAGTGAAAATAATTTAAGTTTAAAAATAATAATTTCAAGTCAATAATAACATAGATATCTATTTAAAAACAAAACTACAAAAAGTACACTATTATACAAATATAAGCCATATGATATAGTATGTCTAAATATCCTACATTATCAAAACGAATTATTTAACCGTATTTAACATTCAAGTAAAAATGTTATCTTAATGTTTTATCAACCATCTGGACATCGCCCGGACACAAAACTAGTAATTCTATATTTCCAAGGTTTCCAAAATACTATCAACTTCACATTATTTTCGTTTCTAAATAATATAGTTTTAAAAAAAATATATATATTGATGAATTTTTCTCTCCATAAATTACAATACTGTTTTTTCTGTTATAAATACACTTCCCTAAAAAATCCCCTGTTTTTACCAACAACAATGGACCAAAACGCAGCCTCCACTTCCATAAACCGAGACGAACTCAAAGAAATTACTGATGCTGCATTGATTCTTCTATCTCTAAAGCACACAAAACTCAACCCCGAGACCGCCTTTCAACTCGAATCAATGAAAAGATCCACCCTTGGACACCATACTCCAAATCCTCATCCATTAAAATCAATCCCTGATCATCAAATCCCATCTCGACAAAACCGGTTTCTTCGCGCTCCAAATCATCATCTACGACAACGAGAGCAAGAGCACCATCTTCCTGCATCAGTCTGCAAGACATAGTAGGACAACAAGGTGGATCAGTAAAAAAAGATCTTACAGAAAGAGACTTAAACAGTGAACTTCAATGCTTGTATTTAAACAAAGAAAAGACTAAATCGAATTTCGAGTAGTTTTTCTAAAAGAAAGAAGAACAAATTTATGCAGAACTTGGTAAGATTAAGGTAACAGTTTATGCCAGTCAAGGAAAAGGGTATGAGATGTATTATAAAAAGTGGAAAAAGTACAATTTACCTGCTCTTAGTGGTTATAACTGGTACAATTTTCGTAAAGATCATGAATTAAACGTTGGTGATGTTGTTACTCTTTCGATTTTTCGACATGCTTACACTCATCAACTGTGTTTCTATTGCTCTGTTCGTCGACCGCCCCCGTTGCAGCCTAAATTGGTGGTTTCTTTCTTCATGAAGAGGTGAATTGTGAATAATTTTAACTATGTTACATACTTTACTAGATTAACTTGCTTGAGAAAATTTAAAAAAAAAAAAAAAAAAAAAAAAATTGATCTAGGTTTTTGTCCATTGCTAATCGGGCGAGCCGAGCCCAAATGGTCAGATCGGCTCGTGAGCCAAGCTTTGACCGAGCCAAACTCGAACCGCTCACAAACTACCTTGACTTATTATTATCCTTAGTTTACTTGTTTTCTTTATTTTTTATTATTAAATTTTTAATTTTACGATGAGGTTATTGTTTATATAATGAAAAAATGCTAGCTTATTATTGTGTAATATCTATGATAAATATATGTGTTTAATTAATATATACGATGTTTTTTTTTTATATATGAAAAAAAATAATTGAGCTTATTCACGAACTTTTAAGGCAAGATTGGCATAACTCTAGCTTGACTCGTTAAGATCCCGAGCCGAGTCACCAATTGATCTTTGACCGAGCCGAGCTCGAATTGTTCATGAACAAGCTAGGATCATTATCAACCCTAAGTATGCCTTTGTACACGAAAAAAAATTCCTTTGATTTGATTTTTTGTTAGGAATTATGTTTGAACTAGTTTTTTGTTTATTGAATTTTTAGATAATAGTTTTCTCCATAAGGTAAATTTATAAATGGATCTTATTTTAAAAGTTTATCGAAAATACAACTTTAATGACTTTTTTATCCTTAATAAATCTATCCTCACGAGTCACGACTATAACAAATTGCAAGACCATTTTTCTAAAGATATCCCATAGTACAAGAACTTCCAAATGATCGTCATTTTGATGAAAGATACTTTATTCAATTGGTTATGTATTTTTTTTAAAAAATTCAATTTCTTTTGTAGATGTCATATAATATGCTAGCTTATACTCAGTATTAAACAAATTATATTTCTTATTAAATATATATATATATATATATAAAAATAAAGCTTGATTTCATCCAGGGCAGGCTAACAGGCCCACAGTATTGTGGGGCCAGCATTTTTGGAGCCCAATTGTTTTTAAAAAAATATATCCATTTTCTCTAACTTCCTTTTTTATTATTCTTACGCATGAGAGCTAAATAAAGCAATGATATCAGATTTTTAGAATTCTTAATTACCATCATTAATGCGTTGCAATTCCCATAAATTGTCAAAACTTATATATGTCATTTATTACTGTTTGGGCCAAGTCCATTGTCCTACCCAGTGACCTGAAATGACAAAAATACCCCTTCATGATCCAGCCCATCATTAATCATTGCAAAGTACAGATTTACCCCCTAATCTGTCCAACTAATTACAACTTTGCCACTTGGAAAGTACATTTATAAATAGCTCATCATTCATAATGAGGGGACTTTTTCCGAATTCTCTCTTCTTCTCTCTCTACTTTCTCTCTCTAAGTACACTTTTCTCTCTATAGAAAGTAAATTCGCTGACTTAAGCATCGAAAGGGCTTTCCCGGGTCACACCCCCGGGGCAGCTAACCTTCTCTGTTTTGCAGGCTTAGCTCTCAGGCGTCAAGGCGGAGCTCTCGGATATAGCTTTGCTAGGCGGAGCCGAAGGACATTTGGACAATCGGACAATAGCTTTAGGACATCTTGATACCTTGCCCTATCACGCTTAGGAGGAGTCTGTTTTCAGAAACAATTACTAATTTTCCGTTGATATTCTTGTTATAACCCAAACTTTATACACACCATCAAACCCTTTAAGATTTTTACCCTTCTTTACCAATTAGCTAGTGAATCAAACGATTTGAGGAATAATTTCTCAAATGTTATGGAGTAAATTACTTCTTACCAAAAAAAATAAATAATTTTCTCCCCAAATTAATCACTGGTAAAATTATTAGCGCGTAACATATTTCCATCTAATCTCTTTAAATCTACCGAAACAATAATATCAGTCAACAATTTGATATTGAAAGGTAAAAGATTAAGATTAACTAAACTCTTGCATTGCTTGTGGATTGCTCACGATGTATGCTAAATCGAGTAATTGTATGTATACTATTTTTTTTGCTCTGTTTTTTTCATTTTTATAGAGTTTCAGTAGTTGTTTTACAATTTAGGGCATGCTTGGATTGAAGGAAATTTATTACTAGGGTAATAAAAGTCAAACTAAGTAAAATGAAAGTAAATAGGGAAGGAGGAGATAGTGATATAGTGATTGTAAAAAAAATTATGTAGTGATGGTGAGGTATGAGGTGAAGAAAGAGGATCTTTGGGGGTAGGGTAATAGTTACACTAGAGGGAGGGTGTGAGAGTGAGTTTTTTTATTTTTATTTTAATTTTTTTAATATACCTTTGAGAATTAGAAATATAAGGAGTATGAATTATTCCCTTAAAAGAAAATAAAATTAACTAGAATATAATTTTTTTATTTTTTATTTTTATTTTTAAAGGGGAACTAGAATATAAAAAGTTGAAAAACAATTGAGTTTATTTTTATTAATTATAATTGCATTTTTTTTTTGTAAGGGCCTTATTTTTAAGATTAGAACGGGGCCTCAAAAATATTTAAGACTGCCCAATTTCATCACATTCTTTTTATAAATTACATTTTTTTATAAAATACAAAATCGAAGCTGGTTTCGTTTGTTTTTCCTGCTTTGTTTTTCTTTGTTCTAGTTTTTTTTTTTTTTTCGTGTTTCTTTTCTTTCCTTTGGTGCTTGTAACCTCATTCGAATAAAAACAAACAAACCAAAAAAAAATAAAATTCAGAAGCTAAATTTATAAAATGGTTAAAATCATCCTTATAAAAATAAATATCATTGTGAGATTGATTACCATTTTAAGTAGCTTGGTTGATACTTGCTATTTTATTAAAGTTCCAAGAGTTGTGGGCAATAATTAAAAGGTAGTCTATAGGTCAATCTGAATTGTTACTAAATGTCACATTAATAACTTCTTACCAACCCCCCATTTACTTATTTATTCACATATAAATATATATTTGAGTAATAATTACTCTGAAATCAATTTGATAATATGTTAAGCTATAAAAGCTTCAAATTATCAAACAAACCAAAATTTCTCGCACCCTCTTCTTCTTCCTCTAAATATTCCCTCTTGTATAAAGCCTTAAAAAATTTGAACATTATTATGAGAATTTCTTTGGTTTGTAGCTTTTTGTTACTCTTCGTTCTACAAAATAATTTAAATGCCACGTTTTCTTTTGATCGTTATGATATTAAACATGTTGCGATGTACAAGAAGGTTCAAGAGAAGTTATCTCCGAGGCGTAGATTACAATCGATCAATAAAACAGTAAGTTTTAATTTGCTTTTCTCGCTTTATAATGAGCCATTTTCCTTTCTATGTCTCTAAATAATGTTCCTACTTTGATTTTTTGTTTTCCTTTGTGATGAGACAATCTACGTTAGGAAAAACATTTAGAGATTGAGGAAATTAAGTCCATCATTAAGTTCATTGATATTGTGAAATGCTTGTAACTTATTCCATGTGGTTAATCAATAAAAGGAAAAAGGAACAAAAATAATAGAACCAATAATGTCCGTTTAATGTTTTTCAAGATCATCTATTATGATTTTTTTTTTTTTTTTTTTTTTTTGTTTTAATTTAAGACTAATTTTAAAAAAGTAACATATACAACAGTTGTTTGAAAATTTGAATTTATAAAATCGTTTAATATTAAAGGTCACATTAACTTGTTAGATATTGAATTGTATTTGAATGTTTTTGAAAAATAATATTGCTTTAGATTACTTTTAATGACATATAATAGTGCATTAAAATTCTAAGTGACGCATAATATGAAATAAGTCATAAGGGTCGTATTTTTGGATTAGACGAATCTTTGTTCAAGTATTTTTTTTTTTTAATGAAAAAAATCTTTGTTCAATTATTTGTGATAGGTGTGTAATATCATAAATCCCATTAGAGTGTAAAATCACATTGAGTACAAAGTTTATTATAGAATCCCCCAGATACCTTTATATTTGGTAAGTAATCAATATTGATAATTAATAAATCAATTGATTTATTAAAAAGTTTAGTATCTAATCAACTTAATATGATGCATTGTTAAACTCATTGTGTTGCCTATGTATAATGTATGAATCTATATTGCATGAAAAGATCATTGATATGCTAATCTGAACCAAGTTGACCAATTTATATATGTTAGACTAATAGGACCGGTCTTCTATAGAAATTGTAAAATGTAGGACAAATGGCACAATGCCCTTCTACTCTGTAATATAAAGGGTATAATCCACACATCTCGCGTAAAGAAGTTACACAAAGAAAGTTCACATTACAAAACATGTGATACATACATTTTTCATAATATAAGTGTAATTTTTAGATTCAGATGTGGATGAATACTTAGAGAAAAGGGTGGGCCCATCTGAGAGGTGTGGTAAATGGCCTAGGAATGGGCCCATCTCTTTATTCTACTATGTTATTAATGTAAAACTCTTCCACGTACAATCAAGTATTAGAATGATAAATGATGGATGGAGCAAGCATGGTTTACCACGGAGATAAACAAATAATTCAAACTGTAAAAAGTTTCATAAATGAATTAACTTTACCTAATCAACATGATACTTTTGTAATAAAATAAACGTGGTGCCTAAATTTAATTAAAAATTGTTGATTTACTTATAAAATTACTAACCTAATTTGCATTTTTGTTTATCTTCTCGATGAACTTGAAAATTCTCTTATGGTAGGAAGGAAGAGTGTTCTATCCACAAGGGTATGGTGCGGACCCAGGTGGAATAGAAGACAGCAGTGGTGCTATACTTAAAGCAGTATCGGATGCATTCCAAGTTCAAAAGGGTCTTCGTTTGTTGCCTAATGTCAATGATTTGGGTGGTGTTGTTATTGATTTCCAAGGTGGGAATTATGTTATCAACCAACCCATTTCTTTTCCTCCTCTTTCTGGCAATGTTGTGGTAATTCTCTTTCTCCCTCTGATTCTTGCTTATATTATCCATTTGTTATGAAACATGGGACGACGTTTAATAATTTCTGCCGTTCTTAATTTATTGAATTAAGAGGATCTTATATGATTATATTTTTCTTTACTTGTAAATCACAAAAGATGATCTTGCTAATAAATGAATGTAAAACATAAAAGTCTAATATAAATAGTGTAATTGTTTTAGATAGCGATATATCAAATCATGTTAACGAAAGTAGAAACTTTGTAAATTTATTTCAGGACTAGACTATTCAAAATAAAACTAAACCGAAAGACTTATCATGACTCGAACCAAATTAACCTGGATATAAATATATTGTTTGCCACCACTTTGTCATTAACATGTCTAGGATCTATGAAACAGAGTGCGGATTATAACAATATTTTCAGCCTAATTTAAAACACAATGATAAGGTTTCTTGGAAAATGCTCTTGTGCATAGTATTTTACATAATCACACAAGATAATGATGCCACATTCCAACGGCTAGCTTTATATTTGGGAAAGAGTAAAAATTAATTGGCTGACACATACAAACATTTGCACGAGAAAACACTTATGTACTGGTACTATCAAGTTCCCTTCCTTAATCCAAAAGCCTCCTTTAATAATTAGTTTTAGACTAGTCACCTAATAATAAATACATAATAAAAATTGCAATTACTCTGTATTACATAATATCTAAAATAAGTATTAATATAATTGTGTCCACAATAAGGATATTACAACAATCAATACTCACATATAGCCACAATCCTAGGTTCCTAGCAATCTAGATATAGCATTTTTTCCTTTATCACCCATGTATATTAAAATGGTTAATTGCGCTAAGTTTGGTTAAAAATTTTGATCTATTTTTATCACCGCATTTACCTTATATTATCTAATCTGACTAGTGACTACATAATTTCGAAGGAACAAATTATTTACAAATTACAAATTAAAATATCTCAAAATATGTTGAATCTAGCTCTAGCTTAAAATATCTTATATTCATATGAAAGGTGAATTGCAATATTCGCAAATCTTATGTGATTCAAGTAACATGAAATTCCAAATTTCTCCTATCTTTAGGGGATGTGAAAAGTTTACTCAAATGGTAGATGTATAATGTATTGCACTTGTTAGTTTGTTGTACGTTACTTCAAATCAACATCGATTTTACCACCCACTTCTTAATATAAAATAATTGCTCATCAAATATTTCAATAATGTGTTCTATACATGCAAAATTATGGAGCACAAAAGGTAAATGGTAAATTTTAAAATAGAGTAGCTCATGCTTTGCTTAATACTTTGCTTAATCAGGATACCATTTTATACTGATTCACTACTATATTTTAATTAGCTCATAGTTGCCTTAATCAAATAGACATTATAATTTTGTAATTTCTTTCCTTACAATTCATGATGGCAAGTTGGTGTTCTCTATTTTCATACTTCATCATATTTATAATCTACTCTTTCAACCACCTCATTTCACTCAAAGAGCAAACGTTCTCAAAATGTTGAAAATAACTTAAATTTCTCTTAAATATTAAGACATACATGAAAATTTCTTTAATAACAAATGAATCGATCAATTCAATTCAAAACACATTATTAATTGTTATCCCGTGATTGCTAAATAATGTACGTAGTTGGTTAAAATTTTGTCATTTTACATTATTTAAGATCTAAGATTAAATTCCGTGTATATAACATTGATTTTACGATTTTGTGTCAACAATACTAGGTACGAGGAGGAACAATAAGAGCATCAAATACATTTCCAGGAGACCGACATTTATTTGAACTTTCTTCTAAGCCTTCCAAACACCTTCATCTAAACTCCACCACCAACACCCAAAACCAAATCAGTGGTATCCAATACGTAGACATCACCTTCCGTGACATACTCTTCGACTCGAGCTTCCGTGGCGGGGGTCTAACCATCATCGACTCAGCTCGAATCAGAGTCACAAACTGCTACTTCCTCCACTTCTCAACCCAAGGCATCCTAGTCCAAGGAGGCCATGAAACCTTCATTTCGGACACTTTCTTAGGACAACATGAAACCGTTGGCGGCGATCCAGGGGAGAGGCAATTCACAGGTAATACTGTAACCCTAAGGTTAATTTTGTAATTATGTAACCATTACGGTTAGTTTTACATATATACTACCTCTGTTAATTTTTAGTTACAATAAAAGATTTTTTTATAATCCGTATCTCACAAATAATATCCCTTTGTTGCAACTAAAAATTAGCGGAGGTAATATAACATGAGTGTCAGGGCTCCCTAATTGAGCAGAGTCTCCTTTCATTACTCACAACAGGCACTGCCATCGACGTTGGAAGCAACGACAATGCCATCACAAACGTGGTAGTATTCTCGGCAGCTGTTGGAATCATTCTCCGAGGCCAAGCCAACATGATCACGGGCGCTCATTTGTACAACAAGGCTACTGATTTCGGCGGTGTAGGTATTTTAGTCAAGTTAGCTGGATTATCACAAACAAGGATTGATAATTGTTACTTAGATTACAACTCTATTGTTATGGAAGACCCTGTACAAGTCCACGTAACGAACGGGTTCTTCCTAGGTGATGGTAACGTGGTGGTGAAATCGGTCCAAGGCCGAATTTCAGGACTAAACATCGTAAACAACATGTTTAGTGGCGACCCGAGTAATAACAAGGCAATAGTAGAATTAGATGGAGAGTTTACCAACATTGATCAAGTTGTTGTTGAACATAACAACGTAATCGGTATGAAATTGAAATCAACTGTTGGTAAATTGAGTATAAAGGGAAGTAATGGTACTAAATGGGAAGCTGATTTTTCAAAATTGTTGCTATTTTCGGATAGGATAGCTCATTTTCAGTATTCTATTTATAGTAAGAGAGGAGTTTTGCCTGTTCATGGTGTTACTAATGTGTCAAATAATGTTGTTACAGTTGAGACTGATAAGCCTATTGATGGGGTGGTGTCTGTATCAGTTGATCAGTATAATGTTGTAGGAGAGGAGATTAATTAGTTGAATTTGTCATGTAATTTGATGATTATGCTTTAATACAATGGTTAATATGCATATATTTTAATAAAGTTGTCCAATCCGCACTTTTTTTTTTTGTAAGTTTTGACCATAGTTATAGTTATTGTTCTCTAATCCGCACGTAGGAAATAAATAGGTATTATTGTGACACATATGATGCTAAGTAAACAGTTTTTGGATAGATTTTGTAATATAAAATTGTTGCATAGAGTTTTATTATCAATAGAATTCTAATATTTCTTATGTACAAAATTAATCATAACTTTTAATAAATATCATATAACTCAATTCTATTTCCATCATCAAATTCGTTTTAAAAAGTTCTTTAAAATAAAATCCATTCATAATATATTTATTCACAAACTTTTATACGTAGCTGGCCAAATAGTGTCACCAACCATTACAAGATCGGAGTTACTTCGTTAGTGTTATAGGGATTACTTAGTCAGTGTTATAGTGGTTACTCAATCAGTGTTATAGACAGGGGTTACTTAGTAAGTGTTAGAGTTACTTAGTTAGTATTACAAGGGTTACTCGATCAGTTTTATAGGAGTTACTTTGTCCGGCCAGATTGTGTGGCTAGCCGCATACAAAATGCATTGATATTTAATTTATTTAAAAAATATAAGAGAATCAGTAAAAATAAGTTTCAATCAGTAAAAATAATTTTAGTTTGGTAAAAATATTTTCAATTCAGTGAAATTAATTTAAGTTCAATAAAAATAATTTCAAGTCAATAATAACATAGATATCTATAACAAAACTACAAAAAGTATATTATTATATAATATAAGCCATATGATAACGTATGTCTAATAAATATCCTACATTATTATCAGAACGAATTATTTGACCGTTTTTAACATTCATGTAAAAAAGTTATCTTAAAATTAAATTTTATCAACTATCTGGGCATCGCCAGGGCACAAAACTATATATATATATATATATATATATATATATATATATATTGGATTGTGATCCAATAAGAAGGATCTTAAAATAAGAAGGATGAAAAGGAATCCTAATCGTGCAAAGTATTTCATCCAACGGATCATACAAAAGTTATAATAAACCCAAAAAAAAAAAAAATTAAAAAAATGGCCAAAAAGATATTGAACCCTATGCCTGATACATGCTCTGTATTATATATTGGAAATTTTCTATTTTTGCAGATTTTGGGAAAAAAAACAAGACCCCTAGTTTTTTCAAATTACCCCCAAATCAGATCGTTACAATGCGGGGCACCTTTTTTTTATTTTTTTTTTATTTTTTAAATTAAATCTATCCAAAGAATAACATGGAGTGTCTACTTGAATTGACAATGTTGGGCCCCCTTTGCCCAAATCCCTGTTCTCAGGTGAATGAATAAGAGAAGTAAACAATATGTACATTTTGTTCAAAATTTATGCACATCAAATTTAAGCCAAAAAATATTTGCACATTCAGTTTCAAAAATATACGCATTTAGTACAAAAATTTTGTACAAAAAATCTTCTCATTTTAAGGAACTTCTCATTTGAGCTTATATATATATATATATATATATATATATATATATATATATATATATATATATATATATATATATATATATATATATATATATATATATATATATATATATATATATATATATATAAATGAGGGAATGTATAATGTGAAAACCATCCTTACAATGAAAACTGACAACAGCTCATCCGTACCGTCCATTTCGAGATCTTACGGTTTGAAAATACACGCGAGTTTTAAGCTTACCTTCGTAAAATCAACGGTTACGATTTAAGTGAATTTAATCTCACATCTCTCATGAGCGTTTCTCTCTCCTGATCAAAAATTTTCATTCTCTCGCTTCAAAATTTTGGGGATACTTTCGTTCAGAAATCAATGGTGACATACCAAATCTCAACTTGAATCACTACTAATTTCGATTTCGTCGGAAGCGAAAAGCTTTAAATTGCAGCATCTCAACAACTCAGTTCTAATTGAGTTTTTTTTTTTAACTAATTTTTTAATTTACTTATTCACTCATTTTTTTGCTTTCAAATTTTTTGCTTATCAAATAATTGCTGAAATTCAGTAATTAGAAGATTTTCATTGTGTTTGTGAGTTTATCTAGTCTACAAAATCGTATTATAATAGTTTTAATATATACGAGTTTTATCTAATTAAATTTGAGGATTTTGAGTATTTATAATCTATATGCATATCAGTAATTTTTTAAGTTGAATCTGAATGTGCTTGTGTGATTGAAATTTATAAAAATTAGTGGAATTTAATCATCACGTGGCTGAATTGTTGATTGTTGGAGGTTTGATGTTGGAGTCGGGCTTTGGTGGCGAATTGGTGGAGCAATTGGTGGCTGTTGTGTGGGTGTCCGATAGAGATGCGGCTGCTGATGTTTCGGCTGGTCATGTGAATTGGCGGAGGTTGGTTGTGGATTTGGAGGGTGCGAGGTGGATGAACTACATGGCTGACTGGGCGAATTAAGGTAGCTGGTGGTTGTTGTGGGAATGCGTAGCTACTGTGCGTTGTTGTTGGGTTGCGTGGGTTGTGCTGAAGTAGGTGAGTGGCGTGGATACTTGGAGGTTGCAGTAGGGGAGTTACAAGGTTGTTATTGCTGCTTGTTGATGTTGTGTAGGTTAGCTGATGATGGGGTGAAGGTTTAGGCTGCTTAGGGGCAGGAGCAGAGGAGGGGGGGCAGCAGCCTTGTGATGCAAAAGAACATTCGACCAAAAACCGAAACTCCGAACTTGATTGGTTATAAGCTTTATTGTTTGCATGTTGGAAACCTATTAGCTCAATTGGTTGAGCAATGTGTACTTGTATAGCATACATGACGCTGGTTCAAATCCTACATAGGTTTACATATAGTGATATTTAAAAAATGTAGTCAAAATTAATCAAAAAGCTTTTTTTTTTTTTTCCTTCAAAGTGACCTTTATTTATACATACTTACATAGTGACCTTTGTGTAAATGTGGTCAAAATTAATAGTTACCTTATTTTTGTATATAATGATTTCTATATAAATGTGGTCAAAATTGATATAGTTACCCTATTTTTATATATAGTGGACCTGACTTCTATTTAAATGTTGTCAAAATTGATGTAGTTACCCTATTCTTGTATGTAAATGTGGTCAAAATTGATATAGTTATCCTATTTTTGTATATAGTGACCTTTATGTATATGTAAATGTTGTCAAAATTGATATAATTACCTTATTTTTATATATAGTGACATTTGTTATTTTTATATATGAGTGACCTTTGTATAAATGTGGTCAAAATTGATATATTTACCTTATTTTTGTATGTAGTGACCTTTATGTAAATATGGTTAAAATTAATATAATTACCCTATTTTTGTATATAGTGACCTCTAAGTAAATATTTTAAAAATTGATATAGTTACTTTATTTTTGTATATAGTGGCCTCAATGTATATGTTATCAAAATTGATATAGTCACTTCATTTTTGAATACAGTGACTTTTGTGTATATGTTGTCAAAATTAATAAAGTTACATTATTTTTATACATAGTTACCTTTACGTAAATGTTGTCAAATATGATAAAGTTGTGTATTTTTGTATGTTGTTACCGCTAAAACATTGATCTGAGTATGTAAAAGGGAAAGTTGAAAAGATCATTTGGCTTTAAACCGTTAGATCTTGTAAGTAATAATGGATGGTTGAGATTCTCTGTTTTTAGTTTACACCCTAAGCCTTGTTTTGAGCGGAATATATATATATACCCCTCCTTATATAAGAACCCTAGTTATATAAGAACCAATCTCAGCCGTAGGATTAAGTTACTTTGGACGGTTAAGATTAAAACACATATCCTCCCTTAAACCCTTTACCAACCGTTCAAAATTTTCTCTCCTCTAACTTTCTCTCTCTTCGTGTTCATCACTTTCTCTCTCCTCAAACCCCCAAAAATCTCCATAGAAATTGCAATTTGAAGGATTTTCAAATCAGGTATGTTTTTTTTTTTTTTTTTTTCCGATTTTGTTCAAATTTTCATGAAATTAGCATGATGTTCAAGTAGATTTTGCGATTTTTTGATATGATTTTTGCGATTTTATTTATGTGATTTTTGTGATTTAATTTTTGCAATTTTTTGATTTGATTTTCATGAATTTCGCAGGAGTTAAAGCCGATTGTTCATATTTCTGATTTGATTTTCATTAATTTTCGGCGATTTTAGGGTTCAAACTTCGGCAATTTTAGGGTTCAAACTTCGACGATTTTAGGGCTGGAATTTCAGCGATTTTAATGTTCGAATTTCAGCGATTTTAGTGTTTGAATTTCAGCAATATGAGGTAATTTCTCCACTGCTCTTGATTATTAGATAATTTCAGCCCATTTTTTTCGAACTTCTTTTATTTTTTTTGGCGTCATCACTACTAGAAAATAGGCCATTTCCGACGGCAAAATTCCGTTGGAAACACCCTAAATTTCGTCGGAAAACACTGTTCTGACGGAATTTCTGTCAGAACTGGTTGTCGGAACACCCTTTGTAGGTAAAATGGCCAATTCCGTCGGAAAACACTACTCCGACGAATTTCCGACGAAATTTTTTCGTCGGAAGAGGTTTTTTCGGTACTGGAAAGTCCGTCGGAAATTTCCGACGGAATTTAAATCCGCCGGAAATTTCCGGCGGAAATTCCGTCGGAAAATTTAATAAAAAAATAAAAAAAAAACCTCCACCCACCAGCCCACCCCCTACCCCCCTGCCCCCACAACCCACGCCCACCACCACTAGCCCACCCCACCCCTGCCCCTGACCTACCCCCCTACCCAGGCCACCCCACCCCTGCCCCCTACGTCCTCCCCCTACCCAGGCCACCCCACCCCTGCCCCCTACGTCCTCCCCCTACCCAGGCCACCCACACCACCACCAGCCCCACCCGCCTAACTTACCCAGACACCCCACCCCACCCAGACACCCCACCACACCAGTCCACCCCCACCAGCAGCCCACCACAACCTAGTTCCCCAACCACCACCGAAAAACCGAAAAAAAGCAAAAAAGAAAAAAAAATACGAAAATAAAGAACAATTCCAAACACCCACCACCCCTAACCCCCACCGCCACCCCGTAACTCACCACCCCCACCACACCACCACCCACAAATAAAACCAATTTAACCCAAAAAATCCAAAAAAAAAACAAATTCACCCAAATAAACGCAAAAAATCAAGCAAATTCATCCGAAAATTAAACAACGACAATCACAAATTAAACAACCGAAATAAACCCAAATAAACAAAATTATATTAACACATTTTGTTTAAATAATACCAAAAATTCAAATAACCGAAAATTATACAACGAAAATAAAAAAAATTATGTAATTACACAATTATAATTACATTCAAATTGATTGTTTGTTGCGGCGAAAATTGTTGTTGATTCTTGATGTTGTTGTTGTTGTAGAAGACGAAAGAGGAGAGAGAATTTGTTGCTTGCTGTTGATTGATTGTTGTTGTTGCGGCAAAAATTTGTTGCTTGTTGATGATTTTGTTGTTGTAGAAGAGGAAAGAGGAGAGAGAAAGGGAAAAGATAGAGGAGAGGAGAGGAGATCAGAGAAGAAGAGGAAGAGAAGAGGAAGGAGGAGAGAGAAAGGGAGAATATCAGAGGAGAGGAGAGAGATAGGGAAAAGAGGCGGATCTGGAATAAGGGAGAATAGGGTTCCCAATTGAAAGAGTTGTCCGGTTTTTTTTTTTTTTTTTTTTTTTTTTTTTTTTTTTTTTTTTTTTACTTTTGAAAGTTCCGATGGATAATAATCCCTCGGAATATTTGGGTTTTCCGAGGGAATATTCCGTAGGAAAAATAACTTTCCGACGGAATATTCCGTTGGAAGCCTAATATTCCGAGGGAATTTATTTCCGTCGCAAGAATTCCGAGGGATTTTCCGTCGTAACGGGCACGTTTTCGACGGAATGTTCCGACAGACCATAATTCCGTCGAAAAGTACGGATTTTCCGATGGAATTTAGGTTCGTCGGAACGATTCCCTCGGAAAACGACCTATTTCTAGTAGTGCATTTTGGTGAGTGATGGTGGAGATCGAGGGTGAGTAATGGTGGTGCTGTGGTTTAGAGCAGCGTAGGGTGCTGCTGAATGGTGATTTGGTGGTGCGCAGTTGCTTGCGGTGTTAGGTGATTGTGAGTTGTGGTTGTTGTTGTTGGCGGTGGTTGGAGGAGGTTGGAGATGGTGGGTGACGGTGGTAATTGGTGTTGCTCCTAATCCAAGTATATATAAGCTGTAGTTATTGTAAAAATAATTGTAATAAGGAAGTTCATATTCATTTATATTATATTGTTACAAACTTAGTTGTATGAACTGACAAATTGGTAAAAAAATTGAAGTAGAAAGATGAAGATTGGTTGCATTTATCACGGAAGAAAAATTGGAATGGTAATTGTTAAGTGTACAAGAGTTGACCAAAGCATTGGTAGCTTATGAGGAATGAATGAGTCATGGTTGGTGGCTGGTGTGAGTGAGGGTTGATAGGGAGTAATTTGTGGGCTGCTTATGGAGTGAATTTGGTTGCGCTGGTGATTGCAATTGGTGAGCTCACAAGGAGATGGAGCAGTGGAGCAGTGGAGTTGTGGATAAAGCAGGGGAGTGTTGGCTTCTTAATTGAAATGTTTAGGACCCGAGACACCGAAAATGGATTCAAATTAGGACATGATAAGGAGTAATTTGGGAAATAAAAGGCTTGTTGGTGCCCTGAAGGCAACCCCTTGTACTATATAGAAGGAGAAATTATTTCGTAGTTTTTTTGGTCGATTTATGTGCGATTTTTTAGGCGATTTATGTGCTAAACTCTTAGCTTAGCATGTTCCAAACTCTTTTTCATAACTTAGCTTAGCATGTTCTAAACTCTTTTTCAGCATGTTCTAAACTCTTTTTCAGCATGTTCTAAATTATTCCTATGTTCAAAAATATATTTCTAATGTTGAAATGTTACTAATGTTTTTGATTTCTTAAAATCGCAGCAAAATACAAGGCCAAAATGAAGAAAAATCAGTAGAAGAAGTTACTATTATACAAGAAAAAGAAATTACTTATTCAAGAAAAAGGTAATTAATCTAATGTTCTAAAGTTTACCTATTATGTATTAAAGTTTGTTCTAAAGCTTTCCCTTATGTTCTAAAGTTTTCTATTATGTTCTAAAGATTATCATATATGTTTGAAAGCTTATTTTGTGGTCTAATATTTTTCCATTATATTAAATTTTCATCTTAACACTTTATATTTGCACTGTATGTAAGTTTTAAAGTATTTCTGATCACGTTCTAAATTGTCAATGTTCTAAAGTATTTCTGATTATGTTCTAAATTGTCAATGTTCTAAAGTATTTCTGATTATGTTCTAAAGATTATAATAGATGTTCTAAATCATTTATATTTGATTTTAAAGGAAAGTTGTTGAAACTGTTGAAGCGGAAGTAATTGACAAAGAGGAATTTGAGAAACATTTTAAAAGCCTAAATATTCCTAAACGACGTAGCAAGCTTCCATCAAGAATTGAACCACCTCGAAAATTTAAAAAAAAGGAAGAAGAAGAAGAAGAAAGAGACAAAAAAGAAGTAATGAAAGAAGAAGAAGATGACGAGGATGAAGATGATGATGAGATGGATGAAACAAAGTTGGAGGAGGAAGATGATGAAAGAGAGGACGTGGAAGATGATAGTAAAAAAGTTCTAATTTATTTGTTAATGTTCTAAATTATATGTTTATCTTATTTGTTGATAAGCTATGTGCTTATCTTTTTTCAGGGTGTTATGAGAAAAAAATGTGAAAAGTAAGAAAAGAAAGATTGAAAAAGAAGAGGATGATGAGGATGTCTAATTAATCAAAGAGGAAAAAAATCTAAATAAGAGGATGGCTTATCAAATATTTCCTGCTAAGCAATTGATGAAAACGGTGTTGATAGGTATTTCTGATAAGCATAAACAAGCAATTAAGAAAATTGGATTTAGAGCTTTTTTGGAATTGGATGCACCATTTTATGCCGATTCTCAGTAAGCACTAGCACTAATTTTTATTTTTATTTTTATGTTTTAAAGATTGACTATTATAATCTAATCTATATTTATTGTGTTTTAAATCTTATAATGTTTTAAGTTTCATTTATTATGCTTATTTTTTTTTATTTCTATGTTCTAATAATTGGTTATATTATGTTGTAAACTTGTAATGTATAATTTTCGTGTTCTAATTCTTATAAGATTCTAATTAATGTTCTAAAGTTTAAATATTATGTTAATTTTAATTTTTATTTTTATTTCTATTCTATGCTCTAATCTATATGTATTTTGTATTCTAAACCTTTAATTTAATTCTAGGTTGACGGAACAACTTCTTACGAATTTTGATCCCAAAAGATGTTGTTTGATGCTACTTGGGAGAGAAGAAGAAATATTCTTTGATGAAATTGATGTTCACATGGCATATGGATTGTCAATGGGAGATGTCAAAATTCATGAACCACAAGAAGAATCTGATGTGGAATATGCAAAGTTTTTACAAAAATGGAGAAAAAACTTTGACCTTGAAGAGGTATGAATATTTTGTTTTAAAATGTCACTTTGTGTAGTTATTAATCCTATATTTTAAAGTTTAAGTATTATGTTCGAATTTTATCTTCTACTTATCCTTTTATTAAAGTGTCCTAAAGTTTTTATTTAGCTTATGTTCTAAATTGTATTTTGTGCTTGTATTTTAAAGTTGTTATTATTATCATGTTCTAAAGTTCTTATATTCTAAATTAGCTTTAAGTTATGTTCTAAAGTATTTTCAACTTATAGAATATGTTTAGCTTATGTTCAAAAGTATATTTAGCCTGTGTTCTATAGTGTAATTTTTATTCTGTGCTTGTCTTCTAAAGTTGTTATTTGGCTTATGTTCTAAATTGTATTTTCTGCTTTTTTACTGGTGTTGTTCTGAATTTATAAATTATACTCTATGTTCTAAAGTATTTTTTGTATGTTTTAAATTATGTATAATTTCTAAATTATGATCTATGTTCTAAATTATGATCTGTTATGTTCTAAATTATTTCTGCTTATGTTCTAAAATAATTTATGCTTATGTTCTAAAATATTTTCTGCATATTTATTATTACTTCCACCTATGTTCTAATTTATATGTTTTATTTTGTCTCTTAAAGGGTGCTCCAACAAATGTACAATTGATTAGTAGGATTAAAAAGGTAAAAGAAGTAGATAAAGTAGAAGATCGAGTTTTCGATGAATTCATTTGGAATTTCGTGGTTTGTGTGGTTAATAGTTGCATCCGTTCAACTAATAGCACACAACTATACATTAAGTTTTTGTATAGTTGGTAGGGATACGACGAATATAGTTAAGTTGAATTGGTGCAAGTTTGTTAAGGACCACCTGATGGAAACTTCTCAGAAATGGCTAGATGGAGAATCTTATTTTATTGGTCCTTTAATCTTTCTTACGGTAATATTTATTTTTTTACCATTCTTTATATATGTAATTTTATATTATGATCAAAATGCACTAAAAATAGTCTAATTAATTCTTATAGGTATCCTATTTTGATCGTATACAAAGAAAATGGTTGGAGCTACCACGGGGAGTTCCATTAATAGCATTGTGGAACAAGGAAAGGTTTCATACAAGAATAAAATTTGAAA
Organism: Chenopodium quinoa; assembly: GCF_001683475.1. Taxonomy (NCBI): domain Eukaryota; kingdom Viridiplantae; phylum Streptophyta; class Magnoliopsida; order Caryophyllales; family Amaranthaceae; genus Chenopodium; species Chenopodium quinoa. Next base: position 4,104,696 of record NW_018742205.1, on the reverse strand, counting down.
AAGACATTGGATTTGGAAAAGGAAAAGTACTAAAAAGACTGAAATTGAATGTGGTATGATTTTCATATATGTTTATGTTCTAAATTTTACACTATACGTTCTAAAGTTTACGCTATATGTTTTAAAGTTTATCTTGCATGTTTTAAAGTTTATCTTGCATGTTTTAAAGTTTATATATTATGTTCTAAAGTTTATTATGTATGTTCTAAAGTTTGTAATTTATTCATATTATAATTTGTAGGGTGAAATCAAGAAGAAAAAAATTGGAGGATACAAAAAAGAAAAATGAAGAGCCATTAATGGTAATTATACCTTTTATATTATCTTTTAAAAATTGTAAATAATATATTCTTACCTATTAATATATATAATTTTTGTAATAACAAAAGTTAACTTACTCATATTATAACGTGTAGAATGAGAACAAAAAACCGAAGAATAAGAAAAAGAAAAATGAAGGTCCATCAATGGTAATTATCGTTTCAAAATTATACATACATTATGTTTATGCATACATTCTAAGATTTGTAATTTATATTTTAAAAGGCATTGAAAAAAAAGGAAAGGGGAAGACAAAGGGAAGAAGAAAGTTATGATAGAGCAACCCACGGCATTGAAAAAAAAAACAAGGGAAAGACAAAGGGAAGGAGAAAATTATGGAAGAGCAATCCATGGCTTGAGATTCCATCACTTCTCCAAATGACATGATGGTATAATGTTTTAATGTTTCATTTATTAATTTATTTACTTATTTCTATTATGTTTTAAATAATCATTACTTAATGTTATAAGTTTTATATTATACTCTATTTAATCCTTTAGGTTCTAAATTATACATGTTCTAAATAATCCTTCATTTTAAAATAATTATTTACTTTAGATTCTAAATAATCATTTACTTTATGTTCTAAATCATTAGGGATTTTTAAGCAAATTTGGAGATTTTGCAAAAACTCTTGCATCGAATGTGAAAGAGTTGTATAACATGCTAGGCCAAGCAAAAGATATCTTTGTTGAGGAAGAAACAACTGGGAAAATGCATCATTTTATAGACAACATTTGGTGCAAGTATACCACAAAGGTATTATAACCATGTTCTAAAGTACTTATGTTCTAAAGTATATTCAGCTTATGTTCTAAAGTATATTCAGCCTATGTTCTAAAGTCTAATTTTTATATTTAAAATAGTTCAACATATATAAATATTAGCCTTATTGTACTATAAATTATGTTTTCTTATATTACAGCCATTGGAAAATCAAGAAGAAGAAAAGCAATCAAATAAAAATCCTTCCATTCTTAGTCAAGATCAACATTTCTTCGATGAGCCGGCATTCATGGAAGAATTGGATATGTTGATGAACAAAGCATGGAAGAAGTTCAACAATGAAAATTCACCAAAGACATCGACATTTGGTAATTACATGATTAATTTCCAAAATGTACCTATGTTCTAAATGATGCTCTTAAATCGAGTCTCTATGTTCTAAATCAAATCCTTATGATATATTTATGTTCTAAAATTGTGTCTTATAATTACTATGAAGGTTTGACATCAAACGAAGGAGAAAAAGAAGAGAACAATGAAGAAAGGAAAAGCAAGGAGAAGAAAGATGATAGTATCCTCTCACCAATAGTTGGTAATTTCACATTATTTTCAAACTCATTTCTATAATAATTTTTTTTTTTTTTTTTTTTTTTTTTTTTTTTTTGCAGTTTGAGCAAATGAAAAGGTTAAGAATGGAGTATTGTTGGAAGATTATAACATCAAAAATAAATGATGAAAGGAAAAGACCGATGAAGATAGAAGTAAATGATGAACGGAAAAGAGTGATGAAGAACAAGATTGATATATGATTGTGTAGATCTTAAGTATATATCTTTAGAGAGATATTTAAAACAAATATAATAGTACATTTCTTTATTTTTTTTTATGTATACATAAATATATTATAACAAGACACATATGTTAGTTTAGTACCCTTGCTTATGGTATTGATGATAAGATTACGGTTTTGATATTTTGGTTTAAAAATGTAGCCAAAAAGTTAATTCTACCTCCTTTTATAGTTAGTTTTTGGGTGCAAAATGACCATTATACCCTTAATTTTTTTTTAAATAACCTTATTAAATTACAAATTTGATTTCATTAAATAAACCCCAAGCTTAATTAATTTCACCCTCATCCCCATTATTTTTCTCTCTCCTCCTCCTATCCCATTCTCATGGTGGGTTCGTCGGTGGTTTCCAATCATTGGTGGTTTCAGACTTTCAGGTCGTGGGTGGTATGCTCAATTCGCGGGGTTTGTTGGTGGTAGGTTGGTGGGTTCAGATCAGTGGGTTTGTGGGTAGATCAGTGGGTTTGTGGTTGGTTTGTGGGTTAGTTGGGGTCGGTGGGTTTGGTGGGTTGCTGCAATGGGTTTGGTGTATTCTTGGCTTGGGTCGGTGGGTTTGGTGGGTTGCTGCAATGGGTTTGGTGTATTCTTGGCTTAGATCGGTAGGTTTGGTGGGTTTCAGGTTTAGATCGTTTGTTAGGATCGGTGGTAGTGGGTACGTGAGCTCGTGGCTTAGATCGGTGGGTTTGGTGGCTTAGATCGGTGTTGCGGTTGGGTGGTGGTGGGTTCGGTGTTTTGTGGTGCTGGCTGGTGGTGTTGGGTTGTTCCGGTGTTGCTGCGTGGTGGTGGTGGGTGGTTTCCGTGCTGCTAGTGGTGGTGGGTTATTTAGTTTAATCTCGGTTAAATTTTTTTTTTTTTTTTTTGGGTTGGATTAATAGTTAACTATATGCCCTTATTTTTCAATAACCATGCTTAAGATCTTTTGCCTAGGTTTCCGCAAAACCCCTCTTTGTTGCGAGTGAAGTTTGGTGGTGGTAGAAGTCATGTTCTAATGTAATTAGTTTAGAATACAAGACATTATGGTGTTGATAAGTAATCATACAAACAACAAATTAAAAATATAAGCAACTTAGAATATAAAGGTTAAAATTTAAAACATAAAGGAAAACTATAGAACCTATTAATTAGATTAGAACATACAATAAACTTTAGACTATAGAGAATAATTGGACAAAAAAAAATGATATTATGTTTTCAATATAATAAAATAAAATACAAAAAAAAAAAAAAAATTACACGAATTTTTTTCCATGTGCAAGTAATGAGATTATTTTTAAAAATAAAACGTCTCATGCGATTGTACTAATTGCATATCCATCAACCTGAAAAAAAGTTAAAAATAATTAGAACATAAACACATAAAAATATTAATAGAATGTTTACTTACAATATTACTTGACTTTCCCGGGACAATTGCGACTATCATGATGGCGAAGCTCTCCACATGCTCTACATAATATTTTCTTCTTTTGACTTTGTTCAATAGCTTTTTCTCTGTCACTCTTTATTCTCTTGTCACTATTTGGAACATGGATATAATTTGACACACTGATCTCATTTGGAACATGGACATCATTTGGAACATTAACCTGATTTGGAACATGAACCCCCGTGCCTTTGTTCTTTGAAATTTTAGGAGGTTTGATCAAAACTTCAAAAGGTAGACTAGCTCCAATAAGCATTTCAATGTCTTTAACTTTGCTAGAAAGATTGTTGCTTCCATTTATTGTTTTCTTCCGTTCCAAATCTATCCTCATGACTCGAAGTTTTTTGACAAGATCACTAAGATCATCTTCATTATTTTGCACTAAACTCACACAAGCATGAATTTTAGACCATAAATCATTTAATAGCATCTTCTTATCTACTGCATTAATACATTCCTCCAACACATTACCCTCTAAATCAAAAATGGGCTTCTTATAAGCCATTGTACATCATTCAGAACGTAGGCCTTGGGAATTTTTTCTAACATCCTTGCCTTCCATACCCAAATAATATGCTTACAAGGCACACCATCACGTTCAAATTTTTTACAAAAACACTTGGTATCAAAGGTAGTTGGATAAAAACAACATCAAAAGTCCTCCTCCTAGATCCTTTCCTCAATTTGAAAATGTAAAACTCATTGTCCTTCTTCATCTCTTCAACACCATAATTAAAACATCCAATTTCAAACTCATATTGAAATTCATAGAAAATTGTTGTTGTAAACAACTCGGAAGCATCTTTCTATAAAGGAATTGGAGTCTTACACTCCGGACGCTTATTCTTCGAATCATTATCCATTTTATTTTTGAGTGTGCCTTTGAGCATCCAATGCACATTCAAACTTATAGAATATAGAAAGTAACTTTAAAACATAGAAGATAACTTTAGAACATAGAGTGAATTACATTAGAACATATAAAAATAATATACATGACATGCTTATTATGATCTAAATATTATTAAAACATAAAGCGAAAACTTTTAAACATGTAAGACAAAATTTAGAACATAAAAAGAGAACTATAAAATAAATAGTAAAACTTTAAAACATAAAAAGAAAACTTTAGAGCATAAAAGGAAAACTTTAGAACATAATGAATTAATTTATCTTCTAAACTTGCTTAGAACATATTTACTTTAGAGCATATTGAGTTACTTTAGAATGTAAAACATAAACTAGAACATTAATAACAAACTAAAGAGAGAAAAACACTTCAGAACATCGAGAGAAACATTAGAACATAAAAAGTAACTTTAGAACATATTTCGATTATTACATATTACCTCATGTAGAACTCAATCAGAGTGAGATGAGGATTTGTAAACATAGTGAAAAAATTATTTTCAGTTTTTGATCTAGAAGTGGTCCTCATGATGCCACCCAAAAATAAATCTCTGAAATAGGTCGGAATCCACATATCACGTATATTGTACATATGCGCTAACCATTCATATTATTCAAATGGAATTCTGAAATAACTTAGTTCCATTTTTGTTCAAACTTTGTCGGCTTAATCTCTAAATGCCAAACACATGTACAAAGTTTTTTCAGAAAATCGATGTCTTGGGCGATTCCCTGACCTACTTTTTCAAGCACCTTTTTCATAATATGCCATATACAAAACCTATGTTCTGTAGTTTGAAAAAATTACGAATAGCAACTCTCATTGCAGGGTCTTGATCGGTAATCAAACAAACAGACTCATTATTTCCCATGGCTTTAAGAAAAGTTTTTAAAACCCATTCAAAAGAAGGTATATCTTCATGAGCTACAAAGATGCCGCAAAAGTAACACATTTCTCATGGTAATCAGCTCCAATAAATGAACCAAAGATCGTATTATATCTGTAACATACACAAATAATATATGCAGAAAATATTAGAACATAAGGATAAACTTTAGAACATAGAGATAAACTTTAGAACATTAAGGATAAACTTTAGAGCATAGTAATTTACTTTAATTATTAAACTTGCCAATAACATAGTTACTTTAGAACATAGTGAATTACTCCAGAACATAAACAATAAATTTAGAATATAGATTGAAGCTTTAAAACCTAATAAGTAAACTTTAGAACATATAGACATAATGTTTAGAACACAAGACATAATGTTTAAAACATCAGAACATGATGGATATTAGTTTAAAACATAAAGCATAAAGTGTAAAACGCAAGAGCATAAAGTTTAAAACATAAAAGCATGATTGATATATTTTAGAACATAAGGCATATATGTATAGAACATCATCATATATGTTTAGAGCATAAGACATACATAGTTTAGATTATAAGACATATATGTTTAGAACATCAGAAAATGATGGATATTTGTTTTGGAACACAAGGCAATAAGGCATAATGTTTAGAATATAAGAACTTATGTTTACAAAATTAGGATGTAAAAGTAAAATATTTAGAATATAAGAACGCAATAAATATTACTTAAGATTATGAAAAAAATATATATTTAAAACATCACTTGTTTGTTTTGAATGTGGTATCAAAAGAAACATATCGCCAAAAAGTTCATAATTTTTCCGACAAATAGGATCAACCCATAAAGCTCTACAAAGTCTATCTTCTTTATCAACATCATAGTCAAAGAAAAATGCACTCTATAACAATTTCTTATTTTGAAAATTATCCACAAACATTTGGGCATCTGATCCGTCAATGTAAGCCTTCAAATCTCTATAAAAAATTTTGAAATCTTGTTTAGATGCACCAATATTATCATGTGATCCAACTAATTCTTTCATCATAGTATAAGACCTCACAGGACCAACATTTACCTGTTTAAAAAGAGAAATAAAAATTACTATGATTAAGGTTAAACGTTAGAACATAATAAATCATAACAAAGAAAACATTATTTAGCACATAAGAATAATCACCTTTGAATTATCAACAATCAACTTTTTATGCATAAAATGCATTTTTCTATTATCCTTATGAAATTTTGCACAACTTGGAGTATATAAAGGATGATTATGTGCTTCTTTGAAATGAGTAACAACATACTTTCCGTCCTCATATCTCATACATATGTGAGCATTGCATCCTACGCGAGTGACTAAACGTTTACTAGTAATACGAACTTTTCCTTCTTCATCAACGGTTTGTCAAGCAATAGATTTTCTTATTGCTTTGAAACCTTCCTTATTGCAAACTCCATATTGAAAAGTAATTACATCTTTGTTATTATTCTTCCTTTTTGTAGTAGATTTCCTAGAAGTAAACCTAGCGGCATTTGCATATGCTTTGTAAAAACTAAGACCCTCCTCGGGATCTTTAAATATCATCCCCACACTGGGTTTTAACTCCTTGGGAACACTTGGAATCCATTACTTAGTGGTACCACCAGGACTAAATGATCCATCCACCTCAGGAGTACGATAAATAATACAAACTACATTAGAACATTAAAAAAAAAACATTAGAACTCGAAAGTAAACATTAGAATATAAAAAGTAAAATTTAAAACTAGAAGGTAAACTTTAAAACATACAATGAATGTTTTAGAACATAAAGAAAACAATAGAACGTAAAAATAAACTTTAAAAATAAAGAGGAGAGATACATAGAAAACTTTAGAACATACAGAGAAAACTTTAATTAGAACATTACTGATAAACTTTAGAACATAGTAAAGAAACTTTAGAACATGTAAGTAAAGTTTAGAACATGTAAGTAAATTGAAATTAAAGCATTAAAAACAATAAAATTACCTGAATGAGTAACAGAGGAAGAAGTAGAATTAGGTTCAACACCATCTAAATCCATGAATATGCAAAAACCTAATTTCAAAACACAAATTGTAGCAAAAAAGCAACCTGAAATTAAAATCCAATAAAATTCAAGCAAATAGAAAAACTCAAGCAAATAAAAAAAAAACTAGAAAACTAGAAGACAAAATTGATGAAATTAGGGAAAAAAAAACCTCAAGCAAATTCGCAAAAAAAAAAAAAATCTGGAAAAAAAAATCGAAAACTAAAATCGAAAAATTAAAACAAACAAATTGAAAATTAAAACAAAGAAATCTAAAGATGTAAACTCTAAATTGATGAAAGTAAAAACAAAAATAAGGAAAATCGAAAAAAAACCCAAAAAAAAAACAGAAAAATCGAAAAAAAAAACCAAAAAAAAAAAAACAAATTGAAAATAAAAACGATGAAATCTAAAGATGTAAACTCTAAATTGATGAAAGTACAAACAAAAAAAAAAGGAAAATCGCACAAAAAAAAAAAGATAAATCGAAACAAAAAATCGCATGCAAAATCTGAAAAGAAATCTGGAAAAAAAAAGGAATAAAATGAAATCAGAATATTTTAAGAATTGATAAACTTACCAGAGTTTGAATTCTTTGATAAAGATTGGGTACTTTTGAGTTTTTGAGTTTTGAGGAAAGAGAAGATTTCGAGGAGAGAGAAAATGTTGAGGAGAGAGAAGGAATTGTCTTGAGATTTAGGGTATTTTGTTAGAAAGGTAATAAAAAAATTGTACACAATTACAGAAATGCCATTACTAAAGGATGATTTAAGATGGTTAGATAAAAAACTAATAAATGGCTGAGATTGATTCTTATATAAGATTGGGTTCTTATATAGAGTAGGGTTCTTACATGAGCCTTCATATATATATATATATAGAAATGGGATCATATAAGACCACATCCCTTATGTGAGAACCTGGTATATGTGAGAACATATTACAACCATTGGATCAATTGCATCCAATGGTTACCATTCATCCCGGTCAAATATAATTTCAAAAAACAAAAAAAAAAAAATCAGCGTTTTCTCTCTCCTCCTTCATTTTGCAAGTTATTTTCTCTCTCCTCCTTCATCACCATTGTTGAATTTACCTCAATTGCAGCTATTCTATCTCATCTCTTTATGTATTTCCAGCAAAACCTACGATTCTCCCCTTCTTTCTCCCAAAACCCTAAAATCAATCGGCAATCAACGCATCAAAGATCAGCATTTCACAAAAACCGATTTCTTAGACGCCGAAATCCTGTTTTTGCTATCCTTGAGTTTCGAGGTCGGAACCATGAAGAATTCGGTGTTTTTGGTGATTGAAGAATTGATGATGAAGCTTAAAGAGGTGGCTTAAGAAGTGTGAGATGGTGAGCACCGAGGTTTGTTGTGATGTCATAGATTTGATGTACGAGAACGATGAGATATCGCGGATGTTAGTGGAATCGCCGGTGTACCTTGCGGCGACGATTGTGGTTAGTTTTTCTAATTTGATTTTTGTTATCATTATATTTCTTTGATTTAATTTCGATTTTGTAACAAGTTTTTTCTGATTTTGATTGCGAAATTTAGGGTTTTTCGATCATTTGTTTGTGTATTTGTGATTTTGATTGCTATTCATTCTAGGGATTCTTCAATTATATGTTTTCAATTCTTCATTCTAGGGATTCTGTCATCAGAAATACGGAAGTTGAAATTGTGGTTCCTGCTCATGTATTTGGTCTTGTGTATGGCGAAGGTGGTGCTAATCTATCTCGTCTGAAACAGGTAATCAATTCCTGATCATTGATCTTGATGTTTTTTTATTATCAATTTGTGCAGAAGGTTTCTTGATTATGAGTAAATTTCTTGAAATTCCCAGCATTTTGCTAATTTTGGATTCTAGTATGAATTGTTGATTGAGTTGAAAGATGTTTGTAGAATTCAATTGAGATTGGAATGGTAAATTAGGAATGGAGATGAGTTCGCAGTCATAGAGGCGGTTGGTGACTACTCGTGACTTGGTTGAAGAAGCTAAGAAGCGAATTGTCATTCTTTCGATATGTGTTGTCGGTCTTTCTTACCTCATGTTCTGTAAGATCACTGATACACAATAGGAATTTTCAGAAAGGAAAAAAAAAATGACTAATTTCTGTTGGATGCTTCTAAGGAGTTTGATTCTTATGGTGAGTGAGTGAGTCTATGCAACACAAGATTGGATTATTTATAGTATTCTTTTTATCACTTATTGAATTATTGAATAGCTTTAGGATGCAGAGCAAACTTTTTTGTTGTTTCCTATTGTGACATATTTGAACATATAATTATTTTTATGCTATGTTGATGCTTTTTTCATGGTACGTGATTGACCATATCTTTCTCATTCCTTTTACATATAGCTAGACTAGCTTCTAAATCTGTGTGATGCACGAGTCAAAGGAAAAAATAGTGTTTGGTTGTTGAGGTTCATAGTTATGGTTGTGGTCAATTTTTTGTAGTGATTATAATTCAACTATTGAGAGTTAAATGAAATTGGTTTTTCCAAAGTGTTAGGTTACTAACTGCTGATTATTGCTCCGTTTAACATAGAAATCACAACCCATTCTCATCGTATCTTATTGAATTTGATTATTACTCCGTTTAACATAGCAATTTAGGGATGTGTTCGATTGGGTGGATGCTAATAGTACAGGTCGTATAATTCCTCTTGAAGGAGCTGATGTCGAATATGATTTTGCCAGTAAAAAGATTGAGGAGATTGAATCTGATGTGATGAAACATATTGTGGAACAGAAAAAGTTACTTGGCATCACATTGGTAATGGAAACTTTATTAATTTAAAATATAAACTTTCTCATCGTATCTTATGTGCTTCATTAATTTGTCTCCTTGTACATACGTTACCATTGGAAAGGCATATATCTGTTACAAATGAGTAACTAAGTATTTGCTCATTTGTTAAATGAGCAAAAAAATTGATTGCTCATTTCCCAAATAATCAAAGAAATGTTTTCTTATTTTACAAATGAGTAACTTTTTTTGAAACATTTACAAATGAGTAACTAATTATTTGCTCATTTGACAAATGAGCAAAGAAATGTTTGCTCATTTCACAAATGAGCAAAGAAATGCTTGTTGATTTAATGAATGATTAAAGAAATGTTTGCTCATTTGACAAATAAGTAACTAACTAGCTATTTGCTCATTTGTAAAATTAACAAATAAGTATTTGCTGATTTGATAAATGAGCAACTAACTATTTGCTCATTTGCTAAAAGTTGATCTTTCTTCATTGATGTTTACAAAAAATTACAGGTTATAAAATTGCAAAACAATTCTTTGCTTATTTATCAAATGAGCAGATACTTTTGGCTCATTTTGTCAAAAAATAATATTTATTCTTTACCAATTTGTCAAAAATGAGCAATTAGTTTTTGCGCTCATTTGTCAAATGAGCAAATATTTTTTTGCTCATTTGCCAAATGAGCAAAAAAATTCAATGCTCCTTTTTCAAATGAGAAAACTATTTAATGCTCATTTGTCAAATAGGTTATTGGCTGACTTCCTGACTAATTCAAGCAATACAAGAATACTACTATATGTAGGATTTTGGTGCCATTGCAGTAATTTTACGGCTTGTTCTGCACAAGAGATGTATTATCTGAGGGAATGTCCAACTAGTCCAAGTAAACGAGTCTACATGACCTAGCATGTTTATAATTACCAATGGTACAGAAAATCAGGGAAAAAGCCCCATATATGTTAACAGATTTCATGAACATGCTAGGCTTAGGCTCTACGCTCTTGCTGACACCTAGCTAATGATCTAATGTAGTGATTCTTCAATAAGAGTATGAAATCTGTTAAAGAAGAGACATTTATACCTAGTAGAAACTTAATTCATTGGCAAAATTATGCATCAGACGTGTTTAGCTAAAGTGCTAAATCCAGCCATTAATGATGTTTCATGTTGTCCACATAGCTTGTGCAATTGGTACACTATTGTGAGCGGGAATGTTTGTGTGGTGGTTTCAGCTATAAGAGAGGTAATTTATATTCTAGTTTAATCCTACATTTCCATTTATATTTTCCTAAACCAGTTGAGGTGCTTTGGCAAATGATGTCTTCACAGGTTCTCATATTAGTGATGATTGCATGAGATAAAGGTTGTGACCTTATGTTATCAAACTCATCCTGAATCATGTTAGTTTACTCTAGGGTTGTTGTCTCAACATGCTAGATGCCTGCAACACATAACTGACTACTTCGTATAATGGTTGAACAAGCATCAATGAAACACATGAAACTTCAATCACAGGAAGAAACCTCATCTAACATATGTAACATGAGGCGAGAAGAAAAACAGGGATTAAAAAGAGAGAAGAAAAGGACACCATTGCAGATAATCTCTGATGTTTGATACCCACATAAGGAAGAAGCACTGAAACCTAAACTGCTTGAATAATTGAGGAATTGGTCTTTTAGACTTAATACTAAGAAGAAATTTATGATATAGCAGGTTAAGTGCTGAGGATAGTTTTAACCGTGTCAAATGAGCAAATGATTCTTGTTCATTTTGTCAAATTAATGCTCATTTGTGAGTGCGTTTGAATGTTTTAAATACGTTAGCCTACTAGCTCAAGGGTAGAGCATTGTGCAAATTCACAAAAGATGTGGGTTCGAATCCCACGTAGGTTCATTTATGTAATGTGGAAACACCAGTTTGTATGAGAGTTTAATTATAACAAAGTTTATATAGTTATAAATCATTTCAAACCATTTTTTTGCTCATATAATTTAGTACGAATTTGATTTTTATTTATTTTTAATTAATTTTGTTTATAGAGATAACCTATGTAGGAATTGAACCTACATCCCCTATGCATTTTCATAGTGCTATACCAATTGAGCTAATAGGTTTTATCATATGTTTTAAATCATTTTCAATGTTATAAAATTTTAATCAGTTCATTTGATAAATCAACAAAGAATTGTTTGCCCATTTGATAAATCAACAAAGAATTGTTGCTCATTTGATAAATGAGCAAAGATTTGTTTGCTCGTCTGATAAATGAGTAAAGAATTATGTGCTCATTTGATAAATGAGCAAATAATTGCTTACTCATTTGACAAATGAGCAAGATTTATTTGCTCATTTGACAAATGAGCAAGATATATTTTCTCATTTGACAAATGAGCAAGAATTATTTGCTCATTTGACAAAATGAGCAAATAATTGCTTGCTCATTTGACGTCATACACAAGCCAAATAAGCCAAATATTATGCATTATCTCTTATAAGAAAATCTTGTAATACTTGAGGGCTAAATAATAAGACAAATATTATGCACCAATTTATTCCTTGCTCTTTCTTATTTGTACAGACAATCAAGAATTAGTTTGATCATTTGACCAAAGCTCTTATCTTACACCACAACTCCACCCTCACCTTACCCAATCACACGCACAACTCCACCAAAGCTCTTATCTTACACCACAACTCCACCCTCACCTTACCCAATCACACGCACAACAACAACAATAACACCATAGCAGGCCACACATCCTAATATCTACGCCACCAACCATTCCCTGCTACCAGCAATTTTGTAGCCATCGTTCCCAGCCAACACTAAGCTGTTGCTACAGTCCTCACGTATAGCCACGCCACACATTGCAGCACACCAACATCACCCTGTAACAAATTACCACCAATCAGGACCCCATAATAGCAACCCAAACCACCTAATTTCCTCAATTCAACCCTCCAAACAATATTTCAAGTGATGTCACGCTATCAGGTGAGAGGTAAAATAAAACTTCTTTAATCACTCATACACTCTCAAACAAATACAAAACATTTTACATAGCACTTTATCACAAGTTGATACTGTTATAATATTTGCTACCTTATATTACATTATCAATTGTAAATAACCTACTTTGACCCTTAATTATTAGCTATTAAACTCCACTTGCTAGAATGTCTAGATTAATCACTAGAGTTAAAAGAAGTAAGTAACTTGAAATATTTATAGAGTTAAAATTATGTTAACGAGTGTTATATGGAAGGTAATGGATGGAAAAAAAAATCATATATAAAATAGCCATTAAATTAAACTGGAAAACGGAGAATTATAGTACTGGTACAAATTATATAACCATATTCCACACAGTTGAGACAGAGTACAAGAAAGATGAAATATGCTCCCATGCTTGGGGATGAGCAAGCTTCCCAAAGTTCCGCTTACAAAGTTACATAAATGTACAACCACTAAGTCTATTAGCATCACGAAAAACCATCCATTGCCATTACCTTTGGTATTGGGCAAGCTGCCCAATCTAAGCTATAGCTTTATCATTTCTCATACCAAGACTAAGTCCCCAATTTGAATGTAGAAGGGCTCAAAATACAAGAGAAGAAAATTTTAAACCAAACATTCAAAGACGACATACTCAATTATATTTGGTTAAATGCACAATGTTGCCACATTGAACAATCATAGAGCTGTATGTTGATCATCAAATACAAAATCAATTTATACAAACGAACCAATTTACCATTATACAATTACCTCTAACAAAGCTACTCTAACTACATTCATATCAAGTAATTCCACTTCCCTTCTTAATTGACCTGCAATTATACCCGAAACGAATGCCGAACATAATATATATATATATATATATATATATATATATATATATATATATATATATATATATATATATAATCAAAATTCGTAAACAAAAACTTACTTCCTTCTTTCATATGTAAGAACAGAAGATGTCGGTTCTTGATTCGAATTTGTAATTAAAACCATTTTCTGATTTACGAAGTAGCATAAACTAGGGTTTTTTGTTCTTCAATTAGAAGAGTGAAAATCGAATAAAGCAATCCAAAAACTAAACAAATCTTGAAAAGGATAACAGTAATTACCAGATTGAAGTGCGAATTCGAAATTTTCAGAGCAGTAAAATCGAAATTAAAGTGTTGAACAAACCTTGATAATTATCGAGCCTTCAAATTCTTTAATCGAAGTTATTCGTACTTGTGAAGAAGAAGATGAAATCAAAATTGTCAAGCCTTCAAATTGATAAATCAATCGCCATTGATAATTACGGAGCTTCGTTGTGCAGAGAGAATAATTGAGAAAATTGAAGCAGTTAAGCGTGCAGTAGTTTTGTTATTCAGCTTTGTGTTTTAATCTCGGCCGTTGAATTTCATATAATCTAATGGCTGGTATTGGTTCTCACATAGATGAAGGTTCTCACATAAACGGTGGCTCTCACCGGATTCCGATATATTATCGTTTTATAATATTTATCAATTATCCTTAATTAGTTAATTGTTGTGTGTTATTTGGTCGCAGTAAATTAAGTACTTTCATAAGATAATATATTAATTGATCAACATAGTCAAAGTTCGTATATGTTCGATTAATTGCCCATTAAACTTCCAAAAAAAAAAATAATCGCAATCACTTTAGCAAAACGGAGGTCAACCTATATATAGAACTTTGAAAAAGAAACATGAATATTATTGATGGCAAGAGTATTTAGTTTGCATAACATTGTTTTTGGGAATTAGAATCCCGTTTTACGCACTTAGGATTTAGGAATATTTCCTTAGCTCAAAATATATACTAAAATACTTAGGAAACTTTTTCATCTTATTAAATTAGAGAAATTGCAACACAATATTATTCCTAATTCTCAAAATTTTGCCATTGAAGTAAAATTACGAAGAAGGAAAAACCAAAGAATCGATGATCTTCCAAAAGCGATACTTGCTAACATACTTGCGAAACTCCTCGCTAAAACCATCTTACATTGCAAAACAGTTTGCAAAGAATTCAACAACATAATCGCAAACCCGAAATTTGCCGAATTATACTACCAAAACTCCCATCTTAGCCTTGTAAGTCTCCGAAAAAATCCTCAATTTCATCATAACTTACATAGTGATGATACTAATCAATTCTTCATGATTGAAGGCTACACGAGTACTAGTAAACACGTTAATTATATGTTCGAGTCTTCTCAATTCGAGCATTTGGGTAATTTCATGTACAACGAATGCTACAAGGTTGTAAATTCTTGTAGAGGAATTCTTCTACTAAGAAAAGAAACTTGTAAGGGTAAAGATACTGGCTTAGAACACTTTGTTAGCTCGTTAGCCATATGCAACCCCGTAACACACGATTTTATGTATCTTGAAGATCCCTATTTGGCTAGCAAAACTACATCTTTATATGGTATAGGATTTAGCCCTAGAACTAAACAATACAAGGTTGTTGGATTGTTGCACATATTTAATGGTACTAAAACCCATATTGATGTACTAACACTTTGTAGTGGTAGTAGTGGCAAAAGTTATTGGAGACCAACAAATCAAGGTCACTTTGATCATAAAATACGGCCTACAAATAATCCTCCTTTTGAGTTGAATGGAGTTTTATACTGGTTTGCTACAGGAGAGAAAATCGCGTGTTTTGACATTGACAAGGAAGAGTTTTATCATCTCCCCTCGCCGTGTAGTGGAGATAATAATAAGCATCGGAAAATTCTCGTTACATGGATCATCACTAGGTGTTGGGATTACGGGTATAGGAAATTCTCGTTCAAGGCTCGAGTTGTGGGCAGGGGCGGACCCACCTTTAGTCATAGTGGGTCCGGTGACACAGTATTTTTTTTTTAAAAAAAATATCAAAGAGACCCCTTATTATAGATAGGTGATCTCTTTGATGCTGCTATTGGTAACAACAAACAATATCAAAGAGACCTCTTATTAAGATAGGCGATCTCTTTAATGCTGCTATTGCTACAAAAGACTTGCTGTGGTTATTTTTAAATATTAAAGAGACCTGTTATTTATATAAGAGGTCTCTTTGATGCTGCTATTGCATTTCGCAATTTTTTTGCGCTACTTTCTTTTTCATTAAAGAGACCAGTTTTATTTAATAACTGGTCTCTTAAGTTATCTCACTTTTTTTTGTATAATTTTTTAATAATTTTTTTCCCTTTTTATATCTTATATTTGTACAGCCAATTTTAATATTTCCCCATAAAGATTATCAATTAACTAAAAAATCATAAAGTTAATTCAATATAATAATTTTATTGTACCATTTGTTTATAACATGTTATTTGTAGTATTTTCGACTTGTAAAATTGAATTCTTAAGTACTGTATTTGGTTGTGGTATGAATTTTTGTGTCCTATTTTTGGATTGCAATCAATTTGGTGAAATATATATATATATATATATATATATATATATATATATATATATAATTTTTGGATTGAAATTAATTATGAACAAGACATGGAAAAAAAAATTGTACTTTCACAAATAATCAATAATTGATGGTGACACACTATCTCGGAAATCCTGGATCCGCCACTGGTTGTGGGTAATGAAAGAGTATGAAGCGAGTGATTTATGGAGCAAAATTTATGTGATTGAGAATATGCTTGATGACAAGATTAATGAATCCGTTGTTAATTTGAACATAAAGTTTGTTGAAGATTATGATTGTGGGATGATTTTTTTTTTTTTTATTCAATTGGAAGATTCATGTCACTTGATGACTTATGATACTAGAAAAAAATGCGTCAAAAAGGCGATAACTCGTTGGGTTAATTCAAGGATGGATGTGCAATTTTATGTTCCGAGTTTTTTTCCTGATCTTAGTAGCATTCGTAAGAGTACCTACAAGTGAGTTATCATATTGTATTTTACATCAAGTCAATTTTCTCTGATCCAGTCTAAGCGTCCAACCTCCTCCGATTCGATTGAGGGATGTGATGGAGAATAATATATGCGTAATTACAATTTTATAAAGTTTCATATGTGGATGGCCATACCGTGTGGTCAGGTTACTTCGTTAGTGTTATAGGGGTACTTGGTTAGTGTTATAGGGTCACTCGTTTAGGGTTTACTTGAATTGATAGTGTTATAGCACAGAGTTACTTGGTCGATCTCATAGGGGTTACTTACAAGGATATATTTTTATAACGTAAAATAATACTTTATCTTTTTTCTTTTATTATTATGGAATATCTTTATGTATCTTAGATAATAATTCATAATTAGTTTACCCTATTTAAGTTTTTTGATTTTTTTTTTTTTTGGAAAAACTTAAGTTATAATGCATAATTCAAGGTAGAGATTTCCTTACTTAAAGCCCTGTCATAACTCCACAATCAATTAATTCCAAAAAAATTAAGTTAAAAATGGAACATATTCAATATGAGTAGATCATTTTGAAACTCCCAAAATAGTATATAGGACTAACATTATGAAACGGAGGGAGTATAATTAGAAATCTTTTTATAACCCTGTATTATATATTTTGACCAATATAAAACACTCTAATTGAGGAGTTTCACAATATAATCTAAGATTTTGCAACAATATCGAGTGTGGTTGTTGAATATGAATGTGACTTAAATGGAGTTGAAATCAATTGTTGCAAAATTAAGCATAAAGGGAAGCAATACTGCTAATCGAGAAGCTAATTTTTCAAAATTGTTGCTATTTTCGGATAGGATAGCTTATTTTTAATGGTAAAGGGACGAGTTTTTCCTGTTCATCCAGTTAATAATATTTTTTTTTATTTTTTGTTTTTTGACAATAGCAAATTGACAAGAGCACAACTAAAGCACTAAATTAGAGAGTGCAACGACACTTCTTTGCTATATCGTTGGCCCGTTGCACCTGTTCCCTCTTGACCTTAATAATAGAACATTTCCTGAATCTAATGGCCACTTTCTTAATCTCCTCAAGCATCCAAGCAATCGAAATTTCATTCCCTTAGGCACTTCTTAGGTTTTCAAGCAATAACGTGGAGTCGGAAAGGATGAGTACTTCCTCCTTTCCTTGTGTTTCTGCCCATTTTAACGCTTCTAGGCATGCCCAAGCCTCACATTGTAAAGCTGAGGATGCCGTCCCATATCTACCTCCCCCATTGAAGATGTAAGATTGGTCGGGCCTAGTGATAGCCCAGCCGATACCCGCCCTCGTGGACGCCTTATCCCAAGAGCCATTAACCTGCAAAATAAAGTTAGCAAAGCTTGTTTTCTGTACCCTAAGTGTACATGGTTAAAGCCAAGCGGCAGGGTGGGCTCAGTACTTTCTTCTATCATACTCGGGCCCAGGCCCCCTACCCCTTCAGTGAACACCTCATGTTCCTTAAGTGCTATGTTAACCAGTGCTGTAGTCGTTGTCGTGGTTACAACAGCTCCCTTAAAAACGATTACATTCCTTGCCGTCCACAGACCCCATAGAGTTGCAATAAACTTGGTGATACGTGTACTATGTCTACCATCCTCGCTATAGAAGAGCAGGATAAAGTGTTGGATCCAACTTCGAAGAGAAGGGAGTCCAGTAATATCATAGCAAATGGTCATGGGACTACTATCCTAGACTGCCTTTGCTAGAGAACAGAAACGGAACAGATGCTTGCTGTCTTCCAAATCCAAACAACAAAAACCATAGATTGCATTGATTGATATGCCTCAGTTGCCAGGTTTACCTTTACCGCTATGCCATCATGAAGGACACTACTTAAAAAACAGGTCATTTCCGACGGAAAAATTCCGTCGGAATCACCCTAAATTCCGTCCGAAAACCTGTTTCCGACGGAATTTCCGTCGAAACCGGTTGTCGAAAAATCTTTTGTAGGAAAAAACGACCTTTTTCGACGGAATTATTTCATCGGAAGAGGAATTCCAGAACCAGAAATTCTGTCGGAAAGTTCCGAGGAAATACAAATCCGCCGAAAACTTCCAATAGAAATTCCGTCGGAAACTGCTTTAAAAAAACAAAAAAAAACGCCTCCCACCACCAGGCCACACCACCAGCTTAACCAGAACCCATCCACCAGAGCCACGTAACCTGAACCCACCACCTTAACCCTTCCAGGAACCACCCAGATCTAGAACAAACGACCACCTACGAAACCACCAAAAACCCTAACTAATCCTAACCCACGCCACCAAACCCAACCAGACCACCCAGAAACTCGAAACCACCCAAAGTACCCGAAACCACCCGAAAAAACCTAAAACCATCTAGATCTAGAACAAATGGCCACCCACAACCACCACCCAGACCCATGCCACCAAACCCACGAAACCCCTAAAACCCTAACTAAAACCCACGAAACCACGAAAACCCTAACCCACGCTAGAAACCACGACATCACCCAAAAATTCACAAATCGCCACCCACCACCAGCCCACACATCACACACGCACACACAACAACTCAAAACCCAATTTTTTTTTAAAAAAACAAAGAAAAATTAAAACATCAAACATACCTTTAATTGAAATGGGCTTCGAATTTCACCACGAAAAGGGTATAACAAGGCCAAATTCGGCCATGAAAAGTCTAGATCTAGGCTTTTAGTGGTCGAATTTGGCCTAAAAAACCTTCAAAATAATCAAAACAAAACTCATGGTGGTGGTGTTGATTGCGTAGCAGCGGTGGTGGTGTTGGTTGCGCAGCGGCAGTGTTGGTGGGAGAAGGAGAAGGAGAAGAGAGGAGAACTGAGAAGGAGAAGAGAAATGAAGGAAGGAGAAGGAGAAGAGAGAGAAAGAGAGGGCGGAAGAGAGAGAAGAACAGAGAAGGAGAAGAGAAATGAAGGAATGAGAATGAGAAGAGAGAGAAAGAGAGGGCGGAAGAGAGAGAAGAACTGAGAAGGAGAAGAGAAATGAAGGAAGAAGAAGGAGAAGAGAGAGAAAGAGAGGGCGGAGGAAAGAGAAGGAGGGAGGAAGAGAAGAGAAATGAAGGAAGAGAAGAGGAAAGAGGAGAGGAGAGGAGAGAGAGAAAAGATCAGAGATTAAGGGGGAGGGTTGGTTTTTTTTATATAATTAAATTCCGACGGAATATTCCGTCGGAAATTTCCGACGGACTTTAATTCCGTCGGAAAATTAAATTTCTGACGGAATATTTCGTCGGAATTCTCATATATTTCGATGGATACCGTCAGAAATTTCCGACGAAATAAAAATCCGTCGAAATTTCTTATTTTTCCGACGAAAATACGTGTCCGTCGGAAACTGTCCGTCGTAAATCGGCCTATTTCTAGTAGTGGGAGTTTCCACGGGAAGATCTTCCATTTTGGCTGGATGTTCAATCTCAAAATGAGTTTTGCAAAGTCTTCATCTTTTGTGGAAAAGAAATAGTTGTTTATCATTTGGTCTTTAGAGAGAAAGTAATAGCTAGTTTTTATACTGTATCTCCCAGACGAGTGGTAAATCCAATATAAATAATCTTCCTTCGGTTTCGACGGTAGTTCCATAGAGAGGATGTTTTTGGAACTATTCCAATCGAAACATTGTCTAACCTTACCAGGATCCCAAGAGACATTATCCCTATCTATGAAGTCGCTCACCATCCATCTCATGGATGCCCCAAGTGTTTGGTTCGAGTTTGCAACTGGGGTTAGCCCCCTAACCCAAGGCATGCTAATGGCCTTTATGTTTTCTCCATTGCCAACCTTCCAAGCAAACCCCTCCTTGAAAGAAGCAACCACCTTTTGTAATCCTGACTTTCCCATAGAGGGGTTTCCCACCCTCTTAACAGGCCTTGAGATCTTGCAAATTCCACATGGTTGGAAGCTAGTATGCACTCTTGAGATGAGGAGCAGGGGGTTAAGATGCATCTGTGATGCTTGTTTAAAGAGCAAAGCTTCGTTAAGTTTTGAAGTACAACGAATGTCTAGCCCCCCCATACTCTTTGGGAGTTGGATTACTTCCTTTTTAACCCAATGCATACCCTTATTACCATCATTCGCCCACCAAAACTTAGCGATAAGTAAATCAATTTTGTTTTCTATACTTTGGGGAAGCTTAAGACATTTCATGACATGAGCCGATATACTAACCAAGACTGTGTTGATGAGAACCAGTTTCGCTGCTTGGGATAAATGCAACGAGGCCCAGGAGATTATTTTCCCTATCACTTTATCAATAAGGTATTGGAAAGATAACTTTTTCTTACCTTGGATATCTATCGGAGCACCCAGGTGCAGTCCCACGTTTGACTTCTCTGACATAGACAAGATCCTTTTTAGAGAGCGTCTAACCTCCTCCGGCACACCCGAAGAGAACTTAAAAAAGGATTTTTGAAGGTTTAACCTTTTCCCCGAGGCGTTACCAAACCTTTGAAGAATGTCACTCACACACAAACAAGATTCCTCGGTAGCCTTGAAGAAAAGCATAGCATCATCAGCAAAGAAAATATGGGAGATGGCCGGGGATCTCCTAGAAACCTTGAAGCCCTTTATTTGGTTTATATCTTCAGCAAGGGTTAGCATTCTGGATAAAATAACCATACAAAAGAGAAAAAGATAAGGGGAAAGGGGGTCCCCTTGTCTTAGCCCACACTTGGGGGAGAACGGATTCAAGGTGTGCCTGTTGATGACTGTTTTGTAACTCACTGCTGAGACACATTGTGAGATAAACCTTATCCAATGGTATGAGAACCCGTACATCTGAAGAACCTTTGTAAGAAAGACCCAGTTTACCCTGTCATAGGCTTTAGACATGTCTATTTTGACCGCTGTGAAGTTCGAACTCTTTTTGGAATTTATGAGATGCATGAGCTCATGGCTCAAAAGAATATTGTCCTCCATATATCTGCCAGGGATAAAGGCATTTTAGTAATCAGAAATGATGCCAGGGAGCACCATTTTCAAACGGTTGACTAGGCACTTAGAAATACATTTGTAGACTGTGTTGCAGAGGCTTATAAGTCTGAAGTTATTAGCAATTTCTGGTACCTTAACTTTCGGGATGAGAACAAGAAGCGTTTGGTTCCATTCTTTTAGCATATTACCAGAAACGAGGAACTGTTGGAAACTATCGACAACAAGTTGGACAACTTCCTTCCAATAAATATGGAAAAAAATCAGCAGTGAATCCATCCGGTCTCAACAATTTCGAACCCTGCATATCAAACATAGCTTTCCTAATTTCTTAAATAGTGAAGCGTCTGTCTAACCATTCACGATCCTCCCTACTTATTTCTTAGATATGCAATTGTCGAAGCAGTAAATCAATGTCCTCCTCGTGATTGATCCCAACGGTTGGAATGAAAATTTCTTTGACCGAATTAATAACTACATCCTCCACTTCATCTTGCCCTTCGACCCATGCATCTTCATCTGTTCTTAAAGTCAGAATTTCCTTGTGCATTTGTTTTTGTTTCGCCCTCCTATACATCAAATGAGTGGGGAAATCACCGAACATGATCCAGTTGGATTTCATTCTTTGTTTCCAGTACTCAAAGTTGAGCTTGCACTCTGGAATAAGAGAATTAATTTGATTGATGTAGTACTCCTTTCTCTGTATTGAGTCAATGTTATCCCCCACCATACTCAAATCCTTAGAAACATTCCTCCAATTAATTCCCCAAACCTTCTTGTTTTTTAAACACCAACTTTGAAGAGTAGTTCTCAACACACTTAACTTTTTAGTAAGCTGAAACATACATGAACCTTGTACTTCGAGCTTCCAAGTATCATGAACCATTGCTATTACCTCCCGGAAACTGGAGGTACCAATTTTCAATTTGGTAAGGCCTGTTTGACATTTTAGAAGTAGGATTTGAATAGTAAGTGATTGCAGCATGATCGGAGCATATGATGGGCTCATGAACAAATCTTCCTTCCGGGGAGTGATTGAACCACTCCCCGATAATATAGGATCCGTCAAGTCTTTCTAGAATGAGCTCTTGTTGTTTTCTCTTGTTGCTCCAAGTAAACCACGACCCTGAGAACGGAACCTCGGTAACATCACTACTTAGTCTCCAATCAAGAAAAGCATCACTTCCTTTAATAATACAAAAATGTCCTTATTATTGGTGATTTCAATTTGGTTGAAATCACCAATAATAAGGACATTTTTGTATTCGTCCAATAGAAGTTGTAGAAATTCCCATACTACTTTCCTATTTTCCACCTGAGGCTCACCGTAAAGGAAAAGCACATGCTTAGAATTTCCATTAATCTCAGAGATTTTACAAAGGATGAAATTCTTTGACGAGTACAAGCATTCCACTACATCATTACACCAACTTAGAATTAAAAGACCCCCACTACCATCCGAATCATACCCAAAAACTGAACTTGGTCTAAGAAAATCTAAATTATGAGCGGCATTAATATAAGCCATATTAGTTTCCGATACAAACATAAACATAGGAAGTTTTGATCAGTAGATCCATACTAGATATGGGATTACAAGGGAGTGTGGATCATTCAAGCCCCTGCAATTCCAAGCAATGATATTCATAAACCCCTCGGGGGCTGTTTTGGTGCAGCCACCTCACCCTTTGTCGCAAGTTCCACCGACTCTAAGATAGTCACCTGTAAGTCAATATCCATGTCATCTTGAATTACCCTTAGCATTGAAGTAACCTCTTCACTCTTTTGTCTATTGCAAGATTCGGAGGAGGAAGATGACAGTTCTTGCGGCCTCTTTAGTTTCCTTGCCATATTAGGGTCGAAAATGGCCTTCGAAGCAAACCTGTTGTCACCATTTTTATCTTTTAACCAAATGTTGAACCCTCCCTTCAACGACCATCTGTGCAGCCTCTTAAGTCTCCTTCTTTCCACCCAACTATAGTCCGTTTCACTTTGCCTGACCGAGTCACTGTTACAAGAATGCAGATTATGCTTTGTTGCTTCCTTTGTTCTCTGCCTTGCATTAGCACTGTCATCATAATTAAATAACTCGGTAAATTTAAAAGAACTAAAAGGAGATACCGGGGTATTAGGAGGGTTAAACTCTGTGAGAGGGAGGTTCGAAAACCCTCCAAGATCAGAATTAGTGAGCCTTAGGAATGGTGGAGTAGAGGCCCTCATCCCATGTGTAATCCTTCGTGGATCATTGTTTCTTGCATTCTTGATTCCCAGAGAAAGGATAGTACTTGCTTCAATCACACACGCATATTCCTTGTCATTTAGATGCTCAGATTCCACCCTGGTTGTCGCCATTAGTGAAGGATTAAACATCCTAGGTTGCGGCAAAGAGGTTGGGGGTGGGGCTTGAATTCTATTACCCATAAAGATGGAGTTGTTGGTGCCAAAAGCAATAGGTGAAGCAGCCCATTCAGAGATGCCCAAGGTATGAAATAGGGTTCCTAGGCCTCTGCCTTGTTACTGTCCTTGTTGGCCTGCTGAGGCCTCGCCTATTTCAAAGGTGGATCCTTTGAGCATGGGCCTCTGTTGAGCAGCAGAGGATTCCCCCACCTCATAAATGGATCCCTTAAAAATAGGTCTAGTAAGGGGTGGAAGAGAAGCCTCTCCCCCTTGAGATTGTGGCCGACTATGATTAGGGTTTGACACCTTATTTGAAGTAAATTCTGCATATGGATCGTTTCCCATCCCAAGTCTTTTTCCAGGTGAAAGTGTGCGAGATCCATTTGAGTTGGTGCGCTCTCCATCTTTGCTAATTCCGAATCCTCAGAAAAGTCCTCCTCCCCGGTGTGAAAGTGTTCACTATTGTCGCTGTCCGGGGAGTAAGGTGGATTCTCGTGAAATCTACCATCATCAAATTCCATATTTTCATTCGGAACTCTTTGATAGATTGTATTATCTTCTGGTTCCTCTAGTCGCCTCAAATGTGCGCTAGTATTGCGAAATCTGTAACTGCCCGGTAAACCATAAATATAGTTAGTATAAAAAGGATATTCAGACGGGCCATACAAGACCCTTATACCGTCTGCCTCAACTTCATCGAGTCTGCTCCTGACCCTTCTTCTAGCTGTCACAGGGTGCAGCGAGCATTTAGCCGTAGAGTGGCTAGCACTCCCACACAGCTTGCGAAATTTGAAGACCCCTTCATACCTTAGATAAACCCATATAACCCGATCACCCTCAAGAGGAATGAAGCAGCTCAGTATGAGGGGGAGTGAAATATCAACGAGCATTCTCGCCTTTAATTCTGCTTGGAGAGGAAGATTCTCTCCGTCACGATCAAGCTCCTCTATATATCTCACATGTCGAAAGATTTGACGGGCATAATCAATGGTTAAGTAAGCCGATGGCAGTCCATAGACTCTTACCCACAACCTTGTCATGGTGAAACTCATTTGGTGGGGAACAAAGTCGGGTTTGTGCCTTCTTAAATTGACGATTCTGCCTTCAATGATCGTAGAGGTGATGCAGACCAGGCCCTCCTGATCTTCCCTGCTTAAACATTCGAAAAGATAGTAAGGTCCAGATCAGTGGACCTTGATTTTACCCCTTCTTATCCACCAAGAATTAACAATGAGTTGCACAAGAGACTCAGATGGGGGGTGTGGTCCAACAAAAGACCCAATGACACAAGCATTGAAATTAATATGACTAGCATCCAAATTAAAATCCGCTGGAGGAGGAATGAGTGCCCCCCTCTAAGATCTAGGTTGTTATACGTACTCATTCTGGAAGTTGTGAGATTGATTAAGATTACTCATACTTTACAAAAGACAGAAAAGACAGTAGAAAGGAAAGAGGAAGGAGTATAAAAAGACAAGAGTAAACAGATCGAAGAAGAAAGAGAATACTAAGAAAAGAAGAGGAATGTGTTTGAGATGTTTTGACGAGGAACTTCTTGCATTTATAGCAGAGAAAGTGTATTGGTAGACGCACCAGTATAAGCATTGGGAGCAAGAACATTGCAATTTACAATGCTAATAAAACCTAGCAGCAGCCTAATAATAGGTATTGACGGCTAATTTTGAGCTTGGAGCATTTAATGCAAAACGGGGATTAGTTGTTTGAGCCGCCTAAATAATAGCCCAGCTGATTTGTAGCAACCAAGGAGAGGTGAAAGGTTTGTAGCTTTTGCAAAAAAAGAAGAGTATTCCCAGTAATGACAGAGAACTTGGGAGATGGAGAAAAGGGATAGCCTTGGAAGAAGGAACGAGGGTAAAACCACAGACACAAGAAAACCCTATCCCTATCCCAATCCACGAGCGCAGAAGGAGATTACTAGAAGATATTATGGAACAAAATCTAGCACTGTTACTTAGCATAAACCCTAGCTCAGCTAAGGAAGAACTCACCTATGGTAAGAAGAAATCACCTATGGTGAGAAGAGCTCACTTTCTAGTGAGAGAAGCTCCCGTTTAGAGAGAGAAATTTTTTTGTTATCTTTCTCTCCTCCATCATATCACACAAAAACGTAAACATGTTTCCTATTATTAGTTTGTAAATATCAAACAATAACGTAAACATGTTTCGATTATAATTCTATTAATATTCTCTTAAAAATGTTGAAACGAATTAAAAAAAATAAATCAAATAAACGGTGTAACAATCTGATTTTTTATTTTTTATGGTTAGGTATAACAATCTGTTTTTATGGTTAACTATACAACTGTCTGGGCAGCTAATTAATTAAGCTCTACATTTCATCTGATTGACTAATTTCACATTTAACTAGAAGACATTTAACCAATTAAGCTCAAGTACTATATATCCCTTAAAAAGGTAAGAAGTAGAAAGGTAAGAACTAAGAAGACTTGTGTATAAGTATGGTTTCTTGTGTGTATATATTGAATGTCCATGACTCATATTTATACTTGAAGATGGAGTTTGGTATAAATGGTCGGAATTCCTGAACTCTTGTATCCATAATAATATTTTAGAACGTTCACGAACCATATACTCAAGTTGCTTCTAATGTCAATAATTCTTTAAAATGTTCAAGTAGATAATTCTAGAGAAATTTTGAGCAAAACTTACCTTCTTGAATTTTCCCAAAAACTTCTAAAATGTGTACAAATACTCTATTAAAAAAATGGGCCTGAGTAGTTGCCTAAGTGAAATAGTTGGATTGTACGTTTTTACCATATTTCACAACTAATGTCAATGATACAAAGTAAAAATGAAATGCTCCAAATAAGAAAATTATGAAATTATGAAAACGTAGTAAAATATAATTGTCAACTAACCATGGTGGTAAATTTGCAATTAGCACGATTTAACTCTTTAATTTAAAATAATGTTCCTTATATAAAATGAAATATAAAAAATAAAAGGTTAGTTCAAGTTTGACCAAGTGAAATTCGGGTGGAAAGGAACATGTTATTTACAACTTTTTTTTTCACACAAAAAATAAAACAAAACACTAGTATCCATTTTCCAATATGTGAAGTTATTTCTTTTATCGATCTATATGACTAGATAGTACACGACGTGAGCTATCTAGAAAAAATTTTAAATCACGGTTTATATCTAATAAATTTCTGAGATGTATATACTTAACTTTAATTATAAAAAAAAAAAAAACATTTAATTTTTTAGTGACGATTAAAAACAATAATTTAATGCACCGTATTTAGTTTAATTTTTGGTAAAACAATAATTTCTTAAACTTTCTTAACCAAATTTGATTATGTCATCCATAACTGTTGGATAAAGAAAATAAAAAAATTTCCTAAACTTGGCCTAAATGAAATTAACCAACCTATACTACAACGAACCCTTATTACTATGTAGGGCTGCTAGCTTCGTCATATAATTCAATTGCTTACAAATAAACTATCCATAAATAACTGATCAAGGGCACTACAACGACTCATCATATAATATAAGTATGATCAATCATAAATAACTATAATGATATTCTCTTATATATATATCTTGTTAATTAAGATTAAGACTCTCATTGTAACCTTATTAATATTGATCAATATCTTATTAGAATATTCTCTATCACTACCCTCTTTTGCACCACACACACAAAAAAAAAAAAAAAAAAAAAAAAAGGAAAAAAAATAATAATTATATCTTATATTAACCATACGGATATGTATAAGTCCTCCCCAAAAAAGTAATGAACCTACCGATATGTATATAGAAGAGTGATTTAAGGGATGGATTTCTCATTCATTAGTTATGGTTATACAAGATAGTAATTGCTAAAAATTAATTAGGAGAATAAAATCAGCAAGATGCGTTAAACAAATACATGGTGCGATTTTTTTTTTTTTTTTCTTTATGAAACAAAAATATTATGTGTTGATAACTACAAATTAATAAAAGACGTATAGATATACGACGAAAAATGATTAAATAAACTTGTCAGTTAGCAGTTTATCACACAGATGTAAAGTAATATTGTTATGAATATATGAAATAATAAAGTTGATTAAAAAAAGGAAAAAAGATAAATTGTAGGATTCAATAATTATCTTAATAACCCTCATTAACAATATATATACCCCTTAAACTTCATTCCAAAATCATATCACACTTCACTTCTAGGCACAAAAGTAAAAAGCCCTAGCCCTACAACAAAAAAATGAAGATCATCTTTGCATTTCTTCTAACTATTTTGTTGGCAGAATGTGTATTTGCTGAACAAAACCAAAAAACAAAAGCTGATAACCCACCCATCGGATTCTCACAGCCTAAATTACCACAACCTAACCCTGGATTACCCATCGGATTACCACAAGACCCTGGATTTAATTTCCCAATCCCTGGACCACCAAACGGTGGCGGCAGTCCTGGATTACCTATCGGATTACCACAACCTGGCCCTGGATTTAATTTCCCAATCCCTGGACCACCAAGTGGTGGCGGTGGTCCTGGATTACCTATCGGATTACCACAACCTGGCTCTGGATTTAATTTTCCAATCCCTGGACCACCAAACGGTGGCGGTGGTCCTGGATTACCTATCGGATTACCACAACCTGGCTCTGGATTTAATTTTCCAATCCCTGGACCACCAAACGGTGATGGACATGGATTCCCTTCATTCCCACAACCTGGCCCTGGATTTAATTTTCCAAATCCTGGACCACCAAACGGCGATGGTCCTGGATTTAACTTTCCAATCCCATTTCCAGGTGCACCAAGTAGCGGTGGTGGTCCTGGATTTAAGCTCCCTCCACTCCCCCATTCCCTAGCCCCGGATTTAAGCTCCCTCCGCTCCCCCCATTCCCTGGTGCACCAAGTAGCGGTGGTAGCCCTCCTAGCGTTCCTTCTCTCCCAAAGCCTAGCCCCGGATTTAAGCTCCCCCCACTCCCTCCATTTCCTAGCCCCGGATTTAAGCTTCCTCCGCTCCCCCATTTCCCGGTGCACCAAGCAGCGGTGGCCCTCCTAGCGCTCCTTCTCTCCCAAAGCCTAGCCCCGGATTTAAGCTCCCTCCGCTCCCCCAACTCCCCCCATTTCCTAGCCCCGGATTTAAGCTCCCTCCACTTCCCGGTGCACCAAGCAGTGGTGGGAGTAGTCCACCACCCGTGAATGATGGGTTGGCGGCTTGCTTGGGAGATCTTCAAAACTTTTTTAAGAATCATCAGATTTCCTTGAGTCCGGATTGTTGCTCAGCCCTTGAGAAAATCCAGAATCCTGTTATTCAAGATCTTATCAAAGCAGTGTGTGCTAGTGGTAGTCCTCCACCTCCTTCTCAGAAAGCATCTACTCGCACTTGATATTTGATTGGGATCAGAGTTTAGTTATTAGAACATAGTTTTTAATGCTTTTGAATAAATCATGATAATCATGATGTTAGTATTTAGTTTTTTTGATGAGCAAATTATTCAGAATTGTTAATTAGGATAATGCGTAGAGCATTATATGTAACATTATAATGATGTTTAATATGTGGTATTACAGTAATAATTTTTAGGTAGCATTTTATTTACGTTTACGTATTGATCTTTTAATTTATGCTCTCTGATTTTTTTATTTTTTATTTTTTTTAAATGTGTTATTATAATATTTCAAGTAACATATCTTCAACTCCATGCCTCTATTTGATATCAATAAATTTGATGTCTCCATGTAACACGAGATGGACAGTCAAATCAATTAGGTGTGTGAATTTCACAATTTTTTTTTTCGTATATATGTGTCGTATTAATAAGGTTTTAGGGCTCTAATTTATCGTGTATAAATGCTCAAATTAATCGTGTAAGAAATGATCAAATCTTTAGTTTTAGGAAAAATTCATGGGAATAATCCCACCTTTCACCCGTTCGTTTTTAATAATCCCACCTTTCAATTATTTTTCAATAATCCCACCTTTAGGTAACTTTTATTTTTATTGGTCCTTACAGGTTACCTCACCTGTTTTAGCCGGTTTTAGGCCTACGTGGAATCTAACGGTTACTTATTTTTTAATTTTTTTTTTGTTTGTTTAAAAGTGCCACGTCCCTTAGTTGATTTCTCTTCTTCTTCTTTCTCTGTTTCCTCTCTTCCTTAAAACACCATTGTTGGTCGCAAATTCCCCTATCAAATTCATCTCTTCTCAGTGAAATTTGGTTGCAATGGGTAGTCGTAGGCACGTTGGTTCAAGTGAATCATCTTCGTCAAGGTCGTTTGGTTGGGGTTTGCCAAAATTGAAGTGCAAATGCGGTGTTGAAGCCGTAATTCGGAGGGTGAGGAATGGCGATAATGTGGGTAAGAAGTTCTACGGATGCCCTAACTGGCCTGTAAGTGTGGTTGGAAGTGACAAATTTTTTGTTTTTGGAATTGAACTTGTAAGATTATTCAATTGGAAAAACCAAATTAGGGCTTTCAAATTAATTTGGTTTTGGGATTTTTTTTTTACAGGAGGGTGATTGTGGGTTCTTTCAGTGGGTTAATGCTAACAATATGGACCTTGAAGATCTACGATTCCAGGTTTTTGAAAAAGATACACAAGTTGCTGAAAAGGAGATTGAAATTGATTTCATGAAGGAGCAGTTGAAAAAAATTGAGAAGAATTTGGATATTAAAGAGGATGAGTTGAATGATACAAAAATGGAGCTTTGCCACACTAGAATTGAACTAATGAAGGCGACAAGGAATGAAAAAAACTTTTCCATTGCTCTGTTTGTGTCATGGATTTTCTTTGCTTTTCTGTTAGTGTATTTGAAGGCATGACAGTGATATTGAGTGGAGATGATAGTAGGTTAGACTCATTAAGCTTGTTTAGGTTTGGACATGATTGTATATTTTGCATTTGTGACATGTAATATGGCTTTGAAATAACCTTTTTAGTAGCAAGGCATGTTACTGTAACAGTGAATTAATGGAAGTTATTATTACATTGATTTGCTTTCAACTTGAATTATGTTGGTGAAGTTGTTATGTTGAACAAATTAAGTTGGTGAAGTTGTTATGTTGAACAAAATAGCTTGCAAATGGTCTGGCCAACAAACACAAAATGAACACTGCCATGGTTCACTGCATTACACAAAATGAACACTGCCATGGTTCATTGCATTACATTGTAATATGCCCAAAAACAATAAAAACTGTTGTCAAAAGATTACATAAATAAAGTACCAACACTTAATTACTTAATTACACCAAAATGAGTTATTGTTCATGCCACTACTTAGATGACTACTGAGTTGGTTGATGCAAGGTCGAACGTTGACTCTCTTGACTGCACTGGAACCAGTCCATAGCTGTTCTTGATGATCTTGTTCTCCTGTCATTGCCTTGGGTCTGCAAACAGATACAGTAGCATATTAGCATTAGTAAGACATTAGTTGCAAGCAAAATGAGACACACTAATAGTGCCAACATAAAGGCACTCACATTAGTGATTGCAGATCCATCTGATGCAATGAAGACACCTACACCTGCTGGGACCTGGTTCCTTCCTCTGCCCCTAGTTCCACCCCTGGCCCTTCCTACTCCCCTGTTCCCACTTGAAGCACCTCTGCTAGAGCCAGCAACATGTGAACCCCTTCCTCTTCCTGTCCCAACATTGGCAGCAACACCTCCTCTACCCCTTCCACCCCTTGATCCCCTACCCATAAAAATTGTTCTTCCCCCTCTACCAAGTATGGTAGGTTGAGCAGTTAGGGAGTGGTGGGTTGTATCAGCCTGAGTGGATTGCACAGATGCAGCTGTAGGTTGAGGTGTAGCTGTAGGTTCAGCATCCTTGCGAGGCCTCCCTCTTCCCCTCTTTGGAGCAGGATCAGCTGGCTGCACATTGTCCTTGTTAGGGCACTTCCTTTTGTTATGCCCTTTCAGTTGGCAGACAGAACAAGTCATTTCAATCCCTGTTCTTGTCAAAGAACCAGATTTGTTGGGGTTCTCATGTGGATCTTTAATTCGATTTTTTCTTGGCCTCCCTGGACCAATTTTGATTGGTGGAGGATCAATAGGCATGGACACTACTGGCCAGTGCCTTTCACCTTGAATTGGTGGAATACAACCTATCAACATCCACACAAAAAATGCATTAGTTGACAACTACAGTGGCAGACAAAAATGAATGCATTAATGGAATTGCTTTGTTACCTGCATACACTGACAAATAAGTGTCCCTGTGGTAGCATTGATCCACATACATCTCTGGTTCCTTGCCCATGAAAAAAATAGAAGCCACTGCATGGCAACATCGGATGCCCAGCATGTCCCATTTCCTACAAGTACAGCTTCTGCTTTCCAAGTCCACCACCAGCTGATCTAAGTAGTAGTTCACATTGAAAAGGGTTTCAGATGAAGGAGTAACTTCACACTCTGCAGCCTTTGCCTTCTCAACTTCCAACTTGGCTTGTATTCTTGGACATAGCAATGTGGTGACTTTCATCATACCTTGCCTTTTCACCACCAATCTCTGCATTAAAGTAGCTCTTATCTCTTCTAACATGTAGAGCAAATGTTTTGTCCTTGCTTGAATGATGTACCCATTGAATGTTTCTGCTATGTTTGAAGTAATTGCATCAGTCTTCACTCCTGGATTCAGAAAAGCTCTGCAGAATAATTCAGGCCTATGTAATTTGAAGTCATTGGCTGCATCCACATTTAACTCTGCAAGCTCCTACAGTCCTTCATTGTAATCAGCCATATTGTATGCCTTAGCAATTCTCCAGAACAACAATTTCAGCTCATCTCCTTTATACTTCTTGTGCAAGTGAGCAAATATGTGTCTAGCACAGTGTCTATGCTCTGCCTTAGGCAAAACAGTTGAGACACTATGCACTATACTCTGCCAAATTACAATACAAACAATACAGAATTCAAATTAGCACAAAATAGGCAAAGAATTCAAATTAGAATACAAACAATACAGAATATACAATTAGCTCACAGTTGAGAAATAAGTTAGGAATCATACCTGATGCTCATCAGAAATGGTAGAGACCCCTTCTCCTTCTTCCAGATTTAGACAAGCAGCAACTTTCATGAAGAACCACTCCCAGCTGGAGTTGTTTTCACCTTCAACAACAGCCCAGCACACTGGGAACATCTGGTCATTACTGTCCCTGCCAACAGCAGCCAACAGTTGACCCCCCAAAAAGGTCTTGAGAAAACAGGCATCTACTGCCAACACCTTCCTACAACCTTGAATCCACCCATTTCTCAAAGCTTCAAAACAGATGAACAACCTCTGGAACATTGGTGGGAAAGCCTGCTTTTCAATGTCAGTGACAAGCTCCAATTCTGTTCCAGGACTGCATTCCTCTATTGCCTTCAAATACCCACCTAGCTTGTTGTAGTGGTCATGCATTGACCCATGTAACAGTCTATGGGCATTGTACTTGACTCTATAGGCAAAGTATCTAGTCACCAACATCCTGTATGCCTTCCTTATACACTCAATAATGTCTTTTGCTGGCCAATGTGGCCTAGTTTTGAACACATCTAAATATTGCTTTGCAACAAAACTTGATTTGAGTTGCCTGTTCCTCTTCATATTTCTCTGACAACTGTGAAGTCCTTTCACTGTCTTCACAACTATTGTAGCCCTCCTACTATCCCAGGAAGCATACACATAGAATGGACAGCTTCCTCTGCATTTCACACCTAACCTCTGTGATCTCTGTTTGTTACTCACAACAATACTCACATCTCTGCCCTGCAACACAGCATACTTAGCTACAGCATCCTTGAAATCATCTCTGTTTGAAAATTTCTGCCTAACTTTCCACTCAAAACTTGAAAAATCTGTTTGTTTAGACACCAACAAACCTAGTCTAAATCTTCCTCACCACTATCAGGTGGGGTATGTATTTCATCATCACTCTCTTCATAATCACTCTGGGGGCCAGAAGGTTCACCACCTAAATCTTCCCCAACATCTGTCCTGTTTACAGCCTCCTCCTGTAGTTTAATTCCCTGAGTTGCTTCAATTTGTATTTTTCTTGCAATATCAACAAGTTGGGCAGTTGTATCCTTTACCCTTTGCCTAGCTATGTTGTACTCTTAATCCCCACTGTCAGACTGATATTGAAGCTCCTCATTCAAGATCTCTTCACTCTCCTTCTCATAATCATCCTCTACCTCCTCAGAAGCATAATCATCTTCAACTAAAACATCACCACCATCTTCCCCACTGTCATCTGTACCCACTTCTCCAAAGAAAGGCTTGCTACTAACTCCTTTGCCTTTGTCAACCAGTGGGTTATAACTAGGGTCAACTGTGTCACTATCACTTCTATATTCTGGTATCAAATCATTAATGGGGATAGGGCTTTCAGGCCTTGCATCTTCCCACTCAAAAGTGTTTACAGGGTCATTTTCTGGAGCTTGGTGAGCTATTTCAGGTGTTTTATTAGGGTTTATAACATATTTTATTCTACATGTACTTTTGTTAGATGGGGAAATGGTTGGTGGAATGGTAATAAGTTCAGTGGGAGCATTTTCTGTTGGCTGTAGTGAGTTGTCAAGGGCTTTATGGGAAGTTTCAACATGGGCTTTTTGGGAAGGTGGTCCCCTCTTTAGTGGAAGTTTTTTGGCTCTCACAGATTTGGGTTGGGTCTTCTGTTTTGAGGAGGCAGGTTGTAGTTCTTTGGGAAAGAGAATTGGGTCATTTTCACAGTGCATAGCATAAACCTCCACCCCCTTATGCTTCTCTGCTACCCTTATCATTTCCCTCATACTGTCATCATCTGTGACCCTCCTCAACCCATCCTCCATACTCAGTCCAGGAACTAAGTATAAAAACCCCTGAATTCTACCATCATATCTAGCACACTTCATAACCAACTCCACAAGATAAAAAGAGCATAGTTCATCAGGGTCTACATTAAAGGTTCTGTTTTGCCCATTCATATAACACAACAATCCATTACCACGCTGCTGAAACACCCCTCCATGCCACATTTTCAAGGTTATTTTACTACAACCCATACCTAAGTTCACAGCAACTATAACACAATTAACATTCAACAAAAACCAACAGCATAGCACAACAAAAACCTAGCATTTAGGTTTCGAAATCAAATCACATAAACCGACAAAAAAATCACAACATAACACAAATAAACAACAATTCGCAACAATAAGTATCAAATACATTGCAATCATATTGAAAAATCATCAATTTCGGGTTAAGGTTCGACATTTACTTCGAAGTTTAGCAAATTTTCAGGCGGAAATCAGGGTTCGAAAACTTACCTAAAATGGGGTTCTTCGCTATTCAATTTTTACCAACGATGGAAGCTTCACAATTAATGGCACCGTAATCAAGTTGTTGAAGCTTCAATTATGGCGGATGAGATTTTTTACAGAGCCTCTGTTCAAGTGAGTAATGAGGGAGGGAGGAATTCTACAGACATTAACGTGGGTAGTTGGAAGGAGAGAGAGATGACATGGCATGTTTTAGGGGGGAAATCAGACTACCCAAGTACACGTCACAATTTCTTACCTTGTTAGCCGGTTTCAAGTTAGATGGGTCCAATAAAAATAAAAGTTACCTAAAGGTGGGTTTATTGAAAAATAATTGAAAGGTGGGATTATTAAAAACGAACGGGTGAAAGGTGGGATTATTCCCATGAATTTTTCCTTAGTTTTATCCAATTTTAATGGGTTATTCACTTATTCTTGATGATAATAATGAGGCATTGGTATATACTTCGTATTGGTTTTCTTTGCCTCGAATAGGCTAAAATGCTAAATGACATACTCCTTATGAAATATTGTATTATGCTTGGTGTATGTTAGTGCCTGTGATTGGTGGTGAAGTTACTTTGCTATGTTTCTCTTGCTTTTTTTTAACGCCGTTTTTTTTCAATAAAACATAGCGCTTATGAAGTGTCCTAAATCATAGGCGCTGCTAAAAGAGTTATAGCGCTTTAATAAGCGCTATTAATGTTTCCTCATTTAGTAGCACTTAATATATGAGCGCTGCTAAACCTCTACCAAATAACAATATTATTAGGAAATTTTGACTTTTACCACCTTCAAATAACCACTTAATTGAATTTACCACCTCCAAAAAAAAAAGATTTACTTTACCACCAACAAAATTTCCAAAAAATCGATTTTACCACCAACTAACGGAATCCGTTAGTAGGGCCCACCTTTTTGACGTTTCTTCTTCATCTTCCCCGTTCTTCCGTGTAAACCAACCAGCAACGAAATCAACTACCTCGGTTGGTCGGAATTTCGTGTGTGACTAAGGAGGGGCCGAAATTTGGTGTGTGGGTTAGGGAGGTGGTCGGAATTAGGTGGTGGTTAGGGTTTTAGGAGTGCGAAATTTGGTGGTGGCTAGGGTTTTTAGAGTGGTCGGAATTAGAAGGGGATTTATGGGTGGTCGGGATTTGGTGGCTGCCAAAAACTAAGAAGCCAAATCACCAACAACAGGGATACAAATCGATTATCATCAACATTTCTACAAACCAAAGCAATTAATCCATTACAACACCCACAAATCGAAACCTCAAAACCAGAAAAAGAATTGGGTAAATCAAACCTTGTCAATCGTTTTTAGCATCAAGCTCAGAACCCCACTTCAATGGAGTCGATTCCAGGTGACTTCCATGGTTGAGGATAAGAAGAAGACGGTCAGAGGAGAGAGAATGAGCGAGATGAAGTCTGATTAAATGGGTGCTGCTGATTGATTAAGGAACGCCAAGCCTTGGAAACGCATTTGAAGCGAAGTAGTGATTTAGTGGGTAATCGAAAAGAATGGAGGTGATTAACTCCATTGGAAGAGACGCCATTGTTGTGGCTTTCGAGAAAACAGAGCAAAAAAATAAATAAAAATTGGTGGAAAGGTGGTTGTGGCTGTGCGGTGCGGTGGTGGGGCTGGTCGTAGCGGTTAGGTGGTGGGGGCTGGTCGTAGCGGTTAGGTGGTGGGGGCTGGTCGTGGCCGGTCGGCGGTGGGGGTCCTGACGGTGGCAGCAACACCGGTTGATTAATGGGGATTTTTTTAATTTTTTTTTAAACTTACCCAATAATATGGCGACACGTGTGCAAGGTAGGCCCCACTAACGGATTTATGGACGGAATCCGTTAGTTGGAGGTGATTGGTGGTAAAACTGATGTTTTATTTTTTTATGAGGTGGTAAAGTAAATCTTTTTTTTGGAGGTAGTAAATTCAATAAAGTCGTTATTTGAAGGTGGTAAAAATTAAAATTTCCTATATTATTATTATTATTATTATTATTATTATAACAAAAAAAAAATCAACAAAACCAATTTTATTTCTCATAACAAATAAATATCACAATGTCTATAATTTAGAAATAATATGCAAAATCTATTATCAATTATTATAAACCCAACATTAAAAGTAGAAAAAAAAAAATCTATACAATCTCATAAACTACTTTTAACTTTAAACATCTTAAATATTGAAAGTTATAGTACAAAAACGTTATGTATCCACCATAAAAATTGTGTATCCTAAAATGTTAACTTGAGAAGAACTTGCGCCTATTGAGTTCTCACTTCATCAATTTGGTCTTGATCATACTTGAATCATTCCATTCGTGAAGTACTACAAAATGAGAAAATTAATTAGCTTAATTTTAAGAAATACATGCATAATATATATAGGCATAATTGAACAAAGAAAATTACAAAAAATAAATAAAAATAATCAAGCACACGTTAGTCCATTGGATAAATTAACTAGCTAGCACATACTTAAGTCACTCAAGCCATTAGTTTTCTTCCTGCTCATCATTAAGCTTTCAATTAGGATAATATAATTCAAGTGGCTTGTTTATCTAATAACAATACCATTTATTAGAGAAGCACATTTATCTAATGAAGTATTAGGAAACAATAGTAATGCACCCTGAATCATTGGTCCTACAGTAATCAGCTATATTGGTTTAATTTATCTTCACTTGTAAAGTTGAAATAATATACAATTTCATTTTCTATTCAACAACAAAGAAAAGGTATCCTTGCAAATTACAAAAAAAACCCACTAATAAGATCTTACAAATATATATCAACATAGCAATGCAAGGACAATTCAATAAAGGATATAAAAAGTACTAATCCGTAGTATATAACTTATGTGTTCAATCAGCCCATTCAAATTTCCAACAAACATATGCAGAACTTCTATATTAAGAGAAAGGGCATTGCATCTTCTTTTGGTTTTCTATTTTTCCTTTGCCCTTAATGTCGGATAACATCCCACCTAAAAGTTATGCCAACACTCTTAAGACCAGCATCCCTTCTGCTTCCATTTATCCTTCCCAATTTGGAAATGGAAGTGATAATTGTGATAATGGTCAGACTCTGTGGGTAATCTCTCTAATGATGTTCCTACCTAAGACTTTGGGTAGGGTGGGAAAGTCTAACAGAGTCTACCCAAACCATAGAGCTGGCACAATTGCTCCCATCTCTAGTCATTCCCCTCCATTGCAGGGTGATTGCTCTCCTTTTGCTTCCCCTCGGGTGGCTCCGATTGAAGAGGGTAGTAGAACTCCTCCTAATTCTCCTACGGCCCAAGTCCCCCTACCTCTAATCAATTCCATCCCCTAGGTGACTTTCAAGTTCAAGCTGGTGAGGGTGTCTCCCTCAATCCTCCTCCTGAATTACTTCACTACTAGTAGAAAATGCAAATGAGCACCGGTTCAAAACCGGCTTTGCGCACCGGTTTTGAACTGTTGTTCATTTGAGGGATGCCAAAAGCTGAATTTATTCGCACCGGTTCAAAACTGGTGGGAATAATTACCGGTGCTAATACAAGGTTATTAGCACCGGTTACCGGTGCCCTTAGTGACCCAAAAAATCAATTTTTTTTTTCTTCATATTTTTACCTTAAATTGTACCAGATACTTATATATAATCATAATATACATAAAACACATATTTTCATCAATAACCCAAGATCAATATTCATAAAGCTGTAACTAAATTCTTTGACTTATTATTGAGTTATCCCAGGATCACCTGAAATCGGGAGGGAAACTCTAACCAATTGAGCTATCCCACACCCAGCTTTCTTAGGATTGCGAATTTGTGATATTCCTATCGTTATATACCATGTATTGTGGTCGTGAATATGATTATATGAATGAGAAATACAGAGAAATATTATTGAGGCCAAAATTAACATTAATAGACATGCTGATTTATATTAAAGATAAAAGACCAAATTTAGACTCTTTATTGATTATTCCACATTACTACAAATTCAAGAAAAAAGATTAGGCAAAGGATAGTCATCCTGTAATTTGTGTCTCTATGAACACAAAACCCTTTACAAATTCTACTAATTAATCTTCATCATATCAATAGGTCTTTTCCCCGAAGGAATGGATTGTGTATAAACTTGACCATAGTCCTTGAGCCTTTTGTATAATTGTGGCCTCTCTTCATTGATTAGCTCATCTAGTGGGCCAATCTCTCTGTCTAGGCTTGGGATGAATAGCATGGCTAAGGACATTCGATCATATTGTGGGTTTACCACTGCCTTGTGGGTTGGACTCTTAAAGACGCCATTGCTCGCTATCTGCATAAAGTAAAAATGAATATGACGACAACCAAATAAATGTTTTGAAAATCGTGAACATTTTATTAATTTTCTGAAGGGAGTATTAGCGGACGAAGGAATTGATTTTCTTAACATTACCTCCATCTGATCACCAACAAGGATGGTGAGAGCATGAGGGATGACAGGAACACGAAACCAACGATCATCTTTGACGACTTGAAGGCCTTCAACCTCTTTGTCTTGCAAGAGCATGGTAATGGCGGTTCCATCTCCATGAGGTTTAAGTCCAACAACTTGATCCGACATTGGGCATCGAGGGTAGAAGTTGAATCTTGCATGAGTATTATCTTCATTCTCATCCCCCCATAGCTCGAAAAAACGCTCTTCTTCTAGGTTAAGAGAACGTGCCATAGCCTTTAGAAGTGTCCTAAGTATCATTAGGTTCTTCTTTGAATATTCATGTAAGGTTGTCCTACATAATTTTAATTTGACAAAAAAAAAAAAAAAAAATGATTTAGTATATAGTCAAATGATCTAAGGAGAGTATAAATAATATTGGAGTCAGACCCAAACCCTAGCTACACGAGAACAGCGGCCTAGACACAGACCCTACTCGAATCCATATAAAGTTAAATTACCTAAAATGTCGAGGATTTTCAGGCCAAAATTGAAGTTGGCGTTTGTCCTCGGGATAAACTTGGAGATGAAGCTTATCATTCCAATTGAGACTTCCACGTTGAACAGCATTCGTGTTTCCATAACCTTCCAAGTCCTCTCCTTTGGAGGAGTACTTTTCCTTTTCTTCTAATGGCTGTTTGAAGAATTGCTTGCTCATTTCTCGTACCTCGTCTAGTAATGAAAGTGGCATACCATGATTCACTAGCTATAGTACACGCACACAAAATCATATTAATTATTAGGGTTATGTTATATTTTACATATTGTATATATCATGCTTATAAAATAAACAAAAAATATTATTGTAAGGTGGTTGTTTTGAAGGTGGCTAACCTGAACACAGCCCCAAGAAGTGAGGGCAACGCGAAGCTTAGCAAGCTCATCAGGAGATGATGAATATAAAAGAGAAAAATCGATAGTTGCAGTGTCCATCAACGAAGGAGGGCCGTCTTTACCAAGTTGGTAGTCATCCTTGGTTAGTAGGTAACCTTTGGGCACAACATCACTTTGGAGTATTTCTTGAACAGGCATAAGAGTGGGTGCCATTGCTACTATATATGTTTTCTTTGAAACAAAATGTTAATGCAATTATATATGCTAATTAATGCTGATTTAGTAATTAACTAAGCAAGGCAGTGGTTTGTAAATGGGACGTAGGAGGTCCAGCTTATATACTGTGGCTGATCATAGTAAAGTTGACTAAGATTATTATTAAATGATTAGCTTGAAATAATCTAGTTGTCCAAGTTTGTAAATGTCGAAACTTCTAGATGATCTAAAATTTTGACTGAAATTGGGAAGTTTTATTTTGTTGTGGTGACTAGCTAGTATTCAGCCCGTATAATTTTCAACCAAAATAAAGAGTGGAAAATTAAGAAAGTTTCTAGTATGTTAATACGGTAATAATTTTGTGTATCCAAACTTTTAGGACTACTATATATGGTCCATATTATAGCTTAGCTAGATTTAAATTTCGTATAATGTGCATACATAAACTAATTTCTAATGTATCCCGTCAAAAAAAAAAAAAAAAAAAAAAAATGTCGTTGCTAGTAGATTATTATTATACGATTAGCTTGAAATAATCGATCTAGTAGTCCAAGTTTGTAAATGTCGAAACTTCTAGATGATCTAAAATTTTGACTGAAATTAGGGAGTTTTTTTTGTTGTGGTTTACCAGAATTCAACCCGTATAATTTTCCAACAAATGCAGAGTGTGGAAAAGTATGCCCTTGCTAGTATGTTGATACGATTTTACAAACATGTAGGACTAGTATAAACTCAATGCTATAAATTAGTGTAACATAGATTTCGATTTTTTGTTATGCACACAAACTGATTTCGATGTTTGTATAAACTCAATGTTAGTATTACTAGTTTATTATGTGAAACGAATATTTACATCGATGCATTGACAAACAACAATTGTAGTATGCAATACAACTACTATGTAAATTATATTTGTACTACGTATATCTTTGGTAGCTTCTGCTCAAATTCCAATTAGCAAGGAACTCAATGTATCTTTAATATTAATCAGTATGATCCCAATTATTCATCTCTACTTGGTAGATCCAGGATTTCTTAGTTTCTAACTAAGGGTAGCATAGTACAATAAGGGAAAAAAAAAAAGTAGAAATGAGTTACATACTAATATACTTCCTCCGTATTTAAATAAGTGTTACATTTTGACCAAACTCGTATGTCGAGACACGACTTTGACCATTAATTTATCTAATTATATGTTAGTAAAATCATAGGAAAATTGATATTATGAAAGTATACATTATAATGAATCCAACAATATATTATACAATAACATTTGTTATTTTATATGTTAGTAAAGTAATCAAGTCAAAACCATTATATGAATAGTGAAAAAGTCAAACTGTAACACTTATTAAAACACGGAGGGAGTCCTATAGTATATACTAGGTTAGAACCCGTGCATCAATATAAAATCTATTTTTATAATTTGTACATGTAACAAAATGGATAAATATAAATAAGAATTATGCACCTTATACAAAAATATTTGTAATTTTAAAATTTTATATTTTCATCAAAATTATGATATAATACATGTTCAACGTTGCCTAATACATATTTCAATGTAGGAGTCCATTTATTAGTGTGCTATCTATAATTGTTTATTATTGTAAGGATAAATTGATTGGTTGTAGTTGTAATGTAGAAACTTCTAATATTCAAATTTCAAAATTGT
Source organism: Chenopodium quinoa (assembly GCF_001683475.1). Taxonomy (NCBI): domain Eukaryota; kingdom Viridiplantae; phylum Streptophyta; class Magnoliopsida; order Caryophyllales; family Amaranthaceae; genus Chenopodium; species Chenopodium quinoa. Next base: position 4,062,023 of record NW_018742205.1, on the reverse strand, counting down.
AAAATATGGTAGCTTTACCAAAAAAAATAAAAAAAATGACATCATCTTTGCTTTTAGGCGGAGAAAAAATTATTATGAGAGTGTCATGTGGACAGTGATGACATCAGCAATGTTTTGTACTGTTTTAGTAATAGTTATTCACTACCATATTTAATTTAGAAACTCCGTCTCTAAATTAATTTAGAAACGGAATTAAAAAATCCGTTTCTAAATTAGAGACGGAATTAAAAAATCCGTCTCTAAATTAGAAACGGAATTGAAAATCCGTTTCTAAATTAGAAACGGATCGGATTTTTTCCGTTGCAAAATTAGAAACGGATTTTTTTCTGTTGCTAAATTTAGAGATGGATTTTTTTTTTCCGTTGCTAAATTAGAGATGGATTTTTTTTTCGTTGCTAAATTAGAGTCGGGTTTTATTTTTCCGTTGCTGGTATGAGCGACGGATTTTTAATTCCGTCTCTAAATTATTTTCGAAACGAATTATGTAAAATATTACTTTAACGACGAATTATGTAAACTAAAATCCGTCTCTAAACTAGAGACGGATTTGAAAATCCGTTTCTAAACTAGAGACGGATTTTAAATTCCGTCTCTAATTTTTCTTTCACTTATTATCAATTATGTGCATAGAAGTAAACAAATAATATTTGGTATAGTTGGTAAGAGTTTCACTATGTGACTATGAGTTCACGGGTTCGACTCCTACCTATTGCGATTCTTGAGATTGGGGATTCAAGGAGCCTTACATGCAAAGCCGAGCCGGGTTGACCCGAGTGAGGTCGAACCGAATAACATCTACTTATAGACACAAAATAATTTTTCCGTTGCTAAATCTAGAGACGGATTTTTTTTTCGTTGCTAATACCAGCGACAGATAAAAATAATCCGTTGCTAAAACCAGCGACGGAAATAAAAATCCGTTGCTAAAACCAGCGACAAAAATAAAAATCCGTTGCTAAAACTAGCGACGGAAATAAAATATGTTGCTAAGTTCAGCAACGGAAAACAATTACAACGTCGCTAGTCTCATTTAGCGACAACAGTTTTACTAACGGAGTAATTCCGTTTCAAAATCTGTCGCTACCTATATTTAGCGACAGAAAAGTACAATCTAGCAACGGATTTGATCTGTTGCTAAATGTCTATTTTTTGTAGTGATTATACTAGGTTATCCCGTGCGATGCACGGTTAGAATTAATCTTTCTTGTAATTTATGTTTTGTTGCATTATATTGTATATAAAGATTATAATTAGATATAAAATAATTTACATTTAAGGATATATATGAACCACATTATTTACAATAAATAATTGAAATAGTCAAAAGAAAATTATTTAAGGAATGAAAATTAATGAAATCTAAAGAAAAAAATACATAGTATATAATTAGCACCAATGCTTCAAAAAATATAATTAGAACCAATGTCATCAAAATTATTATTTTAGCTTCCAGTAATTAACAGTTTGTATACTAGTTCGTAGAACCATCTATTTGATTTTTTAGTCAAAATTCATAAATAGTTTTTTAAATTAATAAAAATAGAGTAGTTCAACTTTAAAAAAATTAAAAATAAAGATGATGTCATAAAAGCGTTTAGGCGGGAAATTTTTCTATGAGAAAGCGACATGTGTACAAATTTAGAGAAAGATGATGTCAGCATATTTTGTTTTAGTATTAGTTAATAGATTAGGATGTATCTTTTAATAATTAGCCTTTAAATTTTAAACATTTATTTTTGGAAGATAAATTTTCATTTTATAATATAAAATAGTTTTCTAGTTATCAATAAAATACAATCTATACTAATCTATTAAAAGGCGTTCTTAAGAACGTTTATATACCACGTAGACTCTTCTCATTACGCCACGTCACCTATTCAACCTCTCATTATGCCACATCACCACTCAATCAACCTTAAATATTATGGTACGTCACCTAGGCCTATACAAAATTATCCGAGAAACTGAAAATCCGAAAATCCAATCCGCAACCAATCCGAATTTTTGGATATACAATCCGAGTTTTCATTCCACATTAGATATCTGAAAAGGCGAATATGGATATCGAATGCAGATTCGGATTCGGATATTGAATTTCAAAATTTTGGATAACTGATATCCAAAAATATCTAAAATATGAAGGCTGAAATAGTGAAATATATGAAGTATTAAATATTTAAAATGTCCATATGAAATTAAACTGATCGACCATGTGTTATTAAATTGTTATAACATTCTTAAATTATTTTCTTTCATTTTGTTTAATTATACTGGATATTGGATATCCGAAGTATCATATCCGAATGATTACAGGTACCGAATTTCAGAAATTTTGGGATCGGATTCGGATATTAGTTTCTGATATCCGAACCGAAATCACATTTCGTTTCGGATATCCGATCCGTGAACAGGCCTAACGTCACTCGATCAACCAACATTACTCCATATAAAAATATGAGGATAAAGAGATTCAAACACCTAGCCTCTTATAAGAAGGATGATTATTTAAGCATCTAAGCTAATATAAAACCATGTTATTTAATCATCCAATCTCGTTAATGATTGACATGTACGGTAAAATAAATGTACTCAATTAAATGTGATCTTATTAGAATCATTTTATTGTATAACTAGATGAAAGCCCGTGCAATGCACGGTTTTCTATACATAAAATATTAAAATCACACAAACAAAATAATTTTTGTAATTAGATCATACTCATAACATTTTGATTAATTTGCTATTGTTTTTAAGGATAATGTTTCTATTAATTTATGTAATTTATTCCCCATAATAAATATTTTGATAAGAATATTAAAAAAAACAAAAAATATTAGATACACATAAATATAGATAAGAATCATTATTAAAAAATAATAAAAACATGTATTCCATTATTTATCTTTTATTTCGATTGAATCACCAATTTCATTCACAACCATATCTACTCCATCTAATAAAAGTGGATAAATTGAACACATAAGCGTTAGCAAAAATAAAATTGATATAAAATTAATCTTTACAATTTTATAAAATAAATCAATATATTTACCCAGAAGTGAAAAATTGTTGCGAAATTGATCTAAAAATTGTAATTGTACAAAATGAAATCTATGCAATGAAAGTTTTTGTAAGGAGTAAACTTTTCGTTCAATAAATTTTGGACGAAAGTGTTGAACAGAGTTGGCTTTAATCGAGGCATGAAAGGATAGTAATCACCCTATAATTAACAATTTATAAAGATATAATACCTCATCGTTCAATAGGACCATATCCAAACTTATTAAGCTATCTTGTTTGCAAAAGGTAAGTATGTCAAACAGGCGAGCAAGAAACTCGTATTTTGATTTTTCAATCATTTTTGCTCGAATTTAATTATCTAATTAAATTAGATCTGCATAAAAAAAATTCAGTAAACAAAACATAAATATTTAATCGTTAACTATCCCAAATAAACTCAATGTAAGCAATAGTTACAAATATAAATTTAAACATGGATTTTAAAAATTAAGCTAAGAATTACCCAGCCATTGATGACCTAAAACTGACACAAAATTACTAACACAAAATTAAGCTGACATTTGGTTTTGTATTTTGACACGAAGTTTTGTTGGTGTCATATGATGCGTCAATTTATAATGGTACGTATCACAAATTTTAATTTCATTATAATTAAGGAATAAATTTTACTTTATTATCATAAAACTATCAAAATTTATCTTATAATGATAGATATCAAATTTTATTGTGGTCGTTTATCATTTAAATCTAATACTATTTCTGATATGATTTTAATTAATTAATAAATATCTTTTTTGAGCTTTATCTTTTTATATTTTTTTTTTGGATTTGTTATACTCGTAGTAATGATTTAATAAATTTCTCTTTTCCTACATTTTTTTACCATTAATTTATAAAATAATTTTAATCTTGGTTTTTAATCTGCGTGGCACTAAAATTTTAGATATATCAAATCTAATTCGTTACTTTTACCTAGGTGGCGATATAATTTTTTAATTCAAAAATAAAATATAAATCTCTTTTATCATTGGTCGAAATAAGTATATTTCTTACGTGGCGCTCCGAATGCTCTCCAAAAATACCTACTTTATTTATATACTGGATGGAAGCCCGTGCGATGCACGGTTTTTTCATCTAAGATTTTTAATTATTTGGTTTATTGTATTTAATGATTTCAGAAAAATTACAAAAGTTTAATATTTATTTTTTTTTACTATAATTTATAATGAATTTATTAAATTTAAATAAATTGTAAATATGATATTTTTTCCGTTATATAAAATCTTTAATGTGAAATGATAAACTTTTAATAATTTAAATCTTAAATCATTATTCATTGTTTTACCATATCTTTTATTTTGATAGAATCACCAACCTCGTCCACAACCAACCTACTATATCAATGGATAAATTGAACCGTGAAATGTTAGCCAAACTGAAATTGATATAAATTAATCTTTATATTTATATAAAATAAATCAATATATTTACCAATAAATGAAAATTTTTTGCTATATAAAATCAAATCTATGCATTGGAATTTTTTCATCATCTCCAAAAATAACCAAAGTCATCCATATATTAAGTATACACATTTAATCATATGCCATTACATAAACAAATAATCGTTAAGTGTCCTAAATAAATACAATGTAACTAATAATTATAAATATAAATTTAAACATAAGATTTTAAATATTACCCGGACATTGATGACCTAAAAATAACACAAAATTCGCTTGATGGGGTATTGTATTTATACGAAATTTTATTTGTGTCGTATGATGTGTTAGATCTGCATGTAAAAAAAACATTTAGTAAATAAAACATAAACATATAATCGTTGAGTATCCCAAATTAATACAATGTAAGTAATAATTAGAAATACTAATTCAAACATAGGATTTTAAAAATTAAGCTAAAAATTACCCGGCCATTGATGACCAAAAATTAACACAAATTACTAACACAAAATTCGCTTGATGGGGTTTTTTATTGATACGAAATTTTGTTTGTGTCATATAATGTGTCAACTTATAATGGTAGGTATCAAACTTTATTATAAGCGTTTATCTTTTAAATATTTTTTAGTATATTTTTTTTTGGATTTCTTATACTCGTAGTATTGAATTAATAAGTTTATCTTTTCCTATATTTTTACTTTATTTTTTTCCATTAAAATAATTTAATTTGTGGATTATAATCTACGTGGCATTAAAATTTTAGATATATCAAATCTAATTCGTTACGTTTATCTAGGTGGCGACATAATTTTTGAATTCAAAAATAAAATACAAATCTTTCTTCTTATTGGTCGAAATAAGTATATATATATATATTAGATTATCTTTTTTTTTCGATACACAACTACACCAGCACCTTTATTAAAAGAGAGGGAAATCAAGGAGAGATAGTATTAATTAATGATTAAAATTATACATCAATCAAAATAAGTAAAAGTCAAAATGTTCGAAGCAAATTGGAAAGGAGGAAGTGTATATTAACTCCTTGTGGTATGGACTTGAATATATCTTCTGTCAATTCCATGCAAAAGAGTAAAAAGAGAAGTCATACTTTTCAAGATTAAGACTTGTTCCATCACCAATTCAACATATCATACTACGTAGTAGATACAACCACTATAGTTTAATAATCTATTCGATATAAAAGGATTTAGTGAGTGCAATAATAAGGTCATATTAAGTGTGCTGAACTAGTTTGTCAACCCCTAAACCTCATGCAAGCGTAATTATTTCTCACTAGGCGAAGTTTTCTAGCCTTAATTCTAGAAATATTTTGCATATATGGTAGATAAGTCGATCTTCCGCAAAATTGCACCTAATATAGTTGACTGACTAATCAATGACATTTGATGCATATAGTTTCAGAAAATACACGCACTATGGTAGTAGACTAGTAGAGTAGTAGCCAGATTATTGTAAGAAAGTACTCACTCCCGTTTCTAAAGAATTGGTTATCCCAAATATTCATATTTACTTGATTATTCTAAAAGATAGGGTGGGTTGTGCCGGTCCGGGCCTTGGTGATAGCGGGTCGAGCCGTGTCGGGCCGTCAAATTGCACACCCTGCCCACGGCACGGCACGGCCCACTGCCTGGCGGGCTATATCGTATCGGGTCGCTGGCCAACCCTTTAATTTTTTTTATAAAAAAACGATTTATTATTAATTAAATAATTTTATTATTTATAGTTCTTTATATTATTATTATTCTTTTTATTATTTATAGATTTTTTAATTATTTATGTTCTAATTATTATTCTTATTTTTATAAATTATAGAAATATGGACGTTAAAAAGAGCTGTTTGTCGTGTCGGGCCGTGCTGGCGGGCCAAAATCTCATGCCACCCGCGGGTTCATGCTGAATTTTTAAAATTTTGTTCATGCACGACCCACCCCTCGTTCCTCGTGCCAGGCTGGGCCATCGCTAGTGGGCTCGTGCCGTGTCAAGCCACTAGCGGGTCGTGCCCATGCCACCCGCTAGAGGTGGGCACGGGCCGGGTTAGCCCGCGGGCGGCACGGGCACGGCCCGGCACGGTGGCCCAACCGTGGGCGTGCCACAGACAGCGTTTTGATTTTCTGGCACGAGCCCGATTCTGGCTCATCGTGCTGGCCCGTGGCACGGCCCGCGTGCCGGCCTAGCATGGCCCGTTGTGCCAACGGCTAAATAACGGTTATAATGTCGTAGCCAATCCACAAATTAACGGCTAGTTTTTTGTCTCAAACGGCAATTAACAGCAAGTTTTCCCAAATTCCCTATAAATACCCAATTCCTTTCACTTCCCAAATCACAAATTCACAATCTTCCTCTCTTAATCTCTTATATTCTCTAATAATCCTTAATATCTTATATTCTCTAATAATTCTCTTAAATTCTCTAAATACTATTTCTTAATATCGAAAAAAACTTAAAAGTTCGTAATCGTAATTAGTGGAAAGCGTTGAAGCACGGTTGTAAGATCTAAACTAATCTTCAATTTATTATTGTTGTTATTGTTATTATTACAATTATTGTTAGTAATTATTATTTTTGTTATTGTTATTGTTATATTTGTTGTTATTAATTATTATTATTGTTATTATTATTGTTAAAATTGTTATTATTAATTATTATTGTTGTTATTTTTATTATTACAATTATTGTTATTAATTATTATTGTTGTTATTGTTATTGTTATAATTGTCGTTATTAATTATTATTATTGTTATTACTATTGTTAAAATTGTTGTTATTAATTATTATTATTATTGTTAATTATGGCATCGAACAACCCATCATCTAGGGGGAAGGGGAAAGGCCGACTTGTCCGTGGTAGTAGTTCTAGGGAATCACCTAATCCAACGAGCCCCCAAATTCCGAATCCGACCATTCCAACCAATGACCCCGGTAACGTCCCCCTAGGCTTTGAACAATTTAGGCACAATGGTACTTCCGGTTTTCAACCCTACAATATGCCCGGATTTCCACCACCAAACCAATTTTCACAATTCGGTCAATTCCCACCAAATTACTTTGACACACAAAAATTTTATTCTAGCCAAGGTAGCCAACAAACCGTAAATGCCTCCGGTTCTACTACTAACCAACAAACCCCCGATTCTACAAACACCCAATTCCCAAACACACATGAGGAATGATTAACCGAGAGTGAGATGATACTTGTCAAAAGCCGCAAAAGTGAGGTATGGCGTTATTTCCTCCTAAGTAGAGACCACCTAAGAGCAAAATGTAAAACATGTGGTCATTCATTCTCGGCAAAATTCACATCGGGGACGGGACACTTAACTAGACACATGAGAAGTTGTGCAAAACCAGCTAGTGATCCAACCCAGCCAAAAATTTCCCAATTCCATCCACACGGCTTTACCTACAACTATGAGAGGGATAGGGATCAACTAGGAAAAATAATAGTACACGCCGAACAACCTTTTCTTTTCTCCGAAAGTGACCCATTTAACACACTACTAGAAAACACCTTATTTACGACGGAAAAAATCCGTCGGTATTCCTTATAAATCCGTTGGAAAAAGCTGTTTCCGATGGATTTCAGTCGGAACACGTTGTCGGAAAACCCTTTGTAGGAATTTTGGCACATACCAAGGGATTTTCTGTCGGAAAATGTCCTACCGACGGAAGTTCCGACATATTACAATTTGTCGGAGCCTGGGTTTGACCAGAATTGAGAGTCCGTCGCAAGGTTCCGACGGAAATAAACCCCTCGGAATTGTACCGCTTCCCGACGTAATATTCCGTCGGTACGTTCCCCCCTTCCGACGGATTATTCCGTCAAAAGCTACCATCTTTGCCCATTTTCTTTGCCTATATGACCTATTCTTTGCCCACTTTCTAAGTTTTCAACCAAATGAACTATTTCTTTTTCTAAACATGTGTATTATAAGTATTCTAAGGGGTTCATGCCTTGAAATGCCAAAAAAAACTAACTCCCTACGTTTTAGGTCGCATTTGGAGCCAAATTGAACCAAGTATGGCATATATGACCTATTCTTTGCCCATTTTCTTCATTTTCGACCAAATGAACTATTTCTTTCTCTAAACATGTCTATTATAGGTATTCTAAGGGGCTCATGCCTTGAAATTCCAAAAAAAAACTAACTCCCTAAGGTTTGGGACGCATTTGGATCCAAACTGAACCAAGTATGGCGTATATGACCTATTCTTTGCCCATTTTCTTCATTTTCGACCAAATGAACTATTTCTTTCTCTAAAAATGTCTATTATAGGTATTCTAAGGGTTTAATGCCTTGAAATTCCAAAAAAAAACTAACTCCCTACGTTTCGGGTCGCATTTGGAGCCAAAATGAACCAAGTATGGCGTATATGACCTATTCTTTGCCCATTTTCTTCATTTTCGACCAAATGAACTATTTCTTTCTCTAAACATGTCTATTATAGGTATTCTCAGGGGTTCATGCCTTGTAATTCCAAAAAAAAACTAACTCCCTATGTTTTGGGTCGCATTTGGAGCCAAATTGAACCAAGTATGGCGTATATGACCTATTCTTTGCCCATTTTCTTCATTTTCGACCAAATGAACTATTTATTTCTCTAAACATGTCTAATATAGGTATTCTAAGGGGTTCATTCCTTGAAATGCCAAAAAAACTAACTCCCTACGTTTCGGGTCGCATTTAGAGCCAAAATGAACCAAGACTTGCCTATATGAACTATTATTTGCACATTTTCTAAGTTTTTTACCAAATGAACTATTTCTTTCTCTAAACATGTATATTTTATTATTCTAAGGAATATAACACTTGAAATCACATAAAACTACAATTCCCTACGTTTTGGGACTCATTTGGAGCCAAAATGAACAAAGACTTGCCTATATGAACTATTATTTGCACATTTTCTAAGTTTTACCAAATGAACTATTTCTTTCTCTAAACATGTATATTGTAGTTATTATAAGGGATATAACACTTGAAATCACATAAAACTACAATTCCCTACGTTTTGGGACACATTTGGAGCCAAAATGAACAAAGACTTGCCTATATGAACTATTATTTGCACACTTTCTAAGTTTTTTACCAAATGAACTATTTCTTTCTCTAATATGTATATTGTAGTTATTATAACGGGTACATGCCTTGAAATCACATAAAACTACATGTCCCTAATTTTTCAATACCATATTCAAGCAAATTGAACCAAGGAACTAAGTTTAGGGAAAGTGTTACCGCAATTTCCTGAGTTGTGGGGTTTACTGGCACTGTGCCTTTCCCAGGCAGCTCCTTGAAGTGTGTCTTCATAAATAGCTCTGGAGCTGTTGGTAGCTGGCCCTTGTTCTTCGCCGCCTTTGATACAAAAAACAGGAATAAACGTGAACCATGTCACACCCTTGTTACATTGAAATACACAAAAAAGTCTACTAATATAATATCTTTTTAAATAAACTTACCATCCTTTTTGCATGTTGGACATCAGACAACGAACCCTGAAAGTGGGTCCCTCGGACGGGATTTTCCATAGAACCGCCCCTTCTGTTTTTCTTGTTCTACGCCGACCTCTCCTTGTAAGTTGGATCTGTGGCAACAATGTCCATCATCTCCTTGTGGATCTCCTCACTCAACCAACTTGGCCTGGCACCTCTCATCTTGTGCGTGATGGTGTGGAACATGTCACGCAGGTGTGTGGCTACCCTCCATCGAAATGTGACCTTCACTAGCTCGTCCATCTGAGGTGCCCATCTGAATTGTGCCTGCAAATGATAAAATACAAAAGTGTTACACAAAACTAAATCCGTACAATAACTAAAACATATATTATCCTAATTGAACCAGAAATATCATACGTTGAACAAGTTGAACCAGTGTTCCTTCGTAGCTGCGGGAACTTCTCCAAAGTTCCTCCAAAGGGCTCGGTAGTATCCAGTAATCGTACCGGATACCGCACTCCGAACCTTAGGATCATCAAACCTATAACAAACGGGAAACAACAATGTTAAACAAGTTCAACAAAAAAAGTAATATAAGCCTTGTATCTCATCATCCATATCATGATATGTACGTACCACAGCGTAGTAGGGTCCAAAAACGGGAGTTGTGACTCATCTTGTGAGTCGTCCTGTGACTCATCCCGTGGCCCATCTTCTGGAGGAGTGGATGGGCCCGTTTGATCCTCACCCAAATCGTATGCCTCAGCATCGTGCATCTCCTCATCCTGGTCGTCGGTGAAAAGGGCGCGGGTGGTCATTTTCTCTTTCCCCTTTACTTTCTTCGACGATTGCCCACTTTTTCCGCCCGGCATGACTACCTGAATCACATGTTAGTAAAATGACAAGATATTATTAATAACAAGTACAGTGCAATGTAATATGCCTTTTATACAAACACTTAAGCCTAATTAATATTTTCATTTTACAACAAGAAGCATAATTTTAAAGGAGATTTACATATTCACCTACTCAGTACTCTCATAACTACTTTCACTACTAGACTCATCACTACTATCGTCTAATACTACATCGATGTCATCATCATCGTCACTATCACTAGAGCCAATACTAGATTCATTGTCTTCATCGCTGGAGATCACAAAGCCATCGTCAGCGTCTTCATCATCATCATCCCTGGCGTAGTCTGGAATGTCATTCGGTGGGAAAAGCGTTGCATGTACTGTTGGGGATGGTAATTGTAGAAACTCTAAGTCCACCGGAGCATCAACCACTGACCTTGCTTGTGTTTTAAACACAGACCACCATTGAACTCGGTCCCGTTTCAGGCTAGGGTATGACGCGTAGTACACTTGAGCCACTTGGTAAGATAAGACAAATGGATCATACTTGGGGTATTTCTTAGTATGATTTACTTCGATTCGCTTGTATTGTTCGTGTATGTTCATTCCCCTACCACAATCCATCCATTTGCACTTAAACAGAATTGTCTTGTACTGTCTCTTAGGTCCCGTGTAGACAAGTTCAATGATGTCGTCTAAAATGCCGAAGTACTCTCCGCCATTCTCACTTGATACACACACACCATAATTCATGGTGGATTTATGCTTGCCATACGAATGTGTATGGAAATTAAATCCACCTACAAAAATCTGGTCCCAAGTACGAACTCGCCTGAAGGGACGCATGCACAACGCTCGCAGGACATCCGAGTTTGGATTCTCTTCGACCACCTACAAAGTGGTTGAATATCAACATCACGGTTCATGAATTGAATGAACTGAAGTGCAATATGTAAAATTCATAATTATTTTATGGTTAGAGCGCGTATATCACCTTGTGATGAAACCTATCAGAGAATTCAGCTTCGAAATTCTCCATAACTTCTTCTCTACGCAAGAAAGGCCGAGTACTAAGAATGTAGTCCTCAAACTTCCTACAAAGCCAAACACACGATGTAAATCTACAAAGTCAGCACTATAATTGTTCGGCAATACGAATACACAAAATACCTAAACTTAATATACCTTTCGTATTCGCCAAGAATGCCGGTGTTTCGTAACACGTAAAAATGTGCACACTCAAGTTCTTTGTCATCTAAGAACCGAGTTTTTCCCTCATTTGAACAACTCAGGTATTCCGACGTCGTCCAATGTGGACTCGACGTCGGCATTCACATTTCGGCCAAGATCTCGAGTTTTAGTGTCAACTGTCGACTGAAAGTAATTGGAGCAGAAGTTTGCTATCACCTCAGTGAGATAAGCATTGCATATGGACCCTTCAACTCGAGCCTTGTTCCCAATTTTCCGTTTAAAATGATTGAGGAACGTGCAATTATAGTTATGTAAATGTATGAACAAGTGATTAGGATGTACGAGAAAGGATCTGAAATAAGAGTCTTTGATTTACCTTTCGAAGGGATACATCCATCTGTATTGTACAGGACCACATAACTTCCCCTCGTACGGCAAATGTATATGCAAATGCTCCATTGAGTTAAAGAATGCAGGGGGGAAGATCTTCTCAAGCTTACGGAGGATCTCAGGTATGTTTTTCTCCAATCGCTCCATGTCACTAACTGATGTTGTATAGAAACACAAGTCGCGAAAGAATTGGCCGATCTCTGTAATTGCATTCCAAATATGGCCAGGGAGAAATTCCCACAAAGCTGTGGGCAACAACCTCTCCATGAACACGTGACAGTCATGGCTTTTCATTCCATAGAGCTTACATGATTTCAAATCTACGCATCTGCTCAAATTTGAGGCGTAACCATCAGGGAACCGCAACTGTTTAACCCACTCACACAAAACTTTTCTCTGAGCCTTGTCAAGAGCGAATGGAGCCTTTGGCATTACCTCTTTTCCTCTATCATCCTCTTCAAGATGAAGCTGGGGACGTTTACAATATTTAGCAATGTCATTCCGAGCTGAAGGCGTGTCACACGTATGCTTTTTCACATCCATTACAGTGTGAATTAACTGATCAAAGAAGTTCTTTTCAATGTGCATGACATCTAAGTTGTGACGAATGAGGAGAAGCTTCCAATATGGGAGCTCCCACAAGGTGCTTTGCTTGAACCACCCCTTCTTTTCATTTTTCGGCTTTTTAATTGAATCGGGTCCATCTGTAGCCTTCGGAAGGTCCTTAACACATTCCCACAGCTCCTCTCCTGACATGATATGTGGAGGGGCTCCTTTCTCTACTTTGTTTTTACAGAATGCTGTTTTACTGTTCCGAAAAGGGTGATCTGTCGGAAGGAATTGCCGGTGGCAATCAAACCAAGAAACTTTACCACCATGTTCAAGCCAAAATGCTTTGGTCTACTCCATGCAATGTGGACACGCTTTCTTACCAGTCGTGGCCCAACCAGACAAAATTCCATAAGCCAGGAAGTCACTAACGGTCCATAGGATGGCTGCTCGAAGATTGAAATTTTGTTTCTTCGAAATATCATAAGTAACCGCGCCAACTTCCCACAACAGTTTCAACTCCTCTATCAGCGGTTGCATGTAAACATCCAAGTTGCCCTTAGGGTTTTTAGGACCAGGAACGAGCAACGAAAGGAACATGAATTGTCTTTTCATGCACATTGAGGGAGGCAAGTTATAAGGGGTCAAAATGACAGGCCAACAAGAATATTGTCCCCCAAACTTACCATGAGGAGCAAAACCATCTGTACACAAGCCAAGTCTCACATTACGAGGCTCAGAAGAAAACTCTGGAAACCGACAATCGAGGTGTTTTCAAGCTGCACTGTCACTAGGGTGTGCCATTGTGCCTTGAACTCTGGGATTTTTCGAATGCCATGTCATTTCCTCCGAAATGTTCTTCGTTGCAAATAGTCTTTGCAACCTGGGTGTGATCGGGAAATAAAATAGAACATTCAAAGGCACAAGGCTACCTTTGGAAGTCTGCTTCTATCGGTCGCTGCCACAAACCCGACATTCAGACAACTGAGCATCATCCTTCCAAAACAACATACACCCTTTCGGGCATGCATGAATCTTTTGATGGGACAGTTCTAACCCCTTCACAATCTTCTTCACCTCGTAGAAAGTGTTGTCCATATAGTTGTTGTTCGGAATCGCCTCACTTAGCAAAGAAGCAAACCCATCAACACATATGTGAGGCAAATTATACTCACATTTTAGACTAGTGATTCTAGCGGCCATCTCTAACACAAACAAAGAACTCCCTTCGTATAATGGCCTTTCAGAAGCCTTCAACAAATCCAGAAAATGCTTAGCAGTTGCATTAGGCTCCTCTTCTAATGAAACACTAGCCTCCTCGGAGTGCCCTTAATCTTGACTATGACCAAAAGCATCCAAAACCATGTCACGATATTCATTGGACCGCCGTTCGGGAACTCCCAGGTACCCTTCCCCGTGACACATCCACTCATAGTAGTTAGGTACGAAACCCTTGCCATACAGATAAATTTTAACCGTATCCACATTCCAAAGGCGTTTGTTCTTTTATTTAACACATAGACACCTAACCTCATCTGGATTACTACTCTTGGGATGATCTGTGACGTACTGAATGAATTCATCAACTCCTTTCACGAAATCTGGATTAATACTTTGCCCAATCGTCCTTTTATACATCCAGCTACGTTCTCTTCGTTTCATGATTACAACTTCTACACAGCTCACACATATGTACAATCACATTAGTCATGAACGGTATTTCGCAGTCATTATCCACCAAAGCGTTATGGAAATGAAAATGAGATTTGAAATGCTTCCAAAGGGTCCTTATCACTCCAACCTAACCCATCCTTATACGTTTATTCTCACTAGTGAATGTAACCCGAGTTTTCAATTCTATGGAAAATCCGCCAGCATTTCCCTACAGTTCTCCAAGTACACGATGTAGGCGATTAAACACACCTACATATGTACCCAGAGAACACAATAGAGAAATGCATGAAAAGGCAGGATTTTCCCTAGAATCATAAACAAGGCTTACATTCACCACCTAAGTGAGAATAAGCGTACAAGGATAGTCCCAACCGAGGACTATTCAAGACATACTCCTGATGTGTATGCCTTGAACGGGTATATAGGCATATGATTATGCAAATGATTCATTTATTATATATATATAAAGTGAAGAACACATGCATTAAACTAAACAGAGACATATCATAATTAAACTAAACTAAGCAAATAAATAAGCACGCTTATTAAATATTATATTAAAAATTATATCAAACATAAATATTAAACTAAATACACTAACATACACTTTATTAACCAAAACTAAACCAAATTTAAATAAACTAAACTAAATTAAAATAAACTAAACTAAACTAAAATAGACTAAACTAACATACATTATTACCCTAAACTAAACCAAACTAAACTAACGTGTTATAATACAGTAATTAAAAAGTAAACTTAAATAAACTAAATTAATATAACATATTATAACACAAACACATTCATTTCAAATATTTCAACAAATTAAAATATAAATACAACAAATTGTAAATACAATAACTAAAAACAATAATAAACTAACATATATCTACACACCATTAGGAACTAACATGCCAAGTATAAACTAAATTTATAAATTTAGCTTTAAAATACTATCTAACCTGTAGATCTGAGTTTGTTATTGCCAAAGAAACAATTCAATCTACAAAACCTACAAATATTCAAATTCCAAACAAAAAATTAACAAAAAATAAAAGTATAAACTACATTTATGATTTAAGCTTTTAAGTTTATGCTTTCATTTTGTATAAAAAAATAAAAATAAAATATGTGTACTTATGTAAAAAAAAATAAAAAAAAAAAACCAAAAAAAAAGGAAACCGAAACTACCTGCTTGCGGCGGAGGCTGGTGGTCGTGGTGGTTGCAGACTCGCCGGCGAGTGAGGCTTTGGGGTTGGTGGTTGTTAGTAACAACTCCGGCACGCCCTAGGTGAAAGGTGGTGGTTAGGGTTTTCCGGAAAAAAAAAAAAAATTAAGGAAACTTACCGGCGGCGGTGCAGCAGCGGAGGGGGGCATGGCGGCGGCGGCGGCAGGTGGGCGTGGCCCTTTATCTCTCTTCCTCTTCCTCTCTCTTCCTGTGTCGCCCTGCCTTTCTCTCTCTTCCTCTTTCTCCTTCTCCCTTTCTCTCTCTTCCTCTTCCTGTGTCGCCTTCCCTTTCTCTCTCTTCCTCTTTCTCTTTTTTTTTGGTTCTGTATTCTGTTCAGAAAAGTTGCGTTTTTTTTAATTGTTCTCAGCTTCCGACGGAATTTATTCCCTCGGAAATATCTGGTTCCGACGGAAAAATCCGTCGGAACCTGATACTTCTGAGGGAATAAATTCCGTCGGAAGCCTTTCCGAGGGAATATTCCGTCGTAACCGAAACATACCGAGGGAAAAAAATCCGTCGGAAAGTTTCCGAGGGAATATTCCGTCGGTAGAGGACTTTTCCGACGGATTATTCCTACAACTTCAATTTCCGCCGGAATTTTTGAATTTTCCGAGGGAATTATATTCCGCCGGAACAATTCCCTCGGAAATAAGTCTATTTCTAGTAGTGAACACTTGCATTAACAAAGCATTACAACCCCAACATAAAAGAATCTCTAGGAAAACCGTTCGTTCCGCCGCCATGAAAAACTTCCTAGAGTACAAAATGCGATTACAAGCCGAATTGAGTAACCTTAACTGTAGAGTGTATTTGACTGCCGATTCTTGGGATAGTGGTTTTAAATATCACTATTTATGTATGACTTGCCATTGGGTAGATGATCAATGGTTGTTACAAAAACGAATAATCCATTTCAAAATGCTGGAATACCCCCACACCAGTATTAACATTTCTCACCATTTAATGGAAGCAATAAATTAATACAACCTTCGAGATAAAAATGATGTCTATGACATTTGACAATGCAACTTCAATGACATATACTGCTAATTATGTCAAACAAAACTTGACCGATGTAATATTAGATAGTGATGCACTTCATACTAGATGTGTTTGCCATGTTCTTAACTTGTGTGTACATGATGGACTTAGAGCAATGGGTCCATACTATAACAAAATTAGAGAAGCTATTATGTCTATTAATAGCTCAAACATGAGATACCAAGAATAGAAGAGTTTTCTAAGACAACAAAAGATAAGGGCAATAAAAATCAAAACCGATTGCCCAACTAGGTGGAATTCTACCTATGACATGTTAACCAACGCAATTGAGTACAAGAATCCATTGACAATTTTTTACAAATAAAAATTTCCAAACAATGCTCTATATGAGGATGATTGGGCTAAATGTGAACGATATATGCAATTGTTACAGTTATTATATAACATTACGTATTGTTTTTCTTTTGTTTGTAATCCTTGTGCTCAAAACTTTCTTTCAAATGCATGTTTACTCGCCAAACTTTTCGCTGATCATCGCAACCAAAGTGATTATGATCAGTATCTTCCAGCAATGGAAACAAAGTGGCGTAAATATTATAGTGAAATTCCTTTGATTTATATTTTTGCTTCCATATTAGATCCTAAGCAAAAGTATGAAAACACATTTATGTTAGTTGACATTTACTTTCAATGCATACTTCTTGACGATGATGTAAAAAACTATAAGACTAATGTGAAGGATCAGTTTTTTGCTTTATATAGAGTCTATGAAGCCAAATATGGCACCGTTCCTCGCTCAGGGCCTTCCCAACCATCCAAAAACGTAAGTTAGAAGGCCAAACATTTATTTTCACAAGCTACTAACTTGATTTCAAGGTTTTCAGGTGATTCATCAATATTGAGAATGCAAAGCGATGTCTCGGAGTTACAAATGTACCTGAGTTACGACTTCACCAAGGGCATGGACGATGATGAGATAAAAAGCCTCGACCTCCTTGCATGGTGGAAACAACAAAGCACGAAGCATCCAACTTTGGCGGCAATGGCACGAGACATTCTTGGTATCCAAGTCTCCTCTGTTGCCTCCGAACGAGCTTTCAGCGCATTCGGGAGGGTTTTAGACTATAGAAAAACAAGTCTAAAACCCGAAACACTTGAAATGTGCGTGTGTTTCAAAGATTGGTTGGATGCGGAAAATCGATCACAAGACCGTTCTTACAACGACAACGATGAAGGAACCTCCGCTTCCGACCGTTCGGGTTCGGCTAGTTTCCAATCTATGCAACTAGCCGATGACCTTGAAGCCGAAGACGAAGACGAAGACGCACAAGAAGAAGAAGAAGAATAGATAATTTTTGTATATTGTACGATTTTTATCATTATCAATATTATCATTTTAAGATTTTTATCATTATCCAATTTTTGTTTAGGGTTTTTCTAAGCTATGCCCTCAAGGTTGTTGAGTTTCTAAGGTGTGCCCATGCCTTTTCAATATTAAAAGTTATGCCATCCAACTTAAGTTGTTTAATCAACCGTACCCTCTGACGTAAACTCGACGTTAACAATTGTAAATAAATAGGTAGTAATAAGAAGCAAATGAGAAAAAAGAATTATAAATACACCGAGAGCTTGACATATCAATGGTTGCTTTTAGAAGAAAGAAGAAAAAATAGATGAGAAAATTTGGAAAAAATGCTAAATGTTAGCCTACTTATATAACTCTAACCCAATTTGGGAGTGAAATTTCTCTCCAAAGTGTGGTAATAAACCGTGAACACAACTACTAACATTGGATTAACGTTATAGGGTACGATTGAATAAACACCTTAAGTTGGAGGGTACATCTTGTAATTTTGAAAAAGCACGGGCACACCTTAGAAACTCAATAACCACGGGGGCATAGCCTAGAAAAACCCTTTAGTTTAATATCCTTGTACGATTTTTATTATTATTATCATTGTACAATTTTTTCAAGTAATAATAATATGAAGTATGCATTATTCACACCCAAAGTCCAATTTGCCTATTTTTTTCGTTAAGTTATAATTCGTAAATTAATATAACAAAAATAAATTATAATAATTAATAATACAAAAATAAATGTAATAAATTATAAACATTAAACTATAAAGTAATAGTATAAACTAAATATATAAATTTAAATTATATAAAAAATAATAAAACATAAATATTAAACTTAATTTATTTTAGAAAAATAATAATATAAGATTATAAGTTATAAACTATTAATAAATAAATAAATTATAAAAAATAAAAGGAGGAAGGCAGCAGGCCAGCCCACCAGGCCAGCACGGCACGAGCCCGAATGGCACGTGGGTCATGCCGTGTCGTGGGCTGGCCTGTGACTTTGGGCGGCGGTGGCCCGCCAGGCATGGCTCGACACGGTGCCCACCTTTACCACCCGCAGACCAGCCGGGCCTATGCTCAGCTCTAATTGCACACCTGGTTTTATGAATCCATTGAACTTCGAATTCTAACGCCATATAATCGATCACAAATCTAAGGGGAGCATTTGAGGCACGTATATAATATACACAATTGTGTATATTAGTTTAAACACCGCCTTCAAATCTCCGAGATAAAACTAAATTTACAAACTTACCATTATTTATAAATGAAAACTACCATCTCCAATCACTTTCACCAATTCATATTCATCCATTAAAGGAGAGAGAAAATTAAAGGTACCAATTCATATCCACCACCACCGGTCAACCACCACCTCCTCCCTTTACAAATCACCACCACCCACACTACAATAAACATCCCAAAGTGTAGATCTACACATCACTATTGCGTGAAAATACCAAGGAAAGACAAGCGATTGGAAGAACGTCGTTGAGAATGCCGACGCATCAAATGGTTTTTTTTTTTAAATGGGCGAAAATGCCCAATTTTTTTCAAAATCTCTCGGTGGAAACGCCTAGAAATTTCGAATCTTCGACGGAGGTTCGTAATTTCTAGGCATATCATGTGGAATCACCCAAAAATTTTGAACCACCATCTAGGATTCGAAATTGCTAGGCGTTTTCTACTCGGTTGTGTGAAAAAAATGAAAGTTTTGCCCAGAATGTATACTTGCGGAAAGGAATTAACATACAATTGCTCCACCCCATTGGAAAGAATAAGCCTAGCAGATAAGTGTGCTACTGTATTCCCCTTCCTTCTCACATGGTGACAAGAAAAATGATTAAAGTTATCCCCCAAATTGCAAATATCTTCAACCAGCAAGTCAAACACTGATGTTCCAAAATGTATACTTTTTACGCCGAGAATTATGTTATTTTGTAGTTAGTATTGTTATTACAATATTATTATTGTTGTTAGTAGTATTATTATGATTAATAATTTTATTGTTTTTGTTAGTATTATTGTCATTATTATTTATTATTGTAGTATTATTAATACTAGATGGAAGCCCGTGCAATGCACGGTTTTTTATACATAAATCTCATGAAAAGATTATTTTCTTAATTTAACCCTATAATTTTTTTATTATTTTTCTTGTTAGAAAACGGATAATTTATTTTATTTTTATGCAACTTATAATGCGACCTTAATTTACTAATATTAGTTATATGAAAATTATAAGTATGATAGATATTAGAATAAAATCATAATCCTGTTCGTATTTTTTTAACCTATGATTCGTTTGTATAACAAAAATACGTTGTTCCAATATACATATATAGTTATAGAATCACTATTTTTCTTTCACAAACAATAACTTAGACCACTATTATTCTTTTACTCCGTATCAACTTTATACAATGAAAAATTAATAAAATAAACCCAAAACTATAGGGTTAAAATAAAGAAGGTGGGAGTAATAGTAAAAGATATGACTTTATAAATTTTTAAATAGTTAAATGAAATATATATATATATATATATATATATATATATATATATATATACTACCAAGAGTGTTGCATTACTAAAATTAATCTAATTGAATAAAATTAAATCTTTATAATGAAATTTCATTATCATATGTCCTTAATAATAGAGTTATATGTATACACTACTACAATGATTTTTACAATAATAATATAGATATTCTACCAGAACTATAATACACAAAATTTAATACGATTAGTAACATAATTAGATTAGGTAAAATAAAACAAAACATACATCTTATAAAATAATGAATAACAGTCAATTTATTTTGTTTACCATCAGAAAGCCTTGATAAACTTACATTATTTCCAATAATTTTGTTAATCAACGAATTAGACCTAAATCACACCTTGAAAAAGTGTAGATAAATAATATTCACATGTTTGTGTTTTTTGTATAGTATATATATATTGTCTATTTACAATTGAAAAAAAAAATCAAAATTATATTTTTGAGAGGATGTATACAAATCTTTAATATCATCCTATCTTATATATTTGTGGAGTAGCAAATGAATCTCTTATAAATTTTTTTATCTAATCATGAAATGGGTTGCTAGATAAGATAAAAATTGGACATTATTGTTTTTTTTTTTTTTTTTTTTTTTTAAGAATATTAATAAAGACTGAATGTTATTGTTATTTTTTTTTTTGAAGAATATTGATTTTTTTAAAAATTTTTTGAAGAATATTAGTTAATTATTAATAATTTATATTTCTCTTAAAATGTTTTTTGTTATAAAAAAATTGATTAAACGTTTTCTTAAAAACAAAATGAACATATATTTTCCTTTTTCAAATATTTAATTGTAAAGTGTTTGTATATAATAATTGTATAATTATAGTTTTTTTTTTATATTTTAAATCCTAATATAAAAAGATCATCTTTTAAAAAAGATAATTTTTAGTTTTAAAATAATTTAAATGCATGGTTTTTTTTTATCTATTTTTAATTATTTGGTTTATTGTATTTAATAATTTCATACAACAAAAGCTTAATATATTTTTTTTACTATAATTTATAATGAATTTATTAAATATAAATAAATTGTAAATATGATATTTTTTCCGTTATATAAAAACTTTACTGTGAAAGGATAAATTTTAAATAATTTAAATCCTAAATCATTATTCATTGTTTTACCATATCTTTTATTTCGATAGAATACCAACCTCGTCCACAACCAACCTACTACATCAATGAATAAAAATGTTAGCCAAACTGAAATTGATATAAATTAAATCATTACATTTATATAAAATAAACCAATATATTTACCAATAAATGAAAAATTGTTGCGGTATAAAATCAAATCTATGCATTGGAATATTTTTATCATCTTTTAAAATAACCAAAGTCATCCATATATTAAGTATACAACATCTAATCGTATTCCATTATATAAACAAATAATTGTTAAGTATCCTAAATAAATACAATGTAACTAATAATAACAAATATAAATTTACATAAGATTTTAAAAATTATCCGGACATTGATGACCTAAATTAAAACTAACACAAAATTACTAACACAAAATTCGCTTGATGGGGTATTGTATTGATACGAAATTTTATTTGTGCCGTATGATGTGTTAGATCTGCATGTAAAAAAACATTTAGTAAATAAAACATAAACATATAATCGTTGAGTATCCCCAATTAATACAATGTAAGTAATAATTAGAAATACTAATTTAAACATAGGATTTTAAAAATTAAGCTAAAAATTATCCGACCATTGATGACCAAAATTAACACAAAAATACTAACACAAAATTCTCTTGATGGAGTTTTTTATTGATACAAAATTTTGTTTGTGTTGTATGATGTGTCAATTTATAATAGTAGGTATCACAAATTTTAATTTAATTATAATTAACGAACAATTTGTATTTCTTATCATAAATACTATCAAAATTTATCTTATATGATAGGTTTCAAACTTTATTATAAGCGTTTATCATTTAAATATTTTTAAGTATATTTTTTTTTGGATTTCTTATACTCGTAGTATTGAATTAATAAATTTATCTTTTCCTATATTTTTACTTCTTTTTCAATAAAATAATTTAATTCGTGGATTATAATTTATGTGGCATTAAAATTTTAGATATATCAAATCTAATTCGTTACTTTTATCTAGGTAGCGATGCACGTTTTTTTTCATACATAAATCTCAAGAAAAGATATTTTCCTATAGACTCTAAGTTTATATATATATATATATATATATATAATTATTTGATTTATTTTACTATTTAATAATTTTAGACGAAAAAAACACATAATAATTTAATTAAAGTGTTATTTCCTACTACAAAAGTATAATTTTATTTTTTTAATGTAATTTATTATGCGACTTTTTTATTGTTGTTTTGTATTTTATTCGTTGTTGTTAGTTATATGACAACTGAATTTAATAATATGAATAAATTGTAAATATGATATCTAAAAAAAATTGTAAATATGATATTTTATTGATTACATATTAGGTTAAAATCTTTAATGTGAAAAGATAATTTTTTTTTCATTTTTTGAATAATTTAAATCATTATTAGTTGTTTTTTAAAAAATAGAAATGATAAAAAATAATAAAAACATGTATACTATTTATCTTCTATTTCAATAGAATCACTAACTTCGTTCACACCCATATCTCTTCCATCTAATAAAAGTGGATAAATTAAACATGTTAGCAAAAAAAATAAATTATATAAAATTAATTGTTATAGTCTTATAAAATAAATTAATATATTTATCAGGAAGTGAAAAATTGTTGTGAAATTGATCTAAAAATTGTAATTGTACAAAATCAAATCTGTGCATTGGAATTTTTTCATCGTCCCTAATCGCCCGAACAACGGTATTTTGGAAAATTGAATCATTATTTTGTTGTCACTGACAATGCGTGCAATATTGCTTCTTATTTGTAACGAATGAAAAGTATTTAATTGAGTAAAATTTTCTTTCAATTAATTTTGGACGAGTTGTACAAAGTTGGCTTTAATTGAGGTATGAATGTAATCAAAATTAAGTTAATTTGATGACTTGATTAAGCTACCTAAATCACAAAAAAAAATTTCTAATCATAAAATTAAATAATATAAACTACAAAGGTTTATAAAATTTTTTAATAAATGTAAACAATTAATAAAGATATAATACCTTCTCATCCAATAGGACCATCAAGCGAGAAACTCATACTTTGATTTCCCAATCATTTTTGCTCGAATCTAATTCTCTGATTAAATCAAATCTGCGTGTAAAAACAAAATTTAGAGAACAAAACATCAACATATAATCGTTAAGTATTCCAATTAAACACAATGTAAGCAATAATCACAAATATACATTTAAACATGGATTTTTAAAAATTAAGCTAAGAATTACTTAGCCATTGATGACTAAAAATGACACAAAATTCGCTTGATTTGGTTTTGTATTGATAAGAAATTTTGTTGGTGTTGTAGGATGCGTCAATTTATAATGGTATGCATCACAAATTTTAATTTATTTATTATTAAGGAATATTTTTTATTTCTTATCATAAACACTATCAAGATTTATCTTAGATATATAAATCCTATATCTAAAGATGATTTTTTAAAAATTAATTTTTAGTTTTTTAAATAAATTAAATCCTAATAAATCACTATTCGTTGTTTTAACTACGTGGCAAAATTCTTAAATCTCATTCGTCACTTTTTCTTAGGTGGCGAGTGAATTTATTATTTCTAAAATAAAATACAAATCTAATTTTTAATTGGTCGAAATAATACCTTTGCTTATGTGGCACGCCGAATGCTCTCGAAAAATGCCTACTTTATTTATATATATTAGATTATTGATTTTGTAAAATTGGAATTATTTGGTTGATTTGAAAGTTATGGTGGTTGATCGGTGGTCATTGGTGGCTGGTGACCACGAGAGAGGACAGTCATAATACGCAATTTCTATGTTACTCCTGGAGTACCATAAACAAGGTACTCCAGGTTTATAAAATTTATATTATTTTGATATTAACTTCTTATTATTTTAATTTATATATATGTTATTATGAAATAAGTACATGTTATTTTATACTTGTATGCTTTTTTTTATATTAACATCGATCCTTTTACTGTACTCCAAGTTATAAAATTCATGTTATTTTGATATGAACTTCTTATTATTTCAATTTGTATATATGTTATTTTGATATGAACTTCTTATTATTTCAATTTATATATATGTTATATTTAAATAAGTACATGTTATTTCATTCTTGCATGCTGTTTTTTTATACATGTTGTTGAAGTAAATAATAACATACTGTTTTAGCAAAATAACACAAGATTTAAGCAAAATAACATGAGGTTTAGGCAAAATAACTCAATCATAATTGGTATGGAGTACATGATCCAGGAGTATATAATACTAACTCGTCAAAATATTTGAGTTAAATTTGATTAGTTTTATAACAAGGGTAGAACGTATTTTAAGTTATAAATGCGCGTGTTACTTGAATATTCGAGGGCGACGTTTAGCGTTTCATTATTAGCCTACGAAGGGAGCTCTCTAGTCTCTAAAACATGTCATAAAATGTATTGTAAATGATTTCAACTCTATTTATGCAAAAGATTATAAAATGTGAGATTCTAACAATAGACATTAAGGCAAATTCTTTAAAATTTCACTTAATTATATTTTTTTGGGTTTTTCTAAGCCATGCCCTCAAGATTGTTGAGTTTCTAAGGTGTGCCCATGCCTTTTCAATATTACAAGTTGTGCCATCCAACTTAAATTGTTTAATCAACCGTACCCTCTGACGTAAACTCGACGTTAACAATTGTAAATAAATAGGTAGTAATAAGAAGCGGATGAGAAAAAAGAACAATAAATACACCGAGAGCTTGACATATCAATGGTTGCTTTTAGAAGAAAGAAGAAAAAATAGATGAGAAAATTTGGAAAAAATGCTAAATGTTAGCCTACTTATATAACTCTAACCCAATTTGGGAGTGAAATTTCTCTCCAAAGTGTGGTAATAAACCGTGAACACAACTACTAACGTTGGAGTAACGTTATAGGGTACGGTTGAATAAACACCTTAAATTGGAGGGTACATCTTGTAATTTTGAAAAAGTAAGAGCACACCTTAAAAACTCAATAACATGGGGGTATAGTCTAAAAAAACCATATTTTTTTCTTATAGATTAATGATAATTTCTGTCCGATATAGGGATTCCGTAACTAATTCCCTCTCTCTCCCTCCGTGGCTCCAACATCCTGTTGTTGTCTGTATGCGCCAGGGAGTATAGGATTAGAGCAGCAGCTTCAGCAAAAGTAAAGGCGGTGTGTTGTGATCTCAGAAATGGAGTGTTTTCTCTCTCTTCATCCTTCTTCCTTCATTACCATCCCTTCTAACTCTATATTCAAACACCATTGTTTCTCCACTCCCAAGCTCCTTCGTATTACTTGCTCTTCATCATCTTCTTCTTCTAAAGACTCCTTTGACTCGTTACCTGTCGGCGACAACTCTTCCGGGTTCTGCTCTTTATCCCTTAAAATTTCTTGCTATTTTTTAGTCTGAATTTAGAAATTGATGGTTTAATTTGTTGGTATATGCTATAATCTCAATGATTTGGGAAAAGGGTAATTTGATTTGAGCTCATAATTTTATAATGTGAATGATAATTGTAGTGGGTATTATGAATTTTATGATGTTTGAGTCCTCAATTTGATAGAGTAGTAATTGTAGCTGTTACAGCATTTGTAGGAAAAGGGTTTGTTCTAAAATCCATAAATTGTTGGTGGGTTTAAACTGTCAATTGCTGATTGCTAAGGTTTAATCAAATTGTCAATGAATTTTGAAATTTTTATTGGATTTTGTGATATTTGTTGACATTGGCATTGGATTTTATGATGTTTATTAAAATTGTTGTTGGAATTCGATACCATCTCACTTGTAAAGTGGGAGTACTTAGTGTAAGTATAGGGTTCCTTATATTGTAGTAATCATGTTGTGCAGAAACTTTTGCATCATAGAGGGACCCGAGACGATCCAGAACTTTGTACAAATGCAGTCACAGGAGATTCAAGATAATATACGGAGTAGGCGCAATAAAATATTTCTTCTCATGGAGGAGGTGAAATTTATAGCTAAATTGTACATGGGTTTGTTCAATGTTACACATTGAACCCCCATTGCTTGTTTCTCTTTGGTACTGATAGTATCAAGTAAAACTGTTGTATTGAATTCCAATTATATGTGATTATAGGTAAGGAGACTAAGGATACAACAACGTCTCAAGGGGATGAAAGCTACTCATGAGGGTAATATAGATGAGGCAAATGAAATGCCTGAGATTCCTTCATCTATTCCCTTCCTTCCTCATGTGGTAAGTCTTGTGAGGAAACAGGCATTGCTAATTTTTTTACTTGTATTTCACAATGTAACAAAATGTAAGTTTAGTTTCTTCTTAGGGAGGATAAAGTAATTAGATTGAACAAGTTATATCTTGGATGAATCTTTATTCTGTTCTTATAAAGTGTGACTCTTCAATATTATCAATTCTCCCTAAGCTTCCTGATGTTAACGATTTGAGTTTCATAATGCAGACTCCAAAATCATTGAAGAAACTATACTTGACGAGCTTTTCATTTATAGCAGGGATCATTGTCTTTGGTGGCCTTATTGCTCCATCTGTAAGCTTATGCCGTTTTCTCGTTTTATTCTTTTCACAAGTGCTCTCTTGAAAGGTTGGATAATATTGAAAGATATGTTATTCCTTTTACTTATAATCAAAACACTGTAAGCTATACAGCAATTATTCCATTGAATAATGTCTGGTATCAAGTTGCATGCTTATGAGGCTCACCCAGTCACTTAAGTACTTTCAACTTAAATCAATGTTAAAACAGAAAAATCAAATAAAATTTATTTAACTCATGCTAATCACAAATTTTAAATTCTGGTCTTCTGGAACACACTATCAAACTGATTTTGTTCTTCGGATTACTCTGTCCTGTGAGGAAAATGCTTCAACTAAGTCCTAATTCATAGGCTTGTTGAATGATTTTTTGGCCGGTTGCAGAACTCTTAATTACTTCTTGAGTTTGGTGATATGTTGATAATTTTTTTAGTTCTCGATCTTTTTTTCACTGGCTAGCTGGCTCTGTATAAATTTCTATATGAAGGGAGAGGTGTTTAATCATCAATGTAGATTTGGAAACATAGAGCATACTTGACCTTGTGAGATATCAGTTTTTTACTTCACCAATTTTAACCATGGAGACTTGTAATTGTCTCTGGCTTGGAAAGGACAAAGGAGACTTATTTCTTTACAGTTTTACTATGGATTACTTGCTGAATGGTTTGTATAAAATCTGAATCTTCTTTATTTTGCAGCTGGAATTAAAATTAGGTATAGGGGGCATGTCTTATGAAGACTTCGTTCGCAGCTTGCATTTGCCACTTCAACTGAGGTATGATAAGAAACAATGCTATATTCTTTATAAGCTTAAAGATCACGCAAATGACTTTCAGTTGATTCATTATGTCAAGAGAGTTTAATTTCTTCAGAGCCAAGGATATATTATCAACGTTGTGTTTTGTTAAACTACTATCAGTGACATTTGTACTTCCATTTTGATCACCAATTTCAGTCAAGTCGATCCCATAGTGGCATCTTTTGCTGGTGGGGCTGTTGGAGTTATTTCAGCTTTGATGTTGATTGAAGTTAACAATGTGGAACAACAAGAGAAGAAAAGATGCAAATATTGCCGTGGATCTGGTACATGTTAACTTATTCTTGAAACATTGAATTTCTGCTCTCTCATACAGCATTTTTGACTGGTTACCCACTGTCCCACTTTCCCCTGATTCCTAATACACAGCAACAAACTGTCTAACTTGGAAAATATACATTTTGATAAGATTGCAATGGTGATGCCTCCTATTCTATCAGATAACTTTAATCTTTTTCTTAATCTTTTTTTATCTTAGAACTTCCTGTATCCCTTTTTCTAATCTAGGCATCATGAGAATTTGTTTACTGATATTGTTATCACCTTTGGTATGCTATGGTTAAGTCTTTCTTGTGTTGAATTGTGGACTTATGGTTGGTTGATTGTAACTGAAGGAGTGTATGTGAATTACTACTTATGAAGGTTATTGTGCTGAGTATAATGGTAAAGGAAAGTCTTAAAAATTGAAATGCTTTGCTATTCAGGATATGTTACTAGTGTGTTTGTATTCCTCATTTTCAGACATGTCTAATGTCAATCTTGCTTGGTCTCATTGTTGCACGGCATCATTCAGAATTAAAATTTTCATCTTTCTGAAGTAATTCATTATCTGTCTTGCTTTGTCATTTCATGTTTGCGTATTTCTTTTTCAGGGTATCTGGCCTGTGCTCGATGTTCTTCTAGTGGTGTGTGCTTAAGGACAGAACCAATTTCAATAAACGGTGATTACAATCGCCCCTTGCGAGTGCCAACTACACAAAGGTGTTCAAATTGTTCAGGTGTTGGAAAGGTATACAATTCTTTAGAATCTTGTGATTGGAATTGTATTATTTTGCTACGTGTAGCAACACGAGACATTCGTAACATTTCCCTTCTCAAATCTTGATTGATCTAACCCACTTCCATTGTGACTTGTTTTCATAGTCTGCTTATGTCATGTTCAATTAATGTATTTTCTTCATATGTTGTTACCTTCTTTTTTTCCCTTAACTTTTTCCTTGAGAATTTGAGATTGTCTGAATTTGTACAAGATAGCAACCACGTTGAAATTTTTTGACAGTAAACAATGCTATAACAATAACATTACTCCAGTGCCTAATGATACTGCCACCCTGCTATATGTAAGGAGCACTGGTGTCCACGGCTTCACCCAGCAATGGCAGAGAGTGTGTCCTGTTGACCCTATATCTTATAATAGGTGAATTTGCTTGGAAACACAATTCGACTATTCTAATTTATACTATACATTATAATCTAGAAAAATTTGCCAAAAACCTCCTTATAAAACACTTTTTGTTTTTGTAAGAAACTAGCTTATAAATTTCTTTTTATAAGAACGCCTTAATTTTTTATTATTTTTTTGCGAGAACACACTTTATGCTGAATTCCGACCTTTGACCTTGCATTCCGGCATTGACTTGGTCACGTGAGGGGCACATGATCTCTTAAAACCACCCTTTTTTTAAAAAAAATAATTCCCCTTTTCCTTCACCAACCACCTCACCAACACCAGTACACCACCACCAAAGTAAATAACTCTAGTGTCCACCACCCACTGGCAAATGGTTGAATTACAAGTGGTCCAAGGATTTTTTTTTTTTTTTTGGGGGGGGGGGGGGGGGGTGGAGAGCAAGGCCTTGTCCAAGCCAATTTCATTACTATCCAAAGAAATACTACCTAATAAGGTTGCTTCCTCCAGCATCATGCTAAACTGGTCTGAAACAAGTACTATCCAAAGAAATACTACCTAATAAGAAACGCCTAAAGGCATGATGAGGCTTGATTTGTGGCACATTAGCCATCTGCTTCTTGGTTCTGGTCTGAAACAAGCATTTAAACTTTTTTGGTTGCATTTAGCAGCTTAATTTCCTCGCGTAAAGTGGAGGGCCTATGCCATGAACCTAGTTCTTATGCTAGCTTTGTATCAACAAGGGTTGTAAATTTTTTCTCTTTGTTTAACATTGATACATGTATATATAGGAAATTCTCAGGTTTTATCAGATGCTTATAATATTGACCACATCAAGTTCATCATTTGGCTGGATATTAATGTATATGAATCCTTTTTTGACTTCAGGTAATGTGTCCTACTTGCCTTTGTACTGGGATGATAATGGCAAGTGAACATGATCTCCGAATAGAACCATTCGACTAAGATGGGACATTAATGCAGGTGTTTAGGACTATCCGATTGGTGTTGTCTTTTAATGAGCACTTGTAATTTATAAAAGTGCTGTAGTAACCCAAAAGTGTATACCAGTGTGTAAGATTTGGTTGTATGACACCAATTTTTTTTTTGTTAACCTATCAAACGACTGGTTGTAACAAAGCATGTTCACACAATTACTTGAAAAGAAAATTTGATACAGCAGCTGAAATAACACTCTTTCTCAATTCAGGCTGCACTGACATTTTCTCAACATTTCAGCAGAGTTTTACAATGATGATTACAAATTTCTATAGAAACAACGATAACATAATAGCTAAGGCTAAAACAAGTTTAATACTGCTATGAACAAATAATTGAATGATGTTCACCTTGTGTTTCTTTTTCGATCCCTTCTTTTTCATGAGATGTTCCTCTTCAACCAAAAAAAAGTTAGCATTCCTATCTTCATAACATAAGAAGGTTCTGTACACAAACATGGGCATTTCCGCACTGCTTCACAATGCTAATTTCCATTGTATCCAAATCAACAGTAGCAACCAGCGAAAAAGAAAGATGCACAAACACTTCCTTTAAGCTCATCGAATAACTAATAGGTCTGTCCATTCCCGCGTAACCATAGAACTTGGGAATGGAAAATAACTTGGTCCAAGATCCAGCTGCGCCATATTCTTTCATTACCCAAAAACTGGTGCCAATATTAAACGCGCTGACAGAAAGACACAAGCTACCATCAAGTAATCCCAGGAACATGTGAACATTGTCCGTGGAATCAAAACAAGGCATTGGCAGAGTACTAAAACGTTCATCCCTTAAATTAAAAGGCAACAATAGGCCGTGGTTCTAACGCTTCAGTGAGTTCATTAATTATACCGCCATTCCAATGGAGGCATCATTAAGAAAGACACAACACTTAAGATGGTAATAAAAATCGTAAGGAACACTAGGACTAGCCGCCTTTCTCCATGAATTATTCTTCAAACTATAAACCATAACATCACTCTCGATAGAGCTCATCTATTCCGAATAATCCTCACACACCTATAGTCCCAAGAGATGCTTTCATAACCGAACCCATAATTGAACTTCGATCGAGGATAACTATATGGCGGGCTTACAGGCAACAACGGGATTGTTAAATAGGTTTGAGTGGTTGGGTTGTAAATTACAAGGGGATGTTGAGAATCCTAACTTTGGAAAAAATTTCACTTTTGCTACCACTCAAACACCCCTATTTCACTTTTGCTACCCATCAAAAATTTTATTTTATTTTGCTACCACCTAAAATCACATAAGTTAAATTTCACTACCACTTAACACTTTCAGTTACTATTTCTGTTAATGAGATCCAGCCACCCTCACTGTCACCTTGTGGCCACCCCTCCCTTCTCAGCCGCCCTAACTACCTCCCCGTCAGCCACCAAAAAATAATTATTAATTTATTTATTTAATAATAAAAAAAAACCTAACCACCAGAAAAAAAAAATTAAAAAAGCCTAGCCCCTCCCCATCAGCCACCCCTCCCCTTTTACTGCTTGCGCTCGGTACATCTTCCCACCCGACCTTTCAGCCACCATACCATCCCTTACTCCTCTTAACTACCCACGACAGCTCTTCCTACCACACCACCATTACTCACCTTCAACCTCTCGCAACACCACCAAAATGCGCCGCTACTGCTGCTGCTCCTCCCTTCGAACAAGTCGCCCCACTCCCTAGCACCAAAAACCAGCACCTCTAACCCTAAACCACCGGTCCGAAACCACCCTACACAGGATTTAGGGTTTCGTTTATGGTGGTGTCGGGCTGGTGTTTAAGGGTTAGGGGTGGCTGTTTTGGGTGGGGGAAGGGGAGAGGGGTCGATTCAGGGTGGGGGAAGGAGAGGGGTGCCGATTCCGGTGGGGGGATGGGGAGGGAGGATTGTTTTCCGGTTTCGGGGTGGGGGGTTGGGGCAGCGAGAAGGGGATAAGGGAGGGGGGTGGGCAGCGTAGGTGGAGGAAAGGGAGGGGGATTGGAGTCACCGGCGCCGGGCGACGCATTGGGCGCCGGTAGGGGGGACGGGGGAGGGCGGCTGATGGGAGGGGACTGGCAATTGAAGGTGGTGGCTGGGTTTTTCTTTTTTTTTTTAAACATTTTAATTTTTTTTTTGAATAAACTAAACGGAACCCTAATGGATTCCATTAAGTGGTAGCAATTTTTAACAAACTTGTTTTTGTATGGTAATAAAATAAAATCAAAATTTTCTCCAGTAGTAAAAGTGAAATACGTGTATTTTGCTGGAAGCAAAAGTGAAATTTTCCTAACTCTGGAGACAAAGCAATCCATTACACGATACCACCCCATCAAAACTGCAATTAGCACCAAGGGTACGGCTCTTAAACGGATAAACAAGGGGAATCGGGTTATGAAATGTGTCGAAATCACTCAAATAAAGGCTGCGATTTTGGTAAACGAAGTGACGATTAGTTTTGGTGGCAAGTGATCGTTCTAAGTGGAGGTCTTTGGTGGCAAGTGATCGTTCTTAAGTGGAGGTCGACAAAATCAGAGCTGTTAATCAAATTATACCATAGCTTGCACACAATCTTGAATCGTAACAGAGATTTTGCAGGCAATCGTAACAGAATATCAACAATTAATTCTACAGGGAAAGGCATATTCATGTAATGCAATTCAAATTAGACTAAGGAAATGTTGAACAACACCCTCAATTCTCTAGGTAATGCCCGCGAAATAAAAGTTAATCGTAAAAAGACAAATCTATGGTTAAGATGATTTAAACGAACATAGAAATTCAAAGTAAGAGAAACTAAGAGGGAAAGAGATTACCAGAAAATCTGGAATATAAGAGTAAAGGAAGATTTGGATGACAATTTACGTGAGAGAAGAATTATACCATGAATTGAAGAGAGAGAAAGTTGTTGGAGCCGAGTAACGCTCCACTCCCCTTTATTCTTGATTATTTTACCCAGTCTTCCAGGCTGTCGTGGATTGCTTCAAGCTCCAACAGTATATTATTGAGCATATGCCCTTGACAAGTGACCTGTACATAAAATATATTTAGTGTGGTTGACATTCCAAAGGCATCTCCTGCCACTCCTGGCGTTGCCTGTAAATCGAGTGCTAAGGGTTGCTAGGGTGCGTTGTCCCCTTCCCTGAATGATTTCTCCAATCGCGTTTCCAGTACCTTGGGTATGATACTATGATTACAGAAACCAAGCGGGATGTCTTCAGGTAATCATACCTTTGTATATGATGGCTTGGTTTCAGGTAATGTGTCCTTGCCTTTGTACTTGTAAGATAAAGTTGTACAATACCAGCTTGTTTGTTAATCTGTCAAATGACCGATTGTAACAAAGTACGTTCACACAATTGCTTATAACAAAATTTGATACAGCAGAATAATCTCTTTCACAAATCAGGCTTCACCGTAACACTTTCAAAATTAAGTTTTACAATGAGAATACTAAATATTTCATTTCTAGGAACAAATAATGAATAATTGAAAGTTCATCTTGTGTTTCTTATTCGATCCCTTCTTTTTCATAAGATGTTCCTCTTCAACCAAATAAAAAGTTAGCATTCCTATCTTCGTAACATAAGAAGGTTCTCTACACAAACATGGGCATCTGTGCATCCAGGAAAATTAACTACCTTCACATTGCTGATTTCCATTGTATCCAAATCTACAGAAGCAACCCGCAGATAAGTAAGATGCACAAACAATTTCTTTAAGCTCATCGAATAACAAATAAGTCTGTCCACTCCCTCGTAACCATTGAGCTTGGCAATGGAAAATAACTTGATCCAAGATCCAGCTGCACCATACTCTTTCATTACCCACAAATCAGTATCACTATTCAGCCCGCTAACAGAAAGACACAAACTACCATCAAGTACTCCCACGAACATTTGAACAAGGTCCATGGAATCAACATTAGGAATTGGCAGTGTACTAAAACGTTCATCCCTTAAATTAAAGGCAACAATAGGCCGTGGTTCTTTAGCTTCATTCTCACTTAAACCGCCATCCCAATGGATGGCATCATTAAGAAAGACACATCTCCCATAACGGTAATCAAAATCAAAAGGAACATTAGCACTAGCCGCCTTTCTCCATGAACCATTCTTCAAGCTATAAACCATAACATCACTCTCAATAGATCTCATTTCCACATTAAAATTCCGAATAATCCTCACACATCTATAGTCCCGAGAGATGCTTTCATAACCGAAACCAAAATTGAAAATCGAACGAGGATAACTAAATGGCGGGCTTATAGGCAACGACGGGACTATTGCATAGGTTTGAGTGGTTGGGTTGTAAATTATAAGGGGCTGTTGAAAATCATAACTCTGGAGACAAAGCAATCCATTACATGATCCCACCACACCAAAACCGCAATTATCACGATTCTTAAACGGATAATCAAGCGGAATTAGGTTATCAAATGTGTCGAAATCACTCAAATAAAGAATGGAGGCTTTAAAAATAAAGTGAAGATTAGTTTTGGTAGCAAGTGATCGTTCTAAATGGAGGTTGACAAAATAAGAGCTGTTAATTAAATTAGGAAAAATTGCATTTATTAATCCCAACTTTGCACAATTTCATTTTATTAATCCCAACTTTGGAATATTGCAATAATTCCAACTTTGATATGGGCTTTCATTCTTCAATCCCAAAAACCGGTAACCTGATGCAAGGATTAAATTTTTTTATTTTAAGACACGTATCACTTGTTAATTGCTTCAAAAAATTAAAATAAATAAATTAAATTAAATAAATTAAGAAAAAACAGAAAAATCAATAATTAAAATTAAAAATTAAAAAACTGAAAAATTAAAATTAAAAAAAAAAAACTCTGCTCCCTGCCAACCACCCCCATCCCCCTAGCCCAGCCGGAATCCGCCGCCACTTCGCAGAAACCTCCCCTTTCCCCCTTCCTCTCCGACGAAAACAACCACCTTCCTTCCCCCACCCCCGAAACTACCCCCTCTCTTCCCCCCCACCCCCGAAATCGCCTCAAACCAACCTCCTAGCATGCGCGAAACCACCACCCTCCCACCTGCCTCCCCGCTTGCGAAACCACCACCCTCCCACCTTAAAGATGAAGATCTTATAAATTTGTTGAATCGCCCCCATTTTCGATGGCGGATCCTATGTTGTTCTTGTCCATGCTTGACGACGCCGCTTCTAGCTTTGGTGCTTGATCTGATTCTGGTTTTGGGGTCGATGAAATGGGGTCGGTGGTTCGTGGGATGAGGAGGTGGTTTGAAGAGTTGTTTGAAATGGGGCTGGTGGTTCGTGGGATGAGGAGGTGGTTTGTCAGTGGGTTGGATGGGTTTTTCGTTGGGGTTGGGCCCTTTTGTGGGTGGCCGTGGGTAGGTGTTCGCGGGGGTGGAAGGTTTTCGTGGGTCTAGGTTCTGGGTTGTTGGTGTTTGTGGAGGTGGCGGTGGGGTGGGTACGGTGTTCGTGGAGGGAGGTGGGTGGGTACGGTGTTCGTGGGCCTGCCGATCTGGGTTCTGGTGGGTGGGTGGTCGTGAAGGCGGGTGAATTCGGTGTTCGTGGAGGGAGGTGGGTGGGTGGTTGTTCTTTGATTTTAATTTTTTTTTCTGTTTTTTTCTTTAAAAAAAAAACAAATTGGACCACTCAACTGGCGACACGTGTCCAGCAACCTACAATAGAAGGTTGTTGACTTGTGTTGCGGTTTGGGTATGAAGAATGAAAGCTCATATCAAAGTTGGGATTATTGCAGAATATTCCAAAGTTGGGATTAATAAAATGAAATTGTGCAAAGTTGGGATTAATAAATGCAATTTTTCCATTAAATTATACCATAACTTGCACACAATCTTGAATTGTAACAGAGATTTTGCAGGCAACCGTAAGAGAATATCAACAAGTTAGGGTTTATAATGCATATTCAATATAATGCAATTCAAATTAGGGTTTATGAGACACTAATTAATCGTGAAAATATACAAATCTAGGGTTAATATGATTTAAACTAACATAGAAATTCATAGTAAGAGAAACTAAGAGGGAAAGATTACCAAAAATCTGGAAAATAGGATTAAAGGAAGATTTGGATGACAATTTAGGAGAGAGAAGAAATCTACCATGAATTGAAGAGAGAGTAATTTGGAGTATCGCTCCACTCGCCTTTATTCTTGATTGATTTACCCACTCTTCTTCAATTGTGACTTGTTTAGTTGTTTTCATAGTCTGCTTATGTCATGTCCAATTGTTTCAAAAAAAAAATGTTCAATTCATGGTTGTTTTTTTTTTTAATTTTATTTTTTTGTTGCACTAACGGGGCAAGCCTAGGGGTGTTTATGAGACAAGACAACTTATGAGCTACTCGGGTTCGACTCGGTCAAAACTCGACTCGAGTGAGCTTGACTCGAGCTCGAGATTAACTCGAAATGTTAATGAGTCGAATAGTTCATACTCGAC
Organism: Chenopodium quinoa; assembly: GCF_001683475.1. NCBI lineage: Eukaryota > Viridiplantae > Streptophyta > Magnoliopsida > Caryophyllales > Amaranthaceae > Chenopodium > Chenopodium quinoa. The sequence continues at coordinate 4,024,912 of NW_018742205.1, read as the reverse complement.
TCGAAAGCTCTAAGAAGCTCGACTATATTATATTTACTAAAAATTGAAATATTTTGATTAAAAAAAACTTTATTTTTACATTAATAATGAATAAATAAACATTGTTTATGTACTCATATCATCATATATATATTTCTCATATGACAAAATTAAAGAAAATGAAGAAATGTTACACTAAAAAGAGAGTTCTACTAAGATTGATCAAATTGCAAGCTAAGCTACTCGAGTCAGCTCGACTCGGTCAAATTTAGTCAAAGCTCGACTCGGTCAAAGTTCGGTCAAAACTCGACTCGGTCAAATTTTTGAAAGACATTACTAGAAAACAGGCCATTTTCGACGGGAAAATTCCATCGAAAAAACCGTTTCCGACGAAATTTCCGTCGGAAAAGGTTTTGTAGGAAAAATGACCTTTTCCGACGGAATTGTTTCGTCGGAAATTTCTGTTGGACACAAATCCGTCGGAAACTGATTTAATGAAATTAAAAAAAAAAAAACACGCCGCGCCACCACCGGCATGGCGTATCACCACCTCAGAACACCACCACCGAACCCTAACCGAAAACTCACCCAAATCCACCAACCACCTTAACCCACCAGTGGCAACACCTTAACCCTGAACCCACCCACCTAACCTTAACCCACCACCTTAATCCACCTAACCCGAACCCACCCACCACCTTAACCCACCTAACCCTAAACCCTAACCCAAACCCACCCACCAAACCAACCACCTTAACCAACCTAACCCCAACCCACCTAACTAACCCAAATCTATCATCTAAACCCACCTAATTCGAACCCACCCACCTTAAACCACCCAATTAACCCAGATCTATCACCTAAACCCACCTAAACAAAACCCAGAACTATCACCCTAACCTTACCTATTTCGACCAACTACCCACCAAAAACCACCCACAACCGCCCAAAACCACAACCACAACCTGAAACTTAACGAAACAATTTGTAAAAAAAATTATAGAAAAAAAAAAAAACAACATACCTTTAAAATCGAATTTTGCTTTGAATGTGATGCGGAACTTAAGGTTGGGTTAGGTGTTTCGACTAATGGGTCAAGTGTTTAGGAAAGGTGTTTAGGTGGTTTAGTGTTTCGGTTTAGTGTTTAGGCCAAGGTAAGCTAGGCTAGAGTTTGTGTGGGATATGACTAAGGCAAGCAACTAGCTCACGTGAATGAACTAGCTTGGGGATAAGCGTAGCTAGAGTTGAACACTCACTCTACTAGCCACGAAAAACAAGCTCACTCCGAACACTCTGAGTAAAGCTCACAAACCCGAGTCCACGAGTTCAAGTAACTTGAGTCCACAAGTTAAAATAAGAAATAACACAAAGTATATTTCTAGTTTAATGATTTTCATTCAAGATAAGATGATTACAACCTAGAATAAAACTTCCTTTTATAGCCTAAGAAAGTAGCTTACATTGATCATCTACTTAGCTAATTTAATTAACTAACTTAAGTGGAGCACACCAAAAGCCGTCATATTGAGCAGCCCTTCATGTGTAACGGTCCCATGAAAGTCGTTGCACATTGAAGGCTTCATTAAGCTGCAAACGCTGACTGCCTGTTGCAGTTAATAGGCAGCGGTTTTTAAGGAAAACCGTTGCTAATGCATTGAATAGGCAGCGGTTCTTAAGGGAAACCGCTGCAAATTCCGAAAGCACTCCTCATTGTAGCGGTTTGCGGTTACAAGCTCTTATTACATCAATTAAGTTCAACTAATTAAGCTCTAATAAACTGATGATTTAAATAGCTAATTAACAAGGAATACAAGGCAAAATTATCACTACTATTACACTTAAAAGTGGCGCCCAACAAGAGTGTAACACCCTCATTAAAACCTCCAACAAATACATGTAACCTCCAATCTTCATTGCCTTTTTTGATGCCTTCAAATCTTGCTTGTGGACTGATAAGGAATAAGAGAATATGCCCTCTCTATGTTAAGCTTACACGCACAAGAATCCAAGGCAAAGATGCCTTGCTTATTCTTCCATCCAAGTCACGCATGACTTGATCAAGGATGGAACTATGTTGAATCCTATGCGTGGAGCATTGGATACTTTAGACCCATGAATGAACAACCCATGGACAAGAGGAACTTGACTTTGTTGGACCCTAGACCGTGTATTTGGACCCTTTGAACCATTAGGCTCATACGGTTGCACAAGGTCTTGGTCAAGGAACAATTCCGGATCAGAATGTCACCTCGAATTTGGTTTAATATGGCCAAATTCGACCATGAAGATCTAGAGGTTTCATGGTCGAATTTGACCTAAATAACCATTACTTTCTGGAGAACACCGCACCTCCACGCGTCGTCGGCGAGAAAAAAGATCAAATTGGCGTTGTGACCCAACCCCTCGCCGGCGACAAAGAAAAGAGAATAAATAAAGGGAAGGAAAAGAGGAAAGAGAAGGAGAAGAGCAGCAGAAACGAAGGAGAAAAGGAGAGTGAAAGAGAAAGAGAAGAGAAAAGAATAAGGAGAGGAACAGAGAACGAAGGAGAAAGAGGAGAAGAGGGGAGAAGAGGAGAAGAGGGGAGAAAAGGAGAAGAGGAGAGAAGAAAGAGAGGCAGAAAGGAAATAGAAGGGGGACCCGGGTTTTATTTTTTTTTTAATTATATTCCGACGGAAAATTCCGTTGGAAAGCACATATATTCTGACGGAATTTAAATCCGTCGGAAATTTTCGACGGATTTGTTGAATTCGTCGAAAATATCCGACGGAACATAAATCGGTCGGAAATTTTGCTTTTTTCGACGGAATTTCGTGTCCTTCAGAACAAGTCCGTCGGAATTTGCCTGTTTTCTAGTAGTGTTTATCAGGTGTCCAAGAGACATGAATCAAAGATTTCAAGATGCAATGGCATTAGTTACACATTATGGAAAACCAAACCTTTTTTTGACAATGTCATGCAAACCATCGTGGAGAGAAATTGTAGATGAGTTATTGCCAGGTCAAACAGCACAAGATCGTCCCGACTTGATCACCAGAATATTCCATGTAGAATTTGAGGAATTCAAGATGGACGTTGTGGAAAAAGGCGCTCTTAGGAAGGTTATTGCCTATGTCTATGTCATTGAGTTTCAAAAAAAAGAGGCTTGCCACATGTTCACATGCTGCTCATTTTGGACGAAAAAGACAAACCAAAATCTCCGGAAGAGTATGACACATTTGTGAGAGCCGAGATACCTGATAGAGATGAAGAACCACGATTATACGAAGCTGTTTTGAAGCATATGATCCACAATAAATCCGTGTGGTGAAGGTCGTCGAAATTCTTCTTGCATGGAAATGGAGTTTGTAAACGTAAACTTCCTAAACCCTTTACAGCAAGCACAGTCCAAGGCAAGAACTCATATCCTATCTATCGTCGTCGTGGTGATCGTCCGCCAGTACCTTTACATGAGAAAAGTGCAACCTTCGTTGATAATGGTTGGGTTATTCCATATAATTCATGGTTGCTACTAAAATATGAATGTCATATCAACATAGATATCTATAGTAGCATCAAGAGCGTCAAATATTTGTACAAGTATGTGCATAAGGGTGTAGATCGTGTTTAAATGGAAGTTTGAGCAGGGGCTAAATACAATGAGATTCAACAATATGTGGATGCTAGGTGGGTATGTGCACCTGAAGCATTATGAAGGATATATCAGTTTCCCATTACTTGAATGTGTCCATATGTTGATCGATTACAACTACATTTGCAAGATAGCCAAATGGTTAGATTTTGTACAAATCAATCTATTGAAGACATCCTTCAAATGCCACAAAACTCTCGAACTATGCTCACAAAGTTCTTCAAGATAATTCCTTAGATCCTGCAAAGGCAAGAACATACCTATATTGAGAATTTCCTCAACGTTATCGATGGCTGACAGCTACAAAGACATGGAGAAAAAGGAGGAGTACACAAGGAGTGATAGGTAGAATCAACACAACCTCACCAATAGAAGGAGAAAGATTTTTCTTGCATTTATTGTTGGATCATATTAAAGGACCCAAATCATTTGAGCATCTACGAACTGTCAATGGAATGGTTATTCTACTTTTAGAGAAGCAGCTGAAAAACTAGGTCTTATGGAGAATGATGCAAGCATTCGTGATTGTTTGCATGAAGCATCAAACTCTAAAATGCCATCATCATTTAGAAGATTGTTTATCACGTTGTTGGTTTATTGTCAACCAACTGGGGTTCGATCTCTATGGGATGAATTTTATCATTACATGGCTGAAGACTACTTATATTCAACTTCAACAAATTCAGATCTGGTATGTGATTCAGTTCTCTATGACATCGATCGCATGTTAAAACAATTAGGTAAGAGTGTCAATGACTTGGACTTACCAAAAATAAACATGTGATTGGATGGAAAAGCACAAGTAGCTAGAGCCATACATGATGAATTATCAGCACCAGTATCTTTTAAAGATGTACATTGTGCCGAGCATCTTAATGACGACCAACAGTCTTCATTTGATATCATTGTGGAAACTATTGATGTAGAGAATGGTCGAATTTTCTTTATAGATGGTCCAGGTGGGACAGGTAAGACTTATCTATATCGAACCATACTTGCAACAGTCAAGCTTAAAAGGAAATTTGGATTACCGGTAGCCAGCTCAGGTATTGGTGCCACACTATTACATCGAGGAAAAACCGCTCATAACACTCTTGGTATTCCGGTACGCTGCATGCTTCGTCAACTTGGAAGTTTAGTAAACAAGATGGAACAATTGGTCAAGTATGCAGCTGCCATAATATGGGATGAAGCAACAACGACTCATCGACATGCGTATGAAGCAAATGATCGTAGTTTAAGAGATCTAACAGGGGTTGATGTTCCATTTGGCGGCAAGGTCGTAGTGTTTGGTGGAGATTTTATACAAATTTTACCCGTTGTACCAAAAGGAACAAAGGCTCAAACTATAGATGCGTGTTTGGTCAGGTCAACACTATGGAGACATGTTCAGCTACTTCATCTCACTCAAAATATGAAATCAATACATGATCCAGAATTTGCAGCTTTTCTTTTAAGAGTTGGAGATGGATGTGAGCCTACAGTTGATGAAGACGTGATAAAGTTACCATATTCAATATGTGTAGGAAATGGTGATCAAATTACAGTTGATAATCTAATCCATCAAATATTCCCAAACCTAACTGAGTACGTAGGTGATGTGTCATACATGGTACACAAAGCCATTATAACTCTAACAAATGATGAAGTTGACATGATGAATGAGAAGATACTTAAAGAGTTTGTCGGAGAAGAAAAAATCTACTACTCATGTGACTCATTCCAGAAGATCGTCAAAATCTCTATTAACAGGAGTTCTTGAATTCATTATCCTTTGGTGTTTTGCCACCACATATTCTTAAGCTGAAAGTTGGCTCGCCAATCATGCTTATGAGAAATATTGATACAAGTAGTGGATTGTGTAATGGGACAAGGTTAATATGTAGTCGGTTAAGGGATCATGTGATTAAGGCTGAAATTTTGACCAGAAGTCATAAAGGGACACGAGTGTTCATTCCACGTATGCCTTTAAAGTGGCAGAAGATGTGAAGTTGCCATTTGAAATGATCCGAAAACAATTTCCTGTGAAATTATGTTTTTCTTTGACCATAAACAAATCGCAAGGGCAAACCATTCCTCATGTCGGTATATATCTCCCCCAACATGTTTTCAGCCATGGACAGTTATATGTTGCACTATCGAGAGGACCTCACAAGAAACAATAAGAATTTTGGTTAGCAAAAGAGATATTCGAGTTAGATGTGGTGTATTTACAAAAAACGTAGTTTAAAAAGAAGTCCTCCTGCCTCATTTGCCACAACCCTAATTATCAGGTATTATCATAAATATTAACCATGCATTTGTAACTTCCATAATCATAATTCATAAACATCTATATTATACATGCATACATAGCTTCTTAAGTCATCGTAGACACCTGATTGTGTCTCCCCAATAACCAAACCTAGTGATGAGTACCTTTCATGTCTTTGATTATCGAGTTAGGTGAAGAGTTGAAGTGTCTCATGGATTTCCCTTAAGCCTTGACAATTTCTAACCTTTCCTAAAAATGTATTAATCCAAAATCATTTATTTCGTGACTTTAAACCCAAAATAATTCATTTCGTGTCTTGAAAATCATTTATTTCGTGTCCTCTTTCTAAAAACGGTCCAAACCTGTTTATTTTGGTCCATAATCTGGGTTCAATAATTGTTTAGTTGGATGGGGCTTGAAAATATCTTTCCAACGATGTATTATAAGCCCAAATCTGAGTTATAACGAGGAAGTTATGACCAAAATACTAAACCAAGCCCAAACCGGACTTAGGTCCGTCTTACCTACGACCCAGTGATCATGTGGAGGGTTCATTAACCTTAATCCCAATCCTAAACCAATAAGGATTTATTAGGAGCTTCTAAAGGTTTCTAGAAGGTTCTAATCTATCCTTTTCGAAAGATAAAGATCAAGAGTTTGAAATTGAATAAAACTCCTCTTATTGATAATCCTTGTTCCATTCAAATTTAAAGACAGTCAGATATTATTTCCGTGTCTCATAATTTTTATCCAAATCTTGTATTAATGGATATCCCTTGAAATTATCTTTCTAATGATATATTATAATACCAATTCCGAGCTATAACGAACAAGATAGGAATGAAATACCAAACTCTATCCAAAACTGACACCGTCCTACTATTTCGATCATATCTTTCATTCTACAAATGATTTTAATCTGATTCCAATTGGGTTGAAAAGTAGACTTCAGAGATTTCCAAGAAATATTATTTATCTTATTCCGGATTCTGGATCAAAAGTTATGATAAAAACAAAAACCGCAAAAACTGTTTTTTATCGCGCCGCGATAAAAGGAGCTTTATTCCGATTCGAATTTTGACTCTTTTTTTATCCTTCGACTCTCTTTTTTCTCTATGAATAGAGGTAGTTTTCTCCCTTTTTCAATCATCAACAAGCTTGATTACCAACAATCATCATCTAATCCTCTCTATAAGATACAAGCTTTTCTCCCTCTCTTTCTTAGCCTTAGCCTTCACACATCACACACCATACGTCCTTTGCAAGACTTAAATACTCCAAGCCCTTCTCGAAGTTGCCTTCGACCTCGACATGAAAGGTTGATATTTCTGAGGGTTTGGTCCCAAATCTATATTTCAATTATTCTTATTTGATTTAATCTTTCTTAATGTTACTAACGTTTGTATTGTTTTAATAGAAAAAAATACGAGGCATCAAAGTTAGTAGATCTACTATTCCTCTCTTTTGTTTTAGAAATCATGCTTAGAATATTATTTTAATTCCTAGTATCATTTTAGAATGCTTAATTGATATTTCTAATATTATTATGCTTGCTAGTATCATGTTTAGAGTGTTAGCTAATATTTCTAATATCATGCTTCCTAGTATCATGTTTTGGTAAAGCTCTGATTTTTAATGTTTAGTGACATGCTAGGATTTGTTATTAATCTGTTTAGTATCATGCCTAGGATCTTGCTAATATTATTTTTTGAGAATTTTATTATGATGATGATTGTTGTGTCAAGATACATAAAGTTTTACGTAATTTGTTAATTTACGAATAATTTATATATAATTTGTTAATATGTTTCATTATTTATTGCTATTTCTTTATCACACCCTTTTCTGCAGGTTTAAAGGGGAATTTGTACTTGAAATCACGCCTAATAAGATAATTAATAATTTGATTTAGTATGATTTTAATTCAAGTGATCGCCAATAATAGATTTATTTGTGCATTAATAATCAACCAATATAGATTATACATGTTTAGGGCTAACTTGTTGTAAGTATGTTGATCGGAAAACGCACATGAATATCATAAGAATTAAGTAGAGGTCGATTTAAGGCGGGTTCAATCTCTTTTAGGTTGGATTCTTACCATAATCCCTGAATATCAACATGGTTTTGGACCACTATGGAGTTAGCGACCTCCGTGGCCGTGAATGGGGTGTAACCTTCACACTCGTGAACGGTTTACAAGTTCCTAAAACTTGTTGGCGACTCTTTTATCTCTAGCTTCTTTCCCTTTGGGCGCCACCATGCTTAAATGCATGATCACTGTGGGGCTCAAAGTTGATGTTTGAAATATTCACTACAATTTTTTGGCGACTCCACTGGGGAGGATTTCTAATTTTGATTCCTAAAATTTATTTTGGCAATTGACTTTAGAATGAGTGGATGAGACTTGAAAAATTCTGGATCTTCATTGTGAGTAATTTTGATTAACATTGTGGCATAAGCATAAAAAGGTCCGCATTGGAAAGACCATCCGAAATGTGTTAGAAACATAGGATTTTTACAAAAAGGAAAATTGGGAAGGAAAAATTGCTTTAAATAATACGAACTTTAGCCCGTCCGCTAAAAACAAGTCCAACTTTTGATTATCCCAGAATAATACCACCTTTGGGGGGTGTCCGCTTTAAACAGGTTATTTTACCTACAACCTGAGTAACCGGTTATTTTTTTTTTCTTTTTAAGAAATTCATTTAACAATGTAATTAATCTTAATAACAACTTTAATTATGATTTTATTAACAATTAAATCAAAAAACAAATTAAAAAAAAAAAAAAAATCAGCCCCCTTCTTCTTCCCCCTGACCTCCTCCTGCCCCTGCCACCCATCACCCTCCTCCCTTACCACCACTCCCCTACCACAACATTCTTATCCTACACACAGCCACCTCGCATAGCAGTTACCCCTGCTTTTCTCACCCCTGTCAACTCCGCAACACACTGAAACAGAGCCACCAACAGCCCCTACGACCTGCACCAACCCGCACAACAATCCACAGCATCTCCAATAGCCCCACCTACCCTCACCATCAACCGCCTCTCCTACTCAACAAATCGCACAACCAAAACACTCCCCTGCTCCCTCGATTTCCCCACCTTTGCACACTCAAATCAACACCATCAGCAACCCAATTACAGCAAAACAACAACAACTTAACACACCACGCAACGCAGCAGCGAGCTCCGGCAAGCAGAGCCTAACCGCAACCACCAACAGCCATCGCAGCACCACCAATTAGCAACAAGTTCTTCGGAGCCTCGCAATTCACCCACAAAACCCCCATTTTAGCTAAATCAATTATCATCCCACCGTCTTGCTTTGATGGGGCTTGAGATTGCTTCATTAGTCCATATAAAACTTCAGCGACCTCAATTTCAATGGCGTCTTGTGTCTGTTAGACATTTAGAGTGTTGATGGTTGCGCGCTCGCGCACCATGAAGAGCGCCCGCGCAAGATAGGCGCGGCCGCGCAGAGAGTGCGCCTAAAGCGCGTACCTCTCTGGAAATTGGAACTTTGGAAGGGCAAGATTGGCACGCCCGTGCGTCTGGTGGCACGCCCGCGCTGCTGGTCGCGCCTAAACCGCGCCCTCTTCTGCCATTGTGTGGAAATTTCGCAGTTTTGGTAGGAGCGCCCGCTCCACCTTGAGGCGCGCTCGCGCCACTTGGTTTTGCGGTTTTTTCCTGACGGTTGAGTCTATTATTATAAGACTTGGTTTTTTCGAACAAAAAAAAAGATATAGAATATTTTTCTCTGATATTTCTCCCTAAGTAATCTCCATAATTTCTCTCAAAATTCTTGCAAACTTTTGTGAGAAATACTCTTGATTTTTAGCCTTCTTTGTGAATCATTCATCTTTATTTCGATTCTTTGTGCTAAGAACGAAAGGGTTGTCAATTGTATCTCAAAGAGAATTTTCGGAATAACCCAAGCACCGTGTGGGGGAAATTAATCTCTTTAGGAAAGTGTATACACGCCTTTGACAGTGTATCAAGGTCGTAGTCTCAAGGAACATTGGAATTCTCATGTTCATGCGTTGTTTGTACGGCTTGGAGTTAAGGCAAGTTAGATTACCTTCACATTAGTGTTTACTTTAGAAATTTTCTGTAATTTCTTAGTTATTAATACTTGATTGAAATACTTTTTAAGTATTTGTTGAATTACATTACATTATCATTTTGTAATTGTATTTCTTAGGTTTTGTTCCTTCACAATTTTAATTGTTTCATTAGTTTGAAATCGCTGTAAAACCTAACAGTGTCGACGGCGATGATTTCGAAGACGATTTTGGTGGTCGTTGTTGTTTCGGTCCATTAGCCGCCTTCTACACCAGAATAGAACATAGTCAAATCCACAGAAACACATACAAACATCACTGGAGAAGAAGGGGATGGATTTGGGTTGGCTGGGGTTGGGACGCCGGCAGTGGCAGTGGTGGTGGTGGTGGGGCTGGTTTACAGTTAGGGATTGGTTTTTTTTTTTAATTTTCTTTTTTTTTAACTGATATAACAATAATTTTAAAAAGCTAAAAACATTAAAATATATATATATATTCAGACCAATAAAATGATGACACGTGTCCATATAACCTATTAATCAGGTTACCAACAGGTAATAACTTGTTTAAAGCGGACACCCCCCAAAGGTGGTATTATTCTGGGATAATCAAAAGTTGGACTTGTTTTTAGCGGACTGGCTAAAGTTCGTATTATTTAAAGCAATTTTTCCAATTGGTAAATATCTTTCACAACTAGAATCGAAAATATATTACGAAAAATCAAAAAATCCTGAGAACACAGAAAGCTGCCGCGAAGTGTAAGAACTGTCGCGAGACGACAATGTCCATCGTCGTGCGATGGCTTCTTCACTACGCGATGAACGCTGTTTTTTCGCGTCGAGTTCTTCCAACATCGAGCCAGAAATCTACCTTCTTGTTTTGATCGGTTCTAGTACTGTTTCGCTTATTCTACTTCCTGATTGAGTTTTTCCTTCTTTTCTGAACCCATATGTGTTCTACATATGGTTTTAGCCCCTAGGATTTCACTCTCCAACTACTCAATCGAAAGCTTCGTGCAACAACGGGTACATCCGAGTTTGTGAATTCACCAAACCATGGAAGCAAGTCTAACTATCCATACGCGCCAACCCTTCCAAAGGTAAGACTTCCGCGCTATGCATCCGGACTCATAACCATGGACCCTCTTTGACTACCATAATACTTGAACTTTAGAGAGCTAGAGCCATGGTTAGGTTGCAAACTCATTGCATCATATTGTGACTATTTGACTAGTTGTGCATTCCTTACTTGTGCATACCTTATTTGTAGTTAAACTAACCGGTTGTGTTGACTTGTTTTTGTAAATAAAGTATTAACAAACTAAATAATGACTAAAAAGGACTTTTATTAATTAATTGATTAATTATTTTGAACTTATAAATGTCTAAAATCGAGTCATAGCTCTTTCTTTTTTATCCTGAGTCAACCCGAATTTTTTATTCTCGTATCCTGCGCAAGTGTCAACTTGTTTTGGTCATAGACAAAGTTCTTGAAAGAGCTATGAGTCGTGCCACCTATGGATCTGTAGCCCACAGTCTTGTCTTTAATTTGGAGTTAATTTCGTTCCAATCAGAGTCACATATCAAAAGTTATGATCAAAATACTACAGCATGTCCAGTTTAGGAGTTCTTTTTAGCGTCCAACCTTTTTTTATTTCTTTTCGTGTCAAGTCTAATATTCATAATTAACCGGTTCAATGAATAAACAAGGTCTTCTTTGGTATTATATGAGTCTAACCACATGTTTAGTCACATGGTCATTACACGAGTCTTGTAAATAACACTTATACTCACGAGTCCTTGCACTGTTGCACACACCTTGTACATGTCTTTTCTCACACCATGACCATGTCTTAGGTCCATGCATGAGTCGTCCTTTCCGTCATTTGAGTTGAGGGTCCATTCTATTCCCAGATTTTTCCACATCTTTCCACAAATACACTCTTTCCTTTTACATCATTATATACCTCACATTTTCTTTCTTCAACACTTTCACATACCTTCATCTTACATGCTTTCTTATAAATATCATTCACCTCATACACTACGAATTTTCCCCATCTATACATGTTGAATCGAGTTCGAGTCATGCGATTGACAATAAGTGACCATGTTTTCCCTTTCCACAGCGTTTGGTCAAGGAGAGAAGAGCATTTAATCAAAGACAACACCTTTGTTCAAGTACTACTCTTTGATAGACCGAATCGACGCAGAAAAAAGTTTGTAATAGTGGCCATTCAAGAAGAAGTTTTCTTAGGTAATACCAGGGAAAACTCGTCAAGCCTAAAAGAAGACGTTCGTAAACTGCGAGATGTTGTTTCCATGCTTATGAGTGTGGTAGAAGGCCTAGTGATTTGGATGATGGTCATCGAACAAAACTCTCATCGTCAGGTCTGGAAGAATGAAAAGAACGACCACCCTCCTTCTTTTACCCATCAAGGACTTAAGGAAAAACTCAATGCTCCTAAGCCACGGGTAAAACGGACCATTGATGAATACACACCAATAGGAATGACTTATAATGAACCTTTCGATTATCTCCATGACCAAGGTCTCATTCATCCCATTGGTCCAATCCAAGATCTAGTACATGAGAAACGGCTTCTGATGGGCGTTAGAACGGTCGTACATTCCACACTCAATCAAACACATTTATTAACAAACACCTTACAAACCAAGCATAATGACAAGTAAGAGTTCGGTCCACAAGGAACGGGATATGATTGCCAAAGATCTTTACACTTAAGCTAACTCGAAGTCAATTGGTGAATTGGGGTTCGTCAAGAAGACAAACAAACTATGGTTCTAAATCAATGAATTAAAGATACTAGGGAATGAGATCCACTCAACCAAGGCAAATAGGCAAACGGGGAGTAAAATAGACAAGATATAGCAAGGACTATATGTAAAATCAACCTCATGCAATTAGAAAACAACTCACACTACTAAACTTAGATTCCTCATTAGTTTAGCAATAGATGATACATAATCAAATTACAATAAGTAATGACGTACTCAATTTACACTTCCATGTCAAATTAGGCATATCATACTATCAAGCTCCTTAGTCAAGGGTAGCTAAACCTATCATGAGGAACTAACAAGCAATCTGATATAATCAATTTAATTGCAATACAAACATCAATGCTTCTCCCACATTTGCATAGTTAACCCAAAAGGTCGAGCTTCACCCAACCCCTAGCAAGAAGACTACTCACAACTCATGTTTATCAACATGCAATCAAGAATTAGGGTTCTAAATACTTCAATAATTGGGGAAAAGTGGTTAACAATTGAAATAACTATCATCCAATAATAAATTACCAAGAACTAAGAAGATTTAAATAACATGCAAATACCAAATAAAATCTGAAATTAAAAGGAAGAAGGTTGGAGAAATTACTAATTGAAGCTTCAAATGTTGAATACAAATTGCCAAACTTTGAGAATAATTCTTGAATTTCACTAATACAATGATTTGATTTGATGAAAACTAAGCTAAATTAATCCTAAGGAATGTTTCAAACTAAGAGAGGTTTCTGAAAACTAGGCTACTGTACCCCCTTTCTAAATGAGCTAGAGGGGAAGTATTTATACTCCCTGAAACACATAGGGAAATCCGTCAAAAGAAAACGGATTCCCAGCGAGGAGCGCCCGCTCCACAATGAGGAGCGCCCGCTCCTAAGCTGGGAGCGCCCGCTCCTTTCGGCTGCACGCCCTCTCCAGAATGCTTCAATGAAGGATCAGATTTGAAAGTGTCAGGGAGGAGCGCCCGCTCCTCACATGATGCACGCCCGCTCCCCTGTTCCAGCAGCATGGGCAGATTCAATCTTCAAAGGGAGTAGCGCCCGCTCCTGGTGAGGAGCACGCCCGCTCCTAACAGCACCTGAACTTGGGCAGAATGTGGCTAGAGTCGAGGAGCGCCCGCTCCATGAGAGGTGCACGCCCGCTCCTAACAGCACCTGAACTTGGGCAGAATGTGGCTAGAGTCGAGGAGCGCCCGCTCCATGAGAGGTGCACGCCCGCTCCCCTGGAGCGCCCTCTCCAATCTTCAATCCTCTTGTCTTAAACACGATTCATGCACCGAAAGCCTGCCTAATTGAGTCCATAGACCTGCAAAACATGGACAAACACAAACCAAGAGGGGGGGAAAGCCGAGACAAAACATTTTCATTCAAAATTGGGTTAGAAAGAGGGGAAATGATCGCAAAATCGGGTTTAAATTTACACAATAAGTGGTCAAATAAACCACTTATCAAATCCCCCCAAGCTAGCCAAATGCTTGTCCTCAAGCAATTCACATTGCCCAAAAACAAACCCAAAGATCAATTTGCTCAAAGAAAAGCACATGCATAGATATGAGAATCCTTAAGCAATAAAACTCGAGCATGAGGTATATGCCTAAGATCAACCACGGTCATGACTAGCCAAGGCCTAGCTAACCTTCCCGAATGTACTCAACTTTGGTCCATTCAACCAATCTTACAGCGTCCCCAACACAAAGTTCAAATTCCCCTTAATGGTAATGTCTCATGACTCCTCGAAGGAGCCGAAAGAAAAATAGACCAAAGAAGGTTTAGAGAACTCGACAACTCAATGATAAATACCCTCTCCATATGCTTGTGAACCAACTACCTCCACCGTCTATGGCTTCAACTATTCTACTAACATTACAAGACTCAAGGAATACGGCACAAAGTTAAGGCATAGAGAAAACTAGAAGTGCTTTGCAATTAAAGTCAAGCTAAGATATATAGCACTAAGAGCAAACCTAAAAAGGTTTCTAACTTTGACCCAAAATACAAACTATGAATAAACTTGAAACAAAAACGCACCCCCAAGCTTGTTTAATCGCTAGGGTGGTGGCTATTCATCACTTCTTTCCTTTTTTTTTTTTTTCAAACTTGGGCATTTACATCACAAACTATTATTTATAACAACTTAAAGATTGAACTAAGGAAACAAGAATGACATGCCTTAACTTTGTGCGAATGAACAATACATAACAACTTCATATTACTAAGAGTAGTTTAGGCCGCGATCTTGGGAGTCAGGACTCAAGTTCTCGATCTAGGTACTAAATCAAAGAGGATCCTCGCCACTCATTCAAAATGTAGTAGACTTGAAAAAAAAATATTACAACCTCACTTTTGGGAACAATGTGGGATCAATTACTACCTTTCGGGGTTCAAATTCCTTTGATATGGGCGACTCCATCTTACCACAAACCTAGACTTTAAGTTTCGCACATTCAGGAAAGTTATTCTCACACTAGCCTAAACTAACCAATTCTATGTTCCACCAAGGGCATCTAAACCATGCTCGAAGTTTTATTACGAAAAGAAAACAAACATCCACCACATACAATTCAATATCATCATTGCAAACCGATCAAAGGCAAACAAAATCCCCTTTTTTTTTGGAAAAAGGTTGAAAATGGGGGAAAGAGAAACTAATTAAAGAATTTGGATATTAGGGATTTGGATATTAGGGAATCTGGATGTTAGAGGGGTTAGAGGATAAGAAAAAGAAATTTGGATATTAAGGGAAATCATCATCAAAATTCATCATCAAGCAAGACCAAGAACAATGTCAATCAACCATGATACCAACCAACAATCAAACCAACCAAGGCATGATCATATCAAAGCCATAGATAAGATGCTCCAAATAGCACACTCATAAAGAGAAGTGAGACAAAAACATCAATATGCAATTGTTCTAGCCTAGGCATGCCATAAAAACGTGAAAAGGGTAACAACCAACCTAATATAGGCATGCAAACTAGAACATAGTACCTTATGAATCCTACCACAAGTCCCAAAGGCTAGACTAAGCCTTTCATGCCAAACATTCCACATACAATCTCAAATTTCTCCATACATAGCACAAAAGGCATCACAAGAAAGCACATTTCCTATCAAAACCGAAAACTACCCTAGACACAAAGACCCCAAGACTTCCCCCAAGCTAGACATTTGATTACCGTTCCCACGATAGATGGACACAATGAGAAACATCTCCCCCCCAAGCCAGAACTCGACCCCGGCCTCGGTGTTATACATGATGGGAAAAGAAGAGAAGGGAACGGTAAAAACAAATGTCTAAAGGCTACTCCCGATCATCCTCCCTAGGCGGTGATGGCATGTAGTTATAGTTGAGGTCTACATTGCCGGAAAAGGAAGGTTGATCCATGTATGGAGGAAGATCATAGTTGGGGCTACTACGATAGTGACCGTAGTCCGGTGCATTACTAGTGCCCCACCCACCATCATACCCGGGTGGAAACCCGAAGTATCCCCTAAGGGGTGGTTATCGATTTCCTCGGGAGTCATATTACCACATGTCTCGGGGACGTGGTAATAAGAAGGGTCCCCCCTAAAATCACAACCCCCGGGTTGTGTATAATCGTAGGGAGGAAAGGATCGTAGCTCCGAAATGGAGCTACGAGGTCCTTGCCAATAAGAGTAGGTGGGTTGGTTGTTGCTCCAACCCGCAACCGGCCCCTCTTGAACGGGGCGGTTAGGATAGTTGACATAGGGGAGAAAGTCTCCCCTCTCAACTTGGCTTTGATATGTCATTTGAGACACATAACTTTGATATTCATTTTCTTGGAGGATTCTTTGGTTGGAAAGATTTAGGCGGTGAAAAGCCGATTCAAGGTCGAAGGAGGAAGAAGAAGAAGAAGAGGAGCCGCCGAAAAACCTAGGAGCGGTAGAAATACTATGGCGACGAGGTTGAGATGGTTGGTCAGGGTTGGGAACATTCGCGGGGAGTGGCTCAATTGGCACTTGCCAAGTGTTCCCCACGGTGTTCATTACCGCCGCATTAGGGAGAAAGCAACGGTGCTTACCCTTGACCAACCAAGAGTATGTGGTGACATTACCACGGATCTCCACAAGCATTTGCATTGAGGCAAGTCCGGCAAGGTCAAGGACATTGGACCCGTTCACCGGGGTTAATTGCTCAACCCAATTAGCGAAACCCAAAGCCTTAGCAATTATTGTGATCATGCCACCACATTTTATCTCCCCTCTAAACTCCGAACTTCTCTTAATCTCAAGGCACCTTTGGATAAACAAGTATCCCATGTTCACATTACCCTCAAGGTCCCCCTCAAATCGGGAAGCTATAAAGAGGCATTTAATCTCCTCTTTTGTTAGCTTCCCGAGATCTTGTTTCGAGAAACAAGCGTACCCCATAATTCTCATGAATATACGGAGTACGGGGTGGACAATGTGGCTAGCGTGGCTAGACCGGGTGGTGAAATTAGGATACTTCGCGATAGTATTCCACCAATTTTGCTCTTCGTAGCTAGAAAGGTAGAAACTATCGGGGTTGTCTATTTGATTATACACGGGCCACTCAAATATTTCATTGAGGCGAGTTAAGGTTAGAGTCTTTTCTTGATTGAAAAGTCTAAACTTAATTTCGCACTCAAGAGGCTCTCCCTCACCATTGATTCGGCGCATGGTTAAGGTTGAAAGGAACTCGAGAGTGATCGATTCGTAGGTTAGCTCCCTCTTCTTGAGGTAGTTTAACCATCCGAAATTATCGGCCACTCGCCGAATTCCTTCATCTATCCCTAAAAGATGGCAAGTTGATTGGTCGTAAAATCTTGTTGGAAGGATTTTTCGCTTTGAAAGCTCGGAGTGATACTTTTTAAATTTTTCGGGGATTCTAATGGGAGGAGGAGCATTGTCTTGGTTTTGAGTTTGGTTTTGGTTTTGGTTTTCGGATATTTGGATGCTGGAAGTCTTTCTTTTCTTTCCTCCCGCACCTCCAAATAATCTTAGCACCATCTTGACAAAATTTGGAAAAAGGAGTAAAAAGGGTTCACTCAAAACTCCTCACACAAGCACCAAAATTCAACAAACACAACCTCCTTAACTTCAAATCCCCCTAATTAAACCAAGGTACCTGCTCACAATTCAATAATAATTCCACACAACCAACCAACAATCTTAACACAACAATTCTCACACAAAAATTCACAAATTCACAAATTATAATTAATTTTTCATGCACAAGCCATTCCCTTACTCCACAATTATCCACAAAAACCAACAATTTAATTATCAAAGGCAAGAAAATTTGTTTAAATCACCTAATCATGCAACTAATTACACAACAATCATGAAATAAACAAATTGAGAGAAATATTGAAGAAAAACCCTTAGGTTTAAGAGGGAAAGTGAAGTAAGGAAGAAAATTATACCACTTTGAGTATGAAAATACTCTAAAATCCTCCAATTTCCTCAAATTCCTCCTTTACTAGCAAGCTTGCCCCTTTCCCTATTGATTTTCTTCAATTCCCACTTGTGGGTCTTCGAAATTTTTGCCCAAATTTTTATGAAATTATGGTTTTTGGAGAGAGAATTTGATGTAGATTAAGAATTTGTGAATTTCGGTTGAAGAAAGTTGAGATTTGATAATGAAAATGAAGAGAGAAGTTGGAGAATATGAGGTTTTTAGAGAGGGAAGTAGATGGGAAGGAGGAGAGAGAGTATGAATGTTTGAATGAGAGGTGAGAAATGATGGGTAAAGTGATTAAAAGAGAGATAAGTTCCTCTTTTTTTTTTTACCCGGACAGGTAGGAGCGGGTAGGGGTGTACAAAAATTGGCCCGGACCTGAAACCGGACCTGAACCGACCTGAACCGGACCGGACCTGACCCGGACCTGTTGATTCAGGTCCGGTCCCGGTTCTTAAAAATCCAGGTTCCCGGTCCCGGTCCGGACCCGGTCCAAACCCGGGGTTTTCAGGTCCGGACCTGAAACCCGGGAAATCGTAATTAAAAAAAAAAAAAAAAAAAAAAAAAAAAAATCTGATTCTCTCATAGTCTCAGACTCTCAGCCTCCCTCAATCTCTTTCAAATGTTTAAGTTCTAACCCTAACTCCCTAAGCCCAAACTCTCAGCCTCCCTCAATCTCAACTTCTCAACGCGGCTGTCCGGCTGTCCCAACTCGCTCCGGCCACCGCCCACTGCCGACACCTCCCTCATTCTCTCAGGCGATGCACACCGATAATATCTGGTAAGTATTTGCTTATAATTTTGGTATTTTTAATTCGAAATAATAAATTAAGTGTGAGAATTTATATGTTTATTCTTGTTTCAAATTTTCAATTGCTTTTAATGATTGTTTGATGTTTGCATGTTGAATTTCTTATTTTTAGTTCATCTCTTTCGAATTTCTGTTTTTTTTTTTTTGGTTTTTTTGAGTTTAGGGTTCATAAGAATTAAGAAGTTTAGGGTTTAGGGTTCAAGTGCGAAATTTAGTTCGAAATTTTGTGTTTATTATGATTATTAAGATTAATTTAGTGCGAAAATTTGTGTGGTAGGGTGGGTTGGGGTGGGGTTATGGTGGGGTTACGGTGGTACGGTTCTGGTGTGTGGGGGTTAAGGGTTAAGGGGTGGCAGTGGGGTGGGGTGGGGTGGGTTGGGGTGGTGAGCTGGGGTTTTTGGGATGGCTGGATGGAAAATTGTGAATGTTGATGGGGTTGTCGGGAGTGGAGATGGGGTTTTCGTGGTGGCTGGTAGGGTCACCGAGAGTGGAGATGGGTTTTCGGGGTGGCTGGGTGGTGTTATGCTAAGGAATTTTTCAATTCACTCACCATTTTCTCTCTTTCAATAATTGTTAATTTCATATATTTGCATACATACATGTATAGTGTATCTTAATGAAGGTGTATGATTCAATCACTTTCGGTTGAATCATGCTTGCCTTTTTCTAATTGCATAACCAGTTGACTCTTCTTTCAAGAATGTTTTGTGAGTAATTCTCTGGATATTGGCTACTTATACCTCCTTTTAGCTGAATATCATGTACAACTACACTAGAACTGCATTATGAAGTATGTATTCTCAGTTGTACTTTTACTGATGATATGGTCATACAGTTCCCAGGAACTTCAGGTTGCTAGAAGAACTTGAACGTGGTGAAAAAGGGATTGGAGATGGGAGCGTCAGCTATGGAATGGATGAAGGTGATGATATCTACATGCGTTCTTGGACGGGTACTATAATTGGTCCTCACAATGTAAGTTGTGATTTGGTTATCAATGTAACTACTTGATTTTTCTGTATACTAGTGAAAGCAAATGTTCTATAGGTAGTTTTGTGTGTATAATAATTTCCCTTTAGCTCAAGTATTAGGGAGAAAAAATTAGCCTGTTTAATTAATTTCTTGATAGAATGTTGTGCTTGTGCCCATGTCCTCTGCAATTGTTCCACTTACCGAGAAATCAATCCTGAATGTTTCATGTCCAAGGACCTTCAAACTTCTTTCACTGTTACTTTATACTCTCTCCAACCTCCTTGTCTGCACATTTCTACTTGTTTCTACTGCCTGCCCTTGTTCCTGATTCTTCTTTTCATAAATGCCTGGGTAATGGGAGTATATTACTGTTTTCTAAATTATTGGTACGGGAGGTCGTACTCTAGATCCATTTCGGAGTTCTTTAACTCCTAAGGTAATGCATCGTTATCTTTTTATTTTATAAAATCAAGTTTGTTTATATCTTAATATGACTTTGTTTATACATATTTGTGTAATATTTTTGTATTGAAGATGGTTCAAGCGTTACTTTGCACACAAGATTGGCTTAGAGCTAAGGAAGTGCCAATTGTTGATGTGGAAGAAAATTTGAAAGAGTTAGAGGAAATAGAGAAAGGTAGTAATAATTTTATGTATTTGAAATTTTGTTACACCAAATTTATTATTTCATTGTTATCAATCATTAATATATTCTATATTGTATTTTATTTAGAGGTGCAACGTGGTGAATCTAACAATGTAGACGATGAAGTTGTTTTCGTGGACTCATTAGTGTGAATCACGCGATCAAAGGGAAAACAACTCGTTGGAGAATTTATGTATATTCCTAGTACTTGAGAGTTGAGACTTAAGAGAATTTATGTAATTTTATGAGTTTTCGTGGACTTATTTGTATTTTCGGTGGACTCATTTGTATTTTTGGTGTTTGAGAATCGGGACTTTATAGACTTTATGTAGTTTTGTAATTGATAATTTTGGTTTGTATGTAATTATTAAATTATGCAACAGGTCTAAAAATCACAAAACAGGTCCATATGCAGGTCCATATGCAGGTCCAACAGGTTTTGTATTAAAAAAAAAAAAAAAAGAAAAAGACACAAAACAGGTCCATTCAGGTCCAAACCCGGACCGGACCTGATTTTTCAGGTCTGGCCCGGAACCGGACCTATTAATTCAGGTCCGGTCCCCGGTCCTCATAATTACCCAATTCAGGTCCCCGGTCCAAACAGGTCCGGTCCAGGTCCGGTCCGGTTTTGGACCGGTGTACACCCCTAGGAGCGGGCGTGCAGAAGGGTAGGAGCGCCCGCTCCTAACTGAGAAAGAGTTTCTGCCTATTTTAAAACCGTGTTGGAGCGGGCGTGCAGAGATGTTGGAGCGCCCGCTCCAAGCCGAAGTTGAGAATCTGACTTTCTGACCCAGCAAGGAGCGGGCATGCAGGTGAGTTGGAGCGCCCGCTCCTGAAATCAATTTTGGCTACGGCATTTGACAGGAGCGGGCGTGCAATGATAGTGGAGCGCCCGCTCTAATGCTATGTTGGAAACCTGTTTGCTAACCCAGACAGGAGCGGGCGTGCAGTTGAGTTGGAGCGCCCGCTCCTACCAGTCTTGAAGCCTACTGTTTCGTACATTGAGCTTGGAGCGGGCTTGCAGTTGTGTTGGAGCGCCCGCTCCTAGCTGGTGACAGCTTCCTGTTTTGTTTTCTTCGGCTCTTTTTGCTTCAAGTACCTATATCAAAACCACAAGAACAAAATTCAACAATATTGGCCAAAATCAGATATTCCCAACACTCATATTCTTTTCTTCTCTCATTCATTGTTTTATTTTTCACTCCTTTTATTTTCTTGACTCTCTCTTCTCTCTCTCTTTTTTTTTTCTTTTTTTTTTACTCGGGTTGCCTCCCGGAAGCGCTTCTTTAACGTCAATAGCTTGACAACCTCCACACTCAGGAGGTAAGATTACATTGAGTTGATTCTAAAACACCCACATGAGCACCCTCGTAGTAAAGCTTGAGGCGATGCCCATTCACCTTGAAAGATCTCTTGCCGTCCATATCCCAAACTTCCACGGCTCCATGAGGAAACAGTTCCTTGACAACAAAGGGTCCACTCCACCTTGATAAAAGTTTCCCGGGAAACAATTTCATCCTAGAATTGTAGAGCAACACCTTATCTCCAACATTGAAGGTCTTCTTTTCAATTTGCCGGTCATGCCATTCCTTTGACCGGGTTTTGTACAAGCTTGCACAATCATAAGCATCCATCCGTAGTTCCTCTAACTCATGCAAGTCTAGCCACCTTTGTTCACCCGCACTCGCCAAATCAAAGTTGATCTTTTTGATAGCCCATTGAGCACGGTGTTCAAGTTCAACCGGAAGGTGACAAGACTTACCATATACAAGCCGGTAGGGGGTAGTGCCGATGGGGGTTTTGAAAGCGGTTCTATAGGCCCAAAGGGCATCATCTAGCTTGTCCGACCAATCTTTCCTATTCCTAGCCACTGTTTTCTCAAGAATTACCTTGATTTGGCGATTGGAAACCTCCACTTGCCCACTTGTTTGTGGGTGATAAGTCGTGCCAAAGCGTTGATGGACCCCATTCTTTCTCAGCATCTTTTGAAACACATTATGAATAAAATGAGAACCATTATCGCTAATCACTGCTCTAGGGATCCCAAATCTTGGAAATATCACCTTTTTGAACATCTTCATCACTACCTTGTGGTCATTAGTTGGGGAGGCAATGGCTTCAACCCATTTAGAAACATAATCAACCGCCACAAGGATGTATTGATTTCCATTAGATGAGGGAAAAGGTCCCATGAAATCAATGCCCCACACATCAAACACCTCAAGTTCAAGAATCGGTTGTTGAGGCATTTCATTTCTCTTCGAAACATTACCGGTTCTTTGGCAAGAGTCACATGTTTTCACAAAACCCCATGAATCTTTGAAGATATGAGGCCACCATAACCCGCTTTGTAGTACTTTCAAGGCTGTTTTGTTGGCACCCATGTGCCCTCCACAAGGATCGGAGTGGCACATCTTCAAAACACTCTTCACTTCATCATTTGGCACACATCTACGGAGTAAACCATCTACTCCTCTTTTGAAAAGGATCGGATCATCCCATATGTAATGCCTTGCTTCCCTTTTCAACTTCTTCTTCTGGTTCCTTGAAGCATTTGGAGGAAACTCCCCACAAGCCAAATAGTTCACCAAATCCGCAAACCAAGGAAGATCTTTCTCGGCCAACAAGTAAAGCACATCATCTTTTAACTCATCACAAATTAGGACCCCATCGTCATTATCTTGCACGTTCTCTAACCGGGATAGATGATCCGCAACCACATTTTCGGCCCCCTTTTTGTCCCGAATCTCTACATCGAATTGTTGAAGTGATAGCACCCAACGAAGAAGACGAGGCTTGGACTCTTTCTTTGCCACAAGGTACCTAATAGCCGCATGATCAGTGTAGACAATAGTTTTGGAACCAATGAGGTAGTTCCAAAACTTCTCAAAAGCATGAACCACGGCAAGAAACTCTTTCTCCGTTGTGGTGTAGTTCCGTTGAGATTCATTCAAGGTCTTAGACATGTAGTAAATCACGTGAAGCCTCTTCTCTACCCTTTACCCCAATACTCCTCCAATCGCAACATCACTTGCATCGCACATAAGTTCAAATGGCAAATCCCATCTTGGCCCTTGCACAATTGGAGTTGAGATTAAAGCCTCCTTTAATTTGTTGAAAGCTTGGAGACACTCTTCATCAAAAATAAAGATGGCATCTTTTTGAAGAAGAGCATTTAGGGGTCTAGCAATTTGTGAGAAATCCTTGATGAATCTCCTATAGAACCCGGCATGCCCCAAAAATGACCTTACTCCTCTCACATTGATTGGTGGGGGAAGCTTTTCTATCACTTCAACTTTGGCCTTGTCAACCTCAATCCCTTTGTTTGAAATCTTGTGACCAAGGACAATTCCCTCTTCCACCATAAAGTGGCATTTCTCCCAATTCAAAACCAAATTGACCTTCTCACATCTTGTCAAGCACTTGCCCAAGTTGGACAAACAATCCTCGAACGAAAGGCCCCCTACCGAGAAATCATCCATGAAAACTTCCATTTCGGCTTCAAGCATGTCCCCAAAAATACTCATCATGCATCTTTGGAAGGTTGCCGGTGCGTTGCAAAGCCCGAAGGGCATCCTCCTATATGCAAAAGTTCCATAGGGACAAGTAAAAGTTGTTTTCTCTTGGTCATCCGGGTTTATAGGGATTTGAAAGAAACCCGAATAACCATCAAGAAAGCAATAATACTTGTGCTTGGTTAGTCTTTCAAGCATTTGGTCGATAAAAGGGAGAGGAAAATGATCCTTGTTGGTGGATGCATTTAGACGTCTATAGTCTATGCACATCCTCCAACCGGTCACCGTTCTAGTTGAAATGAGATTACCATTCTCATTTTCAACTACGGTCATTCCTCCCTTTTTAGGGACCACATGAACGGGGGAAACCCATCTAGAACTCGAAATGGGGAAGGTGATGCCGGCATCAAGGAGTTTGGTGATTTCTTTCTTCACCACCTCCCCCATTTGAGGATTGAGTTTCCTTTGCCTCTCAATGGAAGGCTTAGCACCCTCCTCAAGTGTTATGTGGTGCATACATAAAGCGGGGCTAATACCTTTGAGGTTATCTATGGTATAGCCTAAAGCACCTTGGTGATCTCTCAAAACACCACATAACATTTGAGTTTGGCACTCGTTCAAAGAAGAATTCACAATAACCGAAAAAGTTGAATTGGGGCCCAAAAACTCATACCTTAGGTATGATGGTAGAGGTTTCAACTCTACCATTGGAACACCCTTACCTTCTCTTGAGGTAGCTACTTCTAATGCATCATGTGTTGTGATTCCCATGCACACTTGCTCATTTCTTGATTCCGTACTTCCTTCAAGCATCTCTTCATACAATGCCATCTCTTTGCTTTGGTCACCTATCTTTTCCTTGTTCAAAAGGACATTCTCAAGGGCATCGTTAGTAGTGAGCAAGTGCTCATGCATAGAAGTTACAATAGAATCAATAGTATCAATCATCATGCAATTATTAAGACTAGAGCTTAGATATTTCATGCTCTCATTCAAATCAAATTCTATCACCTCATCTCCTACTTTTAGTGAAATTTTAGCACTTTGAACATCTATTAAAGCACCCGAAGTAGCAAGAAAAGGTCTTCCTAGAATTATTGGAATGTTAACATCTTCATCCATCTCTAACACAACAAAATCCACCGGGATTACAAACTTCCCCACCCTTAGAGGAACATCCTCTACCTTACCCTTTGGGAATTTAATAGAGCGATCGGCCAATTGTAGGGTGATGTTGGTGGGTAGAAGTTCCCCTATCCCAAGTCTTTGGTATACCGAGTATGGCATTAGGCTAACACTAGCCCCTAGGTCACACAAAGCATTATCAATTTGCATCTTGTATATTGCACATGGGATAGAAAAGTTACCGGGGTCTTTTAATTTGGGTGGCATCTTGTTCATGATAATTGCACTACAATTCTCGGTGAGACTCACCGTTTCAACCAATTCACACTTTCTCCTTCCACTCAAAATATCTTTAAAAAACCTAGCATAGTTAGGCATTTTCTTGATAGCATCGGTAAAAGGAATTGAAAGGTGAATTTGTTTCAATGTTTCAAGAAATTTTCCAAATTGCACATCTAATTTGTTTCTAACAAATTTGTGAGGATATGGTAGTTTTTGCAATTGTTTTGTTTCTCTCTCTTTTTCTCTTCTCTCTTCACTCTCTTTTTCAAAATCTTTCTCTTTCTCAAATTCTTTTTCTTTCTCACATTCTTTCTCCTTTTCATTCTCATGGTTTTGCTCTCTCTCTTGTTCAAAATCACTTTTAAAGGGAGGCTCACTCATGTTCATTCTCTCATTGCTTTTTTTAGGAACACTTTCTTCCAAAACTTTACCACTCCTTGTTGATATAACATTTACGGGCCTCTTAGGATCTAGTCCTTGGGGTGGTAGTTTAGAAGTGCTAGTCCCTTCCTTCAAAGCATTGGCCAATTGTGAAATTTGTGTCTCTAGCATTTTATTATGGGTCATCACTTCACTAAATTTCTTTTCACTTGAGGCCATGAAAGAATTGAACATTTTAGTTTGATTTTCCATCATTTCCTCCAAGCTAGACCTACTATGTGGTGCTTGTGCATAGTGGTTGTCTTGGGAAGCCCTATTACCTCTAACATTCGAATTGGACGTATTTTGATTAGAAGAACCTCTATTATTATTGTTGTTCCAATTGTTCCGATTATTAGAGTTTCCCCCTTGGTGAAATTGCCCTTGATTCCCATAGTTTCCTTGATTATTATGATTATGGTTACCATAACCACCTTGTTGGTTGTAGTTACCTTGGGGATTTTGGTCCCTTTGGTTCCTACTTCCCCATTGATTTTGATTATGGTAATCGTAATCATTTCCTCTTTGGTTATAGGAATTCCCCCCTTGTTCTCTTCTATTTGGTGGTAAGTATCTTTGATTGTCATTCCTATGTCTATTATCATAAGACAAAGCATTGACTTGTTCATTTTCATTTTCATTACCATCTTCGTATTGGGGTTGGGGTTGGAAATCATAATTACAAGAAGAGGTATCATGGTCATAAGACCCACAATTTTCACAAAACAAACATCCATGAGGCATGTTATTAGAAGTAGAGGGAGAAGAGTTAGAATTCATACCTCTCCCCTTAGATTGGGAGGGATGCTCTTGTGTTGAACTAGAGGTCTCTAGTTTTGCCTTAATGGACGTCATCTCCTTTCCAAGGTTGGCGATTTGGGAGGTCAAATTGTTGATGGCATTAAGGTGATCAACGGAGTAAACCGCATTTCCTCCCTTGTTTAGAGAATCTCTCTCTCCTTCTTGCCAATCCATGTGGTGCCTCACCACATCCTCAATTATCTCTATGACTTGCTCCTCCGTCTTGTTCATAATCGGGCCACCCGCTCCTGCATCCAAGCTAGTCTTTCCTTGTGGGCTCAAGCCCCCATAGAAAATTTGAAGCACTTGATATAACGGAATTCCATGATGAGGGCACTCCCTTTGATATTCCTTGTATCGTTCCCATGCTTCATAAATGGTTTCACTAGCTTTTTGACGGAAACCTTGGATCAAAGCTCTTGCCTCGGCCGTCTTCTTTTGGGAATAGAATCTTCCTAAGAAAGCCGTGGTGACCTCGTCCCAAGTTCTCAAGGAGTTAGGCCTCACCTCCTTCTCAAGCCATTCAAGAGCTCTTCCTATCAAAGAAAAAGGAAACAACTTTAGTCTCACAAACTCTTGAGTTACCCCATTTACCTTGATCGTGTTACAATATTTTTCGAACTCGTTCATGTGTGCAAGAGGGCTCTCATGTTTTGCTCCACTATATTGCCTCCTTTCAATCAAATTAATCATTGCGGGCCGAATCTCGAAGTCATTGGCTTGAGTAACGGGTGGAGCAATGCCGCTTGAAGCTCTATAAGCTCCCGGAGTTCCCAACTCCTTTAAAGGTCTTTGAGGTGGTGGTTCCGCGTCACCCATTTGATCTCGACCCTCCTCGAAATTGGTCTCTCTAGCTGGGGGAGTAGTAAACGGCCTAGAACCGGCTCTTTTTCTCCTTCTATAAGTTTGCTCAATCTCGGGATCGTAAGGTGCCAAGATCCTGTTATGAGTTCTGCGCATACACTCTCAACAAACGCAATTAGTACCAAGGCTACAAGTGTAGCCAAAAAGAAACAATCTTTTTGAAATTTTTTTTTATGGTGAACTAGACTCAAGTAATCAATTAGCTATCAACAACACCGTTCCCCGACAACGGCGCCATTTTGATGGGCGTTAGAACGGTCGTACATTCCACACTCAATCAAACACATTTATTAACAAACACCTTACAAACCAAGCATAACGACAAGTAAGAGTTCGGTCCACAAGGAACGGGATATGATTGCCAAAGATCTTTACACTTAAGCTAACTCGAAGTCAATTGGTGAATTGGGGTTCGTCAAGAAGACAAACAAACTATGGTTCTAAATCAATGAATTAAAGATACTAGGGAATGAGATCCACTCAACCAAGGCAAATAGGCAAACGGGGAGTAAAATAGACAAGATATAGCAAGGACTATATGTAAAATCAACCTCATGCAATTAGAAAACAACTCACACTACTAAACTTAGATTCCTCATTAGTTTAGCAATAGATGATACATAATCAAATTACAATAAGTAATGACGTACTCAATTTACACTTCCATGTCAAATTAGGCATATCATACTATCAAGCTCCTTAGTCAAGGGTAGCTAAACCTATCATGAGGAACTAACAAGCAATCTGATATAATCAATTTAATTGCAATACAAACATCAATGCTTCTCCCACATTTGCATAGTTAACCCAAAAGGTCGAGCTTCACCCAACCCCTAGCAAGAAGACTACTCACAACTCATGTTTATCAACATGCAATCAAGAATTAGGGTTCTAAATACTTCAATAATTGGGGAAAAGTGGTTAACAATTGAAATAACTATCATCCAATAAAAAATTACCAAGAACTAAGAAGATTTAAATAACATGCAAATACCAAATAAAATCTGAAATTAAAAGGAAGAAGGTTGGAGAAATTACTAATTGAAACTTCAAATGTTGAATACAAATTGCCAAACTTTGAGAATAATTCTTGAATTTCACTAATACAATGATTTGATTTGATGAAAACTAAGCTAAATTAATCCTAAGGAATGTTTCAAACTAAGAGAGGTTTCTGAAAACTAGGCTACTGTACCCCCTTTCTAAATGAGCTAGAGGGGAAGTATTTATACTCCCCGAAACACATAGGGAAATCCGTCAAAAGAAAACGGATTCCCAGCGAGGAGCGCCCGCTCCACAATGAGGAGCGCCCGCTCCTAAGCTGGGAGCGCCCGCTCCTTTCGGCTGCACGCCCTCTCCAGAATGCTTCAATGAAGGATCAGATTTGAAAGTGTCAGGGAGGAGCGCCCGCTCCTCACATGATGCACGCCCGCTCCCCTGTTCCAGCAGCATGGGCAGATTCAATCTTCAAAGGGAGTAGAGCCCGCTCCTGGTGAGGAGCACGCCCGCTCCTAACAGCACCTGAACTTGGGCAGAATGTGGCTAGAGTCGAGGAGCGCCCGCTCCATGAGAGGTGCACGCCCGCTCCTAACAGCACCTGAACTTGGGCAGAATGTGGCTAGAGTCGAGGAGCGCCCGCTCCATGAGAGGTGCACGCCCGCTCCCCTGGAGCGCCCTCTCCAATCTTCAATCCTCTTGTCTTAAACACGATTCATGCACCGAAAGCCTGCCTAATTGAGTCCATAGACCTGCAAAACATGGACAAACACAAACCAAGAGGGGGGGAAAGCCGAGACAAAACATTTTCATTCAAAATTGGGTTAGAAAGAGGGGAAATGATCGCAAAATCGGGTTTAAATTTACACAATAAGTGGTCAAATAAACCACTTATCAGCTTCCCAATTGGGATCCAAACTCATATTGCAAATATCATAGAGGCTATGGTCACACCACCGAAAAGTGTTTCACCCTTAAATATCACATTCAAGACGTCATTGATTCAAATTGCCTTCATGTTCCTCCGAGCAACAAGAAGGCCAAGATTAATTACAATGGCGACAATGGCAAGAGCAGGAAGAACGACAATCCTTCTTCCGCTTCTTCCCATCAAAATTGCAGTTACATCGATGAAATCTGGGCTCTTGAGAAAAATGTTTTAAAGACCAAGGAACCAAACAGAAAGTTCACCCCAATTAGAATAAGCTACAATATCATCTTTGATCGACTCCATGCCAAGGGACTCGTCACTCCAATTGGACATGTGCAAGATCCACCAGTTGAAAGGAGAACAGCTAACTGGATATCTAATGCCCATTGCAAGTACCATCAAGGTAGGGGTCATACTACCGAGAGTTGTTGGAAGCTAAAAGTGGTCATCCAATATTTGATCGATAATAACAAGCTTCCCGTTCCTCCAGCTGGCAAGAAGACCGAGTGATGAACACAAAGCACGATGCAAGCTTCTTACCAAGATTTCATGCTTTCTTCTTCTTTTTTCAAACCCTTCCCCAATAAGTCTAGCATAGGCACCCTCTAGCATTTCCCTTAGATTTGAGGCACAAGGTATACCAATGATTTGAGGCGCCCCTTGTAGCCACATCATATCATCATTACCCCTTTAGAATATACAATCCTTTCTTGATAAACCATTTTGAGCCTCGTCTAACGATAGACCTCTCTTTTTTCAACCTACATTTACCTAACCTTGGGATGGGATGGTGTGCAACTTATGCAATTTTCAAAGCAAAATACAAAATCTTGAGTGATTTTTACCAAAGAAAATTTGAAAGTTCAAAAAAGCAAATAGCAATATGAACATGTCTTTGATATGAACACGTCTCAGATTGCGTCTCTTATCGAGTGCTCGGCACTATGCCTTAGAAACATGAATGTTAAGTGAGTGATAGACCGCATGATCGGGATTGCCCACTGTAGGGAATATTTCAACACTCAACTTTGAGCCCCACTGTGATCAAGCATTTAAGCATGGTGGCGCCCAAAGGGAAAAAAGCTAGAGCAAAAGAGTCGCCTACAAGTTTTAGGAACTTGTAAACCGTTCACGGGTGTGAAGGTTACACCCCATTCACAACCACGGAGATCGCTAACTCCATAGTGGTCCGGAACCATGACTGGATATTCGGGGATGATGGTACAAATCCAACCTAAAAGAGATTGAACCCGCCCTAAATAAGCCTCTACTTAATTCTTATGATGTTCATGTGCGCTTTCCGATCAATATACATACAACAAGTTAGCCTTAAACATGTTTATTCTATGTTGGTTGATTATTAATGCACAAATATTTCTATTATTGGCGATCACTTGAACTAAAATCATATTAAACCTAAATCAAATTATTTAGGCGTGATTTCAAATACAAATTCCTTTTAAACCTGCAGAAAGGGCGTGATAAAGCAATAACAATGAATAATAAATAATCAAGCAATGTATAATAATTATAATTGGCACGAAAAATCATCATCTTAAAACAATATCTCGAAAAAATATTAGCAAGATCCTAGGCATGATACTAAACGGATTAATAACAAACCCTAGCATGTCACTAAATCATAAAAATCAAAGCTTTAGCCTCAACATTATACTAGAAAGAAACATGATATTAGAAATATTAAAATAGCACCCTAAACATGATATTAGGAATCAAAAAAGCATCCTAACATGATACTAGGAATTAAAATAATAATCTAAGCATGATTTATATATCAAAGTAATAAGGATAGTAGATCTACTCACTTTGAAGCCTCGTACCTCTTTCTATCAAAACAATACACACTTTAGTAACTTCAAGAAAGATTAAATCAAATAATATAAATCAAATAAGAATTTAAATAGAGATTAGGGACCAAACCCTCAGAACTATCAACCTTTCACGTCGAGGGCGAAGGCAACTTTGAGCTTGGCTAGGTGTATTCAAATCTCGCAAAGGTCGTATGGTGTGTGTTTAGACTAAGGTCAAGAAAATCAAGAGAGAGAGAGAGAATAAACTTTAGCTTAGAGAGAGAGAGAGAAAGATGATGATTGTTGGTGAATGAAAATGGAGGAAATCATCCCCTATTATAATTCGAATCGAAATAAAACAGGTTTCATCGCGTGGCAATGGATTCATCGCGTCGCGATGGCAATATCGCAGCGCGATGCTTTTCAGAATATAAGATTCATACAGAATCCGACTTCCAATAAAATTGGGTTGGTCGAATATCCGTATTTATCCTTATTTTATCATAATTAAATCTATTAAAAACACTCGTTTTATTCGAAATAAAATCCTTAATCATTATCTTTTCAAAACAGGATAATTAGAATCTTAAACAACCTTCTAGAAGATTCTATAAGATTAAGATAAATCCTAATGGTTTTTAGAAATATAATGGACCCTCCACATGATCATTGGGTCCGCATACAAAGCTCAGTTTGGGCCCAGTTTAGTATTTTGGCCATAACTTCCTCGTTATAACTCGGATTTAGGGTTATAATATATCGTTGGAAAGCTCTTTCCAATCCCCATCAAACTACACAATCATTGGACCCAGATTATGGACTAAAATAAACTGTATTGGACGTTTTTAATAAATAGGACACAAAATAAATGATTTTAAGGGACACGAAATTAATTATTTTGGGTTTAAGGGCACAAAATAAATTATTTTTACTTAAAACACTTAAAGAAAGGTTAAAAATGGTCAAGGATAAAGGAAATTCACGAGACTCGTCAACTCTTTACCTAAAACGATAATCAAATACGTGAAAGGTACTCATCACTAGGTTTGGTTTTGAGGAGACACAATCAGGTGTCTACACCCACACTTATCTAAAAAAAGATTCAAAAACAAATTTCAAATGCAAAAAATAAGAAAAATGAGTTCAAAAGTGAGAAACTTCAAGCATACAAATACAAAGATTCAAATGCAAGGTTGCACACCTTAGGGGCTTA
Source organism: Chenopodium quinoa (assembly GCF_001683475.1). Lineage (NCBI taxonomy): Eukaryota > Viridiplantae > Streptophyta > Magnoliopsida > Caryophyllales > Amaranthaceae > Chenopodium > Chenopodium quinoa. The sequence goes on along the minus strand of NW_018742205.1, from coordinate 3,992,342 downwards.
TTTTGGGTCTTGAGCCTTTATCCCTTCTTCAACCTTTAGCCTAACCCCGTTACAACCTTTAAAAGACCTCTTTGAGGTATACACACACTTGTGCGAGGTTTGGTTAGAGCTACGTTCGGCCTGATTCCTAACGGGTACGTAGGCAACCTCACATTGGGGTGCGGCCATAAGAAAAAATGCATTCATTGATTCATATTCATACATGATCATATCAAGGGATCTCCAATGTTCATCCCTATCCATTTAGAGCTAGACTTGGGGGCTTGATCCCTACTTCATTAGCCTACCCGGCCTAAGAGTCACTATCATTTGGCTCTTCTCAAAATATTTTTCCACACCCTTAGCCTTTGTAGCTTAACCTTAGTGCCACTTTCACGCACATCACAGATACATAGCCAAATAATCCTTCCCTTAGTAACCCGTTGTCATGAAATCTTGATACAACCTTGAAGCATGCCTTGTCTTCTTCGAATCACACGCCCATAATCATCAATGCACCACAAAGTATGAAGTACTTAGCCTCCACGCCTAAGTTACCTAAATACTTTCATTATCGAGTCATCACTTGAGATAGTCTAGGATGCTACAATCCTTGCACCATGAAATACAACACCAATGCATACACTTAGTTAAGCTTACTTAACATGCATCATTACTTGATTCATTCTTTTCATCTTTTTCCTTTTGGGGAAGCTCAAGAACTTCATTTCTCACCAACACTCTACCTTCATTCAACTTCACGTCTTTCTTTTCGGGATAAAGTTGGTACCCTCCATAAAAATGACGGAAAGTTTTTGTTTTTCTGCGTTTTCGAGTTGCACGAGCACAATCACCACACTGAGTTGAGTCTGTTGAACGCACGAAAATTAGGTCGTTAGCTAACCTCCCTACGATCAAAAAAATTTATAAATCCTAAAAATAACCCCTAAACAAGTCTAGTGGTAAGTTCGGAGTCGAACCACTAGGAACGGTAATGCTAGATTGTTCTTAATCTAATGCTTAAGCAATGTCGAAGTCGGTTTATGGATAGAGGACACTACAACTACACTAAAACACATATAAAGAACAAGGTATGATAAAGTCTACTAGGGGAAAAGATCTGCTTTGTACAACTAATAAGCAAATGAGAGTCCATTTGATAATCAATCACGCAAAGAAAGAATTAAATTAGGAATTGACTACACACAAAAGTAATATCTTAAATTCCTAGCCTAGATCCCTCTTTGACTAGGTGCATAGAAGAAATTTACCTAAAATGCAATCAAATATATCAATTCTAATTCACCATACCTTGTCAAACTAGAACCAATATGTAATTAAGTTTGCTATCATGGGAGATCAATCCAATCTAAAACAAACAACATGCTATCATCAATTCAATCAATTTAATCACACAATTATCATCAAATTTATCTCAAATAACTCAATTAATCATTACAAAGCTTCACTCAACACCTAGTAGAAGGAAAACTACTCAAACATGATAAACAAAGCAATTAAAGAAATCATAAAGAGAAGAGAGAGTAAGAAATGCTCATTGATAAGAAATGGAGATCTTCAAATCATCAAATTCCTCATTTGATTATCCAAAATCCAAGAATACCATTGTTTTTTTTCACTTTCTCTCTCTAAAATTTGAGAGTTTCTCTCTCTAAAACCCTAAACTACTAAAATTTAAGAATGAAATATCTCTCCTTTTACAAATGAAGCCAAGGGGTATTTATACAACCCCAAATAGAAAGGACGAAGATAACAAGGAAAAAGACCCGGATACAGGTCTGCACGGGCGTGCCAAAGTTGGCACGGGCGTGCCAAAGTTGGCACGGGCGTGTAGACTGAGCAGAAACTTCAAAAAGCTAAAACAGAGTCCTGCATGGACGTGCCACATTTAGCACAGTCGTGCACAATCTGCACGGTCGTGCAACATTTAGCACGAACGATAGAATTTCCTAATAGAAGCAGCTTCGTTTCAGAAGACCATAACTTCTTTGTTACTCGTCAGAATAAGGCATGTGACCAGTCGTTGGAAAGCTCTTGAGATAAGCTTTCATCTCCAGCTAAAATCACTCAGAAATATATTTTAGATCAAAATATATAGGCGTTTTAAGTTTGATCTTTGCAAATCAAGTGCACATTTCTTCATTATTTGTTCTTTTATGTTTTACATTTCTTCAATCTTGAGCAATGAACTTATCCAAGTGTTCCTAAACATAAGAATAAACCAATAAAGTTCAATCTAATGCAAGAAGCAACCAAAAATATGCAAGAAAAGCCAAAATTGATCAACAATGACATTTCACATGCAAACACGACAAATGAAATAGAACCTTATTAAAACCAAGTAAAAAGATATCAAAACAATGAAAAACTAACTAGAAACTCCTAAAAAATATTGACATAAATGACACTTATCATCTGCACACGCGTGTCAAAACACATTGAGTCGAGTTGATTTAAACACATTGAGTCACACAAAGAGTTGAGTAACACCAAACCTTGGGTCAACCTCAAGATAAACATAAGAAAATTCCTACATAATCAATAAACACAGGAATAACTACGGTGCCGGAGGAAGAGGAACGTCGAATTTATCATAAAACTTTGCACTCCGCGGGGCCAACCCTTGACTAGCATCAGCACCACTAGTCGTCGGAATGGTAATGGTAGGACTATCCCACTGAGAACCTCCGCCAGCCAAGGCTAAAGGAAATTCACGAGACTCTTCAACTCTTTACCTAACTCGATAATTAAAGACGTGAAAGGTACTCATCACTAGGTTTGGTATTAGGCAGACACAATCAGGTATCTATAGAAGCCCCCACTTTGACTGAGTTTTGAAAAACGTAAGTTTCAAAAACAAAAGTCAAAGTATCGATAAGGACGGAGAATGATTCAGAACGTTCTGCGGTCCTAAACCATTCTTTTTACGCCAATACCTGTAGAAAAATGTTAGTTCTACAAATAAGGGAGTTAGAAACACGCATCTAGCACCGTCGAGTACACACATCTTGTCAGATCCAATTTGTTTGACAACCTCCATAGTGCTTCGTGAACGCCATCGAAGGCAACAGCGCTTCGCTATCTTCATTTGTAGTGACAATCTTCCACACCCAAGGGAACGTCGTAGAAGGTGACCATGCTTCACCATCTTCAGTTTTTGTGGCCGTGCCTTGCCACGGCAGTGCTTCACCGCTTCATTTTTGTTGTGGACATGCTTCGCGGGCCACGGCAGTGCTTCGCTACTGTTGTTGATGTTGTGGCAGTGCTTCGCCACGGCAGTGTTTCGCCGCTGTTGACAATCTCCTCCATGCTTCGGGACATCGTCAAAGACCGCAGTGTATCACCATCTCCAATAATCTTGCCATTGCTTCGACGTGACAAATTAATACTAACAACCTCCACTCCCTAGGGAAAGCTGTCGTAGACCTCAGTGCTTAGGTGATCCCCAAATTTTTCCAATGCTTCAGTATGCTGAATATGCGCTCCTCCAATGCTTCGGTGGATTTAACTAGTGTTTCGGTGCTTAACCAATATTTAGGTGCAATACGCTTTGCCAATGCCTCGGCGCGTTTTAGGTGTAATGAGCCAGTGCTTAGGCGCTTGTGCTTTGCTTATGAACCAATGTTTAGGTACATGTGCTTTGTAATGAGCCAATGTTTAGGCGCTTAAGTCCATGAGATGATCGTCGTCAGGCCGATCATTAATCAAGATCGTAATCGAGCCGAATACTAATCAAATCAATTGCTTTAGAGACTAACTGGTGTACCAAGGAGCCCAAACGCTGAATATGGTCCACATAATCCATTTATGGGGTCCTGAAAATCCATCTCTAGAGACAGGACACGCATCACGCGTCGTCATATTCCATCACGTCGCGATATTTTTGCGGTTTTTCGGATTTAAATCCTTTCTTCTTCATTTCTCGCTGCTGCTCGCGTTTGCTCGGAAGTTTATCGATTCTTCGAATTGCTCGTTCTTGCTTGTTTCTCAACCAAATTCGCTCAAATTTGTTGCAAGTCGACGCACTCTTACTCTTGTTTGGCGATCTATGTGAGTTTTGCTTGAACTCGTCTCTATTTGGATGAATGTCGAGTGTTTTATTTTTGAATTTCTGGAAAATTCGAAACATGTTCATGCTAATTGCCCAAGTTTTGTTGAATTTCTTGCCATGAAATTGCTTGTATATGTTTGTATGTTGCTTTGTAAGTATTTTAAGACTAGAATTACTCAATTTGGTGAAGAAACGAGCAATTCACCATTGTTGAGCACTCTAGGTCTGTGAGCACAATGTGGGCTGTCCTTCATGATTTTTTGCTTACTATTTGTGCTTAGTTTGTTTCCATAGTTGTTATAGACTTGCAAGAAATTATTTTTATGCTCAAAATTCTTATTGCGCGAATCAAAATCATGCTCTATTTTTGTACTTCGTACTCTTTTTTTTTAGAACATAGTATCATGCGGCTAGGTGAACTTAGATACTATAGAATCTTTAATTTATTGTTTCCCATGTCAACAATATTATGGCTCGACGTCGAGGTTCCGGCTCACGTTCTCGTTCGGCTCACCGGGAGGACGAACCCGTTTGTGACGGCAAGGGTGCTTCCACCAGTTGAAGCGGATGGCTTCCTGAGTGGGACGAACACACCCTATTGGGAATCGCTGACGAGCACGTTTGTTGCCATGGCTCGGGCAACGACGACATCGGAGATCTTTCCGATCGCTACATCAGGGAAGATGCGGTGATGAGAGCTCTTTTGGGAGTCTTGAGGCTTGACTCCCCTTATTCAATACGCTTTTGTTGTTCACCCTTTGCAATTCAGCCGACACGTTGTTCGAGGTTTAGTGGAGTTCTTCTGGTACACCACTGACACCTTCCACTTTCCATGGGGTGAGATGACTATGACCCCTCTTGACTTCTCTATCATCACCGGATTAAAGTTCCGGTCCACTACACTCCCAGCCAGTGGGAACCATACTTTAGCTTCTCTTGAGGCTATAGAGTTGCTGGGCCCTGTGGTTTACCGAGCCCGTGCTGAGGCTTAAGCGTTGAACAACAGTATGAAATCAGCCCGCAGGTCACTATTTGTGGAGGCTTTTTCGTGACGATGCGACCACCCCAGAGCAGCAAGTACGCACTTTTGTTCTCATTTTCCTGTCGGGGACCTTTTCTCCTGACAGGGGAAGTCGCGTGCTGTTGTAATATCTTTCTGTTGTCCGCGATCTCCAGCTGGTCGGGAATTACGACTGGGCCAGTCTGGCCTATGCTTACTTCCTTCTAGCGTTACGGCTAGCATATCGTCAGCGGAAGTGTGAGGCAAAGATTACTCTTTCCGGCTTCTGGAAGATCGTAGTGGTATTCATTTTATTTAGCAAGCTTAGCTTCTTTTTCGACCCTCTATCAAGTTATAGACCTTTTCTTTTATCACAGGTCTGGTTCTGCAAGTACTTCCCTTCTTTGGCGCCAGCGAGGCCTCAACCTAAAGGGATCCCCACTACTGCCAGTTGGGGTGAACCTATCCCGATTTAGCGACCACTGCTTCCGTTAGGGATGCGATTCTTGAGGTAAAGGTTGATCCTTTTATCTTGTGTTTATTGTTTTGCCACAAATCCTTGACTTGTCTTTTCCTTTGTTTATAGCACCCTAAGGTCCACTATCGTCCATGGACTAGACGGGGCGATTTCGGTCTGGCCTCTAAGTATACCGTTGAGAGGCATTTCTTCTGGGGTACCTACGATGTAGAGTGGTACCTAGGTGAGAGGGTGGCTATCCAGCACTCCTCGGATGTTCACATTATTCCTGCGGGTCCTCCTGAGCAGATGATGAGTCTGGGGCGGCTCCAGACTTATGCTGAGAGAGGAGCGATAGGGGAGGGATTGGTGGATCTATATCCATCCCGATCGTTCGTATGAGGAGGTGTTACTTCCTTAACTAGCTCACTTCCTTACCGTGAGGAGGAGGTTCGTCTTTTATCAATTTACTCAGCTCTTTGGGTAGGCCCTAGCAATGTTTAATCGTAGGATCTCATTTTTGCAGGCGGCGGAGGAGTTTGTGGGGTTTATTCCTCCGCGCATGTCCATCACCTATCAAAGGACGTACAGTCCTATTGAGGAGATGATTCCTCCATCTCCCGAGGAGTGGCGCTTGGTATCAAGCAAGGTCCATTCCTCGCCGTTAGACTTGGGTGAGTTTTCTTTCAAGCAGTGTATATATGTATATTTCGCTTTTCTAACTTTGTCTGTTGTTGTAGTTCTCTCGTGAGGTGGTGACTCGGATGGCAGAGGCCATGGATGCCTTCCGGTACCAGCTAGTGAGGTTGAGTCGTCGTGCGTCGTGTCGACATGCAGATGACATTTCCCCGGTACGTTCTTTGCTTATTTTATTTTTTGCTTGTTTTTCTTTTTATGTACTGACTTGTATTCTTGTTTTCAGTCTGTTCCTCAGACGCGTACTCGTTCGAGGCCAGAGGGCTCTAGGGAGAGAGTTGGGTCGAGACGTCGCCGTACCTCGGTGGAGATTCCAGGTAGACGGGAGGTGTCTGTTCCTACCGTGGTTTTGGAGGACGATGGCTCCTCGTCTGGAAAGGTGGTGAGACCACTGGGTCATAGCTCTCCAGTGCTCTGTCCTTATGAGGCTCCAGGTATACACCGAGCTGGTGGGACGTATGAGGTTGGTTCATCGTCGCAGCAGCCAGAGTCTACTCCTTTTGTTGGCGGGAGTTTTTAGCAGGGTCCTCACGGGGAGACCTAGTGGACAGGTCCGGCCATTTCGATTCCGCAGACTGGTGGTACTGATGCTGGTCAGGGATTGACCCCGCGGACCTTGCAGTTCTTCGACACATTCGGTGTTCCTCCAAAGTTGCGTCCTCCGGCACCGTAGTTGTACTTGTATTTATTTTGATTTGACTATGTAGGACTTTGCTTATGTATTGTGGATTGACTCTACTATTATTAGATTGATGTATATACACTTAGACTCTATGCCTTTATTTTTTCATTTTATGTGCATGTGAGTGTGTGACTGTGACAAATTTTACGCAAAATTTCCGCCATTTTTAATATCATTGGAGGGTATCCGACTTTCTCCCCCAAAAAGAAAAAATAAAATGAGGTCAACAAACATAAGTTTAGACTTGAAAATCAAAGAAAAGGATTCCCAAATCAAATAGGATAAGTGTTCGAAATTTGGTAGGAAAAAATAAAATTGGATAAGGTTAGGACAAAAAATCCGGAAAAAATCGAAGTACGAATACAAGTCAAAATCAAATTCACGCGCGCGTTGCATCCCTAGCCTTAGGATTCATCGCGGAGCAATGGAAATATCGCGGCGCGGTGGTTTCGGGGAAACCGAGTCCGCATAGAACTCGATTTCTTTTATAAAAAAAAAAAAAAAAAAAAAAAAAAAAAAAAAAAAAAAAACCCAAATATGTCGTTTTCAGTATAATACAAACCGTTAGCAATCTTAATCTTCTGTTCCCATCAAGTAGTCATGTCTAGAAATTTTTGTGACACAACTCGTGAGTGGTGCCGGTCGTTGACCGCTAAGGAGAGAAAAGAGCTTGACTTTTTTCACATGGGGGGTTTATTTGGCATCAAAGGGGTAGATCTTGACATTGACTTTATTCATACCGCCCTAGAATATTTCTAGGTTAGGTAATGATGAGATTAGCCCTTTGCCGGAAGAATTTGGTGCCATTCTTGGTTTTCCCTCTCTAGACCTTGCAGTAATTCTCAGAATATGTGAATATTACTACAAAGATTTTGAGTGATATTTTAACCTTAGGGAAAATGATTTAAAGACCATAGTTGATGGTAGTGAGGTTGATCTAAGAAAATTTGCGTATTTTTATTTTAATAGACCAAAATCGGATTCTTTCCATGTTTATAAGAGAAGAGCCTTCCTCTTTTGCATGTTTAGCCAATATCTACTTACTAGTGATAGTATGCATGTGGGTCAAGCTATTTTAGCATCTGTCATGGAACAAATTGATGCAGGGAGAAATCCAATGCCATTATTATTGGAGAAACAATGCTAAGCTTGAATGGATTAAAGAAGGATCCCAAAGCACCACTTCGAGGATCTCCCATTTTATTATAGGTAGAAAATTAATATTTTTAATTTACAGAAAATCAAAAATATTTAATTTTGTAGAGTAGTAATAATTTATTTTTATTCTTGAAGATTTGGCTAATGGAAAGACTTGAGCTACTTAGTCCTCCTGACAATATTGAAAAGTACACTCCAAATTGCCTTGTGAGAAGGAAGAAACGATTTTCTTTGAAGATGGGACGCCAGGAGTGGAGTAGAATCTTTGAAACTCGCGACTTCTCCATTAAGTGGGTCATTCCTTGGTGGAGATTTAAGAAGATGGTCGGAGTTAATACTCAACCTTCTTGTCGTATTCCAAGTTTGTCGAAGTTGACCTTTTATTACCCTTCTAGGGTAAGGAGACAATACGGTCTTGCTCGAACCATTCCTTCTAGAGATCTTCGTCGACCCTATGAGTATCCTGTGTCGCGGAATGTGGAAAGATTTGATGACTATTGGTGCGCTAGACCCTTGTGGGAAGTTGTCTCCAATAGAATTTCTCCTCCTTTGTCTAGGGAATTTAGGCAATGGCTACTTGGTAGAACTCAAAAAGACAAGAACAAAGTTCGAAGCACCAAATTCTAAGGGTGTGGAGAAGACAAGTGTTAAAGACCGCTTAGGTGATAAGAAAGTACCTCCTAAAGATCGTTTGGGTTCAAAAGTTGAATTCAAGACTCCTATCATGCCTAAGAAGTTTTGTGAAGGACAAAGGGAAAAGGAAAGCTGGCCCTAAGGAAAAGAAGGCATGGGTTGAAAAGAAAGTTGGTGTTTTTGCTAAAGGAGAAACTATTTCCTGTAAGGTTTTGGTTAGATCATCCAATGGTTCCCTACTGGTAAAGGAGCTAGGAGATGAAGAGGATACCGACAAGAATCGGAAGAGGGCTAGGAAGGAGAAGACAGATTAGAGCATTACTTTACTTTCAATTTATTAGACAATATTTTATTTTCAAGTTAATTTTAATTTCAAGCTTTTATTTCATCAATAATGTAACTTTTATCAATGCAATTTTTAACTTTTATTAAAGCAATGAAAACAATTTGAAAATAATTCTAGTACGGAAGTGGAAAAATTCTCGAAATTAGCTGAAACTATTCCAGTTATTCGAAATTTCAAAGCAGCAAAAACCCGACTCCATCATGGCGCGATATTCCCATCGCGGCGCGATGGCATCATCGCAGCGGTGTTTTTTGATCTGGTGCGACGCTTGATTTTTTTGCGATGCTGAGTTGACGTGTTGTCGTAAAAATGCGAGATTTTGAACGATTAAAGTGGTCACACCCTGTAAAGGGTTGCCTACGTACCCTTGCTAAGGAATCAGGCCAAACGTAGCTCTCTTGAGTATAGAACTCAATTTAATCATGGGTAGAACTTCTTAAGTTGGTCAAGATTTGTCATGTTCGAAAATTCGATCCCATCCATATCCGTTAACTTAGCGGCTCCTCCAGATAGTATAGTTTTGACAATGTACGGTCCAGACCAATTAGGCCTAAACTTGCCTCTTGGACCAAGAACATTCTTTCTAAGTGCTTTTAACACCAAGTCTCCTACTTTGATGTTTCTTGTCTTGACCTTCTTATTAAAGTATCTAGCCATGCGAATTTGGTAGCATTGGGTATGATGTGAAGCTTCTAGTCGTTTCTCATCGAGTAGAATTAGCTCTTCATACCTTGCTCTTGTCCATTCGACCTCATCAAGTTTACTTTCCAATGCTATGCGTAAGGAAGGTATTTCCAGTTCTACAGGTTGTACGGCGTCCATTCCATAGACTAGGGAGAATGGCGTATTTCCTGTGGATGAGAAAATCGACGTGTGATAACCCCAAAGAGCAAATTGGAGTTTGTCAGGCCAATCCTTGTAATTTTCTGTCATATTTTTTATTATCATTTTTAAATTCTTATTGGCTGCTTCGACTACACCATTTGCTTGAGGCCTACATGAAGAGGAATGGTGATGTTGAATTCCATACTTTTGAAGTAGATCTTCACATTCTGCTTGAAAGTGAGTTCCATTGTCACTTATCATTTCATGTAGGACTCCATATCTACATATGATGTTTCTTCGATAAAGAGTGCTACATGCTTTGCGGTGATTTTTGCATAAAATGCTGCCTTGACCCGTTTGGTGAAGTAATCAATGGCGACAAGAATGTATTCATGACCTCCTGTTCCAGGGGGAGTGATTTTCCCAATGATATCTATTCCCCAAGTTGAGAACGACCATTGAGATGTATAGGTGTAAAGAAGAGACGGTGGATGTAATACCCCGTATTTTAAATCATTCAAAATGAATTATTTATGGTGTTTTTGAATAATTCAAATAGATATTTTAATTAGAAAGTCTATTTTTAATTATTTAATAATCTTGAAAATATTTTATTTCATGATTTAAAAATATTAGGGCATATTATTTTATAAAAGGAAACTTTTAAAGTTAATGAGTTTTTAAAGAAAGTCAAAATACTAGTTTGACTAGGAAAGGGATCATTAAGAATAATAAAGAATATTTAAGTAGGAGTGGTGAGAGAGACTATGAATACCCATCATATGCCTAGGGTGAGTGCACCCAAAAGTAAACTCTCTCTCCTCTTATTTTCTTTTCCCCTTAATTTTTCCCCTTCCCCTTTAATTTTATTTTGTTTCAATCACCACCCACACACACCCCACAGCGGCCGGCCACCACCACATGCCACCAATGGCCGGCGGCCACCACCACCAACGCACCCCAGCAGCGGGGGCCACCAGGCGGGCGAGCGCGCGACAGACGCTCAGCCATGGTGGTTCGTGCACCCTTTTCAAAAGAAAAAATATTCTTTTGATTCTAATTAAATCTACCCTAAATCTAATTATTGTTTTTGGGTTTTGTGATGATTTTACGATACTTGATGATAAGTATTTTGTATATAAAATTTCAGATTTGGTTTTTAATTAAAAAGCACCAAATTGAAAACCCTAGGTTTCTAAATTAATGTTTTTGATGGAATTTTATTGTGGTTGATTAAAACTATTGAAATTAATATTTTTAAACTAAATTACAGCAAGTTTATAAGATTTAATAATGCTGGAATTTTTATATAGTAGTTATAATTAGGTTTCTTGAAAAGATTTTTAATTACCCATTAATTAGGAATAAAAGTAAGGATTTTAAATTAAATTTCAGATTATTTTAGAGAGTTTATGAGTGATTTAAAGAGTGTATATATTGCTGGAAATTTGTGTGGAAGAGGTATTAATACTTCTTTGTAATTTTGGTTTGTTGGAGACTTTCAAGTGAGTGATTTTATTTAGTCGTGGCGATTTTGAGATCATATTCAAGATACGTTCGCGTACTTGGTAATTATTTGAATATGTAGAAGCTTGCTAGGTTTTGATAAATTAATTCCAAGTAGTATCATGATAGGTGTTGGTTGGAATTTGTTGATTGAATTGATGTTGGTAAATGATTTGTGATGTATGAATTATTTATGGTGAATTGGTGATTGGAATTAATTGTATTGGCATGTTGACTATGAACCACACTTTTATTATTGGCATGTTAGAGAGCATGTTTAATTAAACTAAATGTTTAATTTGGTTGAGAATATGAAAAGGGAATTTTATTATGGTTCATATAATTTTTATTGATGTTATAAGCATGAGGAAGGAGCAATTTAAGTGTCTATGTACACGAGGATTAACTTATATTTTGGTGCCTAAGTGCACTTAAGGTGTTTCTAACACCGAGGGTAGGATTTGAGGTGCTTTATGCACTTAAGGTGTTATTTAACACCGAGGTAGTTTAAAAAGGGTTCAACATTAAATTTATGTGGTCACTAATTATTCAAGAATTAAATTGGTATGTTTGATTGCTTGAATGAGTTATAATGTTTGATTGTGTTATATTTTGTGAGTCATCACTAAGTCTAATAATATGTAATTAACGTAAAGTGAAAGAAATTACGCACCAAAACTCTTAGAACGTATATACCTTGAGTATGAACATATGGGGGGGGGGGGTTATGCGACTTTATATTTGATCATAACTTCTACTAGGAGTATAGGACACTGTATTTTCCTTTTTATTATGCGTAGGAATTCCGCCACTTACGAGTGGTTTATTTTATACTGGAACGGTTAGCTCCTGTGTTAGTACCCCTTTATTGGGGCAGGTTAGGGGGAAACTCGTTCGATGCGTAATCAAAATTAATTGGACATTGGTATTTGTCTAGTTAGGTGTTGAGTGTCTTGTATGCTTGTTTACAGGTGCAACACGGTAAGTTGTGTGTTGATAAGATGATAGCACGTTAGTGTGTTTTTATTACGCTTATGTACTCAACATTGCTGATTGTGTGTTTGTATGTTTGTTTGGCCTTGTCTTTACCTTGGCCCTACGACGACCCATTTCTAATGGCGAGTAGTGGGGACAAGTAGAGATAAGCTTTTTAGGTGATGAAGCATTTACATAATGGGCATGAGTGAAGACCAGCTTAGTTCTCATAGGAATATGATGTGTTTTATTTGCTGTGAATATTATTTATTTCAATGTGCTCATTAGACTAACGTAAAAGTTCTAATATTGTTTGGTTTTAAGGGCCTACAAGGGTTCCAAGTTGTAGGTTGACTTTGTTTGACTATACTTTCTTTTGGTTTTACTTTTTAAGTTGACTTGTTTTAAGTGATTTCAAAAGATAGTCTTCCGCTGTGAGTCTTTGATATTTGCCTTAGCCGTTTTCACGGTGGCGGTAATGTCTTAGATTTTCCTACTTCGTATTTTAAAAAGGGAAAAACAGGTATTTTAAAGGAAGGGAATTTCTAGGGTGTTATAGTGGAACGTGCTGTAAGTTCGCATATATTTGGCATTTTGGACATCTTTTCACATATTGATGGCAATCTCTATTCATGGTAGTCTAGTAATATCCTTGGCGCATTACTTTTTGGACTAGCAATTGCCATTCATGTGTGTTCCACATGCTCCTTCGTGAATTATTCTCATTACTCTTTGAGCTTCCTTTTTGCCTACACATAGGAGAGCCCTTCCTTTAAGTACTCTTTTATGTAATTCGTCGTTTATGAGCACGAATTGTGATGCCAAAAGTCTTAAGGCATGTTTCGCACTTTTGTCAGCATTAGGTGGATATTCCCCTTTGGTGACATAGTTGAGGATGTCTGTATACCAAGGTTCTTCTTCTTCTTCTTCTTGGGTTACTCTTTCATCCCCAATAGCTTGAATGTAAGCAAGTTTATGCTTTTTCTCTATAGTTAAAGGCGTTTACTCGATTTCCTAAGGAATCCTAACCATTGAGGCTAGTCTTGCCAAGGCATCCACGAATTGGTTCTCTTCTCTTGATAGATATGTGTATTCTACCTTTTCAAGTTGATCAGTAAGGGTTTCTAAATATTTTGCCAAAAAACAAAGTCCCCAATATACCGTAAACCCCTCTTGGGACGAAGGCAAACTAATACATAACACTTTACTCGCTAAATCATACTTGGAAAAAGCAAGCTGAAACTTGCGTTCCCGAATAAGGAATTACCAGAACACTAAAATATCATCGGGACAAGCCAACAAATCAAGGATACGAACAACATGCTTGTCATTAAACTTAGCCGGAAGATGGAACTCAGCAAAAGCAGGACACAAATCCATCTACTTAACAACCCGATAAACCGCACAGAACACCTATAGGGTCAACCACCCACTCCAACTAATTACAAACCCAGCCACATTCAAGGCTCAACAACCAAAAAACAACCAAAGAGTCAAAGACCCAAAACAACACACCGTAAAAAACCAACCAAACTGAAGAAAACTAAACTTAATTAACTAAGCAATATAGAACAGCCACCACCTCACCTATAGGCTCCCGGGAAAAATGGCGAGAACGATTCGAAACAAACTCGGATTTACTCAGTTGGTAACTCGGTCAAACATTCTAGGGTTCAATTTAGGGCTAATATCATGCAAAAGTAGGAGATTGTTGGAAACCCTAGCATTTGATGAAGTAAGATCTTCGAATGCAATTGATAAGCCGTCTGATTGTACTGCATTCATTCTTCATGGCCTTTTGGGTTCCGCAAGAAATTGGCGATCATTTGCTCGCAATCTTTCTTCTTATCTCTCTACTAATTCCTCCTCTGGTAAATTCCTTCTCTTTCTTTGATTTTTTGCAATTCTTTTAGCTAATTTTGTGATTCAATTTTGTTCAACAGAGAAAAGTTGCAATTTGGATTCTAAAATCTGTAATTTTTCTAGTTTTGTTTGGATTATTTTATGGTTGGTAATTTTTTAATGATTTGTTAAGCCGTTTTAAGCCAATTTTATAATAGACGCTCAATTTTAGTTAGATGATTGTATCTGTATTTTTTTTTTTTTTTTTTGGTATTATTGAATTATAGTAGACGCTCAATTTTCAGTTGGAGGGATGGTATAAAGATAATTGTTGTATGGTGGTGAATAGTGCATATAACAATGACATTTTTCGTAATTGAAAAGGCTGGTTGATAGAGTAACATTGAAAATTATGAATTAGTACTTAGTGTGTAAATCATGGCTCGGGTTTGTGAGTCATTGTCATACCCTTCCTATGGCATTGTTTTCTTATCGGTCCGGCTTGCTTGGTGCTACCTGATTCGTTTATCCTTTAACAAACTGCAATCTGAAGAAGAAAAAAATTACATTATTTGGTATGTCCAGGACTCCTAGTAGTACGCTTTTGGGCTAATTTAAAAATATAGGTAGTGTTGCCTTCCGGCACTCAATTTCAACCAACGAATTAGGTAATGCTAGGTGATTAGGGGATTTTGCTCCCACCAATCGGAATGCGCCACGTGGGCCAATCAGGTCCTGCCAAGTGTCCCCCAGTTGGACCTCTCAGGGCTTGCCACGTGGCACACGCTTATTCGTCCACCCTGGACCTATTATGTCATGACACGTGGCATACTCCATGCCTAATGAAGAAGTCGGCCACCTAGGCCCAACTTCCGAGGGAAGCCCAATCAGCCCAAGGTTAACCTAAACCTAGGATTGGCACGTTTCCCGAGGTTATAAATACCTCCCTTAATCCTCATTAAGGGGGATTACGCAGATTACACACATTAAACACTCTCACCTAGATAGACCCAATCACTTTAATTTCCGCATTAATTACTCCTTAATCAAGTACTAACTTGACCGTCGGAGGCGGATCTCCAATCATCCGGAGCATCCGTTTGTTTTGCAGGTACAGGCGCACGGATCCAGTCTCGGAATTGTAACTCTCCCGCAGGACATCAGAAAACCCCGAAACATTTTTGGCGCCGTCTGTAGGGAGAGTACTTCTGAGATGGCATCCACGTTTGTACCGGCTCCTGAAGAGAGACGTCCCCTGGACGACCCTCTAGTTCAGTCGGACCACGATACTGAGAATGAATTTGAGGTTGAAGCTCACACAGCTTCAGACAGGACCCTAAGGGCCCGACGTACCCGTCATACCGAAAGGAGGGAACGGGAACATCTTCAAACTGGAAGTGAGCCAGCAGGCGCATCGCCTGTTCGGCAGCAGCCGACTGATGGATCTGCTCCCATCACAAGGAACGAACTCATGACCTTCATGAGGGACTCAAGGGAGAAATTCAAGATTTGATCAACAAGAAGCCGCCTGCGGACAAGGAGCAGTCGGCTAAGAAACCCTCCACTTCACGGAAGAGGAAGCCAGTTCAAGGGCGAGAGGCGACCCCTCATCCTAAATCTAGGAAGTGGGAGCCGCCTGCCCTTGATTTCACAAAATACCGTTTTCCTACTCCAGGAAAGAGGAAACTTGTTTGTCATATTCAGGCGGACGGGTCGAGGAAAACATACACAGATGCTCGGCTACTGCTAGAGCAGAAGAAGAGTGACCGATTGTCAGAGTCGGCCTCTACTTCAAACTTCCAAGACAGTCTGCGCAATACCTCGATGAGGCATACTCAGTCGTATCATGAGAGTCAGTCAGGCGGCACCTCCCGTCAGTCCGGCTTTCATAGCGACCAGGCGGTACCAAACTTACCGTTTGTACCGCAACAACAGTATTTTTTGCAGCCACCTCCGTTTGGTGGACATGCAGCAAAAATGTCCAACCTATGGATTGGCAGCTACGGTTGCTTAGACTTGGCGAACAACCGTCGGCCTTCTCCAAGGAAATTACTGAAGCCGCTCAGCCGGCCAAAGTGAAAAATGTATTAGTAGGCGCCTATGACGGCACTACTAACCCAGAAGACCATCTGATGGCATTCACCAACCTGATGTACCTTCAAGGGGTTGATGATCTCACTTGGTGCAAGTGTTTCCCAGCGACTCTCAAAGGAATCGCACAACAATGGTTCGGCAACCTGCCGACTAGTTGTGTAAATAACTTCAGGACGCTTGCTTACTTATTCACCTCCAACTTCGCCATGAACATCCCTGCGAAGAAGACGACCCTTGATTTAGGAACGATTCAGCAGGGCGAGAAGGAGGGGCTTCGTTCTTACATTAGGCGGTTTAACCTGATGAGAATACAGATTCAAGGGTTACCGGATGAAGTAGCCTATACTGACTTTTTCAGAGGTCTCAAAGACGGGTCGACCTTCAAATTTGATTTGGTCCGAAAGAGGGTGGCGACTCTTCAAGAGGCCTTGATTGAAGCGGAAGCCTATATACAGGCGACTGATCTTTGTAGTACGGTAAAACAGTCAGACGGGAAAAGGTCCGACAAAAGAGAAGGACGACAGAAACAGTCGTCAAACAAAGATGAGAAGAGAAAAGAGGTCTAGGCGGCTGATTCCTCTAAACAGCCGGCCAGAAGAAGAAAAAAGAATTCAAACCATACTCCCCAAAGTATGCGTTTAACAAGGATAGCCAATTTATCCTAAAGGAAATCAAGGGACGGATCTCAATTGAGAAGCCGGTCCCCATGAAGGGTTCTGCAAACAACCGGAACCAAAAAAAATTCTGTGATTATCATGAAGATGTTGGTCATCACACCAATGAATGCATCAGTCTCATGCGGTATCTGGACCGCCTTGGCTAAGCAAGGTGATCTTGACACTTATGTCAAGAAATCTACGGGGAACACTTCCTCGAAAAAGCAGTCGGCCAAAAAGAATCAACAGGCCGACAGCTCCGATACAGATGATGCAGTCGTCTACACCATTGCAGGCGGCTTCTCAGGAGGCGGCCCCACTATTAGGGGCAACAAAGACAATATCAGACGGCTAGATGTAAATTCCGTTCACCAAGAACGGCCCTCCAAATATTCATTTCCTGAGATTGTCATCACTGAAGAAGATCTAGAAGGGGTAAGAGGGCCGCATGACGACCCTATCGTTATTGAATGTAAAGTGGCCAACCAGAGAATTGGCCGAATCCTCATAGATACCGGAAGCTCCTCAGATCTCATCAGTAGCAAATATCCGTCGAAACTAAAATATCAGACTGATTGCATACATCCGGCTAGGACGAGAGATACTAGACGATCTTCACTCTGGTTACTGTGCTTCCCATATAGGCGGTAGGACGTTTGCTCAACGGGCAAGGCGGCAGGGCTACTTTTGGCCTACTTTAGAAGCAGATGCAATGGAGATGGTGAAAAAATGTGACAAGTGCCAAAGGTTTGGCAAGCTAATTCACCGTCCGGCTACTGACCTCACTACCATTCATAGCCCACTACCGTTTGCTAAGTGGGGCATGGATATTCTGGGTCCATATACGCCTGCTACAGGCGGAAGGAGGTACATACTTGTTGCAGTCGACTACTTCACTAAATGGGTAGAGGCGGAGGCTGTAAAGGGAATCAAGACGAAGGATGTAATTTCATTCATTTGGAAAAATGTCATCACTCGGTTCGGGGTTCCCATGTCTATGGTTTTTGATAATGGTCCCCAATTTGAGACGCCTGTTCTCAAAAGCTGGTTGGGTGACCAAGGAATTGCACACTACTTTGCATCTGTCGGTCGTCCACAAGCAAACGGCCAGTAGAAGCCTTTAATAAAATCATCTCAGACGATCTCAAGAAAAAGATTGAACGAGCAGGCGGCCTATGGGCGGATGAATTACCACATGTTCTCTGGGCCATTAGGACGACTGAAAAAGGGGCGACTAGAGAAACTCCATTCCTCCTAACTTATGGTGCGGAAGCTGTTCTTCCAATAGAACACTACGAGCCGACTCTTCGAGTAATGCTATATGACGAAGAGGCAAATTGGGAAGCCATGCGCCTGGCATTAGACTCACTCCCTGAAAGGAGGGGCAATGCTGTCTTGCGCCATGAAATTTACCGCCTGAGAATGACTAGATCATACAACAAAAAAGTACACAGGCGTCCACACAAAGTGGGGGACTTTGTACTTAGAAAAATGGAAGCAGTTGGTAAGGCTAATGAGTCTGGCAAACTAACTCCCAACTGGGAAGGACCCTACCGAATCTGTGAAGAGGTCAGGGACGGTACCTACCGTCTGGAAACACCAGACGGCCAACCGTTGCCTCGAACTTGGAATGTAGATAATCTTAAGAAATATTTCTTTTGAATGATGTAAATAGTCAAGGGCTACTTAATAAAAGTTTGTTGTTTCATTCAATTTTGTACTAAGAGGGGCATGCCTACTGACAAACAGTCGGCTACTCTCCATGTTTAATTTTTATTCTTACTTAAGAGGGGCACGCCGCTTGTTTCACTCAACCGGCTACTCTCCCATAATACAGTTCACCAAGAACTATCAAAGGCTCATGGCTAAAATGATCAGACCAGGCGTCAAGCCAACTGATCAAAATATAAAAATTCAATTCGACCTGTCCCAACGTTATAGCAGGCGTCCGACGGCATCCATCCGGATGAAATTCGTTGCAGATAGCAGCTCCCTTTTGGGTGGAACATTGTTCTATAAAATCATTACACGGCACCTATACGACTGTCTAAACAAGAAAACCACGTAGCTGTTTCCCGGACAAGGATACCTCTCACTTAACTGACTAATCAGGTCAAACAAGTGTTCGCAGTAACCATCCGTGTCAACCAACCGACTGGACTACTTGGAATAAGAACAGTCGGTATCTTATGAGTTGATAGCCAACAAACATTGGCGAATAAAGGGGAGCAACCGGTACCCACCGCTTGAAACCTCTACTACTCAGTCACTCGGCAACTAGGTAATAATCATATTTACTTGGTCACTCCTTAAAAATTTAGTATGAAACTAAAAAGGTGTTCATACAGCACCTGTTCACACTAGATTAAATGTGGCGGGGAACAGTCGGCCTAGATTGCCTAAAGTCTCTAGCCTAAAAACATGACAGGTAGGAAACCACTTTCCTACTTGGTTAATTTTACAAATGACAGGACCGCCTGCCTAAAGGGGATCCAGTCTTTAAAATGGGTCGAATACCGATTGGATAAATGGCCGACTGATCGCCTAGCCTGGAAACAGACAACCAGTCGTCCAGGGGCATAGGCGGCGTGACTAACTATCCGTACCTGTCTGCAACTATCGGCCATGTAAAACAGTCGGTATAGTGTGCAATTGGATATCAGAATATTCAATACTTAAACAAATTTGAAGCAAAAAAAAAAAATTCATTAAAAGGAAGCCGGTCATTAAAGACCGGCCAAATATTCAAAGCCCCGGCCCCCTGGCCGGGTAAATACAAACAAACGGCACGCAGGCCGTGGAAAGAAGACATAAAGCTTAAGAAGGGGGCAGATCTTCAATATTAGCAGCTGCCGCCTGGTCAGCACTCTTTTTGTTGGACTCGGCTTCAGCTGCATCCTTCTTCGATGCATTACCCCCAAGCGGCACAAGCGCCACTACCGGCTGCTCCTCCTCCTCCAACGCCTCTTCCTCAGCAGCCGCCAGGATCTCTTGATTATATCTATCAGAACACTGGCGGTACGTTTTTTCCCAGGAGGCAAAGTCGGCATTGGGGAAGAGGCGGCCCCAAGTCATGCGCTGGATTTGAGCAGAGTCTTCCATCATCTCCCGGACCAGCTCTTTCTTTTCTTGCTCGGCCTTTTCCGAGAGCTCCTGAGTAAGACTCTTCTCCTGGGTCACCAGGCGTTCCTTAACAGCCGCCAAGGATTTCTCCAAGGTGTCGTATGAGGACATCTTTTGGCGAAGAGGTCTCAGCTCGGCCTTGAGATTGTTGATGGTCGCCTCCAGCTCGCTATTCCTCTTCTGGGCCGCCTCTAACTGAGCCCGGATAGCGGCGGTAGCCTGCGCCTGATAATAAAGAATATCAATTGTCAGAACCTCATTTTGGGCAATTTGAAACATTGTCTTATCACAGTCAGAGGCGGTCATAGCTTTTGCAGCCTTTACCTCTTTGTTCTTCCTGTCAAGCGGCTTACGGAGGCCGTTTACTCGGAGCAGGGCCTAAGTAAAAAGGGGAACAGGCGTCAGTTTCCAAAAAAAAAAAAAAAAAGAGGCGTCCTGGAATTCAAATACTCAAAAATATGTTAAGTATACCTCAGCAAGGACTCCTGCAATCCCGTCTAGGTCAAGGGTGCCGACACCCCTGACCGCCTCCCTTTTAGCTGGAGGAACGGCCTTGATCATAGACTTGGCCACCTCGACCAAGTCAGGCTCCTGAGGGCCGGCTGCATTAAGCATAGACAAACGGATTAGACCTAGTAAAGAAGGGAGGAAGTCTAAAATTTACAAGGACAACTTCATACTTCTAGGCGGCCCAATTGGAGTTTTGGAAGGAGTGGCCGCTTGTTTCCTGGCAGAACCAGGAGAGCTCGCAACAGTCGTCCTCCGGGCCTTGGAGTCCGGCTGTTGGGAAGAAGAAGCTCTTGGAGCGCCCGTCTAAAAAAGAAGAAAAGAGTCAGTATATGCATAAACACAACTCCAAAAAGAGAGTGAAAGGTTCGAAGCCCACCAAGGGTGCCCCTTTGTTGGGGGAGTCGGTTGAAGACTGTTGCATGATGGAGGCCCGCAACATGGCCGTCTCAGTCTTGGAGGCGGTAATTTTGCTCATGGCGTCCGCTGCAAAAACAAATAGCAAAGTTAATAAAAGTCATAACAGAAATGCATGGAACAACAGAGTATTCGACAGGCCGGCTACCTCTTGAACACCGACTGCTGAGGCCACAGGCAGCCAAAAAGTACTCGTCGTAGAGCCATTTGAAGCTCGGGACGCAGTGCAGGGGTACTTGCTCTCGTACTCCTGAAGTAGAGTTCACCTTCGACTCTACTTTGAAGAGTCCTTTATCTAGGATCTCTTTCTTAGCCTTGGGGGAACAGGCGGCATGCTGCGGCCGCCTGCAAGAAGGGGCGGATTCCTGTTCCACCTGTGAAAGCGCTTGTTCAGCTCTGTGTCTGAACTCTCAATGATAAGGAAGGTGCTCCGCCAGTCCTTCCATTTGTTTGCTTTACCTCTTGTCATGAGGTAGCCCCTGTGGCTCGTCAATTGATACCAGCCGGTACCGCCTGCCTTAGGGGTTCGGCTGAGGTAGTTCATGTGGGCGAAAGCCTCGAAGTTCAGCGCCACCCCGTGCAGTTCGCACCCGGCCACATAGCCGAGTACGTTGACCCAGGAGTTCAGGGCTAACTGCCATAACCCCAACTCATACCCATCCAAGATCCGCTGAACAGCCGGATGTAGTGGGAAGCGCAGCCCAGCCTTGATGGCCGCCTCGTAGCAACCAAAGCAGGCGCCATCATAACTAGTACCAGCCGGCCAGACGACTGTGTCTTCTGGATCCGGCACGAACACTAAAAAGCCGGGGCCCATTGTGTGGTTTGCGATAAAGCTCCCCACTTTTTCTTGCATGGCCGTGATCCGGCCCCGAGGTACCGTGCAGTAGTAGGGGGTATTTTGCTCTCGGTGAGAGGCGGATGGCTCCGCCCAATTGTCCCCCTTCTCAACTGCGTGAGAAAGCCTCGCCTCTTGTAGGCGACTGTTTTTCTCTTCTGTGTCCAGAGAAGCATGGCCAGAAGAGCTAGACTCGGATTCGTCCTCTGACGAGTCCGAAGAGGACGACTCCTCCCCTCTCCCAGAGGGGCCCGCCTCCTCTCCTTTAAAAGGAGCAGGAGAGAATGTAGAATTGTCAACTGTAAAATGGAAAGGGGTCACTTTGACTCCTCCCTCAGAACTGCTGGCTTTCAAGCCGCTTTGTTTCACTTCCACATCTGGTGCCTGGTCAGATGTTTCACTAATCGGCACCCGGTGGGAGGAGCCGTCTGAGTTCGAGATCCTAGCCGTCTTTTTTGATCCGGCCATCATGTTCTGCATAGACACAGATACAGTCGGACTTTGTATAAAGGGCAAAGATGGGTCCAGAAAAGGGCAGGCGGCACTCCTAGTCCTAGATTCAGCCGTCCCCGGTGACCGGCTGATCGCTAACCTAGGTCGTGTCGTGTGCTTCCGTGGTGCCATTTCAAAAAAAGAATAAAGTAAAGAGAAAACTAAGAGTAAGAGAACCGACGGTTACCTGAACGAGTGACGATTGATGAAGTTCTGAAAATCCTTTGCAGTCGGCTTGTCAGAGCAGGCGGTAGGCAGAAAGGGTCCAAAATGTCAGAGCAAGTTCAGGGGTCCGAATGTTCTCTCACAAAGTTCTCAAGTGTGAAAATGACCGAGGGCAACACTCCCTTATATAGGCGAAGTGAGAAGGCGAAGGGTCACTTCCGGAATTCAAAATTTGGGCGGGAGAATCTCTCGGCCTTTCGCCGAGTGACACCTGTAGCAGGTCGTCGCCTGTTACAGGGCGACACCTGTCACAGGTAACACGTGACCAGTCACGTGCCACCTGTGAGGGGCAAATGATTAGGGGATTTTGCTCCCACCAATCGGAATGCGCCACGTGGGCCAATCAGGTCCTGCCAAGTGTCCCCCAGTTGGACCTCTCAGGGCTTGCCACGTGGCACACGCTTATTCGTCCACCCTGGACCTATTATGTCATGACACGTGGCATACTCCATGCCTAATGAAGAAGTCGGCCACCTAGGCCCAACTTCCGAGGGAAGCCCAATCAGCCCAAGGTTAACCTAAACCTAGGATTGGCACGTTTCCCGAGGTTATAAATACCTCCCTTAATCCTCATTAAGGGGGATTACGCAGATTACACACATTAAACACTCTCACCTAGAGAGACCCAATCACTTTAATTTCCGCATTAATTACTCCTTAATCAAGTACTAACTTGACCGTCGGAGGCGGATCTCCAATCATCCGGAGCATCCGTTTGTTTTGCAGGTACAGGCGCACGGATCCAGTCTCGGAATTGTAACTCTCCCGCAGGACATCAGAAAACCCCGAAACACTAGGCTCACTTGATAGGTGGTGTCTGGATTCTTTGATGAGGATTGGTGAGACTGTGGCCCTGTGTGGATCTCTGGCTTGGTTGTATCGGATCTTCTGATTTTATTTTTTCATTAATATAAGGCCTTACTTTTCATTTCGGAAACAAAAGATATACTATTTCCGAACTCTGATTTTGAGTCTAGAGTTCTAGACAGCTTTGTGTTTGGACTTTTGTTGTAAGTTGTTAGGTCCATTCTTGATAAGGAAGGAATATATGTATGTAGTGAAGCAATGATATGCAACAAATCCTATGGTCCAAAATTCCTGATTCTCATTCGTTCTCTATACAACTTATTGCAAAGAAGTGAAGAACTGTATGATCGTAGCTTTATCATTTTGTAGAATGGAGATTGGTGCTTGTTGACTTAAGAAATCATGGGAATTCAGCTGCGGTGCAAGATCTTCGCCCACCACATGACCTGGACAATGCTGCTGCTGATTTGGCTAATCTAGTGAAATCTCAAGGTTGGGATTGGCCTGATGTTGTTATAGGGCATTCCTTGGGTGGCAAGGTTGCATTGCAGTTTGCTCAGGGTGGGTCTAGTGGAGATTATGGTGATTCCATATCATTGCCAAAACAGGTATGAATTTGTTACCGCCATGTTTTTAAATGAAGAGTTGTTCTTGGATTTTTGTGTTGAAACAATTGCATATTAGTTTTGTAATTAATAACCTAGAATTCTCGAATTGTCAATTTGTCATCCATTTGTGAGATTATATATGCATTGTGCATTAATGTTTTTATGCACCCCTTGCTTCTATAGTACATCTGATTCTAAATACTTTGTAGCATTAGCTTTGAAGTTTGAACAATGTTTGCTGTGATACGAAATACTGTAGTTTTTTGCTGTGTGGTATTGCTGGGTAAAAATGATGAACATCAGCTGCTGCTGGTCACTTGTCTGCTGATGCCTGATTGTGACATAGTAGTATGTGATTTCAAAGAATTCTTGACTTAATAGATTTCAATTTTGCTGCGTGACTTATGTGATAAACGGTATTCTATATGTCCCCATTTGTTTGTCCCATTAACATTGTCAGTCAACTTTTAATTACTTTGACTACTAATCATTACTATCCTAGAAAAAATAATATATTCATGTGAGATCTTGTTGGATTGTTCTTAATGTCTATTTTAGAATATCTCATTTTTAAACTTTTTGCATAAACAGAGTTGGAGATATTCATTTTCAGACGTGTCTTGAAAACCATAAACAGTCAAATGGGGCAAACAAATAGGGGAAGAGGGAGTATTTTCATAGGCCACGATATAGTGCTCCTGAAAAAATTTAAACTAGACTTTGTCGTTATCATGTCTTTTGTCTTGTATGCTATACTGATGTAGAACTTAAATATTGGATCATTCTCTGATACAGTTTCTTTCTGATTGTATTTCAATATGATGATTGGGTATCTTTTGACCATCATATTAGCTGCACATTTCTGGCTTGCTCTTTACTTTTCAACTTATGAATGTATGTTGCTTTAGCTTCCATATTTACATGATGCAGAACAGTTATGGGTACTGGACTCGGTTCCTGGAGTCGGGAATCCTGAAGACAGTAGTGGAGAAGTAGAGAAAGTATTGGAGACCTTGCAAAGTCTTCCTTCACAAATCCCTTCTAGAAAGTGAGGACACTTGAAACTTTCTTCTTGTCAAGATCTTTTATATTTTAACTTTTTATTAATGTGAACTAGCTCATGTCCTTGGCCAGTTAACCCTCTTAAGTCTATTCACTTTGTTGTATTAGATAATTGTCGTTATATCATCATTAGACTCACGAAAATACATCACTTGTAAAAAACCAAATGAGCTACTCTCTTTTAATAATCATTAGACTTCACTTGTTCATCTTGATTCCTAAACTTGTTGGTGGCTGTTGAATCTTACGAGGCTGACAAACATAGTGAAATGCTGCGCTGACAAAGTAAGAGCTGGGGGTTTGACATTGGATCCCAGGAATTATACTGCTTATTCTAACCAAACATCTGACTCAGCTCTTTAGCTTTTAGAACAATCAAGTCATTCATACTGAGAAAGTGAGAAACCTTTACTTTTTCTCTGCTCCCTATTCTCCCAATTAGAATGCAAATTTGGTTATAAGGTTTGAAGAGCACAAGGAGTTGAAGCACCAAATATCAGCTCAGTAAAGAGCTACTGGTTGGTTGAAACAAGAGATCCTGCTTAGGTCTTGTCGTGTCTAGAATTGATCCGCCACTTTCTTACGTTGCACCACTTATTTTACTCTTTGTGCTCAAAATTTTATCTTTTTTCTTATATAACCATCATGGATTGCGTTATAATCTCCTGCAGGTGGCTTGTGGAACACATGATAAAGCTGGGGTTTTCAAAGTCATTGTCGGAGTGGCTAGGCACCAATTTAAAGAAATCTAATGGCCATGAGACATGGGCATTCAACCTCGAAGGTGCATTTCAGATGTTCAATTCTTACAGGTCTGCCTCATTTTTTTTTTTCATTTTTGCCCATATTGTTTGCATTTGTAGTATATGCTTAGTTTCTCAGCCCATTGACCTTTTGCACAATTGTGGGTCTTATTTAATTTCAGGGAGAAGGACTACTGGCCTCTCCTAGAGAACCCTCCAAGAGGAATGGAAATTTCAATTGTACAAGCTGAGAACAGTGATAGATGGGATCCATGTGTTATACAGAGGCTTGAATCTCTTATTAGGAAGGAAAGAGATGGATCTGAGGGGAAATTTTCTCTTCATGTTCTTCCTAATGCTGGGCATTGGGTTCACGTAGATAATCCAAAGGGACTCTTGGAGATTATTGCTCCCAGGATTGCTTCGTTGAAATAAGGCTATATGGAGGATAAAGAAAGTTCTTGGTGTCTTCTACAACAATTTATCGGTAGCTATTCTGGTTTAAAAAATTTCTCCCATCCAGTCTTTTCCAATTGACTGCAAAGGTGTGCATGAGACAAAATAATTACAAAACCAAGTTCTAAGTTGCCATGTGTAATGAAGCTTTTCGTTGATTTGTCAGCAATAATATCTAATTAATGCTGTTAGTGGGTTCTATGCTGTGCATTGTAAAATTGACTGGTTAAGAGAAATTTCTAGCATTTGATTAAACAAATTCGACATTCATTTCATTAATAAATATACTTTTCGGATGATGGGAACAGAATTGATGAATGCATATATTGCCGGGCATGGCTGTAGATGCTTGAGGTACATTGTTTCTCTTTACAACTTTTAAATATGGTGCAATTGTATTGATTGTTATTTGTTCGATTGAGGAGCCTCAGTGGGAATTAGGAATAATGTTTATGGTGAGGCTTTTTATGTTGATGATGGTGATGGTGGTGATGGTGATATAGATGATCTCCATGACGATGACTTTCATCGGGATGGGGAGTCGCTACTGCAAACTGTATTGGAAATTGAGCAGCCTCCATCGGGTCCAAGACATGATAGTGAAGTCTACTATGGTGATCTTCATAAGGACCTCGAGCTTTTACAAGTGTCTTTGACAAAATATGAGCATCGGGGGTATGGAGATGGTGATGAGCCCTCTTATGGTGGTGATGATGATGATGGCGATGGTGGTGGTGATGGTAAAAATTTGCCTTCATTGGGAAATACTCTGAAGCCTTATCTTCTTCATGGTAGACATGATGACGACGACCATGAAGGTGACGTTGCTTCTCACTAAGACTGCGATGAAGCCATCCTGAGGCTGATTCTGGACTTGGGGTCATTCCAAGATTCAGATTCGCTGAATTCAACTTTAAGGGATAAGCTTCCTGTATATCAAGTCCAATAATACAGTAAGGTTGAATATACAAAACTACAAATAACTTCAAAAACTTTTGTTATACTCTCTAGTTGCTGCTAACTAAATTAACAACAACTACTGAATAATTACGAAGTATATGTTACCTTTGAGTTTGAGTTGACATCCTGCTGATCAATAAGATTATCGGATAATACTTTATGATAAAACAATGCGAAACAAAGTAGAAATGAAAACATGCTGGTTTTCATCGTCATTGTTGTAAACTCACGTACTTCAGAGCTTACAGAAAATTTTCCAGAATTACGATTAGTTATGCATTTTTGGTGTTGATGAGTCGATTCGATTTCTGTTCAGTAGCATTTATCTACCCGAATTGACATGCTGTAGGTATAAATTTGGTGATCTAATTGGTAAGATTTGAGACTTTTTTTCAAAAAGGATGTTAGGTTTAAATCATTGGGACTAGATGTGATCTAAGATTTAGCTTGGAAAATTATCAGCTCCATAAAATTTAGGAAGCTCTTATATGTTTGTTGGGTATTGGATAGGATATTGTATTGTGCAAAACGCGCAAATACAGATTTTGTTGAAGGCATATTATGCATTTGTGTTTGTATTATGCATGCACTACTAAGTTTTGAAGACCTTTTGTTCTTCCACTCAACCATTTACAAATATTTCTATTCATACTCTGGATATATATTTCATACTCCGTACATGACATCCATATCGTGTATTTCTGTAGGTTGAACATTAATCGCTAACTTATCAGAATGGGACCTTTATTAGACCCCTGAGTTTACGAAACACTAACGAGGAATCTGTAAGGATCCAAGTAGTATGTGACAACACCTACAGGGGTCCATGCAGCCAATCAACTAAATAGCACACCCCTAATCACACATTATCAGGGTGACATAGTCGCAGTACATTATCAACAAACACCTAGAGACCAGGGAATGGATCAATGAGATTCAAAGAGTGCACACTCTGAGATATAGGATGATCATCAAAACTGAGATGTGTGCTACCACGGTGAAAACACACCTCCGCAGTTAACAACATCCTTTTGGTAAAGAATGAGAAGTTTGTATCCTGATAAATTATGTGGTACTAACAGCTGATCACCTGAACTACAGAGAGGTAGGGCCTAGCTTCCATTTCTATATTATTCTTCATCCTTGAAGATAGGACATGTTGTTTTGCTGTTCGGCTCTTCCACCTTAAATCTGATCGAGGTTGGCTGAACTGCTGAACATCAAACTTGGGTAAATGATCTGTGAGTGGATTTAGTTTTAAAAAAACAAAAGAAAAAGAAAAAACCTATAATCACTCTGACATCAACAGAAAGGCATCGTGCCTCTTTCGATCACTAAACAGTCTGGGTCCTTAAACTTGCAAAAGTTTTGCCAATCGAAGAACAACATTGTCTTCATAATTTACGCAGATGACTATGAAAGGCAGGCAGGCAAGCTTTATAACTTGCAAAAGTTTTGCCAATCGAAGAACGTAACAGTCTTATGAATTGAATTAAAAAACAATTAAAAGTAGCGGAGGATGAGAAGAATCAAGAGTCAGACCCCTACTTACCATATCATTGGAACAAACACGGGACATTACAGGACTAACAAGATCATCAGATGTACCAGGTTGGAACAGGGCTTCAAATTGAGCTTTTAGTAGAGCATTCATAACTCAGGAGGAGTAGAGCAACATAAAAACATCTTCATCACAAGATATCAAGATATTCCACATTAGGAACATCGAGTAGAGTAGTATCTTACTCCTTTGATTTTCATCCAAAAACTACTCTGAGGGGGTCAAGAATTAGGTGTTAAAGGATTGGACAACAATATCAACTTAAGGTCTGTTCTGATTTACTGAACTGAAATGAAATTAAGCTGAACAGAACAGATCCCTAGTCAGACTCACGGTCATCAGCTGAGTTAACGTGTATAGCCAGATGAAACCCTTGGAGTCTAGCATACGCAAAAATGAAAGAATTAGATTTTACAAAGATCCATGTTCGGTGTTGGACAACCAAAGATAGTCGAGGGCGCCTTATAAGGTTCTTTGGAATAGCAGAAATGTCAAGTTCCTTGATTCGGCGGATTAAGGTAAAACACATCCCGTTATTAAGATGCATAGGTTACAACTCAGCATACCAATGCCCTGATATGCACAAAAAACATAATTGCAAAAATAACATAATTGGGACTTAACATACACAACTAGCACAAGTGAAAGTCTAAAAATGTTTCAATTCACTCATAAGAATTATTCTTGCAGGATCCAGTATCAGTCAAAAAAATAAAAAAAAAATAAAAAAAAAAAAAAAAAAAAAAAAAAAAGCAAAAACCTCTTGAAAATACGGGAATGAGTTACCAAAGTTGAGGCTTACAGACATGAAAAACAGCTTCGCTAGCCATCACTTTGACCAAACACTAATAGCAACATTTTTTGTGAAATAGGATCAAAACATCAAAGTATGTCAGCTAATGATACATTGGAACTGCTAATCCATCTTCTTCATAAACATTACCATTAATATCTTTTCCTGTTTTGAGAATCTCGTTGATATAACACAGTTGATTTTAGCTCCCTTTCAGATGCCTAGCAGGCGTAGCAGCTACCAGCCTACCACAATATGATTTGAAGGCCAAAACCCTTCCATTTAACAACCAAACTAATCTACTACGTAATTATAATAAGCAAGATATTGAGAATACTCTTGATATAATGGGTCACTAATTATGAAGCTTAGTAAACATGTAATGGTAAACAAGATTTGGAAGTTTTGATCAGGAACGACTGAAGTACAAAATAAAAAGATAAATCAGTTAAATCAAGTCAATATGCTAAAGAACCAATGACAACAGAGTGTAGCAACACACTATCATATGATCCAATAACTGTAAAGTTATGTATTCAACCACCATCAAAATTTCATCTCTTAAACAAAACTCCATAATAATGCTTAATGCAATCTCAAACTACAAGAAGTTCGACTTCAAAAATGAAAAGCAAAGGCTTCAACAGCAACTAGACTAACAAAGCCATAGTAATAAAGACCATATGACCAGTGTTGGAACACGATAATTCACAGCCTCCTTCCCCTTCTTCCTCCCTTTCTGCGGGTACTGTCTGTTGGGATGGGAGTCACATCCTCTGTAATGCAGATACAAGTGCATCAGTACAAGGGTCGTAAAATTATATGGAGGTTCTAAGCACACTCAAACAAAAGAGAATCGCAAGCAAAAACCAATGTTTAAGGGCTAAAGATCTCACAAATAAGCTAGAAATTCAATAATTTAGGCTGCAAGATTATAGAAAATACAATCGTAATTACTACTTCAGGAAATTAAAGAGCGATTACGCTCAATCATTCCATAATTCCATAAAAATTTATTTATCTAGATTAAAATTGAGTACATTACGATTTAAGAGTAAAAGGCAGCACAATAGATGTGTTGTATTATTAATTAAAAACAATAAACATCAGGTGTAAGAACCATACCAATACGGCCAATTTTCATGCCTGAACGGGCAAGAGCTCTGAGTGCAGACTGAGCACCAGGTCCAGGAGTCTTGGTCTTGTTTCCTCCAGTAGCACGGAGCTTAATGTGGAGAGCAGTGATGCCAAGTTCCTGTAATTCAGAGCACAAAACCAAAATATCAACAAGCATTCAAATGGGGAGTAAATTATCCTGTCTAGTCATTAAAATTAAAATGAATAATACCTTGCATCGTTGTGAAACATCTTGGGCTGCAAGCATAGCGGCATAAGGAGAAGATTCATCTCTGTCAGCCTTGACCTTCATTCCACCTGAACAATCCAGAGCACACAATCAATTTAAAGCAAAACCACCAGACAACATTAAAAAAGAATGGCAATTAAAGGACGCAAACAAACTCTGTACTTGACATGAATAATTTTACTTGCAACTCTATGTCCAAGAGCGATTATCTTACGCGCGGTAAGGGCGTAATGCTAGTCTAAGGGTTAAACAATACTTGTTTAAATACCAGGATAGTCTAAGATAAATTTACAAAACCATGTTCTGTTGTTGCAAGAAATTGAGTACTATTTGTCAATTATAAGGACACAAATCATGCAACGACAACTACAATCAGATGATGTTACAAATAAAAGATTACAAGGAGATTACATTTACCCTAAACTAAGCTTATCAGAATTTTATATCAAAACATGTAGCAATAACCTCAAATTTCAGTACTTCTCAAATTGCCACATAAAAGATTAAACTTCGTTTTCACAATATACTCTGCACAAGTTAAAAAAGGGATTCTTTAGACAGGTACATTAGTACTATCTTAAAATCAGGTTCTCAAAAATCAAAACATGATGCATTTCATACATATAAACAGTTGATCATACTTCAATAAACAGGAAGAACAAAGCAACCACATCAAATTACTCGATCAAAATCGTAAACACTAATCATTCAAATGCAAAATTAAGAACCAAAAAGTCACAACCCTTAAACATTGACTGACAAAACCCTGAAAAATCAAATATTTAACCTGTAATACGAACAAGGGTTTCTCTGCCAGACAAATCAGTGACATGCTGCAATTCCAACAAAAATCAAAATCAATAAATAACACAATCCAAAAAACAATCAAATTATACCAAAAAAAACCAGTTAATTTACAAACTTACAATGAAGGTATCATTGAAAGAGGCGAAAATGTGAGCAACACCAAAAACGTGCTCTCCCTCTCTAACAGCAGGGCCAAGAGTGACGGTCTCAACCTTAGGCTCTTTAGTCTTTCTCTTCGACTAAAATCACCACCATTATCATCGCAAAAGCAAAAATCAAAATAAAAAAAAATCAGATCTTCGAATTCCGAAAAACAACAAGAACATAAATTTGCAGAAATTGAGGAGAGAGGAGGAAGAAGGAGAAGCTTACCATGGTTGCAGAAGACGGAAGAGAGAGAAAGGGAGCAAATTAGGGTTTTTGCGGAAATGAGGTGAAGTTGTGAGAGAGAAGAAGACTGAAGTAGAGGAGGAGGTCGATGGCAAATCTTAAATAGCTAGGGTTTTGTGTTTATTGGGTTCATTTTTATTGCCCTCTTTTAATTAATTGGGCTTCATTTCGTTTTGGGCTTGCTTTTTTTCTTCTTTTTTATGGCCTGCGCACTTCGTTTCTTAAGTCGTGTGGTCCGGATCGGGTCCATATAGTCTCCAAGTCGGGTCAAATTGCATATGGGTTGTCAATTCAGGTGTTTGAGTCGGGTTCGGTGAAGTCAAGTTGAGTCGAGTCGGGTCTATTTTAAACTTGAGTCACATTAAATTATTGTGTTCATGCGAGTCAAAATCTATATCAAGTATTTGTCGAGTCGGTTTCGGATTTGGTTGGTCGGGTCAGATCAGGTTTTGACACCTCTACAATATGGGTTGAATTGGGTTTGACCGGTTCAGTCGTATTGGGTCGAATTTGATTTTGGACACGTCAAATCGATTGGTTTTTAAGGCACGAATTATTCATTTTCCTAGTACGGGTATTATTGAGTCAAGTTTGGGGATGGGTTTGTACAGACTAGGTTTGAACCGCCATACTTTGAATTTATTTTACTTAAAAATTGTTAGTTAAATTGTCTTGTAATATTTCAATCTTTATACCAAAGGACTGTTTTATTAAGGTTTGTTAGATTAAATTTGTTTTTAGTTTTGTTGGAATGAGTTGTCAATTCTTGTTATTATTATGTTATTGTTATTGAGGTTCATGGAGGTTGATCAAGAAATTCATGTTAGTTGATGATTTTTGAAAATCAATAATGAAGGTTGAGATTATGCTACATTGCTACTATCCTTGTTTACCTTATTACATTATAAAGGTTTTGTGAAAGTTATAAGTAGTGAATTTATTTTAGACTGTCTAATTTTTTTTTACTATATCAATAATTACATAATATTCATTTGTGGTAATCCTTGTTTAAAAGGAGTTGCATGGTGTAAGCAAACGAGTTTTATTTGTTTAAGTTTATGAGTTTATAAAAATATATAAGTTTTTTTAACAATATATAAATTATAAGTTGATAGTACAGTACACAAAGTTATTCCTTAGTAAACATGGGTTTTTGCTTGTGATTCTCTTTTTAAAATGTGTCGTTATTAACTAGATCGTTATGAGTGTTGAATGAGACTATGTTTCGGATTTATCATTGAGTTTATGTTTGTGTCTTTGAATGAACTTTATTAAATTGAATTATTTTAAAATAATGAAAGTTTATTTACTTTTCAAAGTGAAAATGATTTTGTTCCAGTTATGTGTAAAGAGTTTAGGTATGGTATACAAAAATATGAGTAAAAAGGTTTGATTAATTTACGTGTGAACTATTGGAAATGTTCATTTTGATATAAGTAACAATTTGAGATATTGTGAACTAAGTTTTACAATTTGTTTTGTGAAGAAGCTATTAATTTAATTACCACACCTATGAACATCGTTGTGTATATATATGTGAATAGTCTTGCAAGCAGAAAATAAAAAGTGGGTTGATGGACCTCTAATTCAAAAGTCAAAAGGTAGTGATTACCAACCCCTCTCCTGTCGTGTTCTCTCCCTCAATTAATATGAAAATGTGAATTTAACTCTATTAGAAAAAGAAAAGTGATATTTTGCAAACTATTATGGGTCGTTTAGTTGAGGGTATTCATCAAATGGTAAGGGAATCAACTGTCATTATTCCTTTTGATGTTATTTGTTAGGCCTTTGTTCCCATTTCCTTCACCCTCCTCGTTACCCCAAAGTGTTCCAAGTTGATTCTCTACCCCTCTAGGTATTCTAATTCCCTTTCCTTATCAAACACCACACCACCATACCACCACCAATTCACTAGCCTCTTGCCTTACCCCCACCACCGAAAAAACGAGCCACCTCACCGACTCCCCTCCCCCCACCCCTACCGCCCCTCCCCTTCCCCTCAAATGCTCAACCAACATCCTCTCCCCCACCCCCCAAAAAAAAAAATCCCTCGAAACCCCTCCTTTACCCCCGAAACCCCCTCCTTCCCCCGAAAAACCTTATAAACTCCTTACTCCCCCGAAAAACCCTATAAACCCTTCCTCCACCCCCAAACCCCCCAACCGCTCCTCCCCTAATCCGAATCCTTATCGACTAATTGTTGATTCATTGTGTTTGATAATTTAAGTATATTTACCCATGAAATCCCTATAAAATTGTCAAATGAGTGTTCAAACTAGTGTAAGATATGATTTTTATTATTTGAGCAAAAGTTTGTTTGAAAATCAAAGACAATTAAAACAATATTTTTAGCCACTTAGAGTATCATTAATGGTAAGCTAATTGCCAAATTAGCTTGCCATACCATATAGTTTGTGTCCCAATAGTTAACTATTAGCTTGTTATAAGAAGACCCTCACTTTCTCAATTAGCTTTTTTAAATTTTATTTTATTAATATTATCAATCATCCATATTAAAAAAAATAAAAAAAATTATGAAGCAGTTTGGCCAAATCAATAATAATTTTTAGCTTTAATGGTCAAAATAGTAGCTAATAGGAACTTTAAACATGTTCCTAGCTACAACCGTTGGATTTGCTCTTTAAAAGTATTCGGTGTGATAGTTTGTACTCAATTTCCTAACCTTGTTATATGAACCTGTCCTAGTGGGACCATACTTTATTAATGGTTTTGTAGGTATAATATAATATATGAAAGCCCATTTTGGATCAACCTATGATTATGCCTATGGAGATTTGTTGAGTGGCAATTATTTGAATTAAGCTTCATTTCAAGAATTAATTGTTTGTGATATCTTAGGTTAATTCAAGAGTTTTGCAAAATGTACTTTTTATTATGAACTATATTATAAGATAAGTGTAGTTATTTGGTGTTAAGAGTTCTTAATTAACATGTTTAAATCGGGCTATTGTGATACATTAATTAATAATAACATAATACTAAAACAGACACCAGAAATGACACGTGTCATTTCTTGGTGTTGTTCTTTTCCCTTCACTTCCTAATAAAATATTCATTACTTTATATAATTGTGATTCACTTTCTTGAAAAAAATATTCACCACCTCATAATCTCATATAATTCAAATTGTATAAAATATTCACATATTTTCCATATCTTTTATTGTATAAAATATTATTCTATTATCTTTTACTTTTTTTTTTTTGTGTTCCACCTGGTTCACCAGGCTATTTGAGCTAATTCAGAAACAAGGTTCAATTCTAAGTATAAATTAAGATTCAAACTATTTTAGTTTCATTAAACAATATGAGGATTTTTTTTTGATAGATTTTGAATTAATATTATAATTCATTGTAAAATTTTGTAAAAATCGTGCGTGGCACGGGGCTAAATCTAGTTAAGAAGTAATTGTGAGTCACTAGCTCGCTGCTAAACATTGTGAATGTAACAATGGGTCAAGTCTTATTTAAGGTTCATAAGCATGTTTTCTTGACAGCATACACCTGCAATAGCAAAAAAGAGATAAATACATAGAATTCCTTCAAGTCTTTAGTAATAAAAGAAAAAAAAATACTTAATGATAAGATGCAATCCATCATTTTTCAACTTAATTAAGTACAAGTAACTTAATTCTTCTTTCAGATTAGAGAAATAATGTTAAAAAAACAAGCTTTATCATTTTACTAGCGATTTTCAATCGTTATATTTCTTTTACAAATTCTTATATGTGGTTGTGGCAAGTCATCATAGGGGTTATTAGTTCGGTGTTACATAAGTTATTTCATCAATGTTATAAGGAAAATGTATTACAAGTAAAATTTGAATAATTACGAATACAAAATTATTATTTCGTTTAATACTTTTTTTTCCATTAATGTACAAATAAGATCAAATCAACTCATTTCCATCAGCAAAAAAAAAAAAAAAAAAAAAAAAAAAAAAAAAAAAGAAAGATCAAATCAACTCATATGAGAATGGATGTTTATATTTTTTAGGCAATTAGAAATAAAAATTAGATCAACTAAAGGGCCGTTTGGTTCGCACAGGGGAATCGGAATGGAATGCAGAATGGAAATGCAGAATGGGAATGCAGGAGAAAGAATAGGAATTCCCCTAATCTGGGCAAGTTGTTTGGTTGTGCCCAGGAAACGGAATGAACTGTTCATTGATTCCCTTTACTGCTGTTTGGTTCAAACTAGGGAATCAAACCAAGAATTTTAAAATTTCTCTCTATTTTTTCATATAATAACCTGTTTTTATATAATAAGCACAAAAGTAAGAAAAAAAATTTATGTTCTTGTAATATGGAATAATAGACCTGTAAAATGAAAAAAAGTCACGAGTGCTATTTTTATATTTTCCATAATTACCTGTAACATATAAAATAAAATATAGTTTCCATATTTTCCTGTAATATTTCAAAATAGACCTGTTTCATATCATGTTTTTTTTAAAATAATACCAAAATATTGTTCAGAGACCACGGCATTTTTAATCATACCAAAATATTGTTCCGAAACAACAACAAAAGTTTTAAACATACCAAAGTTCATAACACCTAATTTAACACAAACGAGGTAACCACGACAAAAGTTTTAAGCATCATCGTTTTCCCTAATAAGACTCTTAACATAACTACTTTTCAAAGCGTCTGGACACTTTGAAAATATCATAAGCTTGTGTGGTTTCGAAGCTAGATGTTCGGCAACTTCAAACACTTGTTTAGGAGTGACACCCTCTAAATTGAGAGAGAGTAGTTCTTCTAGCACTTGTTCACTCTGCTGCACTAATTTTTTCTCTCTTTCATATGTATCTTTTTCACGTTCATTAGTTCTCGCCATTACATTAGCCATAGTGGAAAGATGAACATTCATATCTTTCATGAATGTTTGTAAGCTAGCCAACTCGTTCGAACTACCAGCACCATCACTTTTTCTCCTTTTTTTTGCAGTTTTTTCAGTCTTGATTTTTTTTGAGGGAGGAGAATTAACAGTGCCAGAATCACGGGGTCCCTCATCATCACTTGAATCAAGTATAACCTGCGAAGGGGCAACTTTTTCCAAATGGTTAATTGCTTCAACATAACCTTCAGATGGTTTACCAGTAGCATAGTCTTTGTCATATATATTCTGCAGTTCTTGAAAGTGCGGAAAGGAAACTCCATATAAATTTTTGCAACTTGGATGACTCTGCCAAAGACAAAACAACTCATAATAATCAAATATAACATCATCAAGTATCTCAAACATTATTAAAATGACTTTAAATAAGATGGCATACCTTACAGTACTCGTCATAAACAGCTCTTTCAATAGAAACCATTTTTCTTTCATCATCCCAAACAAATCCGCTCGTGTTTAACATTTGAGAAATAGCTCTAAACTTGGCTACAAGTGTCTTCAGTCGAGAATCTATGTGTGGTGAAGCCTTCAAACCACATCCAGGTACAACGTTACCGATAACCTCCTCCAATCGAACCATGTAACCACTTCTAAACCCATTGTCACACCTCCAGTGAGGGTCAACAGCTAGGTCTGATAATGCTGATACAAGAACCCTATCTTCTTTAGCAGTCCAAAACCGCTTGTTTCTCCCCCTTCCACCTCCACTAGCATTAGCACTACTTTCATCCATCCTTCTATAACATTTGATCCATAATAACATGCAAAGATAACATTTCATGTATAAAAATGAAATTAACCAAGAAAATAATCAATACAAAGTATCTAAAAGAAAGTAATATCGAGTACAAATTAGGGGTGAGCAAAGACCCAGGGTACCCGGTACCGGACCCGGAACCGGTTAGGATCCGCCGGGTCCGGACCCGGAACTGGTCCCACCGGTTCCGGGACCGGGTCCAAAATGTCGGACCCGGTTGTAACCGGTTCCGGGACCGGGTCCTAAAATTTCGGACCCGGTACCCACTGGGTACCCGGTTTAAACCAATTCCAGTTCCGGGTACCCGGTCCCGGATCCAGACAATCCGGGTACCCGGAACCGGTACTGATTTAGTTATAAAAAATTATTTTTTTTTTAAAAAACCCAACAATCCACAGTCCAATACAACATTAGGCCCATTTCATCCAATTCATTTCTGCTAGGGTTTCTGTCAGCCACTAAGCCTCCTCATTTCATTGAATTCATTTTTGCTAGGGTTTTGTTCTTCTCTGTTCATTCTCAATCTTCTCTGTTCTCCTCTGAAAATCTCATCTTGTCTTCTTTCGTTCTCATCAATTCACTGATTCTCGGTCTTCTTTCGTAAGTATTTTTCTCTTGGTACTCAAAATCTCATCCTCTCTTTCGTTCTCATCAAGCCACCGAACGACTGTCTCTTTCGTAAGTATTTTTCTCACTTTGTTTGCTTTTTGTTTCATCTTGCATATGTAGATCTCTGGTACTGTTTATTGCTGCTTGCATTTTCTTTGGAGATAGTTAGAGTGTTTATGTTAATTTTAATTTTTATTTTCTTCAATTTCTGAGGGTGTTACGAGTGTTTAATATGCTGAAATCAATGAATTGGTACAAATTGACTGCACTTATAGTCTTTTTCTGCAATTTCTGGGTGTTTGAATAGATTCTTATTGAGTATTAATTGGTGGGTACCATTTTTAGTTGCTGTACATGTTTAGTTCAGTCATTGCTTTTATAGAAGTTGTTGTTTGGCTGTTAACATTGTGGTGTTGATCTCAGTACATGAGGTGGGTACACTGGGGTTTCGTTTTAATGATGTTATGTTTGCTGCTTGCATTCTCCCTGATAGAGTTAAAAACATTGGAAGAAACAGAGTCAATAACTCAATGTTCTATCTTTTGGCTTTTACCACTTGCGATGGATTAGTGGAAAAATTGCTTTAGAGGAGATATTTCCCAAAGTTCAAAAATTTTTTGTTGAATTTTTTTCCTGACTGAATGATTAAATAAAAAAATCATACTACACTACACTACAATCCCATCTTCTGATCACATTCACCTTGCATCTTTGCAATAGTGTTTTTTTTTTTTTTTTTTTTAATCTAGTTATCATGATATTGGTTTACCTTGTTTTTTCAGATTTTCAGATCTATTTCTTGTTTTATTGAGCTGGTCTTTTCTGAAATTTGTAGTTGTGGAGAAAGATGTAGATGGTGATGCATGTGCAGGAACTACAGTTGGATTTCTATGTAGAATTCTGCTTGTTTAAAAGGTTTTTATAGAGGAGAAAGTGTTTCAACAACTAAAGGAACCTTCTTTTCATAAGATTAATTACCATTTTTTCTTCAAGTCATCTAAAATTTTGGAATTCAGTAAACAAATGAAATATTGGGCCTTTTTTGTTATTACCAGCCCACTTACTCACAACCCATTC
Organism: Chenopodium quinoa; assembly: GCF_001683475.1. Taxonomy (NCBI): domain Eukaryota; kingdom Viridiplantae; phylum Streptophyta; class Magnoliopsida; order Caryophyllales; family Amaranthaceae; genus Chenopodium; species Chenopodium quinoa. The sequence goes on along the minus strand of NW_018742205.1, from coordinate 3,952,901 downwards.
ATCTTATAAGGAGTACTTATTATTAAAACCCTAAAACTACTCTTCACCGCCCACCAAATGCACTATCTTCACAAATTTCACCAGCCAATATCACCTTATAATTCATCAACCACCCTTTTCCATATTCTTAGATCTATATCAAATTCTTATTTTTTTTTATTTTTTGTTTTTTTTTTTGACGAAAAACATATTATGAACCTGTTCTCTCTTACAAATTCTCATTCATGGCATATGAAGAAGTCGGAACCACCACCACATCAACGAAGAACACGTCAATGTTAAGAGAATGAGAGAAGAGGTGATAGTTAAGGGCGGTGACCCGAAGAAGAAGCTCGATTATATATTAAATTATAATTTATATAGATTATTTGACTCATACTAATTTGGTAGTGTATAATTCATGTATTGGTTAGATTTTAGATCTTAATTTGTTCATCTCAATATTCTGGAAATTTTCTATGGTTTCAAGTTTTTTAATGGCTGGTCAACTATAACACCGGGTACCCGGTTCTAGAACCGGTACCCACCGTTTCCGGTTCCGGGTCTAAAATTTTGGGACCCGGTTGATACCGGTTCCGGGACCAGTTGCAAAATCTTAGACCCGGTACTAACCGGTTCCGGGACTGGGTCCTTAGTTTTTGACCGGGTACCCGGTTTTGCTCACCCCTAGTACAAATACAACATCCATAACTTAATATTTAAAAATCAGTACATTGAAATAAACATACAAGTCTCAAGTTCAAATATAACAAACAAACTTTAACAAAAATAAAAAGTATCACAAAGTAAGTCTGCGGTTTCTAGCCCTCCAATCATTGAACATAGTTTGGGCCATTGTATTTCGAAAATTAGTCCAGGCATTAGTTACATCAGTGGAGGTTATATACTCAATATCATCATCATCACTGTCATCACCATCATCACCATCACTGTCACTACTTTCCTCATACAAGTCATCATCATCATCAAATTATGAAAGCATGTATCTTGTTACCAAGTTATGTAGTAAGGCACATACAACCACAATGCGACCATGTGTTTGTAAACTAAACCAAAAAGGACTTATAAGAATTCCCCATCTTCCCTTGAGTAACCCAAAGCATCTCTCAATCACAATTCTAGCTTTTGCATGCCTTAAGTTGAAGTATTCTTCGGCGGTTAATGGTTGTCTGGCCCCCCTATTCCACTCTTTAAGATGATAAAGGTGACCTCTATATATTGCAAGAAATCCCTCTCCATTAGTATATCCTCCATCACATAAATAATAACAACCTTGACAAATAAAACAAAAAACAATTCAATTCTACTCTCTTTTTAAGTCAATCTAACATAAAGTACACTACGTTAATCAAATTACCTTTTGGAACTTTCAAACCATTAGGCCTAGAAATAGAATCTCGAAGAATAGGACCATCATGTGCCGATCCCTCCCAACCAGGTAAGACATATGTAAATTCCATTTCAGGTGAGCATACTCCTAACACATTCATAGCAAGAGTTCCTTTTCTAGTACGATATTTGGATCGATCTTCACAAGGAACATTAACTAGAATCATTGTACCATCAAGAGCACCTAAGCAATTCTACAAAACAAACAATGTCACTTTAAATTATCTAATAATTTCTAACTTTTTGTTTGTTTATCAAATTATAGTGTTGGTTTTATTTTATTTTACCTTGAAATATTTCCACCTTTCATCGTCGCAGCCCTCTTGTATTGGAGTTGGTTTCTTAAGAAGAACAACATGTAACTTCAAGATTGCTAACAAACAAGCATGAAATTGCCTACTAATAGTTTCACTACCTCTATAAAAATGTGCACCCATCATTCTATTTTTCTTATGGTGAGCTAATGTGTATAAGAACCCCACAACAATCTCTTCCAAACATGTGTTTCTTGTTTCATGTAATCCACCAATATCTCTAACCATCTCTAAAAGTACACCGAATGTGTATCGATTTATACGAAGATAGTTCCTACACAACGTGTAACTTTCTCTAATCATTCTATTCAAGTTGTGTAATCTCATTTTCTTCTTGTGTATCTAACTTAAGGTGTTGAGAATTGTATATTGTTTTTCTTAACGAGTACACCAACAAATGTAACAACACAACATAATTAATCATAGTAATTATAAAACGAAGGTGGTCCCAATTTCTCTTCCTTTTCAAAGAAGAACCAATACGAGCCATTTTCTGTACAAAAGAACATCAACAACACCATATCATTGAAAAGTTTACATATTTATACAAAAGACATATAGAAGTCTCAACTTAACAAATAATAGAACATGGGAAAGCCAGCAATGATTATAGATAAAACCAACTTAAGGATATGCAAGTACCTGAAATACAATCATGTCTCTATAGTGACACGGGGAAGAGCTAAACCAAGGACATGCATTATTTGCTACTCTATACTGTCACATGAAAATAATAAATCCCTAAACTAATATATCAGCAAATTCAAAAAGTTGTTACTCCTATGGATTCGTATTATTTGAATTTACATCATGCATAAGTTGCTAACCTTGAAAAATGAGATCATAAAACAGGCAGCAAAATCAGAGAGACTATTATTGATAGATGAATAAGTGTTATGATGGTGATTCAGCTTGAAGCCAATATAACATGTCAGTAAGAAAAGAAAAAAAAAAGTCCTTGGAGGTCTGTGGTAGCTGGCTTGGTTTTGTTACTCCAGTCATTGGAGGACTGCAGTGTGTGTGTGCATAGCACTCAAGGGTAATGCACTAGCCCCTGCCCCTAGTAGAGTGTTAAGCCTCATAAGCCTAATGTTATCAACCTAATGCTCTATGGCCCAGAAAGAAGGTTCCTGATGAGACTTCAAATGCTAAATCGTGAAGTCCATATAATTAAACATACAATTTGAGGCACAACCAATTCAGTAGAGTAGAATTTTTTTTTTTTTAAAAAGTAACAAATTCATGAACCCTAAGAATAAGACTTCTATAAAAAAATTCAACAAAAACTTTCGAATTTAACAAAATAAATCCCAAAAAACATATGAGTTCGTGAAGTATAAGTAAAAGAAATACGAATTCATGATCTACAAGTAGAACAAATTCGAATTCAATTAAAAAAATGCAATATCAAGAACACGAAAGAGAGGAAGGAGATGCGTGGGACATCAGACATACCTACTCGGCGTCGACGTTGGAGTGGCCGGAGAAACGACGGCAGAGGCGACGACTACCTCAGGTTCAAGCTTCAACTTAGGATTTGAGAGAGAAGGGAGATGCGTGGGTCAAAGCTGGGCGTGGGCCGGGCTGGCACGCGGGCTGCCCGACACGACACACTAGATGGCCCGGCCCGGCCCGACACGAGCACAGCAGCGGCACGACACGACACGTGGAACGGTCGGTGGGCCGAGGGCCGTGCCGTGAACAAGGAAATTGAAATTTGGCACGAGCACGGCGGGCGGCACGAACACCGGCCCATCGGCACGGCCCGCCAGGCACGATACTTTTATAATAAAATTAATATTTTTTTTAACAAAATAATAAAGCAAATATTAAAAAAAATAAAATAAAAAATAAATGGGCGGCACGGGGGGTCGGCACGTGGGCCGACTTGTGGAAATGGCCGGCACGACACGACACGACTGTGCCAGCATGACGGCACGATGCCCAGCTTTACGTGGGTGTTTGGGAGATGAGAGGGAATGAGGAGGAAAGAGAATGAAAAAGGTAGGGGTGGGGGGTGGGGAATGAGTTTAGAATATTTTTGGGTAAACCCAAAAATTAAAAATGGAGAATAAGAATGACAAAAAATGCAAAACAAACACTCACAAACGTAATCATTCCCATTCCCTTTCCCTTTCCCTTTCCCCATTACAGCGAACCAAACGGCCCCTAAGAAAAATTAATGTGGAGTAATGCTAGTTGTAATTTACGGAGGATCGTTGTTTTACCGTCCCTTTGCTACGAGTAGTAAAGTAAATATTCCAAAACCCTAATCAACGCCGAACTATAAATAGAAGCTATGAAACCTCAATTTTTCATGCCGTCGTCTGAAACAAAGCTTGAAAGATGCAGATCTTCGTGAAAACCCTAACTGGTAAGACCATCACCCTTGAGGTCGAAAGCAGTGATACCATCGACAATGTCAAGGCCAAGATCCAAGACAAAGAAGGTCCCTTTTCATTTCCCTTCATCTTAGTTTCTTCAAATTCATACCTTTTGAATTTCAGATAATTTTTTGTTTTATTTTTTGTTTATCAATTCTAATTTTTGTTGGGGTTTTCGAAATTTGCAGGAATCCCTCCAGACCAGCAACGTTTGATCTTCGCTGGTAAGCAGCTTGAAGATGGCCGCACTCTTGCTGACTACAACATCCAGAAAGGTACAACATTTGATGGTTTTTGGACGTTTTTTAGTTGATTTATTTTGTGGGTTTGCTTAATTTGTTGATTAATTTTCTGGGTTTGTCAAATTTGTTGATTAATTTTCTGGGTTTATTTATTTGTTGATATATTTTCTGGGTTTGTTAACAGAGTCAACACTTCACTTGGTTTTGAGGTTGAGGGGAGGAATTATCGAGCCTTCATTGATGGCTTTGGCCCGTAAATTCAACCAGGACAAGATGATTTGCCGCAAGTATGTTTTCTCACTCTTTTATTTTTGCTGTTTTCCCTCGTAATTAAGGATGAAATTATTGTGGTAATGCTAGATTAAGTGAGATTAATTTGCATTGTATTGGGACATTAACTTAACCTTGTCGGCAATTACACCGTGCTAATGAGGATATACAAGGTCCCCAAATTAATATTCCATTCTTCAACTTTATCAGCTGACTTTACTTTTCTCTTGCCAGTTGATTTTCATGGTTGGTACATTTTATGTATTATTGTTGGTTTCATTGTAAATTGAAGTGCTGTTTGAGTATTTGAGCATTGGTTCTGTGTGCTTGGTTGTGGGCTCTGCTTGTGCTTTAGTGTTCGGCCTGTTTGCAAACTGAAAAAGGATTTACCTTTGAGTTCACTTTGCGATATTAGGGGGAAAACTAGTTTAATGGGGTTTATGATGTTTCATTGAATGGTTGTTGTATCATGTGCTCTTTTGAGTATGCAGAGTGTGGAAGTATGTGTTGATGTGTGTGTGTGAGGGGGGAGTATCTGCTGGTGTTTTTTACTACCTTTTGCTATGAAGGTGAAGTTTTTTTCTTTGAGCTTTTGTTAGTTGCTTGATTTGGTCTTGTTGCCTTTGGTGTTATGCCCCATTTGTGCAGTAGGATTAGGTGATTGGGTTAATATAATTTTATGGTTATCTTTCTTGGGGTTTAGAGTAGGTAGAATGTATAGCAGTTGCTATGTTGAGTATGACTAGAATGTTTATACATTTTTTGCACTATGCTTAATGAAAACGCCTCAACATTGAGTGTGGAAAGGGAGAAAATAAGTGAATGGGGTGGGCGGGCATGTAACTCATTGATAGGTATGTAAATGTTACGAGTAGAATGGTTTTGTTGGATCCTGAACCTTGAACTTTATGAGATGGGAATTGGGATATATCAGGCTGATTTTCACGAGTCTGAAGAACGATAACAAACTGGGCTGTTTCATCACTCAAAGCCTTACAAACTTACAGTGCATCTCTTCTTGCATCCTCTGTGTTTCCTTCACATCAACTTTGTTTCGAATTATTCCCTTGATGTAGATATCTTTTTTGGTCAAGTGAAGGGGGTTTATATGACAAACTTTGGCCAGTGATGTAAGGAATATATTTGCTACTCTTGATTGGATTCATCATGGATCCATATGATGATCATTTTCCACCAAGATCTCTGAGGCCACTCCCTGAATTTTTGTTGCTACCCTTTTGTATTTTTATTTTGAGACCAGTACCTGATGCATCATTCCATGTCTTGTAACAAGAGGTTCATCCCCCATGTACTGGATTATATTACATCAGCTTATTTCTGAATTATTACTTCATTTTCATGCTTTTATGTATATGGATTTGATATAACCAATTTTTCTCTGTCTCCAATTCTATATTTTGGTCTCATTGTCTGCTTGATTATAGACTTCTTTGTTTGACACTTTTCCAACTTCTTGTAGGTGCTATGCGCGTCTCCATCCCAGGGCTGTGAATTGCCGAAAGAAGAAGTGTGGGCACAGTAACCAGGTCTGTATAATTTTTCATTGTACTGTTAGATGGTTATTGTGTTGCTCCATTCTTATCTCATATAATAATAACATTAAAATTCTTTTATAAAAACAATAATGAAAAGCTTGTACAATTAAAAATGTAAACTAAAGGTTGCCTGTGTTGATGTACGAGCCCATTGTCCAATATATACTGAAAGCTTTGATATGGATCAGTTGCTTATTGTGCTTTTTATAATGTCGTAGCTGAGGCCAAAGAAGAAGATCAAGTAAGCTATTGCAGATTGCTGTATCATCATTCAAGTTGGCTGTCATGATAGTTTCAAAGTTTTGGCCGGGTGTATTCTAACCAAGGTTGCCCGTCAATTGTCTGTATTGTGTTTGTACCTTAAGTTAATGTTGTCTGTATTTTGTTCTTTGGAAACAATTACTCATGTTGGCCGTAGGATGATGCAGTTTTTGTTTGTGTGTCATGTTTTAGAATGGTTGAATCTGTTGTATTGATAGAACAGTCATGATATATGGAGTAACATTTTGGTCTATGATTTTGGAAATTTCTAGTAATTTTGATTTTTGACGTCGTTCCATCTCTCAATTTTACGTGAAATCTGGCTTATTACGTATATTGCTCTGAACTTAAAGTAATCATGCAACGAGAAGACCTAATAACATAAAATTTTAACTTTTTAAGGGCTCAAGATGGGTGTGTAACTTGGTTGAACGAGTGACAATTTTTTCTATTGTTTGCTGTTGCCTATTGAGGTAAATGATTTAGATAGTGTGCAAATTACTAAATCCTGAAACTTAATCGCTTGGGTTCGGTCTAGGTCTCTCCTACAAGTGTAGTAAAGAGAGAATCAGCTCCTCCTTTCTATCGTCTCTAGTTAGATTGTAATTGTAAACTAAAGTACATGCTCAATGTCGTCCCAAAGTTGTGATTTAATATGAGCTATGATACTTGATTAATTTAAACATGTCAATACTCAATACGAGTAGTTGCTTAGAGTGCTAACTGCTAAGTGTTTCACTAGCACATGTACATGACTTTTGGATTATTAGACAAACACTGCCTTCGGAAGTGCTCAATTCTCTGGTTAGAACTAGCAAAATTGATATAGGCCAACGAGTCAGAAATATTAACCTTGAAGAACAGCTTGAGCCTGAAAACTACAAACGTGTTATAGGTAATGTTGCAAGTAGGGTAGGAAGAAAGCACGATTTTTCTGAAATCGATCTCTTTAGCAGCCAAAGTCAAGTGAAGCACTTTAGGTTTCCGATTCACAGCAGAAGAAATCAACTCATTAACAAGAGACAAGTCTTTAAATCCTTTCCTTACTCGATAAACCAAATGAACTCCCTTAACCAACTTGCAGTGTTGTAATACATGACTAACAAACCCCTCAAATTTCTTTCGCCTTTCCTTATACTTAAGTAAGTCAAGAAAGGTCAACAAAGTCCAAAGATACCTCCATCTCGACAACAAAAGAAAGTTCTAACAGCTTGTCTAATAGGAATCTTAGAAAGAATTCCGCCCACCAGCACATTATCTGACAAGCTGCTAATCGTATCCTCTCCGCCGTTCTCACCCTTGCTCAGATACCGGATTTTTTTCTTCATTTTGAACAAACCTATGTCTTCATGAAGGCGTTAATGGAATCAGAAATTCGTTGGCTGAAATCGTAAACAAAAAACTCCTCAAACAAAAATAAATAGACAAGTATATACTTCCAATAATATTGCAAAAAAAGATGAAATTACGCATCCCAAAATACATTTTATATGTTAAATACGTAGTATCTATAATTGTATAAGAGTAAAATTATAAAAAGTTGATATTGTGAAAGTATCTTATGAGACGAATTTAACAAAATCCCACGTGATTATATTATATGGTCATACAAAGTGATAAATAGTGCAAAAGTCCAATTGTTGCAATATTATTAGAACGGAGGAAATATTATACGTATAATGCAAACTCATTCTGTTATGGTTTTCTCAAACTATTTATGTGTTTTTAATGATTCCCCCTTTTTATATCCTCTTTAACAAAATTTACTCAAATTGTAGTTTCATATATTCATCTTCTTTGGTTTCACTTTACAATGTCCTTATGATGATTTGTGCCAAAGACTCCAATTTTTTGTGGGATTTTTGTCCTTCTAGTTGGGGTTTTAGAGTAAAACCCAACATATAAACGCACTTGATAGCATGATCTGCACTTGAATTCCAATATTTTAAACATACATTTATTTGTTTATGACAATACACATAAGAATTGTAAGTATGAAATGATGGGTTTTCTAAACACAGATAAAACTACTAGTATTCAAATAGCAAGAAACAAAACTGCACATAAAAAATAGAAAAAAATCATGCAATATGTATAGAGAACAAAACCCAATTTTCCCCAAATTGAATGAAAGTTAGGGTTCTAACAGGGAACAAAATTGAGAAAGACTTACCACTTACAGTTACTGAAGACGTAACTAGCTAAGATTTAACTACGAAGTATATTTTTGTAAATTTGTAGCTATCGACTTATGCAGAGTGAAAATGTAAAAGTAAGCTAAATAAAGAGAGGGGGAGAACTATAGGCCATAGTTCCTATAGATTTGCAAATATATAGGATGGCAAAGTTGTTATTAAGTTGAACTTTATGAAAGGTTGGTGGGTCTTGAAAGTGCCAAGTGGGACCGAAGTGGAACGGAGCTGAGAGAAAAATAATGGGGCATGAAATCTGAAGCGGGAAACCAAAAATTACCTACTCCCTACAAAAGCAACTTTTTGCATAAGTTTAATAAAAAAATAAAGAAAAATAAATGATTGAGGAAGGCTTCAATGGCGATGAGTGTTTCGCCATGAACACCAAGTCACGATTCTTATAGCTAAATTAAACCCAAAATTGCACTTAATTTGTGAATGCGAACTACATTTTGACAATGCGAAATCGGTTAGCTGATATATTGAGAGTTGATTCAGCGGAAGCATTGCGGGAAGGTGGTGAAGAAGGCCATGGTTGCACAAGGGAGTTGCAGTTTGATAGTGAGAATGTAAGTGTTCGAAACCCCTATGTAGCTCGTTCTGTTGTGTATGAGGTATTTTTTCTAGTTAGCCGTTAGTAATGCATGAATTAGGGTAGTAAACAAAATTGAATTAGCTGAAAAGTTAGGGTTTTTTTTTAGTGTATTTCAATTATTGGCATCGTTTCAATTTATAGTGTTGTTGATAGTGATTGTGATAGTGCTTAAATTAGTTGGCATATTGTTTAAATGTAAGTCATTTTTTGAGCAATTGATGTTGGTATTGTTAGATTGTTGAATGTAACCTAATTAATTGAGGTGAGTGTGGTTAATTTGTGTTGTGTATATTGAAATTTGGAGTAGGTTGAAATTAATATTGAGGGTTGTCTTTAAATTTTGAAATTGATACTTGGAAAATGGTTGTTCATTGGTATGATGCCAATGATGGTTTCTGTAGGCATGAAAATGATGTTATGTATATTGTAGATATTGTACTTTGTTACTTGTGGTGGTGTTGTGTATATGATTGTTTTATGGCTGTGTCATTGTTATAGGGGGGTGTTGGTGGTGAGGATGATGAATGTGGTAATGAGGAGGGATTTGAGAGTGAGCATGGGTATGGAGAAGGAGACGAGGAGGAGAATGAACAGGGATCAGAAGATGATGGAGAGGAATGGGGGTCAGATAATGAGGGAGAGGAATGGGGGTCAGATTATGAGGAAGTAGAAATGGAGGAAGGAGTTCAAGATGCAGGGGTAGGGGCAGGAAGTTCTTCTTTCATAACACCAAAGAAGAACACTGTATTGGTTAACACTATATTTGGTGTGGAAGAGGAAGTACTAGCCCCTACTTTGGGTATGGTATTTGGTAGTTGGGATGAAGTAGATAGTTATTTTTGGAGGTATGCTAGGCAGAAGGGGTTTGGTATAGCGAGGGATGATGCTGGGTTTGCCAAGGTGAAGAGGGAATCGGGAGATGGAACGTATTGTAAGCAGAAAAGTAATGCTAAGTGGACTTGCGATTGCTACGGAAGACCTTCCAGGAAGCGTAAAGTGGATGTACTTATGGAAGGGTTGGTGCAAGATGAGGAAACAGTTGTGAAACGGAAGATGAAAAAGTGCGGGTGTAGGGTGGAGTTGTATGCTAGTGTTGATGAGGAAGGGAATTGGGTTGTTCGAAGGATACACTTGGAGCACAGTGGTCACATAGTTACACCAGGAAAGTCAAAGGATGTAACAATGTTTAGGAAGCATGAGTTGGAGGTGAAAAATGGACATTTGGTGAACCGGATGTGTAATGCAAATAAGTCTAGGGTGAAGGTATCGCAGAAGTACAGTTGTTTTGCGCGGGAAAAAAACGGAGTGGATGAGATGTCATTTACGTAGAAAGACTTGGAGAATGCAGTGGCTGAGAAACAAAGACTGAAGCTTGCTGAGGGTGATGCGAATGGCATGATAGAGTACTTCAACAAAATGAGTGCAGACAATTAAATTTTTTTCCATCTTTGTAGGTTTGGGATGGACGGTGCATTACAAGATGTTTGGGTAGATGCAAGGAGTAGAGCTACGTATGAGGAGTTTGGAGATGTGGTCTGTTTTGACAATACATACCTGACAAACAAATTTCACCTTCCCTTTGTTGTGTTTATCGGTGTGAATCATCGCGGGCAGAGTATACTATTTGGCTGTGCATTGATCTCTTGGGAGACGGCAGAGACCTACGAGTGGGTGTTGAGGACATGGATACATTGCATGGGAGGAAAAGATCCTATCTTGATCCTAACCGATCAAGATTCGACTATTAGAAAAGCCGTGCATATGACGATGAGTGACACTTGTCATAGGTGGTGCATATGGCACATCCTTCAGAAGTTTGGGGAGTACGTGGGTAAGCATGAGGAGTATGAAGCTGTGAAGGATGACTTAGAGAATATCATCTATGGTAGTTTAGATCCCGAAGAATTTGTAGATCGTTGGTTGGACGCAGTTGATTATTATTAACTACAAGAAAACAGTTGGCTAGAAGGTAAGGTTATTCAGCTTAATGTTTTGTTTTTTGTGTGTACCGTTTTGGTTAATGGTTGTTAAAGTTGATTTATCCTACACCTATTTATAGTCTATATTTTAGATTGTTTAATGTAATTTCATTTTGGGTGTGTAGTCCATGTCATGATCTGAATCTAGCACTGAAACAGGGATTGTGAGTTAGTGTGCAGGAAGGTGGAAGCAGTTCTAGTGTTGTGGTATTGACTGAAGTGGTTTTTTTATGTACCATTGTATGTACTGGTTGTATTTTCTAAAACATCCAGTGGTATGTTTTTGTACTACTGATTGTATCAGTTGCTTGAAGAAGGAATCTGTGTTATCTTTGTGTTACTGGTAGAGAGTATTCATTGTTCTCTGTAATTTGTATGAAAGGTACTGATTGTATCTTTTATATGATATAGACCTGTATGAGGAAAGGCACATGTGGATCCCAACCTATTTGAAACATTTATTCTGGCTGGGATGAAAACAACGCAACGTGCGAAAAGTTTCAATCATTTCTTCAAAGGATATGTTGACAAGAACACAACCTTGTCCGAGTTTGTGCTTCAGTACTGCGATGTTATGCAGATAAGGGTTGAGTCTGAAAGAGTAGCTGACTCAAACATGCTCCGGTATGTGAGGCAGTTGTTGACTGATTTCCCTACGGAGGAGGTATTCCAGAAGTGCTATACAGACGCGAAATTCAAAGAAGTTCGGCGGGGGTGCACCAAGATGTTGTATGTGCATTGTCTAGATCAAATAGAAATTGGAGAAAGTGTGATTGAGTTTATAATGGAGGACCGTGTTTGGTTCAAGCCAAAATATGCAAAGAAAGAGTCTGTGACAAAGGTGCGGAGATGCTATAGGCTTTTGTTTGATAGAACCACATATGAAGCAACTTGTGATTGTAAACACTTTGAGTGTCATGGAATAGTTTGTCGACATATGATTATGGCGTATGACCTTAGTGGTGTTACAATTGTTCCTGAGAAATATATTCTTCGTCGTTGGAGAAAGGACGTTCAACGGAAATACACACGAGTAAAAGTAGCTTACCATGATCCACTTAAAACCGATGAAGTGAGGCAGTATCACAAACTTATGGGGACTTATGAACCAATTTTCTCTAAGGCTTCTGCTTGTACGAAAGCCGTTGAGGCTGTGACAGAGTTGCTGCAACTAATGGACCTTAGAGTGGATGAAGTGTTGGCAATGGTTGCCAAAAAGGAGGATCAGGCAGCGAAGGCCAATGTAGATGTTGTTGAAGGTGAAGGTTGTGAAGGTTTTGTTAGGACCCCTTCTTCTGTGGCACAGAACAAGGTACGTGATGCCACAACTACGCCAGTGACAGATCGATCGGGTTTGCCAAACACCACCACTCCCGTAAGTGGTTTCCAAGGGAGTTGCGAAGGATCTTCCCCAGGGAAGATTAAAGATCCACCATTACCGAAGAAGAAGGCCCATCGTACTTTGTATTCGAGGTACCCATCATGCACAGAAAAAAAGGCAAAGAAAAAGCTGCTAGGGCTAGAAATGCTGCCAAGAAGCAAGCTACCCAAACCCAAACCAGTGTATCGTTGTCAACGAATGAATTATGAATATATGCGGTCGGTTGGAGGAATACAAATGAGGGATTTAGATGGTTCCTTAGGTTACTTTATCGCTGTAAGGGGAAGAAACTCTGGTGGGGGGGGGTGTTAGCTAGTCTACTTGGTTTGACTCCTGGTACAAGAAGGTCTAATCCCAATTAGTGTACGAAGTTGTTGTTTTCTTTGTTTGCAGTATTAAGTAAATTTCCCATTATGTATTTTAAGTGGTATCCATTTTCCCAGTGGTACATTATGAACAGGAAGAAATGTACCGTTTACTGAGATTAAGTACCAGTGCTTGACAATGACAATAAAGTACCAGAATTGAGACAATGACAACTTATTTATATTTTATATTATTTCACATTTGCAGCAGGAATTTTTGTTTTTCCGTGGCTGCATTTATAAGTAAATGTCCTAGTGTATATTTTAAGTTTTACTCATTATCAAAATGGTGCATTTTTTATAGGCTGAAATGTGCTCCTTTACCAAACCATTTTTGTAGATCCAGTGCTACATTTCATTGTACGTAACTGTATCATTAATAGTGTGAACAAATCCAGTGAGCCAATTATTAACATATAGAATACCATTGAGACGATTCAGATTATCTCCATGACTTGTGTAGGCATAAATATGTTTAGAGTCGTAGTAAATTCTATCCTCTTTGGGGGCTCATTATTTGGGCAACATAAATGAAAATCCTGTTCGTAATGGTACATTTGATTGGCCGCATTCATAACGGTACATCTTCCCGGCTTTACTGTACCACTATGTTTTATAATGGTACTAAATTCCATCCTATTTGGGGAGTCAATATGTGGCCAAAAGAAATTCAAATCCTTTGATAATTTTGATAATTATATGTAACAGGGTGTTACTTATATCCATGAAATTATATCAATACAATCCAATGGTGATTGATTCATGTTTTGGTTACATGTACCTTGAATTCGTAGTCAAACCTTTGGGATTATTCGTTCATTAAGTTATTCAATCAGTTTGTAATAGAAGAAACACGTCCATCTACCCTTGTTGTGTGAGTTTTGCATTTAGTACTTACTTCATGCTTGTCGTTACTCGGTATCACGATTTTAATGATTTAACCTATAACCGTGTACTGTACAACAAGTTTTGGGTGTATTACACCTAATCAACAAGGCCTTAATAGCTTCCTTTCACCCTAATTACTATGAAAATTAGCAAGGCCCTGCGAAAAATGGTACTTTTGAAGATCAGCAATGTACCATTGTATACAAAATGGTACATTTAATTTATTTTAGGGTATCAATTATATGGTCACATTTTGGATGGTGCATGTGCGCCATTCAAGGGTACCATTGCACGTGGTATTTCACCACTGCCATTGTAGTGGTACATTCGCTCGGCTTTATTGTGCCACTATGTTTTATAATGGTACTAAATTCCATCCTGTTTGGGGAGTCAATATGTGGGCAAAAGAAATTCTAATCCTTTGATAATTTTGATAATTATAAGTCACAGAGTCTTATATAAATGGTACTATATCAATACAATACAATGGTTATTGATTATGGTGTTGGTTACTTGTACCTTGAATTCGTAATCACAACCTAGCTATTGGATTATTGGTTCATTAAGTAATTCAGACACTTTTTAATAGAAGATACATCGTCCATCTATCCTAGTTGTGTGAGTCATGCCATTAGTTCTTAATTCGTGCATGTCGGTACTCGCTATCACGTTTTCAATGATGTAACCTATTACCGTTTACTATACACAGGTTTTAGGTGTGTTACATCTAATTAACAAGGCCTTAATAGCCTCCTTTCACCCTAATAACTTTGATAATTATCAAGGCCCTACTGAAGTGGTACTTCTGAAGATCACCAATGTACCACTTTGTACATAATGGTACATTTTATTAGTTTAGGGTACCAATTGTATGGTCACATTTTGAATGGTGCATGTACGACATTCAAGGGTACCATAGCACGTGGTATTTTACCACTATCATCATAGTGGTATATTTGCTCGGATTAATTGTACCACTTTGTATGTAATGGTACTAAATTTCATCCTGTTTGGGGAGTCAATATGTGACCAAAAGAAATTAAAGTCCTTTTAAAATATTGATAATTTTATGTCACATAGTCTTTTATCCATGTTATTATGTCAATATGATCCAATGATGATTGATTCATGTTTTGGTTACATGTACCTTGAATTCGTAATCACAACCTTTGGGATTATTCGTTCATTAAGCTATTCAATTAGTTTGTAATAGAAGAAACACGTCCATCTACCATTGTTGTGTTAGTGATGCACTTAGTACTCAGTTCCGGGTTGTCGTTACTAGGTACAAATTTATAATGGTTTAACCTATTTCCATTTACTATGCACAGGTTTTGGGTGCCCTTAAGCCCAATCAACAAGGCGTTAATAGGTAATTTGTATCACAATTACCAAGACCGGACTACAGTGGTACTTTTCAAGTTAATCAACGTACCATTATATACGAAATGGTACAATTGTTGATCGTTTACATGCAACGCACTGTTGGTGGTACATACATGTACCATTGGTTGTACCTGTGGAAGTGATAAACAGTCATAATTCAACACTTTATTAAAAGTGGGTCCTAAGCGAAAATGTTTGTGGCACGAAAGAACAAAAAGTTTCCCGCTCTGGTGGGGCTTCACCATGAAATAGTTGTCCCTATATATTTTTCTTCTAAGACTCAACACGGTAAATCCCTTTTCACTTGTCCCTCCTTTTGAAACACACCATATCACTGATCCACTACAAACGATGTCTACCATGTCCTCTGCCTCTTCTGGGAGTCGTATAATTCGCCGTCTGTGTGCATCTACTGACATCTCATGGATATTTGCCAAAATTTGCAATTGCTTAGGGGACGATGCAACCCTCGTCGAATATTGGATCTCGGTGTCCGAGATGTATCTGAGGAGGCCATACTATAAATGTTGCCACTGCAGGTACTGGGAATGGGCTGTTGATTCTAACCTCGTCAAGGATGGTCCACCAAACAACATCGGCAGGGTTGTTCGTAGGGTCGAGGTATTGGAGCACCAAAACATAAACATCGTTAAGTTTGGGCTTACGCTTTTAGTAATTGTTGTGTTATATTTCAAATCGTAATTAGAGTAATGGACGATCAATTAGTTCAATTACGGGTAGAAGTAGGTAAGTATGGTAATTCACATGATGCACGCAACTATGTATGAAACGTAATATTATCAAAATATTATTTGCGTTGTTGTGTGATAAAATTGCAGATGCATATCATTGAAGTTGATCAACACAACCATAGTTAGAGGCTACGTAAGTAGTTGAAATTAATGTTAAAATAGGACATTCACAGTGGTACTAAACACACAACTCTTTGTACCACTTACATGAAAATGGTACATTATAGACAAATATAAATAGGATATACTGTCAATGTACCACCCCAAATTACAGTGGTACATTGTACACCACGTGCTGGATAACAACCTACTACATATTCTAGACAAAAGAAATAAACTAGTAGCATTACTAGATACTAATTTTAACCTACTAACCAGTGGTACGTAACAAACACAACCGAGTACCACTTAAATGAGTAGTGGTACGTATTACATACTAAGAAGTACTACTTGAACAGAATGGTACAGAATATTGTAGGACCAGTAAAGCTACGATGTACATATAAAGAAGACGCAACTTAAGAAGACAATACTACATAATTCGCAAAAGTTAATAGCAACAACATGATCCGCTATAGAAAACACATATTCAACATACCCCTCCCACGGATGTTCGTATGGGTCATCGTAATCAAGCTCATGGCCGTCCTAATAATCACCAGAATCAGGGTTGGACTTGTTATCGAACCTTTGCTTTGCCTCGGTCAACCGATTGACATACCAAGCTGGGTAGTTGTTGTACTCAAATGGCTCCCTTGTGATGAGATCTAAGTGTTGCATCTCATCATACCCATTTTCAGCCAACATTTTACTTCTAAAATACATGCATTGTTCTTCGCTCGAAGGGATCATGTCAAATGGATCCTCTTTGGAGAAATTCAGCCACTCTACAGTGCCGTGAATCAAATCTTTGTCGTAGTCCAACGTGAAATCATGGCTAAGTAGTAGAAGACCTAATTCTTCACCTTCCTCATAGTGGTTATTGAACATGTACTCTACATTTTGATGCCAATGATGCATTGGGAGAAAAAGCTCCCAAAATTTAATCAAGTGCCTACAATAGTATGGATATCGCAAGCAATCGATGATAGATTCTAGCATATGACGAAGGTTAACACTTACAACAATTTTGTAAGCATCGATAACGTAGTGCATGAAACAAAATGCTTCCTTCTGAAAGTACCCAGGACCTCCTATTTTAAAAGGAGTTAGGAAAGGGTAGTCCAGATGGAAATCTATCCCGGTGATGGGATTTTCAAGCCCTCCACGAGAAATTGTGGCTGACTGGTGGGAGAACATCATCTCTTTACCTCTTTTAGGGAGGTAAATATCTCGAAAAAAACCATTTGGGTCATGATAAGGCCCCTTGGGGTCTTATCAAGCATCACTCTCTTGTTAGCCATCACTTTCTTATTTCTTTGGTTCCCCATTTTTGTGACAACTTCTATTACTGAGTGAGTTGAGAGTCTGATGAGTACCATATATAATGCCATTCCGAATAACATGCAATAAATTGACTCCCAACTACTTTGTTTATCATTAAACTATTCCAGTAGTATAAAAATGTTCCCCAATGGAGGACAGGTTAATGGTACAAAGCATGATACTGGTTTATGTAGAAAATGTACCACTGGATCAAAGTAGGACGGTAAATTTACCGTGTTCAATTGACGAGTGTGTACCGTGGAACAACTACAATTATTTAATAAAGGGGGAAGGTGACTATGACAATTAGTTGGATAATTAAAGTTTACTTTATTACAGTAGGTTCTTGTCATATCTTAGAGTAAGTGTCATGTACTGTGGTATATTTAACAAACTTCATGTAGTGGTACAAAATAACCTCACTGGGTGTGCTAATGGTAGAAATATATGCCATTGAAAAGAATTTTTGCATATTTTGACAAGACACCTCTGTGGCCTAGTGCTGCACCTATACCGTGTACCAGTACACCTAGTGTAGAAGGGTAAGTAAGAAATTCACGGTAAAATGGTAAAAAAATCCTGGTATTCAAATTTTAAGTTTTCCCTCCCGTAAATTCTTGTTAACTCCCTCTCCCTCTTAACTCCCTTTCCTCCTCCCTCCTTCACAAATTCTCCTCTGTAACAGACGAACCAATAGCACCCTTCCCTCCCATAACTTGATCACTATAATGGCAAAATATCAAATTCCCATCTCATTTGTGTAGGCCGTACCCCACCCACAAAAGCCCATCATGTACTTTCAGAAATTAGAAAGGGAACACAACGAAATTAACTTAAATGTAGTGAAGTATTTCAAGACAACAAACCAATTAGTGAGTGATTTATACCACCTTGTCAGACACTTGAGAGCACTTCTTCTTTAATCAATGTGCTCCCCAACCGATTTCATGGTTCTCGAAGACGGCAGCCCTGTACTTGGCCATCTTCCTCTTTTAGAGGATTTAGTTATCTGCTACAATGAGGGAGTAGTTGTGATGATATTTTGGCTGCTACAGGCCTTCTATTCCTCTTCTTCAGCTGGAACGATACCGACCGGGTTGGCTAAAACAATTGACTTGGAGCCCAATCTGAACATCTACGAGGTACCAATCTATGCCTTCCCTATGAATTGGCGGCACATATTTGTTGGGTCCTACACGGATACGCTCCATGTATTTAGGGTCGATAGTTAAAACACCCAAATGAGGCTTCAAGCAGAGGGTTGCATGATCAAGTCCAAGGTCCACCATTTTCTACCCATCCGTAAACGCTACCACTGTGTAAGTTACAGAGGAGAATATCTGGTCTTAACCCGTGACCACAAGAGAATCACTAACTTAGGGTCATTGGCTGTGTGTTGGAATGCCAGAGGATGCACAAGGCCTTCATTTGTTCGTCAATTCACAACTCTGCATCAACATTTTAACCCCGTATTAATTATCATATTGGAAGCTCGTATTGGTAGCCACTACGCAAAGAATTGACTTTTGCGTGATCTCCCAGGTCAATATGAAGTGGAGACATCTGGTCCAGATGGAAAACCCGGAGGAGTTCTGTTGTTTTGGAACCAAAATCTTCTTATAGGGAATTTCTTGTATAGGTCAACTGTGCCAAATGGAATGGTTTTGGATGTTGTATTTTAGGTATGTTTTTGGTTCACATTCATGGTAATAAGTTCAGTGTGTTAAACTGTTGTTAATAATTTTTTTTTTTCATTTTGAAGGCAAGGCCACCTCCAGGATTGACTGTAATCCCACCCCCTCAGCAACATGAACTGAACAACTACCCATGCAGCTCAGACGAGGAGCTGCACATAAACAGCTTGTACTTCACCTCAGGCTTGGCTTTTGATGGGTCGAACCACCACTTGGGTTGGGGAAGGACCTTTGATGTTGATCATGAAGGAAGAAGGCTTCGTAGAGGGGGGGTATTACCGGTTGTTCTAATTACTTCCTTACTATGTTATCTTATTTCCTTTTGTAAAGACTATTATGCATACTAATGTTGTGGAACTATCATTTTATTACAAAGTACTTGTGTTAATAGTACTTGTAATTTCTTTTAATTAAAAAGTATTAGTATTATCATTGTATTTGAGAGTACTTGTGTCACGTTAGTGTACTGTATCATTGTCTTCTAATTAAAGTCAAAGGTTAGTAAAAGATCATAAAGTAAAAGATCAGTGGTAAAATCCCACCCTTGGATAGGATTTACATACCCCAAAAATGTACCACTATCACACACACACACACACACACACACACACACACATATATATATATAATAATAATAATAATAATCTTATAATGTGCCATTAACATCAAAGTTGTCCCATTAACACATCATAGCATCAATGGTACAAACAACACCCTAAAAAATGTACTACTGAATAAGTATGTTTTGAAACAGAGCAATAATTTAACTAGCAGCATGAACAAAAATCCAAAATGTGAATTTGTTCCAAGGCCCCCGCATTCAACACATAACCATTGTACCCCAAAATAAATAACTACCAATAACACGTTTGAAACCACCAAAATATCATAAGCCTACATCATAATATCCACAACACCACCTACTTCTTCCGTTGTGTCTTCCTGACTGAAGGGATGAGTGCTTCTAGGTTGTCAACCAAGTCATTAGTCTTGCATTGCAGGTCATCCAGAAAGAGGTTTGCTCTAGCGTTAGGAATCTTTCCTTACAAACAAGATTGTAGATGGTCAGGTGAAGGCCACTTCCATAAGACCTGTATTTAAAAAACAATAACAAATGATGCAAAGAGCATCCCTAATCCTCACCACACTGAACTTGGTTGTGAAACTTCCAGCACAATACTTGATGCAAGCCAACATATAAACACTGCAATAAACCCTACATATTAAGCATGGGATGCATAAGTTGAAAAAGCTCCTTTGGACATCCAGATATTACAACAACACATATATCCAAATCAAACATCAAAATAAAACTCACGTATCCGAAGGGCCGAGAACCTCAAGTATGCATCTTATCCATCCACTTATTTCTCCAGTTTCCACTCGGGGTCACTAAGGCTGAATAGCACATCAATGCCACGTAGATGGGTCCAGAAAGGAAATTTTTCAACAATTATATAAAGATAGTCATACTGTCTTTACCATAAGGCCATGTACAACATACAAAATTTAAACAAGGCCCATACATACCAGAAGATCAACCTCAGCAGCATGTTTGTTGTAGGGTTCAAGGTAGAGGGAATCAATCATCCTAAGTTTCCTCGCCTTCAAATCAACGGCTAAGCACCACCAATGTGAGTCACCAGGAGATTCAGGCGGGACTTCGAGGACCAGGATGAAAATCTGCTTAACTATTTCATACAAGAGTGAATACATCTGGTTTAAGTATTTCAATTTCATTGCATAATTGGACTTGTAAGTTTACCTTTACCGTTTTAATCTCATGAAATTATAGCTTAAAAACAATTTCCCATATTTCTTCGCTATGTGCTCTTCATTGGCCTCTTCCAACATTAACCGAACCTGCAACACACATACTCAACTCAGAAATGCATTTCACAACTTCGAATCCATTACACAACCAAATTTCTTACAAAAAGAAAAATTGTACGTACTACAAAGCATGGATCAAGCAGGATACGCTTGCTCCGGTTCAGAAACTCTCTGGTTACCCAATGCTTTGTGTACATCACACTAGCCAAGACATAGCCATCCACAACCCTCGCTCTGGGGTGAACAACACCAAAGCAGTCCCTCTAGTTGGCAGCCACGTCATTACATGATATATGCACAACACCAGGGCTGCAATACACACATAGTACCAGAAAAGTTAGGTACGATAGCAATAACACTCAGTCAGCACAACAAAGAACACTCAGACAGCACAACAAAGAACACATCAAATAACACATAAATATATAGGACAAAATACAACAAATATCAATTCGGGTCTTTTAACTCCTTCCAACGCCGCACGTACTGGCAGCATCCTAGTCTCTAGCGTCGGGTGCCTACGAGTGTCAGACCCTTTGCTACACATCGAGGCAACTGCTGCCGCAGTAGGTTTAACAACCCTCTTATCAGCAGTTCCTGACTTTTCATTGCCTGTGGACTCCTCTTCAACATCAGAGTTTGTATCAGTAGAACAGACATCCACCAAAACAGTCGTCCCCTTAGACCCGACCAATCCCAAAACTACCTCCCCTTCCGGGGGAACTTCATCATCCTCCTCCTCCTCATCAGGTTCATAACCCGCACTTTGAAAATTAGTCCCATCATCACCCTCATCCATTTTAGAAACAAGATTTTCTGATTTCACAACAGCATCTAAATCATGAACACCTCCAAAAAACTCATCTTTATCCTCACCTTCAACACCCATCGGCGCTACATCCTCCTCACCCTCAGCAGCTGCATCCTTCATCCCCTCAGCAGCTGCATCCTTCTCCCCCCTACCCGCTGCGTCCTTCTCACCATTACCAGCTGCATACTCAATGATTCAATCTGCAATGCTCCACCAAACCCTTCATTTTCTCCAACTCCACAACTGTTGAAATAAACTCACAGTCTTTTTCCTTCGGCAACGACTTTTTACCAGCCTTATTCGCCGCCAAACTAGCACCCATATCCTCAGGCTGCCTGTCAATTGATTGTCCTACCCCTTCCATTTGTTGACAGGTGGCAATCCCCAACCTCAGTCTCTCTGAAGTGGCAATAGAATTAAACTCATAGTCCTTTTCCTTCGGCAATGACTTTTTACCAGCCCTATTCGCCGCCAAACTAGCACCATATCTTAATACAAACTCTCAAACCGGACCTTCACGGGGTGCCAATAGATGGTCCTCACCATAGGCAATATTCAAGGACTGCACAACCAACAAACTTAATCAGAAGAACACAAGTACACAACATACGGTGATGTCCTATAACAAAACAATGAGTTTAACACTCACCAGCAACCGACCAAAGTCCCCTGACTCCTTTTTGTCATCTGCAACAACTTTATTTATTTCTTCCCGTGACCACGCCGCCAACCTCGGAGTCACTCCCCAAGACATAGGTACCCGATTCAGATGATCAAGATAAAAGATCTATACAGTTCCACATTCAAGATCATGTCAACATCTAATAATAAACAACCCCTCCACTTGTAACAAGCAAAAACATTATTCAATGAAATTTTATAAGCTTAGCTACATTCCCTACCAGCACAAATAAAATTCAACCTCCACGGCCTGCAATATAGCCTTTTTCAGTAAATTACTTCTGGAACTTCCTAGCTGCTGTGCACATCCAAGAATAAGTCAAAGTGCACCAATCGTAGCTCGCAACATCATTATAGACAGTAAGAGCAGGTCCCATAGCAACAATCAGATTAGTGGTGTTTGTGGTGGTACACAATAAGTACCCCTTCCTAGCAACCAAAAATGCAATCTTAAACTCAAACTTCTCCTTGTCTATTTTAATAGGAAACAACTTTCCTTTTTTATCAGCATGAACCAACGCAGCCGCAGATGCTACCACATGAATGTTATCCCCCTTCCCAAACATTCCAGAAATTCTCTTCGATTCAGTTTGCAACACTACATCATCCTCCGGAATCATAGATGGAACTGCCTTCGAACCCTTGGGTATACCAAGCACCCACTCCACCTGAGAAGGACTCAGAGGAAAAACCTAGTCATCTCCAAATATAATGGAACCATCTCCTTCAACCCTTGTCAATAGCCAATAAGAAATTTACGGGGTAAATATTCCAGCAGTATTGTTAACAACCCACCAAACCCCATTTCCTTCACCAAATCCTTCCTCGTCTTATCAAACTTCTTAACCAAACTTCCAAATGCCTTCACACCATTCAAATTAGGAGCCTACACAAGTCACAAGACACAACAGAGGAATAAACAACTCATACAATTTCAAACAACATATCTAACCTTGTCATAATCCCTCATATGCATTCATCGTATCACTACATGCACTATCACTTTAATATTGGTGGTAAATTACATTTATTTTCACATTATCATTAGTTAGTATCATTTCTACCAAAATCTTACTCAAAAAGTACCACTCACATATAAATGGTACATTCCAACAACCACAAATGCATGATTCATTCTCCCAGAATATTTAACACCAACAAATGAATCAACACAAATTACCACAACGATTAGATACATTACCTTCTGAGTACTTCTCGACTGGGTTTTAACAACAACCCCTTCCTCCTTCACCTTCTGACCTTAGCTCTTCTGAACATAACAAGGATATTAACATCAATTTCATCAACTTCTCAATAAATATTCACTATACATACATACATGAAACAAAATTCACAACCATTACCTTTGCCTTTTTTATTTTTTTTTATTTTTTTATTTATGCTTTGCCTCCGATCCTTTCCTCTTTCCAGTTTGAATCCGCTCCACAAGTAACTTTATACATAGTTCCTCCAACTCCCCCTGTTGACCGGAAACAGGTGTACCATCATCTTCTTCCTCACTCTCTGACCCCTCACCCTCACCCTCACCATCATCTTCATACCCATTACTGGAATCCTCCAATTCCTCATGCTCAAACTCAGGATCACCTTTTACCTTCTTCTTGCCTTTATTAACACCTTTGTTTCTACCCCCATCATTCACCATTATTGATTTTCCCTACAAAAATTACAGCATTGAAAGCAATTAATTATTCATAAGCCTTAAAGGCTTAAACAAACAACCAAACTTAATACACAAACAACAACTCACCCCATCCTTTCTACTACCACCACTTCCACAAGCATCTGAAGATTTCTTCTTTGTCATTATCCAATCTTGGCAAATTAACACAAGCAATTACTCATCCATTTTTACATAGCCAATGGAATCAATATACTTCAATTACGCAATAATTTACTTCTACATTGACCAACAACTTTAAAAAAGGATTACAAACAATCGTACCACTTAGTCCTACAATCATCAATAACTTTAAAAAAAGATTACAAACAATCTTACCAACACTCCACATAACAATGGAGATCACATACAAAGGGAAATCATTATCCTATCTTCACATTCCTAACTTAGACACCCCAAATTTTACATATTCAACATTCTTAGCAAAATACACTCATAATTAAAGGTTTTAAACCTTCTCATACATAAATAACTAAATAACAGAGACTATAAAACACATCTGACTTAAGTCCACACCACACTTCAATTTAGGTCCCATTAACTTCAACCTAACAATCAACAATTACCCAGACACTAGCACACATAATAAATTGATGAACAACCCACGACAAACCCATTTTACAACACCACTAACAATTTTGTATAATAACTTCAGAATTTGTAACCCTAATCACAAACCCTAAGTCACTTGCAAAACTCGAAATTCGAAGCTAATAAATTGCAAACAATTAAGGAAAAATTCAGAAAATGGAATGCACAAACTTTCCAATTGTAATTGTACAATCTAACAACAACACAGCCAAGCAAAGAACACGTTCAACACCCAAACAATTTCAACTAACAAAACCAACAACTACGTAGCTTCAACAACACCAAAACGCCACTTTACTTAACACGAAACACCACTTTACTCAACACGAAACCACCGTTGTAGCTAAGTTGAACCGTCCAAGCGTATACGACGAAGGTCGGAAGAAGAGAGACAAATAAACCAGAGAATTCGAAGAGAGAGAAACAAATGGAAACCAAGGAGAGAGAAACAAGTGAAATAATGAAAAGTTCAAAAGTGATATGACTTTTCAATTGCAAAAAACTACTCCATTACATTTCAAAAAATAATGGGGTTATCAAAAGGTTAACAAAAAAATAAGGGAAACTCATTAATGTTTATTGAGTCAGCAACCGAAGATTGCGATTTTACCCTCCTATGTACAAACTTTGCATATAGGAACTATGCGCCTATATGGACTCAAGAGAGGGAGATTTGAGGTGATAGGAGAGAGAAAGTAAGTATTGGAGTACCTATTACTTATTTATATACTCCCTTCGTCCCATAATATAGTTCTTGTTTGTGTTTTTTCACGGTATTTAAGAAATAGGAGGAAAAGTGGATGAAGTACATTAATAAAAGCGAAAAGTACAATTATATGTACAAAACTTAGAGAGAGAAAGTGGAAAAAAGTACAAGACATGCGCAAAATTCAAGGGTAATTTAGAATGTACAATGAATAAAGTTAAAAAAGTGAGGGTATAATGGTTTTTACACACTATTCAAAAATAGAAACAGGAACAACATTTTGGATCACCAAATTAGGAAAACAAGAACTATATTATGGGACGGAGGGAGTACAAGTTAAAAATGAAAGTGATCATCTAAATTTAATAGAAACGAAAGAAGTAATACGGAGTATTGTCCCACAAGTCCATTAAGAGTACGAAGTAATTGCATCTCCTTAAAAGATTGCTTTATACGAAAAATTTAATTTAAGTGATTGTTTGATTGCAATGTGAATTAATTTTCACGGTAACCTACATTTTATGGGAATCAACCTTCCTTCTCTATTTCCTAGGAATTAACTTGTGTTTGGTTGAGACTATGGAAATTACATTTTCTACTTTTTTTTTTATTTTTTTTATTTTTTTCGAAAACCATTTCTTATGAATTTTAAATGACCTAAGGGGATTAGTGGAATGAATTCCTACATTATGTGAGATTGTAGGAATTTCAAACTCAAAATTCCAATTCCTCCATTGTGCACTTTTTTAGTTAACCAAATTACATAAGAAAAATGTTTTTCTAAGGGATTTTGAGTTCCTATAAAATTTGGTGCAACCAAATAAGCACTTAATAAAACTTTTAACTTGTTTTCACTCTCCTCGTCAATATATGTACCTAACATACCCATGCGGAAATGTGGTCATCTGAATATCTGAAATTTGACTTTTGTACGCATTATAACGTGAGTAGACACATACTTCCTTCGTTATAATAATATTGCAATAACTGGACTTTTATATTATTCATAACGCTTGTTTGACCACATATTATGATTTATACATAAAGTAAAATATAGTCATGTGGAGTCTTGTTAAATTCATCTCGTAAAATATTTTCACAATATCAACTTTTTATAATTTTTACTCTTATATAATTATAGATATTTAGCATATAAAATGTTCTTTGGGATGCGTAATTTCATCCTTGTTGCAATATTTGTGGAATAGATGAAGTATATTAATATGAGAGATAGACCGAGAAAGACTATGTTTAGTTCACCTTATTTTTTACTAATTTCATATCAAATTAGAAAAAATAAGTTCTAATCATACTTATCAAATGTTAATTTGTTTTAACTAATAATCTTATCTAAATATATCTAATCTAATTAGACTTTATTAGAACTTATTTTGATTATAAATTAAATTCGAATAAACTTTTATTTTCTTGAAATAAATTTAATAAGGTGAATATGACAAGGTCTAAGCAGGAAATTTGATGGGGAAGACCGGAAGAGTATCATAACAACTCTTCATTTCTTTTGGTGGTAGAATTTTCTTGAGTTTTCCGGAAAAAAAATACTCCCATTGTTTTTATTTAAGTGTTTCATGTTGACTTTTTGCAATATTTACATACGGAGTAATGCACTTTGACCAATGTTAGTGATTTATACATACAAAAAATTATAGATAGTTGTTAGAATCATTTTAAAATGTACAGTTTTTGAATACTAACATTTTATAATTTACTTGTTTTGATAATTAAAAATATTATTATCACTCAAAGTTCTACATTAACACATGTGACCAATCAAATTTCGACAACTAAACATAAACAAGGGGAGTATAATGGGAGATTGGGAGGTATATTCAATGTTTTAATGAAGTGTTGATAAGTCAATAATAAAAAAATAAAAAAAAAGAAAGAAAGAAAGAAAGAAAACAGAATACTATTGCCGTCATTTTTATAAAGATGCACCCATTTACTGTTGAATACGTTTGTGTGCGACTGACCACACCATGTGGCCGTTTGTAAACTAGCAAATTAACCCTTATAACAGTGACCGAGTATTTCCTATAATATTGACCGAATAGATCTTATAGAACTGATAACTCCTGTAAAATTGACTAGGTGATCCCCATAACACTAATGAAGTAACCTCGACCCTATAATGAATGACCACACAATGTGGCCGACCACATATAAGAATTTGTGTTTACTGTTTAACCATGAATTACTACTGGTTTACTTACTTTACTACCCCTCCGACTCTATTTGCTTTTCCCATTTTTCGGCTAGAGCGAATCAAAAAGTTTTTTAATATTCCAAAATTTTCCAAACATATTATTTATCAATGAATATGTCAAAATTTATTACGAAGTACCTTATTATCTTTTTCACATACTTCGTAGTATTTAAACAATTTTTTATTAATAATATATAGAAAAACATGGTGATATGAGATTTTGTTAAAATCATTTCAATATCTACTTCCTCCGTTTTCAAATATTTGTCACTTTTGATGAAAATTCACGGGAATTAAGGTGGAGAATGTAGAGTAATGAAAGTATATGAGAAAGTGAAATTCCCGATCAATAAAGTAATAAAAGTGCATGGAAAAGAGAAATTCTCAATTAAAAAAGTAATTAAAATACATGGAAAAAAAATTGAGAGATTCAAGAGTGTAAAAAATTAAATTAGTCAAAAGTTGGCACAATTTTTATGGCAAATGTTAGGGCAAAATAGGAAGAGGACTAAATAAGAACAAAAAAAATGAGGATATAAAAGTCTTCATGTATCTTAATAATTATGAAAATATGAAATACAACAAACTTTTAGGGGTACCCAAAATGACAAAAGTGATAAACATTTAGGGATGGAGGGAGTAATATTCAAAATACTCCCTCCTTCCCAAATGAATGACCCCATTGAGCAAATTTCACGGGAATTGAAAAAGTGAAAGGAAGTAGTAAAAGCATATTGAAAAGTTAAATTCACATGAGATTTGAAAAAAAGTAGAGAGAGAAAGTAACTTTGCACAAATATTGTTGCAAATTGAAAGGTATTTTAATGCAAATAGAATTATCATTTTGGGACTAGATTTTGGCTATAAAGGTCATTCATTTGAGAACAGAGGGAGTATATAACTTTCAGACTTTTTAACAATACATAATTACGGAGTATTATTAAAGAAACGCATTGAAAATAGTAGAAAAAACTACTGTAGATAAAAAAAAGTGTTCCTAAAAAGGTTTAAGTGTCATATGGCACTCACTCATTTTGTTTTTCATTTCATGAAAGTCATCAACTTATATTACATAGTATAAAAAAGCAATTATTTGTATAAGATTTGAATACATAACCTCCAACTCAAACACTAAATGTCTTTACCACAAGTCCACAAATCTAGCTATGTCTTTCCTTTCTTTTTTTAATAACAAAATACGAAGTATTCCTACGTAAGTATGTTGAGAATGACAATATGAATAACAAATTTAATTACAAAAATTGAAACTGAGTCATTATTTAAGTATATACTAATGGTTAACCCTATATAATAACGACCCGGGACATTTTTAGAACCCCTATACTAGTGAGTAGTTCAAAAGAAAACAAAGGTAAAACTTCATATAATCGTACTAATTAAGTGAACCTAATTTAAAGGTAAAAATGAACTTTTTTGGTCGAACTACCATGTAGAAAGAAATACTTGAATATGTTCAAATAGTGTGTTAATTAATATACTGATTATGAGTATTCATTTAAGTTCTGCAATTCTAAGACAGAATGTGCAAATCAATCTCAGACATTCGTGAGCACAAGATCCGACGATCCTCGCGCAAGGTTTGAGCAACATTATAGTATCTAATTACCTGTGAGATAAAGAAGTTAACATCATATGCAAGTATTCGGAAGAAATATTAAGGGGTACCCTGCCACTAAAGTTTAAGGCAGTTGTTGAGGCAACTCTTAGAATTAGATATGCATTACAATATAACAACATTAAAAGAGTTTTAAGACTTTTAAGTTCTAGTCTTAAAATTAAAGGGCATTGAGCAATAATATATCTTACAACTCAAAACTCGAAAGAGAAGGATATATATAGCAAAAGAAGATCATAGGAACCATTACCGCGTATTACTGTTCTGCTGTTTGATGAAATCCACGAACCTCAGCAATATCGGATCATCGTACATTATCCAAGGAGAATTGTATTAGATAGAACGAATATGTTGGAAGTCTCCATCAAATAATACTTCCAGTAAATCCAAATCTTTCTCAGAAAGCTTCCTCTTTACCTTCTCGTAAACATGGACCTCACAAGTCTCGGAAGCTGTATCAAACATCAGTATTTCCTCCTCCATCTCATCGTCTAGTGGATAAGGATCGGTTGTGATCACCATAGCCTGTAGCACTTGACCATTTTTCAGCAGATACTCTGCAAGTTAGAGCTCATCTTCGCGTCCTTCAAAAGATGAGAACTGAACATACTTCAGAGACTTTTTCAAACAATCAGGAATATTTTTAGGTGGATTCCACAGGAATTGGTCATTGTCATCATCCCAAGGGTAGTCTTCTCCATTGAGTAGTTCCTATTAGATTAGAAAACTCAGCAGCTGTAAATATGACTGTATCACCACTTACAAACTATGAACGATTAAAAAAGAACTCCTCAAACTATGTCGAAAGGCTCACCTTGTTCAACCGTAGGGATTCTAGTTTAGGCGAGTTTTGGAGAAAATGTGGCAGCAATTTCCAGTCAAGGGACTCACTTGCCCCCAACTCCAACGCCGTCAAAATGGGAAAATTGTGGCCAAGGGCGACTGACAGATGATTTCAGATTCTACAGACACACAGACAAACAATTTCATTTCAAAGAAAAGTTAAGGTTCATACAAGTTATGCTTTAGGAATGGAGAAGTTACCAGTAAAGAATCAACAGATATTGATAATTCCTTAGTCTTAGCAATGCCAAAAAGAAGCCCAAGCAGTCGACGAATATGATCATCTTCAGGAACATCGGTCCAAGAGGCTTCATAATCAACATCAACAAAATCTAAAGAACCCACATTCTTCATTACATACTCTGCACAAGTTCCATCTGCTATATCGAAATCTTCCAGCTTCGGGGCATCAATGGTGACAGTGTGTGGATGAACTCCGTGTACATCAGTTTTCAGATTTAACCTCAATCGCTTCAGAGTAGGAACACATAAATCAAACTCAAATTCAGCTTCTGATTCAAGATATCCCTCAAGGTGTAAATCCTCTAACACAGGACTGTTAGAGAGTAGTCTGTCTAATGCAGAGCAATGGTTTTCGTAAGGAAACCAGCCCGTAAACTGCAGGATTTTGAGACACGGAAAAGAGGCCAATGATTCAGGTATCTCAATCTCGAAGCATGACTTCAACTTGAGGATTACAATCGTGTTATAGGTAATGCTGCAAGTAGGGTACGAAGAAAGTACGATTTCTCTGAAATTGATAGTATCACCAAACAAATCCAAGATAAGCTGTTTAGGTTTTCGACTCACTGCAGAAGAAATCCAATCGTCTATAAGGCACAAGTCCCTTGATTCTCGACAAGCCAAACGGAATTTTTCCAAGTTAATCGACTTGCAATGTTGTAAGACATGACTAACAAACCCATCAAATTTCTCTGGCCTTTCATCTTTAAAATCAACCAATTCAAGAGTGGTCACCAAAGTCCAAAGATACTTCATCTCAACGACAAAATGCAAGTTCTAACAGCTTCTTTAGTTGGAATCAAAGAAAGAATTTTGCCCAACACATGATCTGGCAAACTGCTGATCCTATCCTCCCCTATGTCCTCACGCTTGGCCGAACACCGGCCTTTTCGCTTCATTTTAAACAAGCCTTTTCTCTTCATGTTGAACAAATAATGTTCTCTTCACAAAGATGACAATGGAATTAGAAGATTGTTGGATGAAATCATGGAATTGTTAAGCAAAAAAATACCCAACAATAGCAAAAGTACATAATGCATTATAATTGTAGTTTTAGTGTAAGGTCTAGCAAAAAATACATGCACCCGAGAGTATGTACAATCAAATTCCAGTTTTTGAGCACATAATGACATAAACATACATTTACTAAGTATGAAAAGATAAATTTCATTAAGCACTAACACAATTACTAAGTATGCTAATTGCGTATTGAACAAAAAATTGTAATTAAAATATTGTTTGTTGAAATCATGGAATTCTTAACAATAAAATCCCCAAACCAGTAGTACAAGTGTACAAGTACATAATACATGATAATTGTAGTTTTATTGTAAGGCCCAACAACTAAATATATATGCACCCGAGAGCATGATGCACACTTGGATTCCACTTATTGAACCTACTTGTTAAACCGAGAGATTGTGAAATGTTAAAAAATTCATTAAACACTAACACAAATAAAGTGTGCTAATCGCAGATAAAATAAAATATAATTGTTGATTTCTTGAGCATAACAAATAGCAAAAAAGATAATTGCACAAAAAAAAGGACACATTAATACTAAACAAAAGCCAATCTTGTTAAAATTGAACATAAGTTAGTTAGAATTTTATAATAGCACAAAATTGAGAAGACTTACCACGTAAGTTGGGTTAGACCGTTAGAGCTGAGTAAAGTGAAGATGGCAGTAAAAACCAAAATCAGCAACCTAACTTCCTTCAGATTACGCGCGCTTTTAATTATGTGTCGCTCTCTCTTCATTTTCCCGCCAATAATTTGTTATTCATTCTTCCTTTTCCCGCCAATTTTTTTTAATATTACATAACCATTAAACTCTTCGTTTCCCACCCAGTGGCGGACCCAATTAAGTGACATGGAGGACAGCTGTCCCCCCATTTTTAAAAAAAAATTAAAAAAAAAAAGTGAAAAAAAACCAAAAAAAAGCAAAACGTGACACTGCTACAGAACGAAGAACAGCCAACAACACTCAGTCTTAACTCCTCCAATTCGCCATTGCCTCCACTGAGATCGACCGTCGAGGCGTGCATCACTGCTCCACCAACCAGGCAACCACCGCCCTGCTGCGTCGCTGCTCTCAGTTCCTCACCACTCACCAGTTCACCAAGTCACCACAGCACCACTTCGGTCTTCGCAAATCGGCAGCCTCTTCACTAGCTGCGTGCATCGGCGCCGCCTGCGTGCAACTAGGCAACCACCTTCTGACCGTCGAGCCTCGGCCGTCCGTCACTGATGGTATGTCTTGCTATTTGCTAACCCTAATTCGAAATTCCCAATTTGAAATCCCCAATTGACAATTGTTAACCCTAATTTCTAGATTTTTGTTTAATTATTGTTAATTTTAATTGCAATCTTTGTTGAATTTTAATTTTAATTGCAATTTTAATCTTAGGTTTTACCGTTTTATTAGTATGCATTCTATGCAATGATGTGAATTGTGGAAATTGATATATATTTTTCAATTTAATTAGGAAATGTCAAATGATTCACCTAATTCAAACAAATCCAAGGCTACTAGAAAACAACCCGATCTTCGACAATTCATGTTTAAAAGAAAGAAACTCCATGAAAATGAGTCCAATAACTCCCCCTCATTAAGCTCCCCTCAAAGTCAAGAAGATGATATGGAAATGGGTGGTTCAAGTACTTGTAATGTACCATAGGAGAAAAATTTGGTATACGATGTTGAACTTCTTCCTCATGATCCGGGAAAAAGAATAAACATAATGGATTACCCTGCAAATGAACGAAATGCAGTTAAGAGGGGTTATATTTTTAAAAAACCTTGCCAACCAAAAACTCATGACTTTCCTCAAAGACAAGTGTCTGGTTTACGCCGCTTTAGTGTTCATTGGTTCAAGAAATGTAATTTTTTTCATCATTTTGAATTGTATGACTAAGTATGTTTTTTATTTTGAAATTTTAATACTAAGTATTAACCAATTTGTGTGTTTGAGTTTTTTTTGTTTTTATTTTTTGTTAAGCTTTTTGTAAGTTAAGCATTTTGTCCCCCCGAATTGAAAATCCTGGATCCGCCACTGTTCCCACCATTTGTTTTTTTTAATATTCCATAAACCATTAAACTCTTCGTTTCCCGCCAAGTATAGTTTTGGACTCTTCGTTCAATATCTAAAAGTTTGACCAAGAATTCTTACTACGGATTACTTGACGGGAAACTATTTATAATTTATATTTCGTATTTATTGATAATTAAAATATCCTTTATCTCTTTTTTATCTTTATGGTTACCATTTTTCTTTCACAAAAAGAATCAAAATATAAAGATTAAAAAGTGTATGTGCAGTCAAAATAGGTTAATAGGACATTTAAATTAAAAAAGAAAAGAAACATGAAGAGGGAGTTCCCTTTATCCTTATAATCTGTTTGTTTCCATATAACTTTATATAGTTTTCAAAATACGTCATACAATATATATATATATTTTAAAACACGAAGTAGCACCTTTATTAAGAAATAATAGACAACTTGTCCATGAATACACAAGGCGAAACAACGTGAGGGCAATGTTTCTCTCAAACTTGTTTGTTTCCAAAAGGTACTACTCTAGCAAGATTATGAGCTACACTATTTCCTTCCCTTCTAACATGTATTCAAGAAATAAAATCAAAATTTGAGCTGAGAAAAGGCACATCATCAAGGAATTTATAAAGGAGGATACGTGATTTGATAATTAGCCATATGTACTTACATTTATCAATAACATCACTCCCTTCTATATTGGTTTATACCGTTATAAATGACAATATTCAATAACTTTCAAATAGAATTACATGACAATAAATTTAATTTGATTAATCTTAAATGATTTTTTTTAAAGTAATTTAAATATTATCAAAAGAACAAAATTGACTTTAATAAAGCTACCATATTCTTAACTCTTGAGTTAAATAATAGAGACAATTTATTATTATCTGTCATACTTCGTAGGAATTTTTTTTTATTTACTAGTAAAAAAATTAATGAGTCAAATCTCATGTGATACTAATAAATTAAAATGAAAGAATTTCTTTTATTGTTTCAAATTGAAATCTTTAGCTAATTAAGGGGTAATGGCCCTAATGGGACATTGGAATTACTTAAAGGATTGAAAAGATAAATAAGAATCACTAATTCCTTTGGTTTCAAAAAAAAAAAAAAAAAAAAAATCACTAGTTCCTTTCAAATTTGACAACCAGGATGATAATCAAGTAGATTGTTTCATTGACTTTGTATAATATTCCAAATCGTTCATCACCTGTTGACTTGTTGTAACCGGCTTTAGTGCTGAGCAACTCATCTTTGTAATATGCTGGCTTCTCCAATGAAAACAAAGACAAATGAATAAAAGAATTGGCACCATATATTTCTTTTATTTCAAAATAATTGTACTTTGTAACACCTTAATTAAATGCTAACTAATACGAAGTATATAACATTGAACACTAATATCTATAACTGCATATTTAAATATATCTAAACATCTATTATCATGAAAATATACAATAATGAAACAACTCGATCCAATACTTCGATCTGGTACAAATTAAAACAAGAATTATTATTAGAATTAGTTTTAAGAATCTACTAGTATGAAGATTGTAAGCCTAAGATCAACACGGATTTTATATTACAGAACACTAAGCTACTAGATTAATTTTCTCATTAATTTCATCAGTTACATGATAGCACGTAAGCACGTCAATGTCGTATAAAAGATATGGGAACCCATTACTTTATATGGCACGTAAGTTAATTATGTCAACTCAGGTATAAACTACTATATAGTTAGCCAAAATTGGCTCTGATTTTCATAAATCGTTATAAAAAAAATTATCCAAAACAACAAGATCAAAGAAGCTAGCTAGCTATGGGGCTCTTGTATGCACCATTGTCTAGGCTCGGTTTAACTCTAGTTGTTGTACTAATCATTTTAACAACGAGCCAAAATGTTGATTGTAAGAGACACAACTTGTTGAGTGTTGAAGCCGGTGTGGTTATCACTTCCAATGATCGTCCTAACCCTCCACCAAAGCCGTCACCTTCCAATGACCGGCCTAACCCTCCACCTAAGCCATCGCCTTCCATTGATCCTCCTATTACCCCATCTTCGAGTCCTCCTAGTCCTCTTTCGACTCCTCCAATAATGGAGCCACCGAGTCCTCCTAGTCCTCTTCCGACTCCTCCAATAATGGAGCCACCGAGTCCTCCTAGTCCTCTTCCGACTCCTCCAATAATAGAGCCATCGAGTCCTCCTTTGCCTATAGACGACACATTTACTCCCGTGCCTTCTATTGATTCTCCCCTCATCACGCCTTCTCCTGAAGCCTATCCTCCTCTTTTGCCGCCACCTCTTGCACCATCCCCTTCTCCTGTTGGCCTTCCTCCTCTTTTGCCGCCTCATATTCCTCCTGTTGTTGCTCCTTATCCTCCTACAGTTGATCCTCCTCCTTCTCAAGTACCTTCTCCAAAGGACGATGCTCATTATGAAGAACCTTCTAATCCAGCCTTATCACCCCCTTCTCCTACTGTTCCTCCTCCGCCTCATTCGCCATCAAGACCTCCTTCAACGACGCTCTCTCCACCTCCGCTTTCTAAACCTTCTCCGTCTCCTCCTTTAAGACCTTCTTCCCCTAACTCTTACCCTTCTACCTCTAATGACACTCCTAAATTGCAAGTTGGTTACTATCAAGGGAAATGCTCTAATAAGTCCATGGATGTTGAAGCTCTCATATCAACTATTGTTGAAGAACATTTCCTAAATGATACTTCTATCCTTCCCGCCCTACTTCGCTTACAATTTCACGATTGTTTTGTCCATGTAAGTATATATGCTCGTTTAGTATCAACATTTACCTATTCAGTTGTGTTTAGTCTGTTTCAAAATACTGGTTACACTTTAATTATTTTGATATTTCCAAAATAAGTAGTGGTTTTACTTTCATTTTTTTTTTTTTTTTTTTTTTTTTTTATGTTTTGGGTTATATAGCTCACAATTCTATTACTTCCAAAATTTACCCCACTTTACTTATCATACTATTCTTTTGATCTCTTGCAACATTTCACCACTATACTAAGTATTAAATTATTATTCTTCATTTTTTTTTTCCTTTTTTCTCTTACTTTCCAATAATTATACATACATTTATATAGTCTCACTTGTGAAACAAAATGAATTGAAACTAATATTTTGAACTAAAAGGTGTATAAATTATTCAAGATAAGTTGAATTCAGACCAAATCCTAATGGATTCATAGCTAAACCCATTGTTACCCAAATTTGTATTCGGAGTCATGGAGCAAAAGTTTAAATCTAGATTCGTCGAAAATAGGTTAGAGTTGGATCCACATGTAACCTTTCTTTGTTTAAAAAATTGTACCGTTTGAAAAAGAAATTACAATACCTACCTTTTGCTACATTATTATTTACAAAATAACTTTAAAAAAAAAAATTCTAGCCTAATGTATGTTTATCTTGTAAAGGGATGTGATGCTTCAATCCTAATAGAAGGAAATGCAACTGAAAAGACTGCGATCCCTAATCTCACTGTAAGGGGATATGAACTTATTGATACAATAAAGGCTTCTATTGAAGAAGAATGCCCCGGAATTGTCTCTTGTGCAGACATCATAGCAGTAGCTACTAACGTCGTAATAAAATTGGTAAGAGACTTTCAAGATTTTCCTACTTACTTTCATACAACTTGATTATTTAGATAACTGAACGTCAATAATGCTTTTGTTTTCTACAAAGGGAGGAGGACCAGAATATTTAGCACAAACAGGAAGAAGAGATGGAATAATTTCAAACGATGAAGATGTTGATCTTCCAAGTCCTACTTTGACAGTGCAAGAAACTATTGATGTTTTCCAAGCAAAAAATTTCACTGCTGAAGAAATGGTTGTTCTTTTAGGTACCTCACTAAACATACGTATATATACCCTTTCCTATTATAGTGGTAGTTTTATAATATGGTACATTATTTATTTATTTATTTCTTAATGTTGCTTTGAAATAAGTACAATATTTGGTTTTCATGCATAGGTACTTTCTAATATGGTACAATTTGTTTTTGGAATTAGGTGCTCATACTGTTGGAATTGCACATTGTATATCATTCGAAGACCGCCTTTACTCAGGCACTAGCCAGTTTGACCCAACCATGGACCCAACCCTTCGCGAACAATTGTCGGAAACATGCCCCCAGGGACAATTCTCTAACAACTTCGCTCTCCTAAACCAAAACCCTCAACATTCAGGCAAAGTTGACAACACTTTCTACAACCAAATCTTGAAACAAAGAGGAATCCTCTCAATTGACCAAGCATTGGCTAATGATCCTTTAACAAAAGCAACAGTTGTACAATTGTCTTTAAATGCCACTTTATTCAATGTTGCACTTGCAAATGCAATGGTGAAGCTGCAAGCAGTTGACGTCCTTACAGGCGATCAAGGAGAGATTAGAAATGTTTGTAGTAAATTCAATTGACAGCGACGACAAAGCTTCGTCTTATATTTTTTTCCAACACTATAACGTGTTCTTATGTTAATTTAAGATATGCCTATATACTAATTCATTTTTTTCCTCACTCATTCATTGTCGTCATTCACAGCTTCGCTTCGATTTTCAAATTCTAATTATCTAATATTATATTGGACTTTTTGTGAGAAACTACCTAATAAAACCTAAATTTTGTGAGAAACTACTTAATAAAAAAAATGTTGTAAGAAACTGCCTAATAAAAGGCAAAATATTGTAAGATACCACCTTTGACCGAATTTTTACCGTTGACTTAATTTTACGATGTTGATCCACATTAAAACACCCCCGAAACCACCGTGAGGGTTGGTTTTCAAGGTGGTAAGGCTATTTTTGGTGCAGTTGGTGGATTTTCCGAGCTGGTGAGGGTAGATTAGTGCTTCGGGATGGTGTTATTGTGGTTATAGGTTTGGGGTTGAAAGGTGGTTTAGGTGTGGTGGAGGCGATTTCAAGTAAGTTGTGTTAGTTTTGGGAATTAAAGCAGTGGTTTCAAGAGTAGCACTCATTTGATAAAAGAATGAGTGCTAGAAAAAAAAAACCATTTAAAAAAAAAAAAGAAACATAAACTTTTGGAAAGTCTAATAAAAATTGGTGTATGGTAGGACTATTTTAAATAAACAAAGTTTATCTAGTTTAATGTTAAATAAAAACGGTATTAAACAACATAAGTATTGTCGAATTACTTAAGTAAATTATAAGAACTTAATTTTATCAAACTGATCATTAAAAAAAATAAAAAATTGAAGAATAAAAACTTTATTTGAAAAACATTCAACTTAGGGAAAGTTAAAACTTTTGGAAAGTCTGTCTGTTTAGTGACAGATCGAAATTAGCTGTTTATAATTTAATGTTAGTTACAACAACTAAGATTGAGCCGTCTTAGCTCAGTGGTAGAGCGCGTGGCTTTTAACCACGTGGTCGTGGGTTCGATCCCCACAGACGGCGTTCTTTAATGCTGAACAATTTTGTTTGGACTTTATTCATGGCTTAGTTAATTGATTTGATTCAGGTATTTTTTTTCCTTGGAAGAAGGTTTTTACTATTAAGCAATTAAACAGTAGGTTTATGGTTTAAAAAAAAAAACAGTAGGTTTGTGGCTTGATTAATTGATTTGATTCAAGATATTTTTTTTTTGTTTTTTGAACAAGGTTTTTATGAGGCCGCCCCAGTTACTCAACATGAGAAACAAATTTTATTCTCAAGGGGTTAAATTTATGGCAAAACTGCTACTTCGCTGATGAACGGTACAAAAAGTGCTTTTATTTACGTCTTTGCCATTTGAGAAACATAGTTTGTTTCTCATGTTGAGAAACTTGGAATTTCTCAGGTTTTTACTACTCCGTTGTCCGTACTATTAAGCAAACAATAGAGAGATATAACTTTTTTTTTTTTTTTAAAAAAGATACATATAACTCTGTATAAACGAAATTACAATTGCCAAATATTACAAAATCAATTTTCTTAAAAGTTCGAAAATTAAACTACAAAAATTAAGGACAATTTTCAAATGGCTACAATAAAATTGTGGCCATTGTATTAAAACAAATCACAACTATTCATTTGTATATGACTAATGTGAAATTGTGAACCGTTGATATAGTTTATTATTTTTATTTTATTTATAAAAAAAATTGAGAAAAAAAAAATTAAAAAAACTACCACGTTCTTATTAGTTTCTTCTTATTTAGTCTGTATTTTTTCCCATTTACTTCTATTCATTTTTTTTTCCTTGGAAGAAGGTTTTTACTATTAAGCAATTAAACAGTAGGTTTATGGTTTTACAATTGCCAAATATTACAAAATCAATTTTCTTAAAAGTTCGAAAATTAAACTACAAAAATTAAGGACAGTTTTCAAATGGCTACAATAAAATTGTGGCCATTGTATTAAAACAAATCACAACTGTTCATTTGTATATGACTAATGTGAAATTGTGAACCGTTGATATAGTTTATTATTTTTATTTTATTTGAAAAAAAATTTGAGAAAAAAAAAATTAAAAAAAACTACCACGTTCTTATTAGTTTCTTCTTATTTAGTCTGTATTTTTTCCCATTTACTTCTATTCAATCTTTGCTTGTGATCCATGTATGCTGATTATAATTATTTGCTATTGGCTCCAAGTCCAACCATTGTTGTCTTCTTAACTGTAACTTTTCTTAAATCCACCCTTTGCTTAACTCGGTATGTCATTAGCTTTTTATTGCTTGAATTTCAAAATAAATAGTTGGGAGTTTGGAAATTGATTTCAAATACTACCCCCGTTACACATTATGTGCAACTTTGAGCCTTGGCACGGGCTCCTAGGCAAAAAATGAAAATGGTTGTTTAAGAGAATTAAATGCATGTGATTTAAGTAATAAGAGAGAGAAAGTGGGGACTGCTGGTACGTATTTTATGGTGGGAAATTTTTCTGCCACCTTTTAGAAAGTGGGAATACTCATTGTTTCCCTCCTAAATTTTGGCAGCCAAAAATTTCAACTTCAATTTTTCAAGTTTCCCTCCAAAGGGTCACATTCCTCCAACCTTATAAATACAACCTAAATTAAGTCATTGTTTCATTACAAAAGATTTTACCCCCCAAATTACAGACATGGTACCTCCTACATTAATGTTCATTCAATTCCACAAAAAAAATGATAATAAATAAAAAATAAAAAACACATCTCCATATCAGCAGCAGCATACAAAACACGCAGAAATTTCTTCACCTTCTGCCTGTGTTGGCTTCCCATCCATCAGCTAACTATACAACAAAAAGAGGAAAAAAAAATGGGAGATAATTTTGATAATGGTTTTTTCAGTTTAGACCAGATTTTAGAAGAAGAAGCCATAATAGATGATGAGGAATTTTTTGGCGAAGAAGACATGTTTGAAGAGGACAACACATCCCAACATCAAAGTGAATAAGATAACATGATAGGAATTCATCACAGATAACATGATAGGAACTCAGCCTTGAGAAAAAGCGCAAACTTGTTGACAATATGTTAGCAATGGAGAGGGATAACAAGTTACCAAGGGGAAGCAAAGCATTACTTGCAAGGCAATTTGGTCTACACAAATCAACAATTACTCGAGTTTACAATGATGTTCAGAAACAAAGACAAGAAGGGAGTGTGATCGATGTCAGGACAAAAAATTGGGGAAAACAGGGCCAAAACCAAAAGAATTTTCAGATGAACTGTTGCAATCAATACCTTTGTATAAGAGGACTACCGAGAAAAGCTATGGATCAGACTGAAGGTATCAAATGTTACAATACATAGACTGAAAAAAAGGGCGGTTAAGAACTCACACCAGCACTAACAAGCCAAGTCTAACAGCAAATCATAAGATTGCAAGACTCCAATGGGTATTATCTCATATACTTCCTGGTTCCCCCACTTCAAATCCTACTTTTGATGACATGCATAAAGTGATTCACATAGATGAAAAATGGTTTCTGCTCAATCCAGAGACAAGAAGGTTTTATTTGCTACCAATGGAGCTGAGGATAATCCATACAGAACTCAGCAATCAAGAAATTACAAAATCAAGGCAATGTTCATGGGAATGATTGGAAGACCAATCACAAACAGCCAAGGCAATATGATTTTTGATGGAAAGTATGGGATTTTTCCCTTTGTGTACCAGGAAAAAGCCAAAAAGAGCAATAAGAATAGAAAAGCAGGAACTTTAGAAACAAAAGCATGTCAACATGTTACAGAGGAGGTCATCAGGGAGATGCTACTCACTAAGGTGATACTGACAATCATACAAAAATGGCCAAGACAATTGGGAAAAAATGTGATTATTCAATGGGACAACGCAAGGCCCCAAAAAAATACCAACTGATCCTGATTTCACAGCAGCATTAACTCAAGAAGAATTCAATATAAGGTTTGTATACCAACCCCCCCAATCCCCTAAATTGAATGTGCTAGACTTGGGCCTTTTCACTTCAATACAATCAATCCAATCAATATCAGTCTTTTTCCAAAAATTTGACTGAGTTGATTGAGAAAGTGGTAGAAGAATATGAGTCATTTGATCCAACTGTAAACAAGCACACTTGGCTCACCTTACAAGCTTGTATGCTGGAAATACTCGAAAAACAAGGTGGTAATAACTTCCCACCACTTCATCAAGCAAAACAAAGACTTGAAAGACAAGGTTTACTACTAGACAACCTAGAGGTAAGCAATGAGCTGATTGAACAATTTGTTAAGTTCCTAAATGATAGGTTCAGGCCAGAAAATGTAGCAAATGAAGAACAAGACAGTGAAATAGAGGCAAAGATTGATGCTGATTAAGTCATGAGAGTATGAACAAACTGCTACACATAACCAACAATTGTTTGCAAGATTTTGTAACAAACCAGTTCATGGTTAAGTGTATTCTGGTTATGATCCTTTTTTTTTTTTTTTCCTTTTGTGAAGGGCAGTTAGTTCACCATAGTTGTCTGATATGTGATATTAGTGGGACTTTTGCTAAAATGGAATGAAATGACTATATTTTGAAATTGCTTCTTAATCTTGCACATTCAAATCGGTTGGGGGTAGGGTCAATAACAAGGAATCATCATGTAGCATCATTCATCATATGATCTCCTTAATCCATCAGAAGGATTTAAATTTTGTTATCAAATTGATGGATAGCAATGTTTGGCACCTCAACACTCATTTCAATGGAAAAAAGTGGAGCAAACTCAAACTAGTCCATCAATGCATCATATAAGTCCCTTCATCACGTGGATTCAAATAAAAAAAATAAAAAAAAATCTCTCTATAATGGTCATTGACATCTTTAAGGGATTCATTTCAACAAGCATACAAAACAGGTGTCGGGGACCTTTTTTTTTTTTTTTTTTTGTGAAAACAAGGATAAGCTTACAATGTTTTTTCTTTACCTCTCCAAAAAAAGTCATTGAGATAATGGGCTCATAAAAACCTTGCTCATCGTCCATCAACCACTACTAACATTGGTTTAATTATCTTTTATAAGTCAGTCCATATTTTATTTGATATGTATGTTGTTATCTTAGTTAATAGTTTTTAGCAATTTTAAGACTTTTTAAGATAATACCTAATATATATATATTATGATTTACAACTAATTTTAGTTTTGATATTATCTAAAGTATTTATATAATAACTTGGTTTAATTATCAAATTCAATTATTTTATTTATTTAATTATGATTTTTGTTTTTATTAAAAAAAAATTAAATTATGTTGGCGGTGAGTTGAAGATGTCAATCATGGCTTTATCTTCATATTCTTCAACCTTAAGTATCTTACTTTCTATCTTACTTCCCTAACCAATTAACACCTATCTTATTCTCACTTCTAATTCTTTTCATTAGATTTTTCCACATGAATTAATCTAGACCAAATGTTACTCAAATTCATTTAACAAACTTAAATTATCATGTTCTTAAACTAATCTCATTTCTTCTTGAACTCTATCTTTTCCACCCTTAATCACCTATAAATAGACCCTTAATCTTCCTCATTCATTCACACCAAAAAATTAGAAATTCTCTTCTCTAACTCTCAACTCACGACCCTCTCTTTCTCCCCCTATTTCCTTCTTTCTTCTTGCTCAAACAACCACCATCGTCACCACTTACAAACACCATTGCTGCCACCTTAGCTTATCATTGTCCATCTCTGTCGACCATATTGCTATCGTTGCCGCAAGGTGCCACACACCCTTCTGCTAATTATTGCAACTTGACTCCTTATAATACTACTATAAATCTATTATTACTTGTTTTAACTACTACTCTAAAGCTAATACTATTATGCTATTATTGCTATTAATTATTGCTCTAAAGTAAAGTATAGCTTTAATGTACTAATTTTACGTACAAAGAATTTATTATTAGCAAAATATACTAATATTATCATTATGATAGTATTACATCTATCATAAGGATTGGTTTATAAGTTAGGGAAATTATCAATGGTACCCCCCAGGTTTTGACTTTTATCAATGGTACATATCATTAAACTTTCATTATCAGTGGTACCCCTAAACTTTTACCTAAATTACTACAGTAAGCAAGACGTTAATTAAAGCGTTTTGGGTCTGACTTTGGTTGACTAAAATTCCCCCCCCCCCCCAATTCATTACTCCTCCCTCCAAGCCCAACCAACTGCATTAAGTACAAAAAAAAGAAAAAAACGATCACTCATCTTCTTCCTCTCTCCCCTGTTCTACTTTTGCTTCTTTAAACCCTTGACGCCATTCTTCTTCTGGTTTGACGCAAAATTCGTGGAATTTCAGCAACATTGTGTGGATTTTTGATAATTAAAGGTTAGTGCTTTCTTGAATTTTGGATTTTGTTAGTTTAAATTGTTATGTTTAAATTGTTAGGTTTACATGAATATATGTATACTTATGTAGTTTGTTGTTGGATTTTGCTCTTAATTTATCTCGATTTCCATATGATCATATTTGTGTGCTAAATTTTTTATTTTTTGCTGGATTATGCTCTTAATTCGATGAGATTGTCAATGAATTTGCATGGTACAGTGTAAATGTTGAACTTTGGTTGATATTCTTGTTGTGATGTTTTGGTGTGTTGTAGT
Source organism: Chenopodium quinoa (assembly GCF_001683475.1). Lineage (NCBI taxonomy): Eukaryota > Viridiplantae > Streptophyta > Magnoliopsida > Caryophyllales > Amaranthaceae > Chenopodium > Chenopodium quinoa. The sequence goes on along the minus strand of NW_018742205.1, from coordinate 3,908,422 downwards.
TAAATTAGTTTTGTATGATTTTGCAAAATGAGTGACAAGGTTGTGTTCAGATTTAAGTATAAGTCTCATAGTATTAACATTGAAGTTGATCCAGATATGTGCAATCTCATGGATTTGATCATAGAATTTGAAGATAGGTTACAGAAAAAGGGAGTAGTTATATTGAACCCTAGATTTGCTTATGCATATAGAGGAAAGCATGTGCCTATTAAGGATGATGGTGGTTTGATTAGTATGTTTAGGACTTTCCCTGAAGCTGATATTTTTGACATTTTGGTTGGGACTGATGAAAATTCTGATTTCATGAATGATTTAGTGTCTGAGTTTAGGTGGAAAAAAATAGCTGAGGAACAAATCAACCAAGTTGTACTTGAACCACCTCCTGTTAATGAACCACCATTTGAAATTGTACCACCACCTATCAATGTCCAAGCTGCCCATCCTATTGACCAAGCTTTAACCCATTCTGCTTCACTTACACAACCTTCTAGGATCAAGCTCCAACCTAGGAGGAGATTGAGACTAACATACCAATGAACTCCTCAAGCAACAAACCTTAAATCAACTCCTGTTTCAACAAATCCTCAATTAACTCATCAAGCAACAAATTCTGACTCTGTTGTAAACCCCTCATTAGAAGACCTTGACAGTAGGATTATAAACTATGACCCAGATGCTACCTTCAATGATGTATATGAGGAGTTTGAACTAAATAGTGCTAAGCAGTCTGCAAAAGAGTACACTAAGGGTAGGAAGGAGTTTGAGAAGTACATGGAGAAGACTAAGGGTCCTTCTGGTGGTACAACAAAGGGCAAGGGTAAGGGTAAGGGTCCTTCTGGTGGTACAACTTGTTCTTCTGCTGGTGAGAAGTTACCCCCAGCTCCCATGTCACCACACACAGTGTTTAAGACACTACCTGTTAGAAGAAGCCCTAGGTTTTCACCAGCACAAACTACTACCAAGAAAACCTGTGACATTTCTTCATCTAGTCCAAACACTAGAGGTCCAAATCCAACCACTAACCCCATGCTTTTTTCTAGAAAAATTCCTAAGACTACACAAAGAAGGAAGGGAGTTTGGACTGGTACTAAGGTTAGAGTTAGTGCTAAGGCAAGTGAGGGTAAGAAAAGCAGTGAATCAAATGCTAGGAGGAGAGTCAACTTTAATAGGGACTGTGATGAGGATAGGGGTGATGATGGGGGTGATGATGGCAGTGATGATGGGGATTATGATGAGGATGATGATGGGGATTATCAGGAGGATTATGATGAGGATTCTGATGGTGAAGTACTATCTGTTGGTGAAGTACCAGAAGATGAGTTGGTTGATTTAGGACAGGTTCCCCAAATAGAAGACAATTGGGAACAGGGTTTATGGTCTGGTTTCATAGATGATGATGATGATGATGATGATGACTACTTTCAGCAGCTTTATGGTCATGGTGAAATGTATGAAGAGGTGAAATTAGGGAAGATTAAACTTAGAACTTGGATGATTTTCATAGACAAGGCTCATTTAAAGGAAGTGTTGAAAGATTATGCAGTGTAGGAAGGTTTTGCTTTACATGTTGTTGCTGCAGACAACATGAGATACACTGTGACATGCTATGCAGAGTGTTGTGAGTGGAGATTACATGCCAGTAGGTTAGTTGATGGGAAGACATGGGCAATAAAGAAAATTTGGCCAGATGTTCATAATTGTAGGGGTTTGGAAACCTACAACAGTATTTGTACTGTTAAGTGGGCTGCTCCTAAGGTGATGGAAGATATTAGGGCTGATCTAGACATTCCAGGCAAGGCATTGAATGAACTCCTGTTTCAGAGGTTTGGGATATATATGAAACAAGCTTCATTGTACAAGCTGAAGAGGTTTGTAATTGAGAAACTGTTTGGGGGTCATGATGAGTCTTACTCACTTATGCCACAGTATGCTGACATGATATCCTTCACTAACCCTGAGTCAATGGCATTTGTAGCTTGGGAACTGAGTGAAAGCATTCCTAGGGTCAATCTCTTCACAAGTATTTTCATAAGTTTTGCTGGACAGTGGAAGGGTTTTCTGGGAGGTTGTAGGCCTTTGATTGGGGTATTCTGGTGAAGGCACATTTGAAGGGCAATTATGGTGGTATTCTGCAGGCATTGTGCCCCAAGTTCCCACAGTTGCTGCATTTAATTGTTCTAGACCTCTTCCCTAGTTGGTCTTCACCCTCTTTTCTCTTCCTGTTTCTACTTGGCCTACCAACACCTCTCTTTATCTTTGGTGGATGAATGTGAGGGTGGTTAGCATCAGCAGGTGGCCACTGACTTGAAACGGGAACAGGGTTTATAACATATTTGTAAATTTTCTTGTATGTTCTTGCAGTATACCAGGAGCTTACATAATTATGAGGATCAACCTTAGCATGGAGCATTGCCCTCACTGCATGTCTGCAGGGGATACCAGAAAGTTGCCAAGCTCCACATTAGCAAATTTTGGAGTTTAGACTTAGAGGAAACTGGGACTTCCCCTCATGTATCTCATACTCTCCTGGACTTGACTGAAAAGCTCTGCAGGTGGAGGTAGCTTTGCTAATTTCCCTGACCATCTTTGCAATCTTGGGGCATAAATCATTATCCTCCCATCCTTGTGCTCTCTCATGCCTTGAAGCAATCCTGACCATACAGACTCTTCTAATACCTTTTAATTATGCCAAATACAAGTATTAGTACACTAAATCAGGTGATCTTGTATGAGGAGTAATAATTTGCAAAATGTAGAAGTATTACCTTCAAGGAGAGTTAAGACAGGTCTGCACCTGTCAACACCTAGTGTGGAGTTAAAACTCTCAACAAAGTTAGAGGTGTTTGAGTCATTACAGACATTTGGATCAAAGGCATGTTTGCTCCATTTTGACTGATCACCTAACTCAGCAAACCAAGTCATAACATCCTCTCCTCCTTCCTTTTGCAACTTCTCCATTGCTTTTCTAAATGTGTTCTTATTTGTTGCATTGCATGCCCTCCAGAACAACGTATACATCAGAGGACTTGGGAATGCTTTTTTATAGTTTCTGCTTAAATGCCTGCAGCAATACCTTCTTTTTGCAGAAGGCCATACTTGTTTTAGGGCAATATCAACTCCCTGGGTTTTTAAGCCACAAAATTGATAAGGTTAATTACTAATCAGTTATGTTAGTAGAAAAGCTAAATGAGGGAAGGTAAGAAAGTTATACCTTTTGTCTGTCAGATATAATAGTCCAATGTTCTCTGCTTGACTGCTTGACTATGTTGTGAAGATGCCAGAAGAAATAAGCCCAAGTTTCTTTGTCTTCAGATCTCACTATGGCATATGCTAAGGGATATATTTCATTGTTGGCATCTACTGCAACTGCAGACAGCAGAATACCACCATAATTGCCCTTCAAATGTGCCTTGCCTGGAATAAGTTGGGTGTGCAATGGAGGAGGGTGTGCAATGGAAGCAAGCTTATTGACATCAAAGGAGTTGTGGAACTTGATGTCGAGGTCACTTTCAAGTTTCTTTGCGACGTGATCCATGTTTTGGCCAATTACTACTACGCGAGGGTCTGAAAAGAAGGAGCGGAGAATGCAAACACCACGAGTGTCACGATTGTAATAATAACCCACTGCTACATTTTTGACCAAATGCAACGGCCTAATAAAGGCTAATACAACGGTATTTTAATTGCCGTTGCAATAGAGTAGGCTAATGCCACGGATTTAACGCTAATGTTCTTAGAGGTAGAGCTATTGCCACGGCTCTAAAGAGCCGTTGCATTAGCCTAGCTATTTTAACAAAAAAGAGAGCTATTGCCACGGTATGTGTACTGTATGAAATTTAGAAGCGCGCGGATACTTCCCTCTATAGTTTTGCCCAAATATTTTGAACAACACGTGTTACTATCACTCTGTACCCATTTTCTCACAGTATCCATTTTCTCCATTTTCCCCAATTCTCCATTTTCTCACATTCTCATATTTTCTTCAATTCTCCAGAATTACTTCCAAATTCTGAGAGGAAAATTACGAAAAAAATTACTAAAAAATTCTAAGAGGAAAATAAGCAAAGAAATCTGAGGAAGTAGACGAAGGCGGCACTCAGGTGGTGGTGGCTGATAGCGGCACTCAGGCGGTCTCATTTTCATCTTGCATGTCCCTTCCTTGAGCTGATTGCTCGAATTTCTATTCAAGGTATAAAACGAATTTTCGTTTTGAGATTGCGGTCTCATGAGGGCTTTGTTTTTTTGGGTAAAACACCACGCACGGTGGTGTTAGGGTTAGGGTTCCACCACGGAACCACTCCAAAACCCACCTACGTTGACGAATTAGGGTTTTAGCGAAGACAATTGGGCATAAACAAGGAATTAGGGTTTGGTTTTGGGTCTGGATCATCACTTCCTGTCTTGAACAAGCCCAGATCTGTGGCCAAACCCCCTCCAGTCCGTAGGGTTTCTTATCTATCTCAATTTCGAAGGATTCGAGGTCCTCCTAACAAAATCACTTGTGATGATGATGATGTGAACGTGGAGTCCCCCCCTCTAAGCTCGTTAAATAGGCTTAATTTTGCCGTTGGTAACTGTTTTTATGAAACCCTAACTCAGTTCATTTTATGTCAATTTTTTTTTAGAATCTTGTTTAGGTGGTGGAAGAATTAATCATGCTTGTATACCAGTAACCTAGGTTACTGGCGGGATGGATAATTGTTGGTGAAATGTGTGTGGTTGTTGTTGTTGTTGTTGTTGAAACAGCATGTGTGTTATGCTGTTTAGGCTATAGTGTGGTTAGTTGTTGTTGGTGTTGATCCAACATGTTGTGGTTGTTGATACGTGTGGTTAGTTGTTGTTGTTGTTTATCTATTGTTGTTGTGTATGGCAAGTTGGGTTGGGATTTAATTGGGTTGAGGTGTATTTTGGGGCAATAGATGGTCAGTTAGGGTCGTTTTATGGTGATTGTTAAGCTATTGTCCCTGTGATGTTCGTTTTGTGTGTTGTTCTGTTATTGACGCTGCCTCTACAGTGGTTGTTGCCCTACTGTTAGTTATTGTTGTCTTTCCCCCTCCCCTGTCTGCTGCCCTGATGTCTTCCCCCGTAGCTTGTTGGTTACTGCCCATGGTTTCCTTTTAAATCACCCCTAATGCATTGGCAGAGATAAAGACATGTACTAGCAACTTTTTTATGAGTCAATTATTCGAAAAAGGACCTATTGAATGTGTTTATAAAGCCAATTATCTAGATGGCAAGGTATCAGTAACTTGAATACTAACTCACTGTTGTTCTTAATATCGCTAATAATTATTCTCAATGATTATTCTCAATATAATTAAGATTTGAAAGTGGTAATGCTAAACGCTTGAACATGCTTCTGAGGTAAATTACTTGTGTTTTTTATTCATTAGATTTTTTCTAGATTATTGCAATTGGTCGATAATTAATTTACAATAGATGTTAAGTGGTGACTCTAAACCTGTTTCTCTTTTTCTGCCCGGATTTCAAACCATTCTAGAGCTGTATGATTTTCTCTAAAGCCTCAACATAACTAACCTGATGCATACTAAATTAGGTATAAATTGTCATGTATTGGATACTAATGTATTAGCATATTTAATTGTGAGCATAAATTAAACCTGTCAATAATAAGTTTGATTCACTAATTCTTAAAAACACCCTTTCCATTACCATTAATTTAGCTTAATGTTACATTAGAAGAATAGCCTTCTCTCTCTCCTTTGGCTTAATGTCAGGGTTCCACTAATTGCTTTTGAAAGTTGTACATTGATTGATAGCTATGGGGTGTGTTAGCCAGTGGTATGCTCACGTTATAGACAGCATCAAGGTCACCCTTATTGATGTATATATTTATCATTTACTTGTCATTGATTCTCTAAGCATTAGTTATTTGCTTGTGATCTCAATATCACCCTAATTACCTCCCTTCGAAACATGCCAATGAAATCTCAATATGTTTGCTAAAAGCCTATAGTTTATTCTTATTACTCAAGGCTTTAGGCTTACTAGTTCTGTGGCTTTCTTTTTGGTGAATGTTTTATTTCACAACATGCATATTCTCTTATGATTACCGATCTTCCACTTCTCTCCTTCTTAACACTTTCCTCTTTAAAAAAAAAATGAAATAGAGGGTCGTAATTGCTTGAAAACCAAACCCATTTCCTCGGCTTTCTGTAATTCCTCTTTTTTTCACCCTTTGATTTGGATAATGAAGAGCCAATGATATGATAGATTGATAGTAGTCTTAGTAGATTCTTAATTTTTCTCTTCAATGTGAATTAAGGCAACGACACTTGGGCGCTATCAATGTCTCATGCTTTGGTGTGTCAATCGGATTTATGGAAGTTGTTCACTAGGACAGTGATGTATCATACTATAGCATTTCTGCTTAACTTACTTTGCCTATTGAAAATGTAGAATAACAAGCTCATAAATACAGCAAGGTTTAGTAGATTTGATCAGTTTAACAAACATAAACCTTTGTCTTTAACCTTTTATTTACTCTATACTCTATAAGCTCTAAGATTTTCAGTGTCAAAGGCCAAGAAACCTGGTGAAGCAGTACAGAACATAGCCAGCCAGCTTGATCCCGGTCTTTTCAGATTTTTTTTTTTCAATCAAACAGGTGTAAAGTTAGACAAGCCAGCTGAGGGAACCATGGCAGAGGGTGAGACCCTGAGACCATAGAAGTTACTGGTGTCTAAAACAAAAATTTCTTTATTATGGTTCATGTTCTAGTTAAAAAGATGCTGTTTGGCAAACTTTTACGATGAGATTGAGTTGTTGCAGTTTTGTAGTGGTTAATCTAGTCATCTTCTTTTTGTTAAAAAGAGTTGTAACGGGGATTTTGCTGAATTATTATGTTGGATTTCCTGTGTTTCATACTGATGATTATTGGTGTCTCACTATCTTCAAAATTAACATTTTTGCTTTTTTTTTCCTATGTCTATTTTTATTGATATCTCCTGTAAACATTTGCATCAGGAATGGTGTTAGTATCCAAAATAAGCAAATTCTTCTTTCCCTGCTCCGTTGCTCTCTATGCGTTCTGGGCAGCTGCTGCTGCTATTCTTCTTCGGCTTTAACTTTAACCTGTAGCAACATGTGAATTATTTCCCCCTATTTTTCCACCATCCCATTATTGAGTCTCAAAGGTTTATTCTTTCTCCCTTAAAACTGACTGTATAAGAAAGAAAAAGTTATAGAAATTGTATTGGACTGTCTAATTATATTGGAATTGTGACTAGTTTTCATACTCGGTAATCCTTTTGAATTTTCACTTGTATAAATCAGTTTACAATTTACTATAAATCATTCAATTCATCAAAGAAATTCATATTGTGTGAGACTAATCATAATTAGTTTATATTCTTTATACTTTATGTTAGTTTAGTCTGTACTAAGTTTAGTATGTCAAGGCTCACCTTTGGTTAGATGCACAACTTTTTTTTTTCCTTAAATAAGGAATCAAATGCTATCTTAAATAAGGAATCAAATACTACGGTTGTTCAGTATTTTATCAGGCTGTTTCTGGTCTTATTTGGCGTCGATTGTATAAGTATGTGTCTAATCTGTTGATATCGTTTATATATTGAGTTATTGAAGATTGAAGATGGACTTATTCCTTGTCTATGAGCTTACTACTATGTCATTAGTATTGAGTGCAATATCTTGTAAATACTATGCATGTTCAACTGTGAACTTTCATTCTTTCCTTTTTGTTTAAATTTGACATTCTCTAATTAGATTCTTTACTCATACTTTGTGATAGTGAAGGATTCTTGTACACGAATAAACTTTCAGAACTTCGAGTTTATTTTCATTAACCTTGATACAACTGCTTACTTGTATGTTATGAGCTTTTGAACAATGTCCCTATGTATTGCACACCTCTCATGCACAGACTGCAGTGTAGTTCTTAGAGAATAGTGAAAATGCTTAAAGTTGCTTGTTATTACATTTGCACATGTAATTTTAAGGTCTAAGGCACATGAAATGTTTTTGATCTAGACTTTATTGTTTGTTGTAGCCACTACATCCTCCGGGTATTTTTTACTTCTTTTTTTCTGCTTGAATTATATATGAGAAAAGAGGAATGATGGATGTTTATCTTCTTTTTTGATCTGAATTCTTGAAATTGGATTGTGTTTTTATAAGGTTTTTGGGTTTTATTTGATATATGTAGGTTCTAGGGAATTGACTACATTGATTTTTGACTTTGTGTTTTTTTACTGGTATAGCTTGCAATTATAATTCATGAGCTAATTAGTTTTCGACGATAAGAACGAACTGACCTATATTTAGGATGATGTAGGTGTAAACAATTGCTTGAGCACATCAACGATTGTTATGACATGAGTTGGACTCGATTAAGGAAACTTTGAACACGGAGTTGCAAAGAGCTCCAACAGCATCCAGCATCATCAAGTACTAGTAAAATAGGTTGATACTAAAGCTGAAGAAGGTGCTTCCCGAATTGCTTTACTTGAGAAATTGGAGAAGCGAGAGAAAGAAATGATAATCCGGTCCAAACAATTGCTGAAAATATGGTTTGGGGGACAAAATGATTTAGTTTTAACTTTTTAATTGTTTTTTTCTTAGTTTAACTAGTGATAATTTAATTTTGTAATTTTTCTTATAGATAACAATGTACAAGCTTTTAATTTATATTAATAAATTCTGATTTTTTTTTTAAAATTATTATTATTATTATTATTATTATTATTATTATTATTATTATTATTATTGGCATTAGGGTATAGGGAACCGTGGCATTAGGTATTATAGCTAATGCCACGGCAATGATGTTGTCGTTGCATCAGGTGTTGATCTAATGTAACGGATCATTGATGCCGTGGCATTAGGTGTCATATGCCATTGCATTAGACCTACTACAACGCCAACAAATGCCACAGTACATGGCCGTTGCATTAGGCCTAATGCAACGGATTTTGACACCTAACACAACGGATTTGAGGGTTGCAATAGGTCATAAATGTAGTAGTGACCATTGGCTAGGCCGTATATATATGAGGCACTGATTTCCGACGCATACAGAGAATAAATCGTAAGGATTATAATCACCACGATTGATTCTTAATGCAGTTTCCGCGGTGAAACCTACAATGATGGAGTAGCTGTTGCAAGAAGAGGCTAGGGTGGAGGGTGTTTGAGGACTTCAGAGAACCATTCCTTGGTTGTTGCTGCGCAAGCGGTGAAAACGGTGATGATACGGAGTTTACCGATGGAGATTGTGTAGGTATTTGATCCTAACCAACCAAGATTATTTCAAGCTTCGGTTAATTGTAACTTGATTTTATGAGAATATTATGAGTATGATCTAATTACAAAAATTATTTTTATGAGATTTTATGTATAAAAAACCGTGGGATATTAGGATTTAAATTATTAAAAAAAATAAAAATTATCTTATGAAATTAATGGTTTTATCTAAATACCCGATTAATAAGATTTTTTTTCATAATAAAAATTTAAAACTTAAAATGCAATAAAAAACTTTACCTTCTTTAAACATTTTATGCCTAAAAATTTGAAAAGACATATAATTTGGTAGAGATCACAAGAAATATACAAAATGATATAAAGATTTGAGAGTTTAATTTCAAGTGTAAATAGCAACGAATAATGATTTAGGATTTAAATTGTTTTAAAAATAAAAAATTATTATTTTTTCACCAAAATTTGTAGATTGTTCATAAAATATCTTACATACGTTCCTCTCAGTACGTATTCCTATATTCATCTTTTCCGCCATTGTTATTGCAAAAGACTACGGTTGTGAGCCATGGCAGAAGCAGTGAAGATGGGATGGATGCTCCTTCTTCTTCTCTTACCTTTCATTTCCGATGCAAGGCAGATGCCCAAATACACCTTCACCTCAATAACTTTGGGCCCGGATCAGCTTCTTTTTATTCTCATTACTGATTATATATGCTTTAATTTCTTTTTTTCACTCTTCTATCTAATTTACTCTTTCATTCCCATCCGCGGTCCTCTTCCGATTAACATAGCCGCAAGGCATGGGGCAGTTTCAAGTTCATATTATACAATGAGTTGAATAGTTAAAAAAAAATTGTGATTTGTCAGGTTTCATCAGTTATCTTATTAGTTTTTATTAATAATAACCCCTTATTTTACAATCTGTGGGAATGTTTGGGATTAGGAGCATTTGGTTGATTTATTATGTATTTTAATATTTTCTTTGCTCTCCTAACAGGCCAAGATATGTTAGGGGAATACATGATGGAATATAATAATCCTAAAGTGGCCTTGAATGAAAAAGAAAAACAAGCATCGGCTAATGAGATTAAACCATTGTTACGTGCTGATGCCGCCTCCCCCGCCGGAAGTAGTTCTACAGCTGGCTTTGAAAAGGCCTTCAAGGACTGGGGACTGTGGGTGCTGTTAGTGCTTTTCTCTACGGGTGGCTTGGGTTTTTCCTGCAACTGCTATTTCAAGGATTCTACTGTTCCAGCATCGTCTTCGGCTCCTCTACCCACCACCAATCGCACTATTCAAATTGCTTCTGTTATTCCTTGCAACCCGCCGGTCCACCCCGCGAACTGATGATTGATGGTCATGTGATAAACTTAAAATTACACGTAATTTTGTATACTTGTATTTTTGTTGTATGAATAAGTAATTTATTGTTTATGGTCTGTAAGTAAAAAAAACAAATATAGCTGTGAACACTAATTCTGGGATTGTTACCTTATTGATTTTCTTGTAATGGGTAATCCGTAATCGTATATACTACGTATATGTTTTGGGTTGGTGTTACTATGAGTTTTTGACTTTTTAATTCATGTTGTTGCATGTTCTTATTAGCTACTTAGCTTTGTTCAATCTCGTCATTTTTTTCTCCAACTTTTATCATTTTACAATAAAATTTATTTTAATTAAAAAAGAAAAATCATTTTGATTGCATACTTTGGGTTAATCTTAAAATTATATATAACTTTTAGGGTATTTTGATTTTTACCACCTTCAAATAACCAAATAATTGAATTTACCACCTCCAAAAAAAAAAGATTTACTTTACCACCACCAAAATTTCCAAAAAATCGATTTTACCACCAACTACCAGATTCCGTCCATGAATCCGTTAGTAGGGCCCACATTTTTGACGTTTCTTCTTCATCTTCCCCGATCTTCCATGTCAACCAACCAGCAACGAAATCAACTACCTCGGTTGGTCGGAATTTCGTGTGGGTTTCGCGTCTGGGTGGTGGTGGTTTCGAGTCGCGATGGTTTCGCGTCTGGCTGGCGTGGTTTCTGGTGGGTGGTGGTGGTTTTGAGTCGGGGTGGTTTCGCGTCTGGGTGGCGGTTGTTTCTGGTCTGGGTTTGGATGGTGGTGGGGTTGGTCGTAGCTGTTAGGTGGTGGCTAGGGTTTTGAGGTCGGAAATTGGTGGAAAGGGGTAGAAATCGGTGCGGCTGTGGTGTGCGGTGCGGTGGTAGCGATTAGGTGGTGGGTTGGTCGTAGCTGACTAGGGTTTTGAGGTCGGAAATTGGTGGAAAGGGGGTCGAAATCGGCGCGGCTGTGGTGTGCGGTGCGGTGGTAGCGGTTAGGTGGTGGGTTGGTCGTAGCTATTAGGTGTTGACTAGGGTTTTGAGGTCGGAAATTGGTGGAAAGGGGGTCGAAATCGGCGCGGCTGTGGTGTGCGGTGCGGTGGTAGCGGTTAGGTGGTGGGGTTGGTCGTAGCTGTTAGGTGGTGGCTAGGGTTTTGAGGTCGAAATCGGTGTGGTGGTTGTGGGTCCCGACGGTGGCTGGTAGCGGTTAGGTGGTGGGGGCTGGTTGTAACGGTTAGGTGGTGGGGCTGGTTGTAGCCGGTCCGGCGGTGGGGGTCCCGACGGTGGCAGCAACCATCGGTTGCTTGATGGGGATTTTTTATTTTTTATTTTGTTTTTTTTATTTATTTTTTTAAAACTTAACCAATAATATGGCGACACGTGTGCAAGGTAGGCCCCACTAACGGATTTTTGGACGGAATCCGTTAGTTGGAGGTGATTGGTGGTAAAACTGATATTTAATTTTTTTATGAGGTGGTAAAGTAAATCTTTTTTTTTTTGGAGGTGGTAAATTCAATTATTTGGTTATTTGAAGGTGGTAAAAATCAAAATACCCTAACTTTTATGAGAACAATCGAACAAAATCATATATATTGGAAAATTCAATCTTATTACTATAAACATTTATGTGATTATAAAATAAAAAAAAATTAAAAACCCCTACTACTCACTAAAAATATATTTAAAAAGTTGATTACGGAATACTAATTATCCTAAAGTAAAATAAATTCAACTAAATTTTCATATAATGCCGATCAAAGTGTGTCAACAAAATATAAGGGCAAATATATATGAGTTTGTATATGGGTACTAACCTAAGCTAATATTTTCATTCATTTATATAAAACCTTATAGCTCCCAGTTTCTATTACTATTTTATACAATCCAATTCAATAACCTTTACGTATTTAGTATTAGTATAAATTAAAAATCAAGTTAATTATTTTGTTACAAATATTATTTTTAGATAAATTATTGTTAAATTAGCACCATTATTTATAATTTATTTGTTGTAAATTGTAATTATGACTGTACATGGCACATAACTTAACCTAATCTACCTACGACTCTACGAGTGATGAAAATAATAAAATAAGATCAAGCATATACTCCGTAGCTGACCAACAAATTTTAACTGACCTCCAAAAGCCCAGAAGCTTTAGATCATCTAGCTTAGCCCAACAATTTCAAAGTACCTCGCAGCTTCCAAAGCCCAGCAACATTGCATGATGATCTACTCGCAGCACCATAAATAAGTCCATACCTTCCTTTGGCCCGCATTTACAGCTTGGTCCGCAACACGTCCGCAAGCCCGAACAGCCTGCCTTAGTTCCTTGCTACAACTTTTTGATAAGGCTTCGACAAAATTAATTCACCGCCTTTTGTGTACACCGGGTGTACAATAATATTAGCGTACATTATATATATAGTACTCCCTTATTTTTTTATAGGCTAGAGATGAGATTGCTCGGAGTTTTAGGATGTTTAATAAAATAAGATGTTAGTGGGATAGATAAGGTTATTATTTTATTGAAAAGTAAAGTGGTGTGAGAGAGAGTGGGGACCATTGGAGGGGTGAGAAATGATAAAGTAAAAAAGAGTGGGAGCATTAGTGGATAAAGATATATTATTAAATTGTAAGAGTTTTCCAAAAATAGTTATCTAGCTTATATAAAAAAAAGGAACAAAAGTAGTAACTCGTAAAAAAACGGAGGGAGTATCTTTTTAAAAGAGCATCTTTATCAATAAAAAAAATACACGTAGATAACTTTTATTAACATTAAGATAACTTTAATTATTTGATAGTAACTTTTCAACTAATGTACAAACTATATATTGTACACCCGATCTCTATCCCCAAGAGTATGGGATACAATTCTAACCAAAACAATATTTATTAAAATTAAATGGATATGGCCTATCAACTACTTGTATTATGATTTATGATTGATATGAGTTTTATGCTTTTATTGATAAGCACATTGCACATATATGAGCATTGCTCCTTCTTTTCTTTTCTCTTCTAGGGCTGTTTAAACCGAAAATAATTTGAAAGCTATTAGACTATTTTTGACCTTTTTTCTATAATTCAAATCAGGTGTTTTTTTCCCCCTATGATTTGAAAATTATTATTATTATTATTATTACAAAAATCTACAAAGTCAACCAAATTACAAGAAATTAGTGGGTAGCCGAGATACAATCTGGACCCTACCCCTCTAACTATAGTGAACCCAATCCCGCTGAAGATGTGAGCAGCTGCACGAGCACCAATATCCGGAGTCCTAGCGAACGCCTGAACCCGCTTCAGCAACGCAACAACATTTTTCTCTAATTCCCCCAATGAAGAAAAGGAGAAAGCAAGAAAACCATAGCCAATAGCCCTGCAACGCGCCCTATACTTGTCCTGCTTCCGTTGAGCAGCAACCGACACAACACGACCAGGAAGAAAGTCAGACAATCTAGATTGTGTTAAAGGAGACAACCCATATTATTATTAATAATAATAATAATAATAATAATAACAATAATATTTTATTATTATTATTATTATTATTATTATTATTATCATTATTATTATTATAAATGTCGTCACATTATATACAATGTGTTGCATTCGCTCACACGGTGCGTTGCATTAGCTCCACAAATTGCCGCAACTAGTTGTCGCGTAGAGATATTTTTATCGTTGCATTAGTTGTGTATTACATACGACGAGCATATGTAGTTGTTGCGTCAAATGTAATAGCTAATCGACGGGTGTACAAAAGTGTCACATACATTAGGGCTACTTAAGCGTTGCATTAGGCCTAATGCAACGCGACCGGATGCGATGACTTTAGGTCGTTGTATTAGAGGTAATATGACGATTACATGGCCCTGTGGTGACAACTTTGTGCGTCACATTACCTTTGAAATGTAGTAGTGACATAGCTCACAACTATGATCTTTATTTAGTTCACATCTTTTGTTTCAGGTGGTTATATATGTGTGATAGATATTATATTTAGATAATATTTGTTATAGTTGTCGGATATATTTGTATATATTTTGTATCCTTATCAAACTAGATCTCTGAACGTGATTAGGTTTTATTATGAGTACTAATTCAAATCATTCAGTATCTATCTGTTGGGGAGATTCTTCTTCTACGCCTGGTCTTTGGGCATCAATTTCTTCCTCTGTAATTCCAGAAGCTCCGACTGTTTTTTTGAAAAAAATTAAAAACTTTTTTTTTTTTTAAAAAAAAAAATTCAAAATGGTTTAAATAGAATATTTGCATATCATATAGCAACAAGTAAAGTTGTAGCCTAGTGGTTATTTTTACCTCCCATCACACAAGAGTTTGTGGGTTCAAAACCCATAACTCACACTTTCTTTTTTTTTTTTTTATTTTGTTTCCTGTTTTCCTCAAAAGTTAGAAGCTTTCCTCTTCCTCATTCCCCCAAATTGCAAAACCCTAACTTCTTCCTCCTTCTCTTCCCGTTCTTCCTCCTTCTCTTCCCGTTTTCCAGAGTTCCGGCAGCGACACGCCGGCGCAACAGAACACGGCCGCAACCTCGCATCCCCGCAGCAGAGCAGAGTCAGCAGACCCACCGGTCACACCGCAGCCGTGTAGGTAAGTGAATTTGGGGATTTTTTTTTTGCAAATGTAATTTACTTCTCAATTTGGGGATTTTTTTTGCTAAATCGTAGAATACTTGAAATTCATATGCTAATATATATTACAAATTCTGTCTCCCAACGAGGTTAAATATGAATTTATTTGTTTATAATTCAACGAGTTTCAATTGATTTTTCCGCTTTTTGTCTGGAATTTTCTAGGTTTTCTAGTTTGATTGATTTTATGTATGTTTATGTGCTTTGATATTGCAGTTGTGGCTGATTTGGTTGCTGAGACTAGCAAGTATGTTGTTCCGAAGCGATTCGAGAGTCGGAATCTCGAAGAAGCTTTAATGACTGGTACTCCTTCATCTTCCTCTTAGCTAAGCCTCTCTTGTTGATCATTTAACTAATCAGAGCAAGTTTTTATGAATTCAGGCAAGATTTTATCCTAAATAGTAATAATTGTATATTAGCATTGAGAAATTTGATTTACATGAATTTGAAATATTGTTGGTTTAGTGAAGATTGGTTATAATTTGCTAATTTACTTCTCAAGTTCTCAATTTGGGGATTTTTTTTTTTGTTACATTGTTGAATTTCATATGCTATTTCGTTTTCTGCCTTCTGGATTTCGTTTACTAATTGACTGTAAATCTTTAATTACAATAGTTTTAATTAGTCTTCATAATTTATTAGTCCCAAATGATTTTTTAAATATGGTTAGCTGATTAAAAACTGAGCAGTGGTTTTGATTAGCCGATTTGGGGAAAAACCTCCAGAAATTGAAGTTTTGCTTGACTGCTTGTGAGTTGTGACCGTATATTTGAGTAATGAGTATTTGAGCCGTAATGCCGTATAATAGTATAATTTCTATTTAATTTATACTGATTTATTATTTGATTATTTCTGATATTCTATTTAATTGATAATTTGATATTATCAAATTGATTATTGAATTTATCATTCATTCATTTATGTACTGAATATTTAATTATTATATTTTTATTCCTTTGTTAATTATGATTTCAAATTTTCAAAGTTTCAAACCCACACTTCAAAAATCCTGATGACGCCACTGTCCTTAAGGGGCTCTTCGTTCAAGTCGAGCTTAAGAAGGCCTGCGAACATTCCACCCTCAGTTATATACAAGCAGACAATAAAAAACATTTGCCAGCAGAAAGCCTAGTAATATAAACAGCATTCAGCTTACATAATACGGAGTAATTAGTATATAGTTTGACTCCACTTTCTTTTGCCACGCTCTCTTAGCTTGAAGAGGTATACAAATTTGGTAAAACAGGGATAAACCAGTAATCTATCAATAGCGTGCCTGCAGAATGTAGTTCTGCATCGTATCAACAGCGTGCCTCCAGAGTCCAGACTTTTGGCTTTCAAGGATCTTACTTGGTAATTATCCAGACATTCATCCATTAGTGAAACACAGGACCAAAATTGGTTAACTCAGTCCAATCTCCATAACTTTTTATAGGATCTTATATAATTACACTAAACATGGACTAGTCATCCTTCCACGATATTTACTGTTTTGGTCAGCTGCAATGGGCTGAACCAAAAGTCTCACTGAAGTGTGTTCTTTTGTTGGCTTAGCAAGTTAGCAGCACCAAGCTAATGCTTGTCTTCAACTTCACTGTAAAAGTTACTCCATAGATTATTCTTTTATTTTGATTAGGAGAGGGGGTGGCACTAAGGTGTCAATAAGCTAAGATGGTAGGAGGTAAGATATTATGACGGCTTCACCAAGCTGATTCTAATTTTCTTGACTATGTACTTCTGGCAAATTTCAATATAGAAAACAGCTAAATTTTAATATTAAAAAAATCAAAACGTAACCAATAAAAAGGAACGGAGGGAGAATATTTACAATAACTATAATTAACATTAGTAGAAGTCGGATCTAATGTTGGCAAAATTGTAATATCTCAAAAAAAAAGTAAACAAAGTTCAATTCTAACTTTTATGATTTTATCATTCCAAAGTCTTTAACCAACTATGCTAATACCAATTACCAAACTCAATGTCTTCAAATCTCATAATATCTCAAAAATTTCTTTAGTCCTATATTTCATTTTAATCTTTTTCTTCTTGTTCCACCTCTTCCTCTTGGATTTGGAAATACCAGAGTAAGGATCGAAATCGGCATATCCACAAAGAAGTTTATCACCAAGTGCGTAAAGCAGACCAGCATCAAGAGTTAAAATCACAGCGTATTCATAGCTGCAAACATCATGATATGATTTGTTGCTCACAAAATCAGCGTTGACAGAAGTACCATTCTTCAGCACTCGGCTACAATTTATTGCACCTCCAATAATCCTAGGCACTTGTTAACCCAACACAACCCAAGCAAGATCGTCGAGTCCAAATTTTTATAGTGCACGCAACCATTGTCTTCTTCTTCATCAGCTCGCGGAGGAGGGTGTGCAATGGAAGCAAGCTTATTGACATCAAAGGAATTGTGGAACTTCATGTCGAGGTCACGTTCAAGTTTCTTTGCGACGTGATCCATATTTTGGCCAGTTACTACTACGCGAGGGTCTGAAAAGGAGCGGAGAATGCAAACATCACGAGTGTCATAATAATCAGTATCTGCGCTGTATATGAGGCACTGATTTCCGACGCATATAGAGAATAAATCGTAAGGATGATCACCACGATTGGTTGTTAATGCAGTTTCCGCGGTGAAACCTACAATGATGGAGTACCTGTTGCAAGAAGAGGGTGGATGGTGTTTGAGGATGACAGATTGGCTGTTGCTGCGCAAGCGGTGAAAACAGTGACGATACGGTGCTTATCGATGGAGATTGTGTAGGTTTTTGTTCCTAACCAACCAAGATTGTTTCGAGCTTCATTTAATTGAAACTTGATTTCCATGGTCATTTGCAGGGTTTTTGCAGGGAGTATATATATGATTTGCAAGTTGTTAAAATGTAATCCTTTGTTTATATAAGGATTCATTCTGTCAGTTTATACAAATTAATGTAATATGTAAAGATAATTTATAAAATAACAATATATGTAAAGATAACATGTATGAAGTCATATAATAGGTAAAGATATGATTGTAAAATATATCCAAACCCTACGAACAGTAAAATTCCTAATAGGTAAAGATTTGATTGTAAAATATATCCAAAACCTATAAACAGTAAAATTAATAATAAGTTTATACATAACATAATATAATATGTAAAGAAAATATTCACTCCGTATAAAATAACATAATATGTAGGAAATTTTGATTTTTACTGCAAAAAAAATCAGAAATTGTTTTTCAACCATCAAAACTTTTCAAAGTTTTATTTTACTATCACAAAAAAATTCTAAAAATTGTTTTTTGACCACTTGCCGTCAAGAAAACTATTATATCTAACGGTTCAAAAAAAAATTCGATTTTCGTGTCAAAAACATGTTCTTTGGAGGTTTTGAGGTTATTTTTGTTATTTAGGACCGATTTGAGGCCAGGATTGAAAAAAAAAATATTGTTAATACCTCGTTTTACGTGTTCAAAAAATCTTAATAAGATGATATATATGAAGTAGGGGTGAGCGAAAAATCAGGGTACCCTGAACCGAAACCGAAACTTGTTAGGAACTGAGGTTCTGGTTCCGGGGTGCAAAATGGGGAACATGTTGCAACACTTTCGGTTCAGGTTCTCAATTTTTTGAAACCAAAACCTTTAGGGTATTATGTAACCTGATAAAAGTATCACTCAAGTTCAAATTATACACCAATTCTAACCTATTTATTTAAAAAATAGATATCAAAATTACAATTATAAATATATGTATTAAATTTGTTCAACAA